>NW_026606173.1:633933-1267866 GCF_029834395.1 Sorex fumeus
TTCTTATCTCCACTTCAGAATGTTCCATTCGTTCCCTGCGAATCTGGAATTCCTCTGACTCTCCACACCAGGCAGATTTTCCTAACAACACTGGTGAATGACCAGGTAATCCATTGCTGGTTTTCAGCGGCTGTTCACACTCACAGCCTTGCTGTTCAATTGGCAATCCAGTCAAACCCAGTCAGCTCTTCATTTTCCTGTCCACACAACCCAGCGTTCAGAAATCATTGGAATCTCTACTACAGAAATTTCCATTCATTCACTGTGAATCTGGAAATAATCTGAATCTGCATTCCAGGAAGGCTTTCGTTACACCACTGATGAATGTCCAAGTAATGCAATGCTGCTTCTTAGTGGTCTGTTCACACTCGAAACCGTGCTGTTCATTGGCTATCCACTCAATATCGATCAGCTCTTCAATATCCTGTCCAGACTTTCCAGATTTCTAAATGTTGGCAATCACCACTACAGAATGTTCCATTCAATCACGCGAATCTGGAATTCATCAGAGTCTCCACTCCTGGAAGGTTTTCGTGACACCACTGGTAAATGTCCAAGGAAGACAATGCTGGTTTTAAGCCGCCTGCTAACACACTCAGCCGTGCTGTTCAATTTGCTATCCACCCAACCCTATTCAGCTCTACATTTTCCTGTCCTCATAACCCAACCTTCAGAAATAATTGGTATCTCCTCCACAGAATGTTCCGTTCATTCACTGCGAATCTTAAATTCATCTGACTCTCAACTCCCGGCGGGTTATCGTTACACCACTTGTGAAAGTCCAAGCAAGCCAATGCTGGTTTTCAGTGGCCTGTTCATACTAAGAGACGTGCTGTTCATTTGGCTATCCACTCCACCCTGTTCAGCTCTACATTTTCGTGTCCACAAAACCCAGCCTTCAGAAATCATTGGAATCACCACTAGAGAATGTTCCATTCATTCACTGCGAATCTGGAATTCATCTGAACCTCCACTCCCGGCAGGTTTTCGTTACGCCACTGTTGAATGTCCAAGTAACTCAATACTGGTTTTCAGAGGCATGTTCAACTCGCAGAAGTGCTGTTCAATGGGCTATCCACTCAATATTGGTCAGCTCTTCATTTTCCTCTCCACACAAACCAGCCTTCAGAAATCATTGGGATCTCCACTACAGACTGTTCCATTCATTCACTGCGATTCTGCAATTCATCTGACTCTCCGCTCCAGGCAGGTTTTCATTACAGCACTGGTGAATGACCAAGTAATCCAATGCTGGTTTTCAGCCGCCTTTTCACACTCGCAGTGTGCTGTTCAATTGTCTATCCACTCAAACCTGGTCAGCCTTTCATTTTCTTTTCCACAATATCAGACTTCAGAAATCATTGGAATCGCCAGTACAGAATCTTCCATTCATTCACTGCCAATCTGGAATTCATCTGAATCTGCACTCCAGGTAGGCTTTCATTACACCACTTATGAATGTCCAAGTAACACAATGCTGGTTTTCAGCGGTCTGTTCACACTCTAAGCCCTGCTTTTTACTGGGTATCCACACAACTGTGGTCAGCTCTTCATTTTCATGTCCAAACAATCCAGACTTGAGAAATCATTGCAATCTCCAGTACAGAATGTTCCATTCATTCACTGCGAATCTGGAATTCAACTGAATCTCCACTACCTGCAGATTTATCTTACACCACTTGTGAATGTCCAAGTAAAACAATGCTGGTTTTCAGAGGCCTGTTCATGTTCGCAGTCGTGCTGTTCAATTGGCTATCCACTCAACCTGTTTTGCTCCTCATTTTCCTGTGCACACAACCCAGCCTTCAGAAATCATTGTAATCTCCACTACAGGATGTTCCATTCATTCACTGGGAATCTGGAATTCATCTGAATCTGCACTCCACGCAGGCTTTCGTTACACCACTGCTGAAAGTCGAAGTAATGCAATACTGGTTTTCAGTGGTCTGTTCACATTCGAAGCCGAGGCTTTTTACAGGCTATCCACTCAACACTGGTCAGCTCTTCATTTTCGTGTCCCCACAATCCAGATTTCAGAAATCATTGCAATCTCCACTACAGAATGTTCCATTCATTCACTGCGAGTCTGGAGTTTATCTGATTCTCCACTCCCGCCTGGTTAACATTACACCACTTGTGAATGTCCAAGTAAGCCAATGCTGGTTTTCAGAGGCCTGTTCATACTCGCAGCCGTGCTGTTTAATTGACAATTCACTCCACCCTGTTCAGCTCTTCATTGTCCCACCACACTACCAGCCTTCAGAAATCTTTGTTATCTCCACTACAGAATGTTCCATTCATTCACTGCGAATCTGGAATTCATCTGACTCTCAACTCCACGCAGGTTTTCATTACACCACTGTTGAATGTCCAAGTAACCCAATGCTGGTTTTCAGCGGCCTGTTCATATTCGCAGCCCTGCTGTTTACTTGGCTATCGATTCAAGCCTGGTCAGCTCTTCATTTTCCTGTCCACACAACACAGGCTTCAGAAATCATTGGAATCTCCTCTACAGAATGTTCCATTCATTCACTGCGAATGTGGAATTCAACTGACTCTCCACTCCATGCAGGTTTTCCTTACACCACTGATGAATGTCCAAGTAACCCAATGCTGGTTTTCAGCTGCATGTTCACACTCGCAGCCATGCTATACAATTGGCTTTCCACTAAATCCTGATTAGTTCTTGATTTTCCTTCCACACGACCCAGCCTTCAGAAATCATTGGAATCTCCACTAGAGAATGTTCCATTCATTCACTGCGAATCTGGAATTCCTCTGAACCTCCACTCCCGGCAGGTTTTCGTTACACCACTGTTGAATGTCCAAGTAACCCAATGTTTTAAGTGTTTTCTTCACAAGCGCAGTGGTGCTGTTCAATTGGCTATCCACTCAACCCTGGCCAGCTCTACATTTTCCTGTCCACACCACAGAGACTGGAGAAATCATTGTTATCTCCACTACAGAATGTTCCATTCATTCACAGCGAATCTGGAATTCATCTGAATCTCCACTCCCGGCAGGTTTTCGTGACACCACTGGTAAATATCCAAGTAAGCCAATGCTGGTTTTAAGTGGCCTGCTCATACTCTCAGCCGTGCTGTTCAATTTGCTATCCACTCAACCCTCTTCAGCTCCATTTTCCTGTCCACATAACCCAAACTTCAGAAACAATTGGTATCTCCTCCACAGAATGTTCCAGTCATTGACTGCAAATCTGAAATTCATCTAATTCTCAACTCCCGTCAGGTTTTCGTTACACCACTTGTGAATGTCCAATTAAGCCAAAGCTGGTTTTCAGTGGCCTGTTCTTACTACGAGACGTGCTGTTCATTTGGCTATCCATTCCACCCTGTTCAGCTCTACATTTTCGTGTCCACAAAACCCAGCCTTCAGAAATCATTGGAATCACCACTAGAGAATGTTCCATGCATTCACTGCGAATCTGGAATTCATCTGAATCTCCACTCCCGGCAGGTTTTCATTGCACCACTGCTGAATGTTCAAGTAACGCAATGATGGTTTTCAGCGGTCTATTCACACTCGAACCCATGCTGTTCACGGTCTAGCGACTCAACACTGGTGAGTTCTTCTTTTTCCAGTTCAGACAATACAAACCTCAGAAACCATTGCAATCTACACTACAGAATGTTTCATTCATTCACGCGAATCTTGAATTCATCTTGTTCTCCACTCCCAGCAGGTTTTCGTTTCACCACTGGTGAATGTCCAAGCAACCCAAGGCTGGTTTCAGCTGCGTGTTAACACTCGCAGCCGTGCTGTTCAATTGGCTATCCAGTGAACGCTGGTTAGCTCTTGATTTTCCTTCCACACACCGAGCCTTCAGAAATCATTCTTATCTCCACTTCAGAATGTTCCATTCGTTCCCTGCGAATCTGGAATTCCTCTGACTCTCCACACCAGGCAGATTTTCCTAACAACACTGGTGAATGACCAGGTAATCCATTGCTGGTTTTCAGCGGCTGTTCACACTCACAGCCTTGCTGTTCAATTGGCAATCCAGTCAAACCCAGTCAGCTCTTCATTTTCCTGTCCACACAACCCAGCGTTCAGAAATCATTGGAATCTCTACTACAGAAATTTCCATTCATTCACTGTGAATCTGGAAATAATCTGAATCTGCATTCCAGGAAGGCTTTCGTTACACCACTGATGAATGTCCAAGTAATGCAATGCTGCTTCTTAGTGGTCTGTTCACACTCGAAACCGTGCTGTTCATTGGCTATCCACTCAATATCGATCAGCTCTTCAATATCCTGTCCAGACTTTCCAGATTTCTAAATGTTGGCAATCACCACTACAGAATGTTCCATTCAATCACGCGAATCTGGAATTCATCAGAGTCTCCACTCCTGGAAGGTTTTCGTGACACCACTGGTAAATGTCCAAGGAAGACAATGCTGGTTTTAAGCCGCCTGCTAACACACTCAGCCGTGCTGTTCAATTTGCTATCCACCCAACCCTATTCAGCTCTACATTTTCCTGTCCTCATAACCCAACCTTCAGAAATAATTGGTATCTCCTCCACAGAATGTTCCGTTCATTCACTGCGAATCTTAAATTCATCTGACTCTCAACTCCCGGCGGGTTATCGTTACACCACTTGTGAAAGTCCAAGCAAGCCAATGCTGGTTTTCAGTGGCCTGTTCATACTAAGAGACGTGCTGTTCATTTGGCTATCCACTCCACCCTGTTCAGCTCTACATTTTCGTGTCCACAAAACCCAGCCTTCAGAAATCATTGGAATCACCACTAGAGAATGTTCCATTCATTCACTGCGAATCTGGAATTCATCTGAACCTCCACTCCCGGCAGGTTTTCGTTACGCCACTGGTGAATGTCCAAGAAACTCAATACTGGTTTTCAGAGGCATGTTCAACTCGCAGAAGTGCTGTTCAATGGGCTATCCACTCAATATTGGTCAGCTCTTCATTTTCCTCTCCACACAAACCAGCCTTCAGAAATCATTGGGATCTCCACTACAGACTGTTCCATTCATTCACTGCGATTCTGCAATTCATCTGACTCTCCGCTCCAGGCAGGTTTTCATTACAGCACTGGTGAATGACCAAGTAATCCAATGCTGGTTTTCAGCCGCCTTTTCACACTCGCAGTGTGCTGTTCAATTGTCTATCCACTCAAACCTGGTCAGCCTTTCATTTTCTTTTCCACAATATCAGACTTCAGAAATCATTGGAATCGCCAGTACAGAATCTTCCATTCATTCACTGCCAATCTGGAATTCATCTGAATCTGCACTCCAGGTAGGCTTTCATTACACCACTTATGAATGTCCAAGTAACACAATGCTGGTTTTCAGCGGTCTGTTCACACTCTAAGCCCTGCTTTTTACTGGGTATCCACACAACTGTGGTCAGCTCTTCATTTTCATGTCCAAACAATCCAGACTTGAGAAATCATTGCAATCTCCAGTACAGAATGTTCCATTCATTCACTGTGAATCTGGAATTCAACTGAATCTCCACTACCTGCAGATTTATCTTACACCACTTGTGAATGTCCAAGTAAAACAATGCTGGTTTTCAGAGGCCTGTTCATGTTCGCAGTCGTGCTGTTCAATTGGCTATCCACTCAAGCTGTTTTGCTCCTCATTTTCCTGTGCACACAACCCAGCCTTCAGAAATCATTGTAATCTCCACTACAGGATGTTCCATTCATTCACTGGGAATCTGGAATTCATCTGAATCTGCACTCCACGCAGGCTTTCGTTACACCACTGCTGAAAGTCGAAGTAATGCAATACTGGTTTTCAGTGGTCTGTTCACATTCGAAGCCGAGGCTTTTTACAGGCTATCCACTCAACACTGGTCAGCTCTTCATTTTCGTGTCCCCACAATCCAGATTTCAGAAATCATTGCAATCTCCACTACAGAATGTTCCATTCATTCACTGCGAGTCTGGAGTTTATCTGATTCTCCACTCCCGCCTGGTTAACATTACACCACTTGTGAATGTCCAAGTAAGCCAATGCTGGTTTTCAGAGGCCTGTTCATACTCGCAGCCGTGCTGTTTAATTGACAATTCACTCCACCCTGTTCAGCTCGTCATTGTCCCACCACACTACCAGCCTTCAGAAATCTTTGTTATCTCCACTACAGAATGTTCCATTCATTCACTGCGAATCTGGAATTCATCTGACTCTCAACTCCACGCAGGTTTTCATTACACCACTGTTGAATGTCCAAGTAACCCAATGCTGGTTTTCAGCGGCCTGTTCATATTCGCAGCCCTGCTGTTTACTTGGCTATCGATTCAAGCCTGGTCAGCTCTTCATTTTCCTGTCCACACAACACAGGCTTCAGAAATCATTGGAATCTCCTCTACAGAATGTTCCATTCATTCACTGCGAATGTGGAATTCAACTGACTCTCCACTCCATGCAGGTTTTCCTTACACCACTGATGAATGTCCAAGTAACCCAATGCTGGTTTTCAGCTGCATGTTCACACTCGCAGCCATGCTATACAATTGGCTTTCCACTAAATCCTGATTAGTTCTTGATTTTCCTTCCACACGACCCAGCCTTCAGAAATCATTGGAATCTCCACTAGAGAATGTTCCATTCATTCACTGCGAATCTGGAATTCCTCTGAACCTCCACTCCCGGCAGGTTTTCGTTACACCACTGTTGAATGTCCAAGTAACCCAATGTTTTAAGTGTTTTCTTCACAAGCGCAGTGGTGCTGTTCAATTGGCTATCCACTCAACCCTGGCCAGCTCTACATTTTCCTGTCCACACCACAGAGACTGGAGAAATCATTGTTATCTCCACTACAGAATGTTCCATTCATTCACAGCGAATCTGGAATTCATCTGAATCTCCACTCCCGGCAGGTTTTCGTGACACCACTGGTAAATATCCAAGTAAGCCAATGCTGGTTTTAAGTGGCCTGCTCATACTCTCAGCCGTGCTGTTCAATTTGCTATCCACTCAACCCTCTTCAGCTCCATTTTCCTGTCCACATAACCCAAACTTCAGAAACAATTGGTATCTCCTCCACAGAATGTTCCATTCATTGACCGCAAATCTGAAATTCATCTAATTCTCAACTCCCGTCAGGTTTTCGTTACACCACTTGTGAATGTCCAATTAAGCCAAAGCTGGTTTTCAGTGGCCTGTTCTTACTACGAGACGTGCTGTTCATTTGGCTATCCATTCCACCCTGTTCAGCTCTACATTTTCGTGTCCACAAAACCCAGCCTTCAGAAATCATTGGAATCACCACTAGAGAATGTTCCATTCATTCACTGCGAATCTGGAATTCATCTGAATCTCCACTCCCGGCAGGTTTTCATTGCACCACTGCTGAATGTTCAAGTAACGCAATGATGGTTTTCAGCGGTCTATTCACACTCGAACCCGTGCTGTTCACGGTCTAGCGACTCAACACTGGTGAGTTCTTCTTTTTCCAGTTCAGACAATACAAACCTCAGAAACCATTGCAATCTACACTACAGAATGTTTCATTCATTCACGCGAATCTTGAATTCATCTTGTTCTCCACTCCCAGCAGGTTTTCGTTTCACCACTGGTGAATGTCCAAGCAACCCAAGGCTGGTTTCAGCTGCGTGTTAACACTCGCAGCCGTGCTGTTCAATTGGCTATCCAGTGAACGCTGGTTAGCTCTTGATTTTCCTTCCACACACCGAGCCTTCAGAAATCATTCTTATCTCCACTTCAGAATGTTCCATTCGTTCCCTGCGAATCTGGAATTCCTCTGACTCTCCACACCAGGCAGATTTTCCTAACAACACTGGTGAATGACCAGGTAATCCAATGCTGGTTTTCAGCGGCTGTTCACACTCACAGCCTTGCTGTTCAATTGGCAATCCAGTCAAACCTAGTCAGCTCTTCATTTTCCTGTCCACACAACCCAGCGTTCAGAAATCATTGGAATCTCTACTACAGAAATTTCCATTCATTCACTGTGAATCTGGAAATAATCTGAATCTGCATTCCAGGAAGGCTTTCGTTACACCACTGATGAATGTCCAAGTAATGCAATGCTGCTTCTTAGTGGTCTGTTCACACTCGAAACCGTGCTGTTCATTGGCTATCCACTCAATATCGGTCAGCTCTTCAATATCCTGTCCAGACTATCCAGATTTCTAAATGTTGGCAATCACCACTACAGAATGTTCCAATCAATCACGCGAATCTGGAATTCATCAGAGTCTCCACTCCTGGAAGGTTTTCGTGACACCACTGGTAAATGTCCAAGGAAGACAATGCTGGTTTTAAGCCGCCTGCTAACACACTCAGCCGTGCTGTTCAATTTGCTATCCACCCAACCCTATTCAGCTCTACATTTTCCTGTCCTCATAACCCAACCTTCAGAAATAATTGGTATCTCCTCCACAGAATGTTCCGTTCATTCACTGCGAATCTTAAATTCATCTGACTCTCAACTCCCGGCGGGTTATCGTTACACCACTTGTGAATGTCCAAGTAAGCCAATGCTGGTTTTCAGTGGCCTGTTCATACTAAGAGACGTGCTGTTCATTTGGCTATCCACTCCACCCTGTTCAGCTCTACATTTTCGTGTCCACAAAACCCAGCCTTCAGAAATCATTGGAATCACCACTAGAGAATGTTCCATTCATTCACTGCGAATCTGGAATTCATCTGAACCTCCACTCCTGGCAGGTTTTCGTTACGCCACTGGTGAATGTCCAAGTAACTCAATACTGGTTTTCAGAGGCATGTTCAACTCGCAGAAGTGCTGTTCAATGGGCTATCCACTCAATATTGGTCAGCTCTTCATTTTCCTCTCCACACAAACCAGCCTTCAGAAATCATTGGGATCTCCACTACAGACTGTTCCATTCATTCACTGCGATTCTGCAATTCATCTCACTCTCCGCTCCAGGCAGGTTTTCATTACAGCACTGGTGAATGACCAAGTAATCCAATGCTGGTTTTCAGCCGCCTTTTCACACTCGCAGTGTGCTGTTCAATTGTCTATCCACTCAAACCTGGTCAGCCTTTCATTTTCTTTTCCACAATATCAGACTTCAGAAATCATTGGAATCGCCAGTACAGAATCTTCCATTCATTCACTGCCAATCTGGAATTCATCTGAATCTGCACTCCAGGTAGGCTTTCATTACACCACTTATGAATGTCCAAGTAACACAATGCTGGTTTTCAGCGGTCTGTTCACACTCTAAGCCCTGCTTTTTACTGGGTATCCACACAACTGTGGTCAGCTCTTCATTTTCATGTCCAAACAATCCAGACTTGAGAAATCATTGCAATCTCCAGTACAGAATGTTCCATTCATTCACTGCGAATCTGGAATTCAACTGAATCTCCACTACCTGCAGATTTATCTTACACCACTTGTGAATGTCCAAGTAAAACAATGCTGGTTTTCAGAGGCCTGTTCATGTTCGCAGTCGTGCTGTTCAATTGGCTATCCACTCAAGCTGTTTTGCTCCTCATTTTCCTGTGCACACAACCCAGCCTTCAGAAATCATTGTAATCTCCACTACAGGATGTTCCATTCATTCACTGGGAATCTGGAATTCATCTGAATCTGCACTCCACGCAGGCTTTCGTTACACCACTGCTGAAAGTCGAAGTAATGCAATACTGGTTTTCAGTGGTCTGTTCACATTCGAAGCCGAGGCTTTTTACAGGCTATCCACTCAACACTGGTCAGCTCTTCATTTTCGTGTCCCCACAATCCAGATTTCAGAAATCATTGCAATCTCCACTACAGAATGTTCCATTCATTCACTGCGAGTCTGGAGTTTATCTGATTCTCCACTCCCGCCTGGTTAACATTACACCACTTGTGAATGTCCAAGTAAGCCAATGCTGGTTTTCAGAGGCCTGTTCATACTCGCAGCCGTGCTGTTTAATTGACAATTCACTCCACCCTGTTCAGCTCTTCATTGTCCCACCACACTACCAGCCTTCAGAAATCTTTGTTATCTCCACTACAGAATGTTCCATTCATTCACTGCGAATCTGGAATTCATCTGACTCTCAACTCCACGCAGGTTTTCATTACACCACTGTTGAATGTCCAAGTAACCCAATGCTGGTTTTCAGCGGCCTGTTCATATTCGCAGCCCTGCTGTTTACTTGGCTATCGATTCAAGCCTGGTCAGCTCTTCATTTTCCTGTCCACACAACACAGGCTTCAGAAATCATTGGAATCTCCTCTACAGAATGTTCCATTCATTCACTGCGAATGTGGAATTCAACTGACTCTCCACTCCATGCAGGTTTTCCTTACACCACTGATGAATGTCCAAGTAACCCAATGCTGGTTTTCAGCTGCATGTTCACACTCGCAGCCATGCTATACAATTGGCTTTCCACTAAATCCTGATTAGTTCTTGATTTTCCTTCCACACGACCCAGCCTTCAGAAATCATTGGAATCTCCACTAGAGAATGTTCCATTCATTCACTGCGAATCTGGAATTCCTCTGAACCTCCACTCCCGGCAGGTTTTCGTTACACCACTGTTGAATGTCCAAGTAACCCAATGTTTTAAGTGTTTTCTTCACAAGCGCAGTGGTGCTGTTCAATTGGCTATCCACTCAACCCTGGCCAGCTCTACATTTTCCTGTCCACACCACAGAGACTGGAGAAATCATTGTTATCTCCACTACAGAATGTTCCATTCATTCACAGCGAATCTGGAATTCATCTGAATCTCCACTCCCGGCAGGTTTTCGTGACACCACTGGTAAATATCCAAGTAAGCCAATGCTGGTTTTAAGTGGCCTGCTCATACTCTCAGCCGTGCTGTTCAATTTGCTATCCACTCAACCCTCTTCAGCTCCATTTTCCTGTCCACATAACCCAAACTTCAGAAACAATTGGTATCTCCTCCACAGAATGTTCCAGTCATTGACTGCAAACCTGAAATTCATCTAATTCTCAACTCCCGTCAGGTTTTCGTTACACCACTTGTGAATGTCCAATTAAGCCAAAGCTGGTTTTCAGTGGCCTGTTCTTACTACGAGACGTGCTGTTCATTTGGCTATCCATTCCACGCTGTTCAGCTCTACATTTTCGTGTCCACAAAACCCAGCCTTCAGAAATCATTGGAATCACCACTAGAGAATGTTCCATTCATTCACTGCGAATCTGGAATTCATCTGAATCTCCACTCCCGGCAGGTTTTCATTGCACCACTGCTGAATGTTCAAGTAACGCAATGATGGTTTTCAGCGGTCTATTCACACTCGAACCCGTGCTGTTCACGGTCTAGCGACTCAACACTGGTGAGTTCTTCTTTTTCCAGTTCAGACAATACAAACCTCAGAAACCATTGCAATCTACACTACAGAATGTTTCATTCATTCACGCGAATCTTGAATTCATCTTGTTCTCCACTCCCAGCAGGTTTTCGTTTCACCACTGGTGAATGTCCAAGCAACCCAAGGCTGGTTTCAGCTGCGTGTTAACACTCGCAGCCGTGCTGTTCAATTGGCTATCCAGTGAACGCTGGTTAGCTCTTGATTTTCCTTCCACACACCGAGCCTTCAGAAATCATTCTTATCTCCACTTCAGAATGTTCCATTCGTTCCCTGCGAATCTGGAATTCCTCTGACTCTCCACACCAGGCAGATTTTCCTAACAACACTGGTGAATGACCAGGTAATCCAATGCTGGTTTTCAGCGGCTGTTCACACTCACAGCCTTGCTGTTCAATTGGCAATCCAGTCAAACCTAGTCAGCTCTTCATTTTCCTGTCCACACAACCCAGCGTTCAGAAATCATTGGAATCTCTACTACAGAAATTTCCATTCATTCACTGTGAATCTGGAAATAATCTGAATCTGCATTCCAGGAAGGCTTTCGTTACACCACTGATGAATGTCCAAGTAATGCAATGCTGCTTCTTAGTGGTCTGTTCACACTCGAAACCGTGCTGTTCATTGGCTATCCACTCAATATCGATCAGCTCTTCAATATCCTGTCCAGACTTTCCAGATTTCTAAATGTTGGCAATCACCACTACAGAATGTTCCATTCAATCACGCGAATCTGGAATTCATCAGAGTCTCCACTCCTGGAAGGTTTTCGTGACACCACTGGTAAATGTCCAAGGAAGACAATGCTGGTTTTAAGCCGCCTGCTAACACACTCAGCCGTGCTGTTCAATTTGCTATCCACCCAACCCTATTCAGCTCTACATTTTCCTGTCCTCATAACCCAACCTTCAGAAATAATTGGTATCTCCTCCACAGAATGTTCCGTTCATTCACTGCGAATCTTAAATTCACCTGACTCTCAACTCCCGGCGGGTTATCGTTACACCACTTGTGAAAGTCCAAGCAAGCCAATGCTGGTTTTCAGTGGCCTGTTCATACTAAGAGACGTGCTGTTCATTTGGCTATCCACTCCACCCTGTTCAGCTCTACATTTTCGTGTCCACAAAACCCAGCCTTCAGAAATCATTGGAATCACCACTAGAGAATGTTCCATTCATTCACTGCGAATCTGGAATTCATCTGAACCTCCACTCCCGGCAGGTTTTCGTTACGCCACTGGTGAATGTCCAAGAAACTCAATACTGGTTTTCAGAGGCATGTTCAACTCGCAGAAGTGCTGTTCAATGGGCTATCCACTCAATATTGGTCAGCTCTTCATTTTCCTCTCCACACAAACCAGCCTTCAGAAATCATTGGGATCTCCACTACAGACTGTTCCATTCATTCACTGCGATTCTGCAATTCATCTGACTCTCCGCTCCAGGCAGGTTTTCATTACAGCACTGGTGAATGACCAAGTAATCCAATGCTGGTTTTCAGCCGCCTTTTCACACTCGCAGTGTGCTGTTCAATTGTCTATCCACTCAAACCTGGTCAGCCTTTCATTTTCTTTTCCACAATATCAGACTTCAGAAATCATTGGAATCGCCAGTACAGAATCTTCCATTCATTCACTGCCAATCTGGAATTCATCTGAATCTGCACTCCAGGTAGGCTTTCATTACACCACTTATGAATGTCCAAGTAACACAATGCTGGTTTTCAGCGGTCTGTTCACACTCTAAGCCCTGCTTTTTACTGGGTATCCACACAACTGTGGTCAGCTCTTCATTTTCATGTCCAAACAATCCAGACTTGAGAAATCATTGCAATCTCCAGTACAGAATGTTCCATTCATTCACTGCGAATCTGGAATTCAACTGAATCTCCACTACCTGCAGATTTATCTTACACCACTTGTGAATGTCCAAGTAAAACAATGCTGGTTTTCAGAGGCCTGTTCATGTTCGCAGTCGTGCTGTTCAATTGGCTATCCACTCAACCTGTTTTGCTCCTCATTTTCCTGTGCACACAACCCAGCCTTCAGAAATCATTGTAATCTCCACTACAGGATGTTCCATTCATTCACTGGGAATCTGGAATTCATCTGAATCTGCACTCCACGCAGGCTTTCGTTACACCACTGCTGAAAGTCGAAGTAATGCAATACTGGTTTTCAGTGGTCTGTTCACATTCGAAGCCGAGGCTTTTTACAGGCTATCCACTCAACACTGGTCAGCTCTTCATTTTCGTGTCCCCACAATCCAGATTTCAGAAATCATTGCAATCTCCACTACAGAATGTTCCATTCATTCACTGCGAGTCTGGAGTTTATCTGATTCTCCACTCCCGCCTGGTTAACATTACACCACTTGTGAATGTCCAAGTAAGCCAATGCTGGTTTTCAGAGGCCTGTTCATACTCGCAGCCGTGCTGTTTAATTGACAATTCACTCCACCCTGTTCAGCTCTTCATTGTCCCACCACACTACCAGCCTTCAGAAATCTTTGTTATCTCCACTACAGAATGTTCCATTCATTCACTGCGAATCTGGAATTCATCTGACTCTCAACTCCACGCAGGTTTTCATTACACCACTGTTGAATGTCCAAGTAACCCAATGCTGGTTTTCAGCGGCCTGTTCATATTCGCAGCCCTGCTGTTTACTTGGCTATCGATTCAAGCCTGGTCAGCTCTTCATTTTCCTGTCCACACAACACAGGCTTCAGAAATCATTGGAATCTCCTCTACAGAATGTTCCATTCATTCACTGCGAATGTGGAATTCAACTGACTCTCCACTCCATGCAGGTTTTCCTTACACCACTGATGAATGTCCAAGTAACCCAATGCTGGTTTTCAGCTGCATGTTCACACTCGCAGCCATGCTATACAATTGGCTTTCCACTAAATCCTGATTAGTTCTTGATTTTCCTTCCACACGACCCAGCCATCAGAAATCATTGGAATCTCCACTAGAGAATGTTCCATTCATTCACTGCGAATCTGGAATTCCTCTGAACCTCCACTCCCGGCAGGTTTTCGTTACACCACTGTTGAATGTCGAAGTAACCCAATGTTTTAAGTGTTTTCTTCACAAGCGCAGTGGTGCTGTTCAATTGGCTATCCACTCAACCCTGGCCAGCTCTACATTTTCCTGTCCACACCACAGAGACTGGAGAAATCATTGTTATCTCCACTACAGAATGTTCCATTCATTCACAGCGAATCTGGAATTCATCTGAATCTCCACTCCCGGCAGGTTTTCGTGACAACACTGGTAAATATCCAAGTAAGCCAATGCTGGTTTTAAGTGGCCTGCTCATACTCTCAGCCGTGCTGTTCAATTTGCTATCCACTCAACCCTCTTCAGCTCCATTTTCCTGTCCACATAACCCAAACTTCAGAAACAATTGGTATCTCCTCCACAGAATGTTCCATTCATTGACCGCAAATCTGAAATTCATCTAATTCTCAACTCCCGTCAGGTTTTCGTTACACCACTTGTGAATGTCCAATTAAGCCAAAGCTGGTTTTCAGTGGCCTGTTCTTACTACGAGACGTGCTGTTCATTTGGCTATCCATTCCACCCTGTTCAGCTCCACATTTTCGTGTCCACAAAACCCAGCCTTCAGAAATCATTGGAATCACCACTAGAGAATGTTCCATTCATTCACTGCGAATCTGGAATTCATCTGAATCTCCACTCCCGGCAGGTTTTCATTGCACCACTGCTGAATGTTCAAGTAACGCAATGATGGTTTTCAGCGGTCTATTCACACTCGAACCCGTGCTGTTCACGGTCTAGCGACTCAACACTGGTGAGTTCTTCTTTTTCCAGTTCAGACAATACAAACCTCAGAAACCATTGCAATCTACACTACAGAATGTTTCATTCATTCACGCGAATCTTGAATTCATCTTGTTCTCCACTCCCAGCAGGTTTTCGTTTCACCACTGGTGAATGTCCAAGCAACCCAAGGCTGGTTTCAGCTGCGTGTTAACACTCGCAGCCGTGCTGTTCAATTGGCTATCCAGTGAACGCTGGTTAGCTCTTGATTTTCCTTCCACACACCGAGCCTTCAGAAATCATTCTTATCTCCACTTCAGAATGTTCCATTCGTTCCCTGCGAATCTGGAATTCCTCTGACTCTCCACACCAGGCAGATTTTCCTAACAACACTGGTGAATGACCAGGTAATCCAATGCTGGTTTTCAGCGGCTGTTCACACTCACAGCCTTGCTGTTCAATTGGCAATCCAGTCAAACCTAGTCAGCTCTTCATTTTCCTGTCCACACAACCCAGCGTTCAGAAATCATTGGAATCTCTACTACAGAAATTTCCATTCATTCACTGTGAATCTGGAAATAATCTGAATCTGCATTCCAGGAAGGCTTTCGTTACACCACTGATGAATGTCCAAGTAATGCAATGCTGCTTCTTAGTGGTCTGTTCACACTCGAAACCGTGCTGTTCATTGGCTATCCACTCAATATCGGTCAGCTCTTCAATATCCTGTCCAGACTATCCAGATTTCTAAATGTTGGCAATCACCACTACAGAATGTTCCATTCAGTCACGCGAATCTGGAATTCATCAGAGTCTCCACTCCTGGAAGGTTTTCGTGACACCACTGGTAAATGTCCAAGGAAGACAATGCTGGTTTTAAGCCGCCTGCTAACACACTCAGCCGTGCTGTTCAATTTGCTATCCACCCAACCCTATTCAGCTCTACATTTTCCTGTCCTCATAACCCAACCTTCAGAAATAATTGGTATCTCCTCCACAGAATGTTCCGTTCATTCACTGCGAATCTTAAATTCATCTGACTCTCAACTCCCGGCGGGTTATCGTTACACCACTTGTGAATGTCCAAGTAAGCCAATGCTGGTTTTCAGTGGCCTGTTCATACTAAGAGACGTGCTGTTCATTTGGCTATCCACTCCACCCTGTTCAGCTCTACATTTTCGTGTCCACAAAACCCAGCCTTCAGAAATCATTGGAATCACCACTAGAGAATGTTCCATTCATTCACTGCGAATCTGGAATTCATCTGAACCTCCACTCCCGGCAGGTTTTCGTTACGCCACTGGTGAATGTCCAAGTAACTCAATACTGGTTTTCAGAGGCATGTTCAACTCGCAGAAGTGCTGTTCAATGGGCTATCCACTCAATATTTGTCAGCTCTTCATTTTCCTCTCCACACAAACCAGCCTTCAGAAATCATTGGGATCTCCACTACAGACTGTTCCATTCATTCACTGCGATTCTGCAATTCATCTGACTCTCCGCTCCAGGCAGGTTTTCATTACAGCACTGGTGAATGACCAAGTAATCCAATGCTGGTTTTCAGCCGCCTTTTCACACTCGCAGTGTGCTGTTCAATTGTCTATCCACTCAAACCTGGTCAGCCTTTCATTTTCTTTTCCACAATATCAGACTTCAGAAATCATTGGAATCGCCAGTACAGAATGTTCCATTCATTCACTGCCAATCTGGAATTCATCTGAATCTGCACTCCAGGTAGGCTTTCATTACACCACTTATGAATGTCCAAGTAACACAATGCTGGTTTTCAGCGGTCTGTTCACACTCTAAGCCCTGCTTTTTACTGGGTATCCACACAACTGTGGTCAGCTCTTCATTTTCATGTCCAAACAATCCAGACTTGAGAAATCATTGCAATCTCCAGTACAGAATGTTCCATTCATTCACTGCGAATCTGGAATTCAACTGAATGTCCACTACCTGCAGATTTATCTTACACCACTTGTGAATGTCCAAGTAAAACAATGCTGGTTTTCAGAGGCCTGTTCATGTTCGCAGTCGTGCTGTTCAATTGGCTATCCACTCAACCTGTTTTGCTCCTCATTTTCCTGTGCACACAACCCAGCCTTCAGAAATCATTGTAATCTCCACTACAGGATGTTCCATTCATTCACTGGGAATCTGGAATTCATCTGAATCTGCACTCCACGCAGGCTTTCGTTACACCACTGCTGAAAGTCGAAGTAATGCAATACTGGTTTTCAGTGGTCTGTTCACATTCGAAGCCGAGGCTTTTTACAGGCTATCCACTCAACACTGGTCAGCTCTTCATTTTCGTGTCCCCACAATCCAGATTTCAGAAATCATTGCAATCTCCACTACAGAATGTTCCATTCATTCACTGCGAGTCTGGAGTTTATCTGATTCTCCACTCCCGCCTGGTTAACATTACACCACTTGTGAATGTCCAAGTAAGCCAATGCTGGTTTTCAGAGGCCTGTTCATACTCGCAGCCGTGCTGTTTAATTGACAATTCACTCCACCCTGTTCAGCTCTTCATTGTCCCACCACACTACCAGCCTTCAGAAATCTTTGTTATCTCCACTACAGAATGTTCCATTCATTCACTGCGAATCTGGAATTCATCTGACTCTCAACTCCACGCAGGTTTTCATTACACCACTGTTGAATGTCCAAGTAACCCAATGCTGGTTTTCAGCGGCCTGTTCATATTCGCAGCCCTGCTGTTTACTTGGCTATCGATTCAAGCCTGGTCAGCTCTTCATTTTCCTGTCCACACAACACAGGCTTCAGAAATCATTGGAATCTCCTCTACAGAATGTTCCATTCATTCACTGCGAATGTGGAATTCAACTGACTCTCCACTCCATGCAGGTTTTCCTTACACCACTGATGAATGTCCAAGTAACCCAATGCTGGTTTTCAGCTGCATGTTCACACTCGCAGCCATGCTATACAATTGGCTTTCCACTAAATCCTGATTAGTTCTTGATTTTCCTTCCACACGACCCAGCCTTCAGAAATCATTGGAATCTCCACTAGAGAATGTTCCATTCATTCACTGCGAATCTGGAATTCCTCTGAACCTCCACTCCCGGCAGGTTTTCGTTACACCACTGTTGAATGTCCAAGTAACCCAATGTTTTAAGTGTTTTCTTCACAAGCGCAGTGGTGCTGTTCAATTGGCTATCCACTCAACCCTGGCCAGCTCTACATTTTCCTGTCCACACCACAGAGACTGGAGAAATCATTGTTATCTCCACTACAGAATGTTCCATTCATTCACAGCGAATCTGGAATTCATCTGAATCTCCACTCCCGGCAGGTTTTCGTGACACCACTGGTAAATATCCAAGTAAGCCAATGCTGGTTTTAAGTGGCCTGCTCATACTCTCAGCCGTGCTGTTCAATTTGCTATCCACTCAACCCTCTTCAGCTCCATTTTCCTGTCCACATAACCCAAACTTCAGAAACAATTGGTATCTCCTCCACAGAATGTTCCATTCATTGACTGCAAATCTGAAATTCATCTAATTCTCAACTCCCGTCAGGTTTTCGTTACACCACTTGTGAATGTCCAATTAAGCCAAAGCTGGTTTTCAGTGGCCTGTTCTTACTACGAGACGTGCTGTTCATTTGGCTATCCATTCCACCCTGTTCAGCTCTACATTTTCGTGTCCACAAAACCCAGCCTTCAGAAATCATTGGAATCACCACTAGAGAATGTTCCATTCATTCACTGCGAATCTGGAATTCATCTGAATCTCCACTCCCGGCAGGTTTTCATTGCACCACTGCTGAATGTTCAAGTAACGCAATGATGGTTTTCAGCGGTCTATTCACACTCGAACCCGTGCTGTTCACGGTCTAGCGACTCAACACTGGTGAGTTCTTCTTTTTCCAGTTCAGACAATACAAACCCCAGAAACCATTGCAATCTACACTACAGAATGTTTCATTCATTCACGCGAATCTTGAATTCATCTTGTTCTCCACTCCCAGCAGGTGTTCTTTTCACCACTGGTGAATGTCCAAGCAACCCAAGGCTGGTTTCAGCTGCGTGTTAACACTCGCAGCCGTGCTGTTCAATTGGCTATCCAGTGAACGCTGGTTAGCTCTTGATTTTCCTTCCACACACCGAGCCTTCAGAAATCATTCTTATCTCCACTTCAGAATGTTCCATTCGTTCCCTGCGAATCTGGAATTCCTCTGACTCTCCACACCAGGCAGATTTTCCTAACAACACTGGTGAATGACCAGGTAATCCAATGCTGGTTTTCAGCGGCTGTTCACACTCACAGCCTTGCTGTTCAATTGGCAATCCAGTCAAACCCAGTCAGCTCTTCATTTTCCTGTCCACACAACCCAGCGTTCAGAAATCATTGGAATCTCTACTACAGAAATTTCCATTCATTCACTGTGAATCTGGAAATAATCTGAATCTGCATTCCAGGAAGGCTTTCGTTACACCACTGATGAATGTCCAAGTAATGCAATGCTGCTTCTTAGTGGTCTGTTCACACTCGAAACCGTGCTGTTCATTGGCTATCCACTCAATATCGATCAGCTCTTCAATATCCTGTCCAGACTTTCCAGATTTCTAAATGTTGGCAATCACCACTACAGAATGTTCCATTCAATCACGCGAATCTGGAATTCATCAGAGTCTCCACTCCTGGAAGGTTTTCGTGACACCACTGGTAAATGTCCAAGGAAGACAATGCTGGTTTTAAGCCGCCTGCTAACACACTCAGCCGTGCTGTTCAATTTGCTATCCACCCAACCCTATTCAGCTCTACATTTTCCTGTCCTCATAACCCAACCTTCAGAAATAATTGTTATCTCCTCCACAGAATGTTCCGTTCATTCACTGCGAATCTTAAATTCATCTGACTCTCAACTCCCGGCGGGTTATCGTTACACCACTTGTGAAAGTCCAAGCAAGCCAATGCTGGTTTTCAGTGGCCTGTTCATACTAAGAGACGTGCTGTTCATTTGGCTATCCACTCCACCCTGTTCAGCACTACATTTTCGTGTCCACAAAACCCAGCCTTCAGAAATCATTGGAATCACCACTAGAGAATGTTCCATTCATTCACTGCGAATCTGGAATTCATCTGAACCTCCACTCCCGGCAGGTTTTCGTTACGCCACTGGTGAATGTCCAAGAAACTCAATACTGGTTTTCAGAGGCATGTTCAACTCGCAGAAGTGCTGTTCAATGGGCTATCCACTCAATATTGGTCAGCTCTTCATTTTCCTCTCCACACAAACCAGCCTTCAGAAATCATTGGGATCTCCACTACAGACTGTTCCATTCATTCACTGCGATTCTGCAATTCATCTGACTCTCCGCTCCAGGCAGGTTTTCATTACAGCACTGGTGAATGACCAAGTAATCCAATGCTGGTTTTCAGCCGCCTTTTCACACTCGCAGTGTGCTGTTCAATTGTCTATCCACTCAAACCTGGTCAGCCTTTCATTTTCTTTTCCACAATATCAGACTTCAGAAATCATTGGAATCGCCAGTACAGAATGTTCCATTCATTCACTGCCAATCTGGAATTCATCTGAATCTGCACTCCAGGTAGGCTTTCATTACACCACTTATGAATGTCCAAGTAACACAATGCTGGTTTTCAGCGGTCTGTTCACACTCTAAGCCCTGCTTTTTACTGGGTATCCACACAACTGTGGTCAGCTCTTCATTTTCATGTCCAAACAATCCAGACTTGAGAAATCATTGCAATCTCCAGTACAGAATGTTCCATTCATTCACTGCGAATCTGGAATTCAACTGAATGTCCACTACCTGCAGATTTATCTTACACCACTTGTGAATGTCCAAGTAAAACAATGCTGGTTTTCAGAGGCCTGTTCATGTTCGCAGTCGTGCTGTTCAATTGGCTATCCACTCAACCTGTTTTGCTCCTCATTTTCCTGTGCACACAACCCAGCCTTCAGAAATCATTGTAATCTCCACTACAGGATGTTCCATTCATTCACTGGGAATCTGGAATTCATCTGAATCTGCACTCCACGCAGGCTTTCGTTACACCACTGCTGAAAGTCGAAGTAATGCAATACTGGTTTTCAGTGGTCTGTTCACATTCGAAGCCGAGGCTTTTTACAGGCTATCCACTCAACACTGGTCAGCTCTTCATTTTCGTGTCCCCACAATCCAGATTTCAGAAATCATTGCAATCTCCACTACAGAATGTTCCATTCATTCACTGCGAGTCTGGAGTTTATCTGATTCTCCACTCCCGCCTGGTTAACATTACACCACTTGTGAATGTCCAAGTAAGCCAATGCTGGTTTTCAGAGGCCTGTTCATACTCGCAGCCGTGCTGTTTAATTGACAATTCACTCCACCCTGTTCAGCTCTTCATTGTCCCACCACACTACCAGCCTTCAGAAATCTTTGTTATCTCCACTACAGAATGTTCCATTCATTCACTGCGAATCTGGAATTCATCTGACTCTCAACTCCACGCAGGTTTTCATTACACCACTGTTGAATGTCCAAGTAACCCAATGCTGGTTTTCAGCGGCCTGTTCATATTCGCAGCCCTGCTGTTTACTTGGCTATCGATTCAAGCCTGGTCAGCTCTTCATTTTCCTGTCCACACAACACAGGCTTCAGAAATCATTGGAATCTCCTCTACAGAATGTTCCATTCATTCACTGCGAATGTGGAATTCAACTGACTCTCCACTCCATGCAGGTTTTCCTTACACCACTGATGAATGTCCAAGTAACCCAATGCTGGTTTTCAGCTGCATGTTCACACTCGCAGCCATGCTATACAATTGGCTTTCCACTAAATCCTGATTAGTTCTTGATTTTCCTTCCACACGACCCAGCCTTCAGAAATCATTGGAATCTCCACTAGAGAATGTTCCACTCATTCACTGCGAATCTGGAATTCCTCTGAACCTCCACTCCCGGCAGGTTTTCGTTACACCACTGTTGAATGTCCAAGTAACCCAATGTTTTAAGTGTTTTCTTCACAAGCGCAGTGGTGCTGTTCAATTGGCTATCCACTCAACCCTGGCCAGCTCTACATTTTCCTGTCCACACCACAGAGACTGGAGAAATCATTGTTATCTCCACTACAGAATGTTCCATTCATTCACAGCGAATCTGGAATTCATCTGAATCTCCACTCCCGGCAGGTTTTCGTGACACCACTGGTAAATATCCAAGTAAGCCAATGCTGGTTTTAAGTGGCCTGCTCATACTCTCAGCCGTGCTGTTCAATTTGCTATCCACTCAACCCTCTTCAGCTCCATTTTCCTGTCCACATAACCCAAACTTCAGAAACAATTGGTATCTCCTCCACAGAATGTTCCATTCATTGACTGCAAATCTGAAATTCATCTAATTCTCAACTCCCGTCAGGTTTTCGTTACACCACTTGTGAATGTCCAATTAAGCCAAAGCTGGTTTTCAGTGGCCTGTTCTTACTACGAGACGTGCTGTTCATTTGGCTATCCATTCCACCCTGTTCAGCTCTACATTTTCGTGTCCACAAAACCCAGCCTTCAGAAATCATTGGAATCACCACTAGAGAATGTTCCATGCATTCACTGCGAATCTGGAATTCATCTGAATCTCCACTCCCGGCAGGTTTTCAATGCACCACTGCTGAATGTTCAAGTAACGCAATGATGGTTTTCAGCGGTCTATTCACACTCGAACCCGTGCTGTTCACGGTCTAGCGACTCAACACTGGTGAGTTCTTCTTTTTCCAGTTCAGACAATACAAACCTCAGAAACCATTGCAATCTACACTACAGAATGTTTCATTCATTCACGCGAATCTTGAATTCATCTTGTTCTCCACTCCCAGCAGGTTTTCGTTTCACCACTGGTGAATGTCCAAGCAACCCAAGGCTGGTTTCAGCTGCGTGTTAACACTCGCAGCCGTGCTGTTCAATTGGCTATCCAGTGAACGCTGGTTAGCTCTTGATTTTCCTTCCACACACCGAGCCTTCAGAAATCATTCTTATCTCCACTTCAGAATGTTCCATTCGTTCCCTGAGAATCTGGAATTCCTCTGACTCTCCACACCAGGCAGATTTTCCTAACAATACTGGTGAATGACCAGGTAATCCAATGCTGGTTTTCAGCGGCTGTTCACACTCACAGCCTTGCTGTTCAATTGGCAATCCAGTCAAAACTAGTCAGCTCTTCATTTTCCTGTCCACACAACCCAGCGTTCAGAAATCATTGGAATCTCTACTACAGAAATTTCCATTCATTCACTGTCAATCTGGAAATAATCTGAATCTGCATTCCAGGAAGGCTTTCGTTACACCACTGATGAATGTCCAAGTAATGCAATGCTGCTTCTTAGTGGTCTGTTCACACTCGAAACCGTGCTGTTCATTGGCTATCCACTCAATATCGGTCAGCTCTTCAATATCCTGTCCAGACTATCCAGATTTCTAAATGTTGGCAATCACCACTACAGAATGTTCCATTCAATCACGCGAATCTGGAATTCATCAGAGTCTCCACTCCTGGAAGGTTTTCGTGACACCACTGGTAAATGTCCAAGGAAGACAATGCTGGTTTTAAGCCGCCTGCTAACACACTCAGCCGTGCTGTTCATTTGGCTATCCACCCAACCCTATTCAGCTCTACATTTTCCTGTCCACAAAACCCAGCCTTCAGAAATCATTGGAATCACCACTAGAGAATGTTCCATTCATTCACTGCGAATCTGGAATTCATCTGAACCTCCACTCCTGGCAGGTTTTCTTTACGCCACTTGTGAATGTCCAAGTAAGCCAATGCTGGTTTTCAGTGGCCTGTTCAACTCGCAGAAGTGCTGTTCAATGGGCTATCCACTCAATATTGGTCAGCTCTTCATTTTCCTCTCCACACAAACCAGCCTTCAGAAATCATTGGGATCTCCACTACAGACTGTTCCATTCATTCACTGCGATTCTGCAATTCATCTGACTCTCCACTCCAGGCAGGTTTTCATTACAGCACTGGTGAATGACCAAATAATCCAATGCTGGTTTTCAGCCGCCTTTTCACACTCGCAGTGTGCTGTTCAATTGTCTATCCACTCAAACCTGGTCAGCCTTTCATTTTCTTTTCCACAATATCAGACTTCAGAAATCATTGGAATCGCCAGTACAGAATGTTCCATTCATTCACTGCCAATCTGGAATTCATCTGAATCTGCACTCCAGGTAGGCTTTCATTACACCACTTATGAATGTCCAAGTAACACAATGCTGGTTTTCAGCGGTCTGTTCACACTCTAAGCCCTGCTTTTTACTGGGTATCCACACAACTGTGGTCAGCTCTTCATTTTCATGTCCAAACAATCCAGACTTGAGAAATCATTGCAATCTCCAGTACAGAATGTTCCATTCATTCACTGCGAATCTGGAATTCAACTGAATCTCCACTACCTGCAGATTTATCTTACACCACTTGTGAATGTCCAAGTAAAACAATGCTGGTTTTCAGAGGCCTGTTCATGTTCGCAGTCGTGCTGTTCAATTGGCTATCCACTCAACCTGTTTTGCTCCTCATTTTCCTGTACACACAACCCAGCCTTCAGAAATCATTGTAATCTCCACTACAGGATGTTCCATTCATTCACTGGGAATCTGGAATTCATCTGAATCTGCACTCCACGCAGGCTTTCGTTACACCACTGCTGAAAGTCGAAGTAATGCAATACTGGTTTTCAGTGGTCTGTTCACATTCGAAGCCGAGGCTTTTTACAGGCTATCCACTCAACACTGGTCAGCTCTTCATTTTCGTGTCCCCACAATCCAGATTTCAGAAATCATTGCAATCTCCACTACAGAATGTTCCATTCATTCACTGCGAGTCTGGAGTTTATCTGATTCTCCACTCCCGCCTGGTTAACATTACACCACTTGTGAATGTCCAAGAAAGCCAATGCTGGTTTTCAGAGGCCTGTTCATACTCGCAGCCGTGCTGTTTAATTGACAATTCACTCCACCCTGTTCAGCTCTTCATTGTCCCACCACACTACCAGCCTTCAAAAATCTTTGTTATCTCCACTACAGAATGTTCCATTCATTCACTGCGAATCTGGAATTCATCTGACTCTCAACTCCACGCAGGTTTTCATTACACCACTGTTGAATGTCCAAGTAACCCAATGCTGGTTTTCAGCGGCCTGTTCATATTCGCAGCCCTGCTGTTTACTTGGCTATCGATTCAAGCCTGGTCAGCTCTTCATTTTCCTGTCCACACAACACAGGCTTCAGAAATCATTGGAATCTCCTCTACAGAATGTTCCATTCATTCACTGCGAATGTGGAATTCAACTGACTCTCCACTCCATGCAGGTTTTCCTTACACCACTGATGAATGTCCAAGTAACCCAATGCTGGTTTTCAGCTGCATGTTCACACTCGCAGCCATGCTATACAATTGGCTTTCCACTAAATCCTGATTAGTTCTTGATTTTCCTTCCACACGACCCAGCCTTCAGAAATCATTGGAATCTCCACTAGAGAATGTTCCATTCATTCACTGCGAATCTGGAATTCCTCTGAACCTCCACTCCCGGCAGGTTTTCGTTACACCACTGTTGAATGTCCAAGTAACCCAATGTTTTAAGTGTTTTCTTCACAAGCGCAGTGGTGCTGTTCAATTGGCTATCCACTCAACCCTGGCCAGCTCTACATTTTCCTGTCCACACCACAGAGACTGGAGAAATCATTGTTATCTCCACTACAGAATGTTCCATTCATTCACAGCGAATCTGGAATTCATCTGAATCTCCACTCCCGGCAGGTTTTCGTGACACCACTGGTAAATATCCAAGTAAGCCAATGCTGGTTTTAAGTGGCCTGCTCATACTCTCAGCCGTGCTGTTCAATTTGCTATCCACTCAACCCTCTTCAGCTCCATTTTCCTGTCCACATAACCCAAACTTCAGAAACAATTGGTATCTCCTCCACAGAATGTTCCATTCATTGACTGCAAATCTGAAATTCATCTAATTCTCAACTCCCGTCAGGTTTTCGTTACACCACTTGTGAATGTCCAATTAAGCCAAAGCTGGTTTTCAGTGGCCTGTTCTTACTACGAGACGTGCTGTTCATTTGGCTATCCATTCCACCCTGTTCAGCTCTACATTTTCGTGTCCACAAAACCCAGCCTTCAGAAATCATTGGAATCACCACTAGAGAATGTTCCATGCATTCACTGCGAATCTGGAATTCATCTGAATCTCCACTCCCGGCAGGTTTTCATTGCACCACTGCTGAATGTTCAAGTAACGCAATGATGGTTTTCAGTGGTCTATTCACACTCGAACCCATGCTGTTCACGGTCTAGCGACTCAACACTGGTGAGTTCTTCTTTTTCCAGTTCAGACAATACAAACCTCAGAAACCATTGCAATCTACACTACAGAATGTTTCATTCATTCACGCGAATCTTGAATTCATCTTGTTCTCCACTCCCAGCAGGTTTTCGTTTCACCACTGGTGAATGTCCAAGCAACCCAAGGCTGGTTTCAGCTGCGTGTTAACACTCGCAGCCGTGCTGTTCAATTGGCTATCCAGTGAACGCTGGTTAGCTCTTGATTTTCCTTCCACACACCGAGCCTTCAGAAATCATTCTTATCTCCACTTCAGAATGTTCCATTCGTTCCCTGCGAATCTGGAATTCCTCTGACTCTCCACACCAGGCAGATTTTCCTAACAACACTGGTGAATGACCAGGTAATCCAATGCTGGTTTTCAGCGGCTGTTCACACTCACAGCCTTGCTGTTCAATTGGCAATCCAGTCAAAACTAGTCAGCTCTTCATTTTCCTGTCCACACAACCCAGCGTTCAGAAATCATTGGAATCTCTACTACAGAAATTTCCATTCATTCACTGTGAATCTGGAAATAATCTGAATCTGCATTCCAGGAAGGCTTTCGTTACACCACTGATGAATGTCCAAGTAATGCAATGCTGCTTCTTAGTGGTCTGTTCACACTCGAAACCGTGCTGTTCATTGGCTATCCACTCAATATCGGTCAGCTCTTCAATATCCTGTCCAGACTATCCAGATTTCTAAATGTTGGCAATCACCACTACAGAATGTTCCATTCAATCACGCGAATCTGGAATTCATCAGAGTCTCCACTCCTGGAAGGTTTTCGTGACACCACTGGTAAATGTCCAAGGAAGACAATGCTGGTTTTAAGCCGCCTGCTAACACACTCAGCCGTGCTGTTCATTTGGCTATCCACCCAACCCTATTCAGCTCTACATTTTCCTGTCCACAAAACCCAGCCTTCAGAAATCATTGGAATCACCACTAGAGAATGTTCCATTCATTCACTGCGAATCTGGAATTCATCTGAACCTCCACTCCCGGCAGGTTTTCGTTAAGCCACTGGTGAATGTCCAAGTAAGCCAATGCTGGTTTTCAGTGGCCTGTTCAACTCGCAGAAGTGCTGTTCAATGGGCTATCCACTCTATATTGGTCAGCTCTTCATTTTCCTCTCCACACAAACCAGCCTTCAGAAATCATTGGGATCTCCACTACAGACTGTTCCATTCATTCACTGCGATTCTGCAATTCATCTGACTCTCCACTCCAGGCAGGTTTTCATTACAGCACTGGTGAATGACCAAGTAATCCAATGCTGGTTTTCAGCCGCCTTTTCACACTCGCAGTGTGCTGTTCAATTGTCTATCCACTCAAACCTGGTCAGCCTTTCATTTTCTTTTCCACAATATCAGACTTCAGAAATCATTGGAATCGCCAGTACAGAATGTTCCATTCATTCACTGCCAATCTGGAATTCATCTGAATCTGCACTCCAGGTAGGCTTTCATTACACCACTTATGAATGTCCAAGTAACACAATGCTGGTTTTCAGCGGTCTGTTCACACTCTAAGCCCTGCTTTTTACTGGGTATCCACACAACTGTGGTCAGCTCTTCATTTTCATGTCCAAACAATCCAGACTTGAGAAATCATTGCAATCTCCAGTACAGAATGTTCCATTCATTCACTGCGAATCTGGAATTCAACTGAATCTCCACTACCTGCAGATTTATCTTACACCACTTGTGAATGTCCAAGTAAAACAATGCTGGTTTTCAGAGGCCTGTTCATGTTCGCAGTCGTGCTGTTCAATTGGCTATCCACTCAACCTGTTTTGCTCCTCATTTTCCTGTGCACACAACCCAGCCTTCAGAAATCATTGTAATCTCCACTACAGGATGTTCCATTCATTCACTGGGAATCTGGAATTCATCTGAATCTGCACTCCACGCAGGCTTTCGTTACACCACTGCTGAAAGTCGAAGTAATGCAATACTGGTTTTCAGTGGTCTGTTCACATTCGAAGCCGAGGCTTTTTACAGGCTATCCACTCAACACTGGTCAGCTCTTCATTTTCGTGTCCCCACAATCCAGATTTCAGAAATCATTGCAATCTCCACTACAGAATGTTCCATTCATTCACTGCGAGTCTGGAGTTTATCTGATTCTCCACTCCCGCCTGGTTAACATTACACCACTTGTGAATGTCCAAGTAAGCCAATGCTGGTTTTCAGAGGCCTGTTCATACTCGCAGCCGTGCTGTTTAATTGACAATTCACTCCACCCTGTTCAGCTCTTCATTGTCCCACCACACTACCAGCCTTCAGAAATCTTTGTTATCTCCACTACAGAATGTTCCATTCATTCACTGCGAATCTGGAATTCATCTGACTCTCAACTCCACGCAGGTTTTCATTACACCACTGTTGAATGTCCAAGTAACCCAATGCTGGTTTTCAGCGGCCTGTTCATATTCGCAGCCCTGCTGTTTACTTGGCTATCGATTCAAGCCTGGTCAGCTCTTCATTTTCCTGTCCACACAACACAGGCTTCAGAAATCATTGGAATCTCCTCTACAGAATGTTCCATTCATTCACTGCGAATGTGGAATTCAACTGACTCTCCACTCCATGCAGGTTTTCCTTACACCACTGATGAATGTCCAAGTAACCCAATGCTGGTTTTCAGCTGCATGTTCACACTCGCAGCCATGCTATACAATTGGCTTTCCACTAAATCCTGATTAGTTCTTGATTTTCCTTCCACACGACCCAGCCTTCAGAAATCATTGGAATCTCCACTAGAGAATGTTCCATTCATTCACTGCGAATCTGGAATTCCTCTGAACCTCCACTCCCGGCAGGTTTTCGTTACACCACTGTTGAATGTCCAAGTAACCCAATGTTTTAAGTGTATTCTTCACAAGCGCAGTGGTGCTGTTCAATTGGCTATCCACTCAACCCTGGCCAGCTCTACATTTTCCTGTCCACACCACAGAGACTGGAGAAATCATTGTTATCTCCACTACAGAATGTTCCATTCATTCACAGCGAATCTGGAATTCATCTGAATCTCCACTCCCGGCAGGTTTTCGTGACACCACTGGTAAATATCCAAGTAAGCCAATGCTGGTTTTAAGTGGCCTGCTCATACTCTCAGCCGTGCTGTTCAATTTGCTATCCACTCAACCCTCTTCAGCTCCATTTTCCTGTCCACATAACCCAAACTTCAGAAACAATTGGTATCTCCTCCACAGAATGTTCCATTCATTGACTGCAAATCTGAAATTCATCTAATTCTCAACTCCCGTCAGGTTTTCGTTACACCACTTGTGAATGTCCAATTAAGCCAAAGCTGGTTTTCAGTGGCCTGTTCTTACTACGAGACGTGCTGTTCATTTGGCTATCCATTCCACCCTGTTCAGCTCTACATTTTCGTGTCCACAAAACCCAGCCTTCAGAAATCATTGGAATCACCACTAGAGAATGTTCCATGCATTCACTGCGAATCTGGAATTCATCTGAATCTCCACTCCCGGCAGGTTTTCATTGCACCACTGCTGAATGTTCAAGTAACGCAATGATGGTTTTCAGTGGTCTATTCACACTCGAACCCGTGCTGTTCACGGTCTAGCGACTCAACACTGGTGAGTTCTTCTTTTTCCAGTTCAGACAATACAAACCTCAGAAACCATTGCAATCTACACTACAGAATATTTCATTCATTCACGCGAATCTTGAATTCATCTTGTTCTCCACTCCCAGCAGGTTTTCGTTTCACCACTGTTGAATGTCCAAGCAACCCAAGGCTGGTTTCAGCTGCGTGTTAACACTCGCAGCCGTGCTGTTCAATTGGCTATCCAGTGAACGCTGGTTAGCTCTTGATTTTCCTTCCACACACCGAGCCTTCAGAAATCATTCTTATCTCCACTTCAGAATGTTCCATTCGTTCCCTGCGAATCTGGAATTCCTCTGACTCTCCACACCAGGCAGATTTTCCTAACAACACTGGTGAATGACCAGGTAATCCAATGCTGGTTTTCAGCGGCTGTTCACACTCACATCCTTGCTGTTCAATTGGCAATCCAGTCAAAACTAGTCAGCTCTTCATTTTCCTGTCCACACAACCCAGCGTTCAGAAATCATTGGAATCTCTACTACAGAAATTTCCATTCATTCACTGTGAATCTGGAAATAATCTGAATCTGCATTCCAGGAAGGCTTTCGTTACACCACTGATGAATGTCCAAGTAATGCAATGCTGCTTCTTAGTGGTCTGTTCACACTCGAAACCGTGCTGTTCATTGGCTATCCACTCAATATCGGTCAGCTCTTCAATATCCTGTCCAGACTATCCAGATTTCTAAATGTTGGCAATCACCACTACAGAATGTTCCATTCAATCACGCGAATCTGGAATTCATCAGAGTCTCCACTCCTGGAAGGTTTTCGTGACACCACTGGTAAATGTCCAAGGAAGACAATGCTGGTTTTAAGCCGCCTGCTAACACATTCAGCCGTGCTGTTCATTTGGCTATCCACCCAACCCTATTCAGCTCTACATTTTCCTGTCCACAAAACCCAGCCTTCAGAAATCATTGGAATCACCACTAGAGAATGTTCCATTCATTCACTGCGAATCTGGAATTCATCTGAACCTCCACTCCCGGCAGGTTTTCGTTAAGCCACTGGTGAATGTCCAAGTAAGCCAATGCTGGTTTTCAGTGGCCTGTTCAACTCGCAGAAGTGCTGTTCAATGGGCTATCCACTCTATATTGGTCAGCTCTTCATTTTCCTCTCCACACAAACCAGCCTTCAGAAATCATTGGGATCTCCACTACAGACTGTTCCATTCATTCACTGCGATTCTGCAATTCATCTGACTCTCCACTCCAGGCAGGTTTTCATTACAGCACTGGTGAATGACCAAGTAATCCAATGCTGGTTTTCAGCCGCCTTTTCACACTCGCAGTGTGCTGTTCAATTGTCTATCCACTCAAACCTGGTCAGCCTTTCATTTTCTTTTCCACAATATCAGACTTCAGAAATCATTGGAATCGCCAGTACAGAATGTTCCATTCATTCACTGCCAATCTGGAATTCATCTGAATCTGCACTCCAGGTAGGCTTTCATTACACCACTTATGAATGTCCAAGTAACACAATGCTGGTTTTCAGCGGTCTGTTCACACTCTAAGCCCTGCTTTTTACTGGGTATCCACACAACTGTGGTCAGCTCTTCATTTTCATGTCCAAACAATCCAGACTTGAGAAATCATTGCAATCTCCAGTACAGAATGTTCCATTCATTCACTGCGAATCTGGAATTCAACTGAATCTCCACTACCTGCAGATTTATCTTACACCACTTGTGAATGTCCAAGTAAAACAATGCTGGTTTTCAGAGGCCTGTTCATGTTCGCAGTCGTGCTGTTCAATTGGCTATCCACTCAACCTGTTTTGCTCCTCATTTTCCTGTGCACACAACCCAGCCTTCAGAAATCATTGTAATCTCCACTACAGGATGTTCCATTCATTCACTGGGAATCTGGAATTCATCTGAATCTGCACTCCACGCAGGCTTTCGTTACACCACTGCTGAAAGTCGAAGTAATGCAATACTGGTTTTCAGTGGTCTGTTCACATTCGAAGCCGAGGCTTTTTACAGGCTATCCACTCAACACTGGTCAGCTCTTCATTTTCGTGTCCCCACAATCCAGATTTCAGAAATCATTGCAATCTCCACTACAGAATGTTCCATTCATTCACTGCGAGTCTGGAGTTTATCTGATTCTCCACTCCCGCCTGGTTAACATTACACCACTTGTGAATGTCCAAGTAAGCCAATGCTGGTTTTCAGAGGCCTGTTCATACTCGCAGCCGTGCTGTTTAATTGACAATTCACTCCACCCTGTTCAGCTCTTCATTGTCCCACCACACTACCAGCCTTCAGAAATCTTTGTTATCTCCACTACAGAATGTTCCATTCATTCACTGCGAATCTGGAATTCATCTGACTCTCAACTCCACGCAGGTTTTCATTACACCACTGTTGAATGTCCAAGTAACCCAATGCTGGTTTTCAGCGGCCTGTTCATATTCGCAGCCCTGCTGTTTACTTGGCTATCGATTCAAGCCTGGTCAGCTCTTCATTTTCCTGTCCACACAACACAGGCTTCAGAAATCATTGGAATCTCCTCTACAGAATGTTCCATTCATTCACTGCGAATGTGGAATTCAACTGACTCTCCACTCCATGCAGGTTTTCCTTACACCACTGATGAATGTCCAAGTAACCCAATGCTGGTTTTCAGCTGCATGTTCACACTCGCAGCCATGCTATACAATTGGCTTTCCACTAAATCCTGATTAGTTCTTGATTTTCCTTCCACACGACCCAGCCTTCAGAAATCATTGGAATCTCCACTAGAGAATGTTCCATTCATTCACTGCGAATCTGGAATTCCTCTGAACCTCCACTCCCGGCAGGTTTTCGTTACACCACTGTTGAATGTCCAAGTAACCCAATGTTTTAAGTGTTTTCTTCACAAGCGCAGTGGTGCTGTTCAATTGGCTATCCACTCAACCCTGGCCAGCTCTACATTTTCCTGTCCACACCACAGAGACTGGAGAAATCATTGTTATCTCCACTACAGAATGTTCCATTCATTCACAGCGAATCTGGAATTCATCTGAATCTCCACTCCCGGCAGGTTTTCGTGACACCACTGGTAAATATCCAAGTAAGCCAATGCTGGTTTTAAGTGGCCTGCTCATACTCTCAGCCGTGCTGTTCAATTTGCTATCCACTCAACCCTCTTCAGCTCCATTTTCCTGTCCACATAACCCAAACTTCAGAAACAATTGGTATCTCCTCCACAGAATGTTCCAGTCATTGACTGCAAATCTGAAATTCATCTAATTCTCAACTCCCGTCAGGTTTTCGTTACACCACTTGTGAATGTCCAATTAAGCCAAAGCTGGTTTTCAGTGGCCTGTTCTTACTACGAGACGTGCTGTTCATTTGGCTATCCATTCCACCCTGTTCAGCTCTACATTTTCGTGTCCACAAAACCCAGCCTTCAGAAATCATTGGAATCACCACTAGAGAATGTTCCATTCATTCACTGCGAATCTGGAATTCATCTGAATCTCCACTCCCGGCAGGTTTTCATTGCACCACTGCTGAATGTTCAAGTAACGCAATGATGGTTTTCAGCGGTCTATTCACACTCGAACCCGTGCTGTTCACGGTCTAGCGACTCAACACTGGTGAGTTCTTCTTTTTCCAGTTCAGACAATACAAACCTCAGAAACCATTGCAATCTACACTACAGAATGTTTCATTCATTCACGCGAATCTTGAATTCATCTTGTTCTCCACTCCCAGCAGGTTTTCGTTTCACCACTGGTGAATGTCCAAGCAACCCAAGACTGGTTTCAGCTGCGTGTTAACACTCGCAGCCGTGCTGTTCAATTGGCTAGCCAGTGAACGCTGGTTAGCTCTTGATTTTCCTTCCACACACCGAGCCTTCAGAAATCATTCTTATCTCCACTTCAGAATGTTCCATTCGTTCCCTGCGAATCTGGAATTCCGCTGACTCTCCACACCAGGCAGATTTTCCTAACAACACTGGTGAATGACCAGGTAATCCAATGCTGGTTTTCAGCGGCTGTTCACACTCACAGCCTTGCTGTTCAATTGGCAATCCAGTCAAACCTAGTCAGCTCTTCATTTTCCTGTCCACACAAACCAGCGTTCAGAAATCATTGGAATCTCTACTACAGAAATTTCCATTCATTCACTGTGAATCTGGAAATAATCTGAATCTGCATTCCAGGAAGGCTTTCGTTACACCACTGATGAATGTCCAAATAAGCCAATGCTGTTTTTCAGTGGCCTGTTCATACTAAGAGACGTGCTGTTCATTTGGCTATCCACTCCACCCTGTTCAGCTCTACATTTTCGTGTCCACAAAACCCAGCCTTCAGAAATCATTGGAATCACCACTAGAGAATGTTCCATTCATTCACTGCGAATCTGGAATTCATCTGAACCTCCACTCCCGGCAGGTTTTCGTTACGCCACTGGTGAATGTCCAAGTAACTCAATACTGGTTTTGAGAGGCATGTTCAACTCGCAGAAGTGTTGTTCAATGGGCTATCCACTCTATATTGGTCAGCTCTTCATTTTCCTCTCCACACAAACCAGCCTTCAGAAATCATTGGGATCTCCACTACAGACTGTTCCATTCATTCACTGCGATTCTGCAATTCATCTGACTCTCCGCTCCAGGCAGGTTTTCATTACAGCACTGGTGAATGACCAAGTAATCCAATGCTGGTTTTCAGCCGCCTTTTCACACTCGCAGTGTGCTGTTCAATTGTCTATCCACTCAAACCTGGTCAGCCTTTCATTTTCTTTTCCACAATATCAGACTTCAGAAATCATTGGAATCGCCAGTACAGAATGTTCCATTCATTCACTGCCAATCTGGAATTCATCTGAATCTGCACTCCAGGTAGGCTTTCATTACACCACTTATGAATGTCCAAGTAACACAATGCTGGTTTTCAGCGGTCTGTTCACACTCTAAGCCCTGCTTTTTACTGGGTATCCACACAACTGTGGTCAGCTCTTCATTTTCATGTCCAAACAATCCAGACTTGAGAAATCATTGCAATCTCCAGTACAGAATGTTCCATTCATTCACTGCGAATCTGGAATTCAACTGAATCTCCACTACCTGCAGATTTATCTTACACCACTTGTGAATGTCCAAGTAAAACAATGCTGGTTTTCAGAGGCCTGTTCATGTTCGCAGTCGTGCTGTTCAATTGGCTATCCACTCAACCTGTTTTGCTCCTCATTTTCCTGTGCACACAACCCAGCCTTCAGAAATCATTGTAATCTCCACTACAGGATGTTCCATTCATTCACTGGGAATCTGGAATTCATCTGAATCTGCACTCCACGCAGGCTTTCGTTACACCACTGCTGAAAGTCGAAGTAATGCAATACTGGTTTTCAGTGGTCTGTTCACATTCGAAGCCGAGGCTTTTTACAGGCTATCCACTCAACACTGGTCAGCTCTTCATTTTCGTGTCCCCACAATCCAGATTTCAGAAATCATTGCAATCTCCACTACAGAATGTTCCATTCATTCACTGCGAGTCTGGAGTTTATCTGATTCTCCACTCCCGCCTGGTTAACATTACACCACTTGTGAATGTCCAAGTAAGCCAATGCTGGTTTTCAGAGGCCTGTTCATACTCGCAGCCGTGCTGTTTAATTGACAATTCACTCCACCCTGTTCAGCTCTTCATTGTCCCACCACACTACCAGCCTTCAGAAATCTTTGTTATCTCCACTACAGAATGTTCCATTCATTCACTGCGAATCTGGAATTCATCTGACTCTCAACTCCACGCAGGTTTTCATTACACCACTGTTGAATGTCCAAGTAACCCAATGCTGGTTTTCAGCGGCCTGTTCATATTCGCAGCCCTGCTGTTTACTTGGCTATCGATTCAAGCCTGGTCAGCTCTTCATTTTCCTGTCCACACAACACAGGCTTCAGAAATCATTGGAATCTCCTCTACAGAATGTTCCATTCATTCACTGCGAATGTGGAATTCAACTGACTCTCCACTCCATGCAGGTTTTCCTTACACCACTGATGAATGTCCAAGTAACCCAATGCTGGTTTTCAGCTGCATGTTCACACTCGCAGCCATGCTATACAATTGGCTTTCCACTAAATCCTGATTAGTTCTTGATTTTCCTTCCACACGACCCAGCCTTCAGAAATCATTGGAATCTCCACTAGAGAATGTTCCATTCATTCACTGCGAATCTGGAATTCCTCTGAACCTCCACTCCCGGCAGGTTTTCGTTACACCACTGTTGAATGTCCAAGTAACCCAATGTTTTAAGTGTTTTCTTCACAAGCGCAGTGGTGCTGTTCAATTGGCTATCCACTCAACCCTGGCCAGCTCTACATTTTCCTGTCCACACCACAGAGACTGGAGAAATCATTGTTATCTCCACTACAGAATGTTCCATTCATTCACAGCGAATCTGGAATTCATCTGAATCTCCACTCCCGGCAGGTTTTCGTGACACCACTGGTAAATATCCAAGTAAGCCAATGCTGGTTTTAAGTGGCCTGCTCATACTCTCAGCCGTGCTGTTCAATTTGCTATCCACTCAACCCTCTTCAGCTCCATTTTCCTGTCCACATAACCCAAACTTCAGAAACAATTGGTATCTCCTCCACAGAATGTTCCAGTCATTGACTGCAAATCTGAAATTCATCTAATTCTCAACTCCCGTCAGGTTTTCGTTACACCACTTGTGAATGTCCAATTAAGCCAAAGCTGGTTTTCAGTGGCCTGTTCTTACTACGAGACGTGCTGTTCATTTGGCTATCCATTCCACCCTGTTCAGCTCTACATTTTCGTGTCCACAAAACCCAGCCTTCAGAAATCATTGGAATCACCACTAGAGAATGTTCCATTCATTCACTGCGAATCTGGAATTCATCTGAATCTCCACTCCCGGCAGGTTTTCATTGCACCACTGCTGAATGTTCAAGTAACGCAATGATGGTTTTCAGCGGTCTATTCACACTCGAACCCGTGCTGTTCACGGTCTAGCGACTCAACACTGGTGAGTTCTTCTTTTTCCAGTTCAGACAATACAAACCTCAGAAACCATTGCAATCTACACTACAGAATGTTTCATTCATTCACGCGAATCTTGAATTCATCTTGTTCTCCACTCCCAGCAGGTTTTCGTTTCACCACTGGTGAATGTCCAAGCAACCCAAGACTGGTTTCAGCTGCGTGTTAACACTCGCAGCCGTGCTGTTCAATTGGCTAGCCAGTGAACGCTGGTTAGCTCTTGATTTTCCTTCCACACACCGAGCCTTCAGAAATCATTCTTATCTCCACTTCAGAATGTTCCATTCGTTCCCTGCGAATCTGGAATTCCGCTGACTCTCCACACCAGGCAGATTTTCCTAACAACACTGGTGAATGACCAGGTAATCCAATGCTGGTTTTCAGCGGCTGTTCACACTCACAGCCTTGCTGTTCAATTGGCAATCCAGTCAAACCTAGTCAGCTCTTCATTTTCCTGTCCACACAAACCAGCGTTCAGAAATCATTGGAATCTCTACTACAGAAATTTCCATTCATTCACTGTGAATCTGGAAATAATCTGAATCTGCATTCCAGGAAGGCTTTCGTTACACCACTGATGAATGTCCAAGTAAGCCAATGCTGTTTTTCAGTGGCCTGTTCATACTAAGAGACGTGCTGTTCATTTGGCTATCCACTCCACCCTGTTCAGCTCTACATTTTCGTGTCCACAAAACCCAGCCTTCAGAAATCATTGGAATCACCACTAGAGAATGTTCCATTCATTCACTGCGAATCTGGAATTCATCTGAACCTCCACTCCCGGCAGGTTTTCGTTACGCCACTGGTGAATGTCCAAGTAACTCAATACTGGTTTTGAGAGGCATGTTCAACTCGCAGAAGTGTTGTTCAATGGGCTATCCACTCTATATTGGTCAGCTCTTCATTTTCCTCTCCACACAAACCAGCCTTCAGAAATCATTGGGATCTCCACTACAGACTGTTCCATTCATTCACTGCGATTCTGCAATTCATCTGACTCTCCGCTCCAGGCAGGTTTTCATTACAGCACTGGTGAATGACCAAGTAATCCAATGCTGGTTTTCAGCCGCCTTTTCACACTCGCAGTGTGCTGTTCAATTGTCTATCCACTCAAACCTGGTCAGCCTTTCATTTTCTTTTCCACAATATCAGACTTCAGAAATCATTGGAATCGCCAGTACAGAATGTTCCATTCATTCACTGCCAATCTGGAATTCATCTGAATCTGCACTCCAGGTAGGCTTTCATTACACCACTTATGAATGTCCAAGTAACACAATGCTGGTTTTCAGCGGTCTGTTCACACTCTAAGCCCTGCTTTTTACTGGGTATCCACACAACTGTGGTCAGCTCTTCATTTTCATGTCCAAACAATCCAGACTTGAGAAATCATTGCAATCTCCAGTACAGAATGTTCCATTCATTCACTGCGAATCTGGAATTCAACTGAATCTCCACTACCTGCAGATTTATCTTACACCACTTGTGAATGTCCAAGTAAAACAATGCTGGTTTTCAGAGGCCTGTTCATGTTCGCAGTCGTGCTGTTCAATTGGCTATCCACTCAACCTGTTTTGCTCCTCATTTTCCTGTGCACACAACCCAGCCTTCAGAAATCATTGTAATCTCCACTACAGGATGTTCCATTCATTCACTGGGAATCTGGAATTCATCTGAATCTGCACTCCACGCAGGCTTTCGTTACACCACTGCTGAAAGTCGAAGTAATGCAATACTGGTTTTCAGTGGTCTGTTCACATTCGAAGCCGAGGCTTTTTACAGGCTATCCACTCAACACTGGTCAGCTCTTCATTTTCGTGTCCCCACAATCCAGATTTCAGAAATCATTGCAATCTCCACTACAGAATGTTCCATTCATTCACTGCGAGTCTGGAGTTTATCTGATTCTCCACTCCCGCCTGGTTAACATTACACCACTTGTGAATGTCCAAGTAAGCCAATGCTGGTTTTCAGAGGCCTGTTCATACTCGCAGCCGTGCTGTTTAATTGACAATTCACTCCACCCTGTTCAGCTCTTCATTGTCCCACCACACTACCAGCCTTCAGAAATCTTTGTTATCTCCACTACAGAATGTTCCATTCATTCACTGCGAATCTGGAATTCATCTGACTCTCAACTCCACGCAGGTTTTCATTACACCACTGTTGAATGTCCAAGTAACCCAATGCTGGTTTTCAGCGGCCTGTTCATATTCGCAGCCCTGCTGTTTACTTGGCTATCGATTCAAGCCTGGTCAGCTCTTCATTTTCCTGTCCACACAACACAGGCTTCAGAAATCATTGGAATCTCCTCTACAGAATGTTCCATTCATTCACTGCGAATGTGGAATTCAACTGACTCTCCACTCCATGCAGGTTTTCCTTACACCACTGATGAATGTCCAAGTAACCCAATGCTGGTTTTCAGCTGCATGTTCACACTCGCAGCCATGCTATACAATTGGCTTTCCACTAAATCCTGATTAGTTCTTGATTTTCCTTCCACACGACCCAGCCTTCAGAAATCATTGGAATCTCCACTAGAGAATGTTCCATTCATTCACTGCGAATCTGGAATTCCTCTGAACCTCCACTCCCGGCAGGTTTTCGTTACACCACTGTTGAATGTCCAAGTAACCCAATGTTTTAAGTGTTTTCTTCACAAGCGCAGTGGTGCTGTTCAATTGGCTATCCACTCAACCCTGGCCAGCTCTACATTTTCCTGTCCACACCACAGAGACTGGAGAAATCATTGTTATCTCCACTACAGAATGTTCCATTCATTCACAGCGAATCTGGAATTCATCTGAATCTCCACTCCCGGCAGGTTTTCGTGACACCACTGGTAAATATCCAAGTAAGCCAATGCTGGTTTTAAGTGGCCTGCTCATACTCTCAGCCGTGCTGTTCAATTTGCTATCAACTCAACCCTCTTCAGCTCCATTTTCCTGTCCACATAACCCAAACTTCAGAAACAATTGGTATCTCCTCCACAGAATGTTCCAGTCATTGACTGCAAATCTGAAATTCATCTAATTCTCAACTCCCGTCAGGTTTTCGTTACACCACTTGTGAATGTCCAATTAAGCCAAAGCTGGTTTTCAGTGGCCTGTTCTTACTACGAGACGTGCTGTTCATTTGGCTATCCATTCCACCCTGTTCAGCTCTACATTTTCGTGTCCACAAAACCCAGCCTTCAGAAATCATTGGAATCACCACTAGAGAATGTTCCATTCATTCACTGCGAATCTGGAATTCATCTGAATCTCCACTCCCGGCAGGTTTTCATTGCACCACTGCTGAATGTTCAAGTAACGCAATGATGGTTTTCAGCGGTCTATTCACACTCGAACCCGTGCTGTTCACGGTCTAGCGACTCAACACTGGTGAGTTCTTCTTTTTCCAGTTCAGACAATACAAACCCCAGAAACCATTGCAATCTACACTACAGAATGTTTCATTCATTCACGCGAATCTTGAATTCATCTTGTTCTCCACTCCCAGCAGGTTTTCGTTTCACCACTGGTGAATGTCCAAGCAACCCAAGGCTGGTTTCAGCTGCGTGTTAACACTCGCAGCCGTGCTGTTCAATTGGCTATCCAGTGAACGCTGGTTAGCTCTTGATTTTCCTTCCACACACCGAGCCTTCAGAAATCATTCTTATCTCCACTTCAGAATGTTCCATTCGTTCCCTGCGAATCTGGAATTCCTCTGACTCTCCACACCAGGCAGATTTTCCTAACAACACTGGTGAATGACCAGGTAATCCAATGCTGGTTTTCAGCGGCTGTTCACACTCACAGCCTTGCTGTTCAATTGGCAATCCAGTCAAACCTAGTCAGCTCTTCATTTTCCTGTCCACACAACCCAGCGTTCAGAAATCATTGGAATCTCTACTACAGAAATTTCCATTCATTCACTGTGAATCTGGAAATAATCTGAATCTGCATTCCAGGAAGGCTTTCGTTACACCACTGATGAATGTCCAAGTAAGCCAATGCTGGTTTTCAGTGGCCTGTTCATACTAAGAGACGTGCTGTTCATTTGGCTATCCACTCCACCCTGTTCAGCTCTACATTTTCGTGTCCACAAAACCCAGCCTTCAGAAATCATTGGAATCACCACTAGAGAATGCTCCATTCATTCACTGCGAATCTGGAATTCATCTGAACCTCCACTCCCGGCAGGTTTTCGTTACGCCACTGGTGAATATCCAAGTAACTCAATACTGGTTTTCAGAGGCATGTTCAACTCGCAGAAGTGCTGTTCAATGGGCTATCCACTCAATATTGGTCAGCTCTTCATTTTCCTCTCCACACAAACCAGCCTTCAGAAATCATTGGGATCTCCACTACAGACTGTTCCATTCATTCACTGCGATTCTGCAATTCATCTGACTCTCCGCTCCAGGCAGGTTTTCATTACAGCACTGGTGAATGACCAAGTAATCCAATGCTGGTTTTCAGCCGCCTTTTCACACTCGCAGTGTGCTGTTCAATTGTCTATCCACTCAAACCTGGTCAGCCTTTCATTTTCTTTTCCACAATATCAGACTTCAGAAATCATTGGAATCGCCAGTACAGAATGTTCCATTCATTCACTGCCAATCTGGAATTCATCTGAATCTGCACTCCAGGTAGGCTTTCATTACACCACTTATGAATGTCCAAGTAACACAATGCTGGTTTTCAGCGGTCTGTTCACACTCTAAGCCCTGCTTTTTACTGGGTATCCACACAACTGTGGTCAGCTCTTCATTTTCATGTCCAAACAATCCAGACTTGAGAAATCATTGCAATCTCCAGTACAGAATGTTCCATTCATTCACTGCGAATCTGGAATTCAACTGAATCTCCACTACCTGCAGATTTATCTTACACCACTTGTGAATGTCCAAGTAAAACAATGCTGGTTTTCAGAGGCCTGTTCATGTTCGCAGTCGTGCTGTTCAATTGGCTATCCACTCAACCTGTTTTGCTCCTCATTTTCCTGTGCACACAACCCAGCCTTCAGAAATCATTGTAATCTCCACTACAGGATGTTCCATTCATTCACTGGGAATCTGGAATTCATCTGAATCTGCACTCCACGCAGGCTTTCGTTACACCACTGCTGAAAGTCGAAGTAATGCAATACTGGTTTTCAGTGGTCTGTTCACATTCGAAGCCGAGGCTTTTTACAGGCTATCCACTCAACACTGGTCAGCTCTTCATTTTCGTGTCCCCACAATCCAGATTTCAGAAATCATTGCAATCTCCACTACAGAATGTTCCATTCATTCACTGCGAGTCTGGAGTTTATCTGATTCTCCACTCCCGCCTGGTTAACATTACACCACTTGTGAATGTCCAAGTAAGCCAATGCTGGTTTTCAGAGGCCTGTTCATACTCGCAGCCGTGCTGTTTAATTGACAATTCACTCCACCCTGTTCAGCTCTTCATTGTTCCACCACACTACCAGCCTTCAGAAATCTTTGTTATCTCCACTACAGAATGTTCCATTCATTCACTGCGAATCTGGAATTCATCTGACTCTCAACTCCACGCAGGTTTTCATTACACCACTGTTGAATGTCCAAGTAACCCAATGCTGGTTTTCAGCGGCCTGTTCATATTCGCAGCCCTGCTGTTTACTTGGCTATCGATTCAAGCCTGGTCAGCTCTTCATTTTCCTGTCCACACAACACAGGCTTCAGAAATCATTGGAATCTCCTCTACAGAATGTTCCATTCATTCACTGCGAATGTGGAATTCAACTGACTCTCCACTCCATGCAGGTTTTCCTTACACCACTGATGAATGTCCAAGTAACCCAATGCTGGTTTTCAGCTGCATGTTCACACTCGCAGCCATGCTATACAATTGGCTTTCCACTAAATCCTGATTAGTTCTTGATTTTCCTTCCACACGACCCAGCCTTCAGAAATCATTGGAATCTCCACTAGAGAATGTTCCATTCATTCACTGCGAATCTGGAATTCCTCTGAACCTCCACTCCCGGCAGGTTTTCGTTACACCACTGTTGAATGTCCAAGTAACCCAATGTTTTAAGTGTTTTCTTCACATGCGCAGTGGTGCTGTTCAATTGGCTATCCACTCAACCCTGGCCAGCTCTACATTTTCCTGTCCACACCACAGAGACTGGAGAAATCATTGTTATCTCCACTACAGAATGTTCCATTCATTCACAGCGAATCTGGAATTCATCTGAATCTCCACTCCCGGCAGGTTTTCGTGACACCACTGGTAAATATCCAAGTAAGCCAATGCTGGTTTTAAGTGGCCTGCTCATACTCTCAGCCGTGCTGTTCAATTTGCTATCCACTCAACCCTCTTCAGCTCCATTTTCCTGTCCACATAACCCAAACTTCAGAAACAATTGGTATCTCCTCCACAGAATGTTCCATTCATTGACTGCAAATCTGAAATTCATCTAATTCTCAACTCCCGTCAGGTTTTCGTTACACCACTTGTGAATGTCCAATTAAGCCAAAGCTGGTTTTCAGTGGCCTGTTCTTACTACGAGACGTGCTGTTCATTTGGCTATCCATTCCACCCTGTTCAGCTCTACATTTTCGTGTCCACAAAACCCAGCCTTCAGAAATCATTGGAATCACCACTAGAGAATGTTCCATGCATTCACTGCGAATCTGGAATTCATCTGAATCTCCACTCCCGGCAGGTTTTCATTGCACCACTGCTGAATGTTCAAGTAACGCAATGATGGTTTTCAGCGGTCTATTCACACTCGAACCCGTGCTGTTCACGGTCTAGCGACTCAACACTGGTGAGTTCTTCTTTTTCCAGTTCAGACAATACAAACCCCAGAAACCATTGCAATCTACACTACAGAATGTTTCATTCATTCACGCGAATCTTGAATTCATCTTGTTCTCCACTCCCAGCAGGTTTTCGTTTCACCACTGGTGAATGTCCAAGCAACCCAAGGCTGGTTTCAGCTGCGTGTTAACACTCGCAGCCGTGCTGTTCAATTGGCTATCCAGTGAACGCTGGTTAGCTCTTGATTTTCCTTCCACACACCGAGCCTTCAGAAATCATTCTTATCTCCACTTCAGAATGTTCCATTCGTTCCCTGCGAATCTGGAATTCCTCTGACTCTCCACACCAGGCAGATTTTCCTAACAACACTGGTGAATGACCAGGTAATCCAATGCTGGTTTTCAGCGGCTGTTCACACTCACAGCCTTGCTGTTCAATTGGCAATCCAGTCAAACCTAGTCAGCTCTTCATTTTCCTGTCCATACAACCCAGCGTTCAGAAATCATTGGAATCTCTACTACAGAAATTTCCATTCATTCACTGTGAATCTGGAAATAATCTGAATCTGCATTCCAGGAAGGCTTTCGTTACACCACTGATGAATGTCCAAGTAAGCCAATGCTGGTTTTCAGTGGCCTGTTCATACTAAGAGACGTGCTGTTCATTTGGCTATCCACTCCACCCTGTTCAGCTCTACATTTTCGTGTCCACAAAACCCAGCCTTCAGAAATCATTGGAATCACCACTAGAGAATGCTCCATTCATTCACTGCGAATCTGGAATTCATCTGAACCTCCACTCCCGGCAGGTTTTCGTTACGCCACTGGTGAATGTCCAAGTAACTCAATACTGGTTTTCAGAGGCATGTTCAACTCGCAGAAGTGCTGTTCAATGGGCTATCCACTCAATATTGGTCAGCTCTTCATTTTCCTCTCCACACAAACCAGCCTTCAGAAATCATTGGGATCTCCACTACAGACTGTTCCATTCATTCACTGCGATTCTGCAATTCATCTGACTCTCCGCTCCAGGCAGGTTTTCATTACAGCACTGGTGAATGACCAAGTAATCCAATGCTGGTTTTCAGCCGCCTTTTCACACTCGCAGTGTGCTGTTCAATTGTCTATCCACTCAAACCTGGTCAGCCTTTCATTTTCTTTTCCACAATATCAGACTTCAGAAATCATTGGAATCGCCAGTACAGAATGTTCCATTCATTCACTGCCAATCTGGAATTCATCTGAATCTGCACTCCAGGTAGGCTTTCATTACACCACTTATGAATGTCCAAGTAACACAATGCTGGTTTTCAGCGGTCTGTTCACACTCTAAGCCCTGCTTTTTACTGGGTATCCACACAACTGTGGTCAGCTCTTCATTTTCATGTCCAAACAATCCAGACTTGAGAAATCATTGCAATCTCCAGTACAGAATGTTCCATTCATTCACTGCGAATCTGGAATTCAACTGAATCTCCACTACCTGCAGATTTATCTTACACCACTTGTGAATGTCCAAGTAAAACAATGCTGGTTTTCAGAGGCCTGTTCATGTTCGCAGTCGTGCTGTTCAATTGGCTATCCACTCAACCTGTTTTGCTCCTCATTTTCCTGTGCACACAACCCAGCCTTCAGAAATCATTGTAATCTCCACTACAGGATGTTCCATTCATTCACTGGGAATCTGGAATTCATCTGAATCTGCACTCCACGCAGGCTTTCGTTACACCACTGCTGAAAGTCGAAGTAATGCAATACTGGTTTTCAGTGGTCTGTTCACATTCGAAGCCGAGGCTTTTTACAGGCTATCCACTCAACACTGGTCAGCTCTTCATTTTCGTGTCCCCACAATCCAGATTTCAGAAATCATTGCAATCTCCACTACAGAATGTTCCATTCATTCACTGCGAGTCTGGAGTTTATCTGATTCTCCACTCCCGCCTGGTTAACATTACACCACTTGTGAATGTCCAAGTAAGCCAATGCTGGTTTTCAGAGGCCTGTTCATACTCGCAGCCGTGCTGTTTAATTGACAATTCACTCCACCCTGTTCAGCTCTTCATTGTTCCACCACACTACCAGCCTTCAGAAATCTTTGTTATCTCCACTACAGAATGTTCCATTCATTCACTGCGAATCTGGAATTCATCTGACTCTCAACTCCACGCAGGTTTTCATTACACCACTGTTGAATGTCCAAGTAACCCAATGCTGGTTTTCAGCGGCCTGTTCATATTCGCAGCCCTGCTGTTTACTTGGCTATCGATTCAAGCCTGGTCAGCTCTTCATTTTCCTGTCCACACAACACAGGCTTCAGAAATCATTGGAATCTCCTCTACAGAATGTTCCATTCATTCACTGCGAATGTGGAATTCAACTGACTCTCCACTCCATGCAGGTTTTCCTTACACCACTGATGAATGTCCAAGTAACCCAATGCTGGTTTTCAGCTGCATGTTCACACTCGCAGCCATGCTATACAATTGGCTTTCCACTAAATCCTGATTAGTTCTTGATTTTCCTTCCACACGACCCAGCCTTCAGAAATCATTGGAATCTCCACTAGAGAATGTTCCATTCATTCACTGCGAATCTGGAATTCCTCTGAACCTCCACTCCCGGCAGGTTTTCGTTACACCACTGTTGAATGTCCAAGTAACCCAATGTTTTAAGTGTTTTCTTCACATGCGCAGTGGTGCTGTTCAATTGGCTATCCACTCAACCCTGGCCAGCTCTACATTTTCCTGTCCACACCACAGAGACTGGAGAAATCATTGTTATCTCCACTACAGAATGTTCCATTCATTCACAGCGAATCTGGAATTCATCTGAATCTCCACTCCCGGCAGGTTTTCGTGACACCACTGGTAAATATCCAAGTAAGCCAATGCTGGTTTTAAGTGGCCTGCTCATACTCTCAGCCGTGCTGTTCAATTTGCTATCCACTCAACCCTCTTCAGCTCCATTTTCCTGTCCACATAACCCAAACTTCAGAAACAATTGGTATCTCCTCCACAGAATGTTCCATTCATTGACTGCAAATCTGAAATTCATCTAATTCTCAACTCCCGTCAGGTTTTCGTTACACCACTTGTGAATGTCCAATTAAGCCAAAGCTGGTTTTCAGTGGCCTGTTCTTACTACGAGACGTGCTGTTCATTTGGCTATCCATTCCACCCTGTTCAGCTCTACATTTTCGTGTCCACAAAACCCAGCCTTCAGAAATCATTGGAATCACCACTAGAGAATGTTCCATGCATTCACTGCGAATCTGGAATTCATCTGAATCTCCACTCCCGGCAGGTTTTCATTGCACCACTGCTGAATGTTCAAGTAACGCAATGATGGTTTTCAGCGGTCTATTCACACTCGAACCCGTGCTGTTCACGGTCTAGCGACTCAACACTGGTGAGTTCTTCTTTTTCCAGTTCAGACAATACAAACCCCAGAAACCATTGCAATCTACACTACAGAATGTTTCATTCATTCACGCGAATCTTCAATTCATCTTGTTCTCCACTCCCAGCAGGTTTTCGTTTCACCACTGGTGAATGTCCAAGCAACCCAAGGCTGGTTTCAGCTGCGTGTTAACACTCGCAGCCGTGCTGTTCAATTGGCTATCCAGTGAACGCTGGTTAGCTCTTGATTTTCCTTCCACACACCGAGCCTTCAGAAATCATTCTTATCTCCACTTCAGAATGTTCCATTCGTTCCCTGCGAATCTGGAATTCCTCTGACTCTCCACACCAGGCAGATTTTCCTAACAACACTGGTGAATGACCAGGTAATCCAATGCTGGTTTTCAGCGGCTGTTCACACTCACAGCCTTGCTGTTCAATTGGCAATCCAGTCAAACCTAGTCAGCTCTTCATTTTCCTGTCCACACAACCCAGCGTTCAGAAATCATTGGAATCTCTACTACAGAAATTTCCATTCATTCACTGTGAATCTGGAAATAATCTGAATCTGCATTCCAGGAAGGCTTTCGTTACACCACTGATGAATGTCCAAGTAAGCCAATGCTGGTTTTCAGTGGCCTGTTCATACTAAGAGACGTGCTGTTCATTTGGCTATCCACTCCACCCTGTTCAGCTCTACATTTTCGTGTCCACAAAACCCAGCCTTCAGGAATCATTGAAATCACCACTAGAGAATGCTACATTCATTCACTGCGAATCTGGAATTCATCTGAACCTCCACTCCCGGCAGGTTTTCGTTACGCCACTGGTGAATGTCCAAGTAACTCAATACTGGTTTTCAGAGGCATGTTCAACTCGCAGAAGTGCTGTTCAATGGGCTATCCACTCAATATTGGTCAGCTCTTCATTTTCCTCTCCACACAAACCAGCCTTCAGAAATCATTGGGATCTCCACTACAGACTGTTCCATTCATTCACTGCGATTCTGCAATTCATCTGACTCTCCGCTCCAGGCAGGTTTTCATTACAGCACTGGTGAATGACCAAGTAATCCAATGCTGGTTTTCAGCCGCCTTTTCACACTCGCAGTGTGCTGTTCAATTGTCTATCCACTCAAACCTGGTCAGCCTTTCATTTTCTTTTCCACAATATCAGACTTCAGAAATCATTGGAATCGCCAGTACAGAATGTTCCATTCATTCACTGCCAATCTGGAATTCATCTGAATCTGCACTCCAGGTAGGCTTTCATTACACCACTTATGAATGTCCAAGTAACACAATGCTGGTTTTCAGCGGTCTGTTCACACTCTAAGCCCTGCTTTTTACTGGGTATCCACACAACTGTGGTCAGCTCTTCATTTTCATGTCCAAACAATCCAGACTTGAGAAATCATTGCAAACTCCAGTACAGAATGTTCCATTCATTCACTGCGAATCTGGAATTCAACTGAATCTCCACTACCTGCAGATTTATCTTACACCACTTGTGAATGTCCAAGTAAAACAATGCTGGTTTTCAGAGGCCTGTTCGTGTTCGCAGTCGTGCTGTTCAATTGGCTATCCACTCAACCTGTTTTGCTCCTCATTTTCCTGTGCACACAACCCAGCCTTCAGAAATCATTGTAATCTCCACTACAGGATGTTCCATTCATTCACTGGGAATCTGGAATTCATCTGAATCTGCACTCCACGCAGGCTTTCGTTACACCACTGCTGAAAGTCGAAGTAATGCAATACTGGTTTTCAGTGGTCTGTTCACATTCGAAGCCGAGGCTTTTTACAGGCTATCCACTCAACACTGGTCAGCTCTTCATTTTCGTGTCCCCACAATCCAGATTTCAGAAATCATTGCAATCTCCACTACAGAATGTTCCATTCATTCACTGCGAGTCTGGAGTTTATCTGATTCTCCACTCCCGCCTGGTTAACATTACACCACTTGTGAATGTCCAAGTAAGCCAATGCTGGTTTTCAGAGGCCTGTTCATACTCGCAGCCGTGCTGTTTAATTGACAATTCACTCCACCCTGTTCAGCTCTTCATTGTCCCACCACACTACCAGCCTTCAGAAATCTTTGTTATCTCCACTACAGAATGTTCCATTCATTCACTGCGAATCTGGAATTCATCTGACTCTCAACTCCACGCAGGTTTTCATTACACCACTGTTGAATGTCCAAGTAACCCAATGCTGGTTTTCAGCGGCCTGTTCATATTCGCAGCCCTGCTGTTTACTTGGCTATCGATTCAAGCCTGGTCAGCTCTTCATTTTCCTGTCCACACAACACAGGCTTCAGAAATCATTGGAATCTCCTCTACAGAATGTTCCATTCATTCACTGCGAATGTGGAATTCAACTGACTCTCCACTCCATGCAGGTTTTCCTTACACCACTGATGAATGTCCAAGTAACCCAATGCTGGTTTTCAGCTGCATGTTCACACTCGCAGCCATGCTATACAATTGGCTTTCCACTAAATCCTGATTAGTTCTTGATTTTCCTTCCACACGACCCAGCCTTCAGAAATCATTGGAATCTCCACTAGAGAATGTTCCATTCATTCACTGCGAATCTGGAATTCCTCTGAACCTCCACTCCCGGCAGGTTTTCGTTACACCACTGTTGAATGTCCAAGTAACCCAATGTTTTAAGTGTTTTCTTCACAAGCGCAGTGGTGCTGTTCAATTGGCTATCCACTCAACCCTGGCCAGCTCTACATTTTCCTGTCCACACCACAGAGACTGGAGAAATCATTGTTATCTCCACTACAGAATGTTCCATTCATTCACAGCGAATCTGGAATTCATCTGAATCTCCACTCCCGGCAGGTTTTCGTGACACCACTGGTAAATATCCAAGTAAGCCAATGCTGGTTTTAAGTGGCCTGCTCATACTCTCAGCCGTGCTGTTCAATTTGCTATCCACTCAACCCTCTTCAGCTCCATTTTCCTGTCCACATAACCCAAACTTCAGAAACAATTGGTATCTCCTCCACAGAATGTTCCATTCATTGACTGCAAATCTGAAATTCATCTAATTCTCAACTCCCGTCAGGTTTTCGTTACACCACTTGTGAATGTCCAATTAAGCCAAAGCTGGTTTTCAGTGGCCTGTTCTTACTACGAGACGTGCTGTTCATTTGGCTATCCATTCCACCCTGTTCAGCTCTACATTTTCGTGTCCACAAAACCCAGCCTTCAGAAATCATTGGAATCACCACTAGAGAATGTTCCATTCATTCACTGCGAATCTGGAATTCATCTGAATCTCCACTCCCGGCAGGTTTTCATTGCACCACTGCTGAATGTTCAAGTAACGCAATGATGGTTTTCAGCGGTCTATTCACACTCGAACCCGTGCTGTTCACGGTCTAGCGACTCAACACTGGTGAGTTCTTCTTTTTCCAGTTCAGACAATACAAACCCCAGAAACCATTGCAATCTACACTACAGAATGTTTCATTCATTCACGCGAATCTTGAATTCATCTTGTTCTCCACTCCCAGCAGGTGTTCGTTTCACCACTGGTGAATGTCCAAGCAACCCAAGGCTGGTTTCAGCTGCGTGTTAACACTCGCAGCCGTGCTGTTCAATTGGCTATCCAGTGAACGCTGGTTAGCTCTTGATTTTCCTTCCACACACCGAGCCTTCAGAAATCATTCTTATCTCCACTTCAGAATGTTCCATTCGTTCCCTGCGAATCTGGAATTCCTCTGACTCTCCACACCAGGCAGATTTTCCTAACAACACTGGTGAATGACCAGGTAATCCAATGCTGGTTTTCAGCGGCTGTTCACACTCACAGCCTTGCTGTTCAATTGGCAATCCAGTCAAACCTAGTCAGCTCTTCATTTTCCTGTCCACACAACCCAGCGTTCAGAAATCATTGGAATCTCTACTACAGAAATTTCCATTCATTCACTGTGAATCTGGAAATAATCTGAATCTGCATTCCAGGAAGGCTTTCGTTACACCACTGATGAATGTCCAAGTAATGCAATGCTGCTTCTTAGTGGTCTGTTCACACTCGAAACCGTGCTGTTCACTGGCTATCCACTCAATATCGGTCAGCTCTTCAATATCCTGTCCAGACTATCCAGATATCTAAATGTTGGCAATCACCACTACAGAATGTTCCATACAATCACGCGAATCTGGAATTCATCAGAGTCTCCACTCCCGGAAGGTTTTCGTGACACCACTGGTAAATGTCCAAGGAAGACAATGCTGGTTTTAAGCCGCCTGCTAACACACTCAGCCGTGCTGTTCAATTTGCTATCCACCCAACCCTATTCAGCTCTACATTTTCCTGTCCTCATAACCCAACCTTCAGAAATAATTGGTATCTCCTCCACAGAATGTTCCGTTCATTCACTGCGAATCTTAAATTCATCTGACTCTCAACTCCCGGCGGGTTATCGTTACACCACTTGTGAATGTCCAAGTAAGCCAATGCTGGTTTTCAGTGGCCTGTTCATACTAAGAGACGTGCTGTTCATTTGGCTATCCACTCCACCCTGTTCAGCTCTACATTTTCGTGTCCACAAAACCCAGCCTTCAGAAATCATTGGAATCACCACTAGAGAATGTTCCATTCATTCACTGCGAATCTGGAATTCATCTGAACCTCCACTCCCGGCAGGTTTTCGTTACGCCACTGGTGAATGTCCAAGTAACTCAATACTGGTTTTCAGAGGCATGTTCAACTCGCAGAAGTGCTGTTCAATGGGCTATCCACTCAATATTGGTCAGCTCTTCATTTTCCTCTCCACACAAACCAGCCTTCAGAAATCATTGGGATCTCCACTACAGACTGTTCCATTCATTCACTGCGATTCTGCAATTCATCTGACTCTCCGCTCCAGGCAGGTTTTCATTACAGCACTGGTGAATGACCAAGTAATCCAATGCTGGTTTTCAGCCGCCTTTTCACACTCGCAGTGTGCTGTTCAATTGTCTATCCACTCAAACCTGGTCAGCCTTTCATTTTCTTTTCCACAATATCAGACTTCAGAAATCATTGGAATCGCCAGTACAGAATGTTCCATTCATTCACTGCCAATCTGGAATTCATCTGAATCTGCACTCCAGGTAGGCTTTCATTACACCACTTATGAATGTCCAAGTAACACAATGCTGGTTTTCAGCGGTCTGTTCACACTCTAAGCCCTGCTTTTTACTGGGTATCCACACAACTGTGGTCAGCTCTTCATTTTCATGTCCAAACAATCCAGACTTGAGAAATCATTGCAATCTCCAGTACAGAATGTTCCATTCATTCACTGCGAATCTGGAATTCAACTGAATCTCCACTACCTGCAGATTTATCTTACACCACTTGTGAATGTCCAAGTAAAACAATGCTGGTTTTCAGAGGCCTGTTCATGTTCGCAGTCGTGCTGTTCAATTGGCTATCCACTCAACCTGTTTTGCTCCTCATTTTCCTGTGCACACAACCCAGCCTTCAGAAATCATTGTAATCTCCACTACAGGATGTTCCATTCATTCACTGGGAATCTGGAATTCATCTGAATCTGCACTCCACGCAGGCTTTCGTTACACCACTGCTGAAAGTCGAAGTAATGCAATACTGGTTTTCAGTGGTCTGTTCACATTCGAAGCCGAGGCTTTTTACAGGCTATCCACTCAACACTGGTCAGCTCTTCATTTTCGTGTCCCCACAATCCAGATTTCAGAAATCATTGCATTCTCCACTACAGAATGTTCCATTCATTCACTGCGAGTCTGGAGTTTATCTGATTCTCCACTCCCGCCTGGTTAACATTACACCACTTGTGAATGTCCAAGTAAGCCAATGCTGGTTTTCAGAGGCCTGTTCATACTCGCAGCCGTGCTGTTTAATTGACAATTCACTCCACCCTGTTCAGCTCTTCATTGTCCCACCACACTACCAGCCTTCAGAAATCTTTGTTATCTCCACTACAGAATGTTCCATTCATTCACTGCGAATCTGGAATTCATCTGACTCTCAACTCCACGCAGGTTTTCATTACACCACTGTTGAATGTCCAAGTAACCCAATGCTGGTTTTCAGCGGCCTGTTCATATTCGCAGCCCTGCTGTTTACTTGGCTATCGATTCAAGCCTGGTCAGCTCTTCATTTTCCTGTCCACACAACACAGGCTTCAGAAATCATTGGAATCTCCTCTACAGAATGTTCCATTCATTCACTGCGAATGTGGAATTCAACTGACTCTCCACTCCATGCAGGTTTTCCTTACACCACTGATGAATGTCCAAGTAACCCAATGCTGGTTTTCAGCTGCATGTTCACACTCGCAGCCATGCTATACAATTGGCTTTCCACTAAATCCTGATTAGTTCTTGATTTTCCTTCCACACGACCCAGCCTTCAGAAATCATTGGAATCTCCACTAGAGAATGTTCCATTCATTCACTGCGAATCTGGAATTCCTCTGAACCTCCACTCCCGGCAGGTTTTCGTTACACCACTGTTGAATGTCCAAGTAACCCAATGTTTTAAGTGTTTTCTTCACAAGCGCAGTGGTGCTGTTCAATTGGCTATCCACTCAACCCTGGCCAGCTCTACATTTTCCTGTCCACACCACAGAGACTGGAGAAATCATTGTTATCTCCACTACAGAATGTTCCATTCATTCACAGCGAATCTGGAATTCATCTGAATCTCCACTCCCGGCAGGTTTTCGTGACACCACTGGTAAATATCCAAGTAAGCCAATGCTGGTTTTAAGTGGCCTGCTCATACTCTCAGCCGTGCTGTTCAATTTGCTATCCACTCAACCCTCTTCAGCTCCATTTTCCTGTCCACATAACCCAAACTTCAGAAACAATTGGTATCTCCTCCACAGAATGTTCCATTCATTGACTGCAAATCTGAAATTCATCTAATTCTCAACTCCCGTCAGGTTTTCGTTACACCACTTGTGAATGTCCAATTAAGCCAAAGCTGGTTTTCAGGGGCCTGTTCTTACTACGAGACGTGCTGTTCATTTGGCTATCCATTCCACCCTGTTCAGCTCTACATTTTCGTGTCCACAAAACCCAGCCTTCAGAAATCATTGGAATCACCACTAGAGAATGTTCCATGCATTCACTGCGAATCTGGAATTCATCTGAATCTCCACTCCCGGCAGGTTTTCATTGCACCACTGCTGAATGTTCAAGTAACGCAATGATGGTTTTCAGTGGTCTATTCACACTCGAACCCGTGCTGTTCACGGTCTAGCGACTCAACACTGGTGAGTTCTTCTTTTTCCAGTTCAGACAATACAAACCTCAGAAACCATTGCAATCTACACTACAGAATGTTTCATTCATTCACGCGAATCTTGAATTCATCTTGTTCTCCACTCCCAGCAGGTTTTCGTTTCACCACTGTTGAATGTCCAAGCAACCCAAGGCTGGTTTCAGCTGCGTGTTAACACTCGCAGCCGTGCTGTTCAATTGGCTATCCAGTGAACGCTGGTTAGCTCTTGATTTTCCTTCCACACACCGAGCCTTCAGAAATCATTCTTATCTCCACTTCAGAATGTTCCATTCGTTCCCTGCGAATCTGGAATTCCTCTGACTCTCCACACCAGGCAGATTTTCCTAACAACACTGGTGAATGACCAGGTAATCCAATGCTGGTTTTCAGCGGCTGTTCACACTCACAGCCTTGCTGTTCAATTGGCAATCCAGTCAAACCTAGTCAGCTCTTCATTTTCCTGTCCACACAACCCAGCGTTCAGAAATCATTGGAATCTCTACTACAGAAATTTCCATTCATTCACTGTGAATCTGGAAATAATCTGAATCTGCATTCCAGGAAGGCTTTCGTTACACCACTGATGAATGTCCAAGTAATGCAATGCTGCTTCTTAGTGGTCTGTTCACACTCGAAACCGTGCTGTTCACTGGCTATCCACTCAATATCGGTCAGCTCTTCAATATCCTGTCCAGACTATCCAGATATCTAAATGTTGGCAATCACCACTACAGAATGTTCCATACAATCACGCGAATCTGGAATTCATCAGAGTCTCCACTCCCGGAAGGTTTTCGTGACACCACTGGTAAATGTCCAAGGAAGACAATGCTGGTTTTAAGCCGCCTGCTAACACACTCAGCCGTGCTGTTCAATTTGCTATCCACCCAACCCTATTCAGCTCTACATTTTCCTGTCCTCATAACCCAACCTTCAGAAATAATTGGTATCTCCTCCACAGAATGTTCCGTTCATTCACTGCGAATCTTAAATTCATCTGACTCTCAACTCCCGGCGGGTTATCGTTACACCACTTGTGAATGTCCAAGTAAGCCAATGCTGGTTTTCAGTGGCCTGTTCATACTAAGAGACGTGCTGTTCATTTGGCTATCCACTCCACCCTGTTCAGCTCTACATTTTCGTGTCCACAAAAGCCAGCCTTCAGAAATCATTGGAATCACCACTAGAGAATGTTCCATTCATTCACTGCGAATCTGGAATTCATCTGAACCTCCACTCCCGGCAGGTTTTCGTTACGCCACTGGTGAATGTCCAAGTAACTCAATACTGGTTTTCAGAGGCATGTTCAACTCGCAGAAGTGCTGTTCAATGGGCTATCCACTCAATATTGGTCAGCTCTTCATTTTCCTCTCCACACAAACCAGCCTTCAGAAATCATTGGGATCTCCACTACAGACTGTTCCATTCATTCACTGCGATTCTGCAATTCATCTGACTCTCCGCTCCAGGCAGGTTTTCATTACAGCACTGGTGAATGACCAAGTAATCCAATGCTGGTTTTCAGCCGCCTTTTCACACTCGCAGTGTGCTGTTCAATTGTCTATCCACTCAAACCTGGTCAGCCTTTCATTTTCTTTTCCACAATATCAGACTTCAGAAATCATTGGAATCGCCAGTACAGAATGTTCCATTCATTCACTGCCAATCTGGAATTCATCTGAATCTGCACTCCAGGTAGGCTTTCATTACACCACTTATGAATGTCCAAGTAACACAATGCTGGTTTTCAGCGGTCTGTTCACACTCTAAGCCCTGCTTTTTACTGGGTATCCACACAACTGTGGTCAGCTCTTCATTTTCATGTCCAAACAATCCAGACTTGAGAAATCATTGCAATCTCCAGTACAGAATGTTCCATTCATTCACTGCGAATCTGGAATTCAACTGAATCTCCACTACCTGCAGATTTATCTTACACCACTTGTGAATGTCCAAGTAAAACAATGCTGGTTTTCAGAGGCCTGTTCATGTTCGCAGTCGTGCTGTTCAATTGGCTATCCACTCAACCTGTTTTGCTCCTCATTTTCCTGTGCACACAACCCAGCCTTCAGAAATCATTGTAATCTCCACTACAGGATGTTCCATTCATTCACTGGGAATCTGGAATTCATCTGAATCTGCACTCCACGCAGGCTTTCGTTACACCACTGCTGAAAGTCGAAGTAATGCAATACTGGTTTTCAGTGGTCTGTTCACATTCGAAGCCGAGGCTTTTTACAGGCTATCCACTCAACACTGGTCAGCTCTTCATTTTCGTGTCCCCACAATCCAGATTTCAGAAATCATTGCAATCTCCACTACAGAATGTTCCATTCATTCACTGCGAGTCTGGAGTTTATCTGATTCTCCACTCCCGCCTGGTTAACATTACACCACTTGTGAATGTCCAAGTAAGCCAATGCTGGTTTTCAGAGGCCTGTTCATACTCGCAGCCGTGCTGTTTAATTGACAATTCACTCCACCCTGTTCAGCTCTTCATTGTCCCACCACACTACCAGCCTTCAGAAATCTTTGTTATCTCCACTACAGAATGTTCCATTCATTCACTGCGAATCTGGAATTCATCTGACTCTCAACTCCACGCAGGTTTTCATTACACCACTGTTGAATGTCCAAGTAACCCAATGCTGGTTTTCAGCGGCCTGTTCATATTCGCAGCCCTGCTGTTTACTTGGCTATCGATTCAAGCCTGGTCAGCTCTTCATTTTCCTGTCCACACAACACAGGCTTCAGAAATCATTGGAATCTCCTCTACAGAACGTTCCATTCATTCACTGCGAATGTGGAATTCAACTGACTCTCCACTCCATGCAGGTTTTCCTTACACCACTGATGAATGTCCAAGTAACCCAATGCTGGTTTTCAGCTGCATGTTCACACTCGCAGCCATGCTATACAATTGGCTTTCCACTAAATCCTGATTAGTTCTTGATTTTACTTCCACACGACCCAGCCTTCAGAAATCATTGGAATCTCCACTAGAGAATGTTCCATTCATTCACTGCGAATCTGGAATTCCTCTGAACCTCCACTCCCGGCAGGTTTTCGTTACACCACTGTTGAATGTCCAAGTAACCCAATGTTTTAAGTGTTTTCTTCACAAGCGCAGTGGTGCTGTTCAATTGGCTATCCACTCAACCCTGGCCAGCTCTACATTTTCCTGTCCACACCACAGAGACTGGAGAAATCATTGTTAACTCCACTACAGAATGTTCCATTCATTCACAGCGAATCTGGAATTCATCTGAATCTCCACTCCCGGCAGGTTTTCGTGACACCACTGGTAAATATCCAAGTAAGCCAATGCTGGTTTTAAGTGGCCTGCTCATACTCTCAGCCGTGCTGTTCAATTTGCTATCCACTCAACCCTCTTCAGCTCCATTTTCCTGTCCACATAACCCAAACTTCAGAAACAATTGGTATCTCCTCCACAGAATGTTCCATTCATTGACTGCAAATCTGAAATTCATCTAATTCTCAACTCCCGTCAGGTTTTCGTTACACCACTTGTGAATGTCCAATTAAGCCAAAGCTGGTTTTCAGTGGCCTGTTCGTACTACGAGACGTGCTGTTCATTTGGCTATCCATTCCACCCTGTTCAGCTCTACATTTTCGTGTCCACAAAACCCAGCCTTCAGAAATCATTGGAATCACCACTAGAGAATGTTCCATTCATTCACTGCGAATCTGGAATTCATCTGAATCTCCACTCCCGGCAGGTTTTCATTGCACCACTGCTGAATGTTCAAGTAACGCAATGATGGTTTTCAGCGGTCTATTCACACTCGAACCCGTGCTGTTCACGGTCTAGCGACTCAACACTGGTGAGTTCTTCTTTTTCCAGTTCAGACAATACAAACCTCAGAAACCATTGCAATCTACACTACAGAATGTTTCATTCATTCACGCGAATCTTGAATTCATCTTGTTCTCCACTCCCAGCAGGTTTTCGTTTCACCACTGGTGAATGTCCAAGCAACCCAAGGCTGGTTTCAGCTGCGTGTTAACACTCGCAGCCGTGCTGTTCAATTGGCTATCCAGTGAACGCTGGTTAGCTCTTGATTTTCCTTCCACACACCGAGCCTTCAGAAATCATTCTTATCTCCACTTCAGAATGTTCCATTCGTTCCCTGCGAATCTGGAATTCCTCTGACTCTCCACACCAGGCAGATTTTCCTAACAACACTGGTGAATGACCAGGTAATCCAATGCTGGTTTTCAGCGGCTGTTCACACTCACAGCCTTGCTGTTCAATTGGCAATCCAGTCAAACCTAGTCAGCTCTTCATTTTCCTGTCCACACAACCCAGCGTTCAGAAATCATTGGAATCTCTACTACAGAAATTTCCATTCATTCACTGTGAATCTGGAAATAATCTGAATCTGCATTCCAGGAAGGCTTTCGTTACACCACTGATGAATGTCCAAGTAATGCAATGCTGCTTCTTAGTGGTCTGTTCACACTCGAAACCGTGCTGTTCACTGGCTATCCACTCAACATTGGTCAGCTCTTCAATATCCTGTCCAGACTATCCAGATTTCTAAATCTTGGCAATCTCCACTACAGAATGTTCCATTCAATCACGCGAATCTGGAATTCATCAGAGTCTCCACTCCCGGCAGGTTTTCGTGACACCACTGGTATATGTCCAAGGAAGCCAATGCTGGTTTTAAGCCGCCTGCTTATACTCTCAGCCGTGCTGTTCAATTTGCTATCCACCCAACCCTATTCAGCTCTACATTTTCCTGTCCTCATAACCCAACCTTCAGAAATAATTGGTATCTCCTCCACAGAATGTTCCGTTCATTCACTGCGAATCTTAAATTCATCTGACTCTCAACTCCCGGCGGGTTATCGTTACACCACTTGTGAATGTCCAAGTAAGCCAATGCTGGTTTTCAGTGGCCTGTTCATACTAAGAGACGTGCTGTTCATTTGGCTATCCACTCCACCCTGTTCAGCTCTACATTTTCGTGTCCACAAAAGCCAGCCTTCAGAAATCATTGGAATCACCACTAGAGAATGTTCCATTCATTCACTGCGAATCTGGAATTCATCTGAACCTCCACTCCCGGCAGGTTTTCGTTACGCCACTGGTGAATGTCCAAGTAACTCAATACTGGTTTTCAGAGGCATGTTCAACTCGCAGAAGTGCTGTTCAATGGGCTATCCACTCAATATTGGTCAGCTCTTCATTTTCCTCTCCACACAAACCAGCCTTCAGAAATCATTGGGATCTCCACTACAGACTGTTCCATTCATTCACTGCGATTCTGCAATTCATCTGACTCTCCGCTCCAGGCAGGTTTTCATTACAGCACTGGTGAATGACCAAGTAATCCAATGCTGGTTTTCAGCCGCCTTTTCACACTCGCAGTGTGCTGTTCAATTGTCTATCCACTCAAACCTGGTCAGCCTTTCATTTTCTTTTCCACAATATCAGACTTCAGAAATCATTGGAATCGCCAGTACAGAATGTTCCATTCATTCACTGCCAATCTGGAATTCATCTGAATCTGCACTCCAGGTAGGCTTTCATTACACCACTTATGAATGTCCAAGTAACACAATGCTGGTTTTCAGCGGTCTGTTCACACTCTAAGCCCTGCTTTTTACTGGGTATCCACACAACTGTGGTCAGCTCTTCATTTTCATGTCCAAACAATCCAGACTTGAGAAATCATTGCAATCTCCAGTACAGAATGTTCCATTCATTCACTGCGAATCTGGAATTCAACTGAATCTCCACTACCTGCAGATTTATCTTACACCACTTGTGAATGTCCAAGTAAAACAATGCTGGTTTTCAGAGGCCTGTTCATGTTCGCAGTCGTGCTGTTCAATTGGCTATCCACTCAACCTGTTTTGCTCCTCATTTTCCTGTGCACACAACCCAGCCTTCAGAAATCATTGTAATCTCCACTACAGGATGTTCCATTCATTCACTGGGAATCTGGAATTCATCTGAATCTGCACTCCACGCAGGCTTTCGTTACACCACTGCTGAAAGTCGAAGTAATGCAATACTGGTTTTCAGTGGTCTGTTCACATTCGAAGCCGAGGCTTTTTACAGGCTATCCACTCAACACTGGTCAGCTCTTCACTTTCGTGTCCCCACAATCCAGATTTCAGAAATCATTGCAATCTCCACTACAGAATGTTCCATTCATTCACTGCGAGTCTGGAGTTTATCTGATTCTCCACTCCCGCCTGGTTAACATTACACCACTTGTGAATGTCCAAGTAAGCCAATGCTGGTTTTCAGAGGCCTGTTCATACTCGCAGCCGTGCTGTTTAATTGACAATTCACTCCACCCTGTTCAGCTCTTCATTGTCCCACCACACTACCAGCCTTCAGAAATCTTTGTTATCTCCACTACAGAATGTTCCATTCATTCACTGCGAATCTGGAATTCATCTGACTCTCAACTCCACGCAGGTTTTCATTACACCACTGTTGAATGTCCAAGTAACCCAATGCTGGTTTTCAGCGGCCTGTTCATATTCGCAGCCCTGCTGTTTACTTGGCTATCGATTCAAGCCTGGTCAGCTCTTCATTTTCCTGTCCACACAACACAGGCTTCAGAAATCATTGGAATCTCCTCTACAGAATGTTCCATTCATTCACTGCGAATGTGGAATTCAACTGACTCTCCACTCCATGCAGGTTTTCCTTACACCACTGATGAATGTCCAAGTAACCCAATGCTGGTTTTCAGCTGCATGTTCACACTCGCAGCCATGCTATACAATTGGCTTTCCACTAAATCCTGATTAGTTCTTGATTTTCCTTCCACACGACCCAGCCTTCAGAAATCATTGGAATCTCCACTAGAGAATGTTCCATTCATTCACTGCGAATCTGGAATTCCTCTGAACCTCCACTCCCGGCAGGTTTTCGTTACACCACTGTTGAATGTCCAAGTAACCCAATGTTTTAAGTGTTTTCTTCACAAGCGCAGTGGTGCTGTTCAATTGGCTATCCACTCAACCCTGGCCAGCTCTACATTTTCCTGTCCACACCACAGAGACTGGAGAAATCATTGTTATCTCCACTACAGAATGTTCCATTCATTCACAGCGAATCTGGAATTCATCTGAATCTCCACTCCCGGCAGGTTTTCGTGACACCACTGGTAAATATCCAAGTAAGCCAATGCTGGTTTTAAGTGGCCTGCTCATACTCTCAGCCGTGCTGTTCAATTTGCTATCCACTCAACCCTCTTCAGCTCCATTTTCCTGTCCACATAACCCAAACTTCAGAAACAATTGGTATCTCCTCCACAGAATGTTCCATTCATTGACTGAAAATCTGAAATTCATCTAATTCTCAACTCCCGTCAGGTTTTCGTTACACCACTTGTGAATGTCCAATTAAGCCAAAGCTGGTTTTCAGTGGCCTGTTCTTACTACGAGACGTGCTGTTCATTTGGCTATCCATTCCACCCTGTTCAGCTCTACATTTTCGTGTCCACAAAACCCAGCCTTCAGAAATCATTGGAATCACCACTAGAGAATGTTCCATTCATTCACTGCGAATCTGGAATTCATCTGAATCTCCACTCCCGGCAGGTTTTCATTGCACCACTGCTGAATGTTCAAGTAACGCAATGATGGTTTTCAGCGGTCTATTCACACTCGAACCCGTGCTGTTCACGGTCTAGCGACTCAACACTGGTGAGTTCTTCTTTTTCCAGTTCAGACAATACAAACCTCAGAAACCATTGCAATCTACACTACAGAATGTTTCATTCATTCACGCGAATCTTGAATTCATCTTGTTCTCCACTCCCAGCAGGTTTTCGTTTCACCACTGGTGAATGTCCAAGCAACCCAAGGCTGGTTTCAGCTGCGTGTTAACACTCGCAGCCGTGCTGTTCAATTGGCTATCCAGTGAACGCTGGTTAGCTCTTGATTTTCCTTCCACACACCGAGCCTTCAGAAATCATTCTTATCTCCACTTCAGAATGTTCCATTCGTTCCCTGCGAATCTGGAATTCCTCTGACTCTCCACACCAGGCAGATTTTCCTAACAACACTGGTGAATGACCAGGTAATCCAATGATGGTTTTCAGCGGCTGTTCACACTCACAGCCTTGCTGTTCAATTGGCAATCCAGTCAAACCTAGTCAGCTCTTCATTTTCCTGTCCACACAACCCAGCGTTCAGAAATCATTGGAATCTCTACTACAGAAATTTCCATTCATTCACTGTGAATCTGGAAATAATCTGAATCTGCATTCCAGGAAGGCTTTCGTTACACCACTGATGAATGTCCAAGTAATGCAATGCTGCTTCTTAGTGGTCTGTTCACACTCGAAACCGTGCTGTTCACTGGCTATCCACTCAACATTGGTCAGCTCTTCAATATCCTGTCCAGACTATCCAGATTTCTAAATCTTGGCAATCTCCACTACAGAATGTTCCATTCAATCACGCGAATCTGGAATTCATCAGAGTCTCCACTCCCGGCAGGTTTTCGTGACACCACTGGTATATGTCCAAGGAAGCCAATGCTGGTTTTAAGCCGCCTGCTTATACTCTCAGCCGTGCTGTTCAATTTGCTATCCACCCAACCCTATTCAGCTCTACATTTTCCTGTCCTCATAACCCAACCTTCAGAAATAATTGGTATCTCCTCCACAGAATGTTCCGTTCATTCACTGCGAATCTTAAATTCATCTGACTCTCAACTCCCGGCGGGTTATCGTTACACCACTTGTGAATGTCCAAGTAAGCCAATGCTGGTTTTCAGTGGCCTGTTCATACTAAGAGACGTGCTGTTCATTTGGCTATCCACTCCACCCTGTTCAGCTCTACATTTTCGTGTCCACAAAAGCCAGACTTCAGAAATCATTGGAATCACCACTAGAGAATGTTCCATTCATTCACTGCGAATCTGGAATTCATCTGAACCTCCACTCCCGGCAGGTTTTCGTTACGCCACTGGTGAATGTCCAAGTAACTCAATACTGGTTTTCAGAGGCATGTTCAACTCGCAGAAGTGCTGTTCAATGGGCTATCCACTCAATATTGGTCAGCTCTTCATTTTCCTCTCCACACAAACCAGCCTTCAGAAATCATTGGGATCTCCACTACAGACTGTTCCATTCATTCACTGCGATTCTGCAATTCATCTGACTCTCCACTCCAGGCAGGTTTTCATTACAGCACTGGTGAATGACCAAGTAATCCAATGCTGGTTTTCAGCCGCCTTTTCACACTCGCAGTGTGCTGTTCAATTGTCTATCCACTCAAACCTGGTCAGCCTTTCATTTTCTTTTCCACAATATCAGACTTCAGAAATCATTGGAATCGCCAGTACAGAATGTTCCATTCATTCACTGCCAATCTGGAATTCATCTGAATCTGCACTCCAGGTAGGCTTTCATTACACCACTTATGAATGTCCAAGTAACACAATGCTGGTTTTCAGCAGTCTGTTCACACTCTAAGCCCTGCTTTTTACTGGGTATCCACACAACTGTGGTCAGCTCTTCATTTTCATGTCCAAACAATCCAGACTTGAGAAATCATTGCAATCTCCAGTACAGAATGTTCCATTCATTCACTGCGAATCTGGAATTCAACTGAATCTCCACTACCTGCAGATTTATCTTACACCACTTGTGAATGTCCAAGTAAAACAATGCTGGTTTTCAGAGGCCTGTTCATGTTCGCAGTCGTGCTGTTCAATTGGCTATCCACTCAACCTGTTTTGCTCCTCATTTTCCTGTGCACACAACCCAGCCTTCAGAAATCATTGTAATCTCCACTACAGGATGTTCCATTCATTCACTGGGAATCTGGAATTCATCTGAATCTGCACTCCACGCAGGCTTTCGTTACACCACTGCTGAAAGTCGAAGTAATGCAATACTGGTTTTCAGTGGTCTGTTCACATTCGAAGCCGAGTCTTTTTACAGGCTATCCACTCAACACTGGTCAGCTCTTCATTTTCGTGTCCCCACAATCCAGATTTCAGAAATCATTGCAATCTCCACTACAGAATGTTCCATTCATTCACTGCGAGTCTGGAGTTTATCTGATTCTCCACTCCCGCCTGGTTAACATTACACCACTTGTGAATGTCCAAGTAAGCCAATGCTGGTTTTCAGAGGCCTGTTCATACTCGCAGCCGTGCTGTTTAATTGACAATTCACTCCACCCTGTTCAGCTCTTCATTGTCCCACCACACTACCAGCCTTCAGAAATCTTTGTTATCTCCACTACAGAATGTTCCATTCATTCACTGCGAATCTGGAATTCATCTGACTCTCAACTCCACGCAGGTTTTCATTACACCACTGTTGAATGTCCAAGTAACCCAATGCTGGTTTTCAGCGGCCTGTTCATATTCGCAGCCCTGCTGTTTACTTGGCTATCGATTCAAGCCTGGTCAGCTCTTCATTTTCCTGTCCACACAACACAGGCTTCAGAAATCATTGGAATCTCCTCTACAGAATGTTCCATTCATTCACTGCGAATGTGGAATTCAACTGACTCTCCACTCCATGCAGGTTTTCCTTACACCACTGATGAATGTCCAAGTAACCCAATGCTGGTTTTCAGCTGCATGTTCACACTCGCAGCCATGCTATACAATTGGCTTTCCACTAAATCCTGATTAGTTCTTGATTTTCCTTCCACACGACCCAGCCTTCAGAAATCATTGGAATCTCCACTAGAGAATGTTCCATTCATTCACTGCGAATCTGGAATTCCTCTGAACCTCCACTCCCGGCAGGTTTTCGTTACACCACTGTTGAATGTCCAAGTAACCCAATGTTTTAAGTGTTTTCTTCACAAGCGCAGTGGTGCTGTTCAATTGGCTATCCACTCAACCCTGGCCAGCTCTACATTTTCCTGTCCACACCACAGAGACTGGAGAAATCATTGTTATCTCCACTACAGAATGTTCCATTCATTCACAGCGAATCTGGAATTCATCTGAATCTCCACTCCCGGCAGGTTTTCGTGACACCACTGGTAAATATCCAAGTAAGCCAATGCTGGTTTTAAGTGGCCTGCTCATACTCTCAGCCGTGCTGTTCAATTTGCTATCCACTCAACCCTCTTCACCTCCATTTTCCTGTCCACATAACCCAAACTTCAGAAACAATTGGTATCTCCTCCACAGAATGTTCCATTCATTGACTGCAAATCTGAAATTCATCTAATTCTCAACTCCCGTCAGGTTTTCGTTACACCACTTGTGAATGTCCAATTAAGCCAAAGCTGGTTTTCAGTGGCCTGTTCTTACTACGAGACGTGCTGTTCATTTGGCTATCCATTCCACCCTGTTCAGCTCTACATTTTCGTGTCCACAAAACCCAGCCTTCAGAAATCATTGGAATCACCACTAGAGAATGTTCCATGCATTCACTGCGAATCTGGAATTCATCTGAATCTCCACTCCCGGCAGGTTTTCATTGCAACACTGCTGAATGTTCAAGTAACGCAATGATGGTTTTCAGCGGTCTATTCACACTCGAACCCGTGCTGTTCACGGTCTAGCGACTCAACACTGGTGAGTTCTTCTTTTTCCAGTTCAGACAATACAAACCTCAGAAACCATTGCAATCTACACTACAGAATGTTTCATTCATTCACGCGAATCTTGAATTCATCTTGTTCTCCACTCCCAGCAGGTTTTCGTTTCACCACTGGTGAATGTCCAAGCAACCCAAGGCTGGTTTCAGCTGCGTGTTAACACTCGCAGCCGTGCTGTTCAATTGGCTATCCAGTGAACGCTGGTTAGCTCTTGATTTTCCTTCCACACACCGAGCCTTCAGAAATCATTCTTATCTCCACTTCAGAATGTTCCATTCGTTCCCTGCGAATCTGGAATTCCTCTGACTCTCCACACCAGGCAGATTTTCCTAACAACACTGGTGAATGACCAGGTAATCCAATGCTGGTTTTCAGCGGCTGTTCACACTCACAGCCTTGCTGTTCAATTGGCAATCCAGTCAAACCTAGTCAGCTCTTCATTTTCCTGTCCACACAACCCAGCGTTCAGAAATCATTGGAATCTCTACTACAGAAATTTCCATTCATTCACTGTGAATCTGGAAATAATCTGAATCTGCATTCCAGGAAGGCTTTCGTTACACCACTGATGAATGTCCAAGTAATGCAATGCTGCTTCTTAGTGGTCTGTTCACACTCGAAACCGTGCTGTTCACTGGCTATCCACTCAACATTGGTCAGCTCTTCAATATCCTGTCCAGACTATCCAGATTTCTAAATCTTGGCAATCTCCACTACAGAATGTTCCATTCAATCACGCGAATCTGGAATTCATCAGAGTCTCCACTCCCGGCAGGTTTTCGTGACACCACTGGTATATGTCCAAGGAAGCCAATGCTGGTTTTAAGCCGCCTGCTTATACTCTCAGCCGTGCTGTTCAATTTGCTATCCACCCAACCCTATTCAGCTCTACATTTTCCTGTCCTCATAACCCAACCTTCAGAAATAATTGGTATCTCCTCCACAGAATGTTCCGTTCATTCACTGCGAATCTTAAATTCATCTGACTCTCAACTCCCGGCGGGTTATCGTTACACCACTTGTGAATGTCCAAGTAAGCCAATGCTGGTTTTCAGTGGCCTGTTCATACTAAGAGACGTGCTGTTCATTTGGCTATCCACTCCACCCTGTTCAGCTCTACATTTTCGTGTCCACAAAAGCCAGACTTCAGAAATCATTGGAATCACCACTAGAGAATGTTCCATTCATTCACTGCGAATCTGGAATTCATCTGAACCTCCACTCCCGGCAGGTTTTCGTTACGCCACTGGTGAATGTCCAAGTAACTCAATACTGGTTTTCAGAGGCATGTTCAACTCGCAGAAGTGCTGTTCAATGGGCTATCCACTCAATATTGGTCAGCTCTTCATTTTCCTCTCCACACAAACCAGCCTTCAGAAATCATTGGGATCTCCACTACAGACTGTTCCATTCATTCACTGCGATTCTGCAATTCATCTGACTCTCCACTCCAGGCAGGTTTTCATTACAGCACTGGTGAATGACCAAGTAATCCAATGCTGGTTTTCAGCCGCCTTTTCACACTCGCAGTGTGCTGTTCAATTGTCTATCCACTCAAACCTGGTCAGCCTTTCATTTTCTTTTCCACAATATCAGACTTCAGAAATCATTGGAATCGCCAGTACAGAATGTTCCATTCATTCACTGCCAATCTGGAATTCATCTGAATCTGCACTCCAGGTAGGCTTTCATTACACCACTTATGAATGTCCAAGTAACACAATGCTGGTTTTCAGCAGTCTGTTCACACTCTAAGCCCTGCTTTTTACTGGGTATCCACACAACTGTGGTCAGCTCTTCATTTTCATGTCCAAACAATCCAGACTTGAGAAATCATTGCAATCTCCAGTACAGAATGTTCCATTCATTCACTGCGAATCTGGAATTCAACTGAATCTCCACTACCTGCAGATTTATCTTACACCACTTGTGAATGTCCAAGTAAAACAATGCTGGTTTTCAGAGGCCTGTTCATGTTCGCAGTCGTGCTGTTCAATTGGCTATCCACTCAACCTGTTTTGCTCCTCATTTTCCTGTGCACACAACCCAGCCTTCAGAAATCATTGTAATCTCCACTACAGGATGTTCCATTCATTCACTGGGAATCTGGAATTCATCTGAATCTGCACTCCACGCAGGCTTTCGTTACACCACTGCTGAAAGTCGAAGTAATGCAATACTGGTTTTCAGTGGTCTGTTCACATTCGAAGCCGAGTCTTTTTACAGGCTATCCACTCAACACTGGTCAGCTCTTCATTTTCGTGTCCCCACAATCCAGATTTCAGAAATCATTGCAATCTCCACTACAGAATGTTCCATTCATTCACTGCGAGTCTGGAGTTTATCTGATTCTCCACTCCCGCCTGGTTAACATTACACCACTTGTGAATGTCCAAGTAAGCCAATGCTGGTTTTCAGAGGCCTGTTCATACTCGCAGCCGTGCTGTTTAATTGACAATTCACTCCACCCTGTTCAGCTCTTCATTGTCCCACCACACTACCAGCCTTCAGAAATCTTTGTTATCTCCACTACAGAATGTTCCATTCATTCACTGCGAATCTGGAATTCATCTGACTCTCAACTCCACGCAGGTTTTCATTACACCACTGTTGAATGTCCAAGTAACCCAATGCTGGTTTTCAGCGGCCTGTTCATATTCGCAGCCCTGCTGTTTACTTGGCTATCGATTCAAGCCTGGTCAGCTCTTCATTTTCCTGTCCACACAACACAGGCTTCAGAAATCATTGGAATCTCCTCTACAGAATGTTCCATTCATTCACTGCGAATGTGGAATTCAACTGACTCTCCACTCCATGCAGGTTTTCCTTACACCACTGATGAATGTCCAAGTAACCCAATGCTGGTTTTCAGCTGCATGTTCACACTCGCAGCCATGCTATACAATTGGCTTTCCACTAAATCCTGATTAGTTCTTGATTTTCCTTCCACACGACCCAGCCTTCAGAAATCATTGGAATCTCCACTAGAGAATGTTCCATTCATTCACTGCGAATCTGGAATTCCTCTGAACCTCCACTCCCGGCAGGTTTTCGTTACACCACTGTTGAATGTCCAAGTAACCCAATGTTTTAAGTGTTTTCTTCACAAGCGCAGTGGTGCTGTTCAATTGGCTATCCACTCAACCCTGGCCAGCTCTACATTTTCCTGTCCACACCACAGAGACTGGAGAAATCATTGTTATCTCCACTACAGAATGTTCCATTCATTCACAGCGAATCTGGAATTCATCTGAATCTCCACTCCCGGCAGGTTTTCGTGACACCACTGGTAAATATCCAAGTAAGCCAATGCTGGTTTTAAGTGGCCTGCTCATACTCTCAGCCGTGCTGTTCAATTTGCTATCCACTCAACCCTCTTCAGCTCCATTTTCCTGTCCACATAACCCAAACTTCAGAAACAATTGGTATCTCCTCCACAGAATGTTCCATTCATTGACTGCAAATCTGAAATTCATCTAATTCTCAACTCCCGTCAGGTTTTCGTTACACCACTTGTGAATGTCCAATTAAGCCAAAGCTGGTTTTCAGTGGCCTGTTCTTACTACGAGACGTGCTGTTCATTTGGCTATCCATTCCACCCTGTTCAGCTCTACATTTTCGTGTCCACAAAACCCAGCCTTCAGAAATCATTGGAATCACCACTAGAGAATGTTCCATGCATTCACTGCGAATCTGGAATTCATCTGAATCTCCACTCCCGGCAGGTTTTCATTGCAACACTGCTGAATGTTCAAGTAACGCAATGATGGTTTTCAGCGGTCTATTCACACTCGAACCCGTGCTGTTCACGGTCTAGCGACTCAACACTGGTGAGTTCTTCTTTTTCCAGTTCAGACAATACAAACCTCAGAAACCATTGCAATCTACACTACAGAATGTTTCATTCATTCACGCGAATCTTGAATTCATCTTGTTCTCCACTCCCAGCAGGTTTTCGTTTCACCACTGGTGAATGTCCAAGCAACCCAAGGCTGGTTTCAGCTGCGTGTTAACACTCGCAGCCGTGCTGTTCAATTGGCTATCCAGTGAACGCTGGTTAGCTCTTGATTTTCCTTCCACACACCGAGCCTTCAGAAATCATTCTTATCTCCACTTCAGAATGTTCCATTCGTTCCCTGCGAATCTGGAATTCCTCTGACTCTCCACACCAGGCAGATTTTCCTAACAACACTGGTGAATGACCAGGTAATCCAATGCTGGTTTTCAGCGGCTGTTCACACTCACAGCCTTGCTGTTCAATTGGCAATCCAGTCAAACCTAGTCAGCTCTTCATTTTCCTGTCCACACAACCCAGCGTTCAGAAATCATTGGAATCTCTACTACAGAAATTTCCATTCATTCACTGTGAATCTGGAAATAATCTGAATCTGCATTCCAGGAAGGCTTTCGTTACACCACTGATGAATGTCCAAGTAATGCAATGCTGCTTCTTAGTGGTCTGTTCACACTCGAAACCGTGCTGTTCACTGGCTATCCACTCAACATTGGTCAGCTCTTCAATATCCTGTCCAGACTATCCAGATTTCTAAATCTTGGCAATCTCCACTACAGAATGTTCCATTCAATCACGCGAATCTGGAATTCATCAGAGTCTCCACTCCCGGCAGGTTTTCGTGACACCACTGGTATATGTCCAAGGAAGCCAATGCTGGTTTTAAGCCGCCTGCTTATACTCTCAGCCGTGCTGTTCAATTTGCTATCCACCCAACCCTATTCAGCTCTACATTTTCCTGTCCTCATAACCCAACCTTCAGAAATAATTGGTATCTCCTCCACAGAATGTTCCGTTCATTCACTGCGAATCTTAAATTCATCTGACTCTCAACTCCCGGCGGGTTATCGTTACACCACTTGTGAATGTCCAAGTAAGCCAATGCTGGTTTTCAGTGGCCTGTTCATACTAAGAGACGTGCTGTTCATTTGGCTATCCACTCCACCCTGTTCAGCTCTACATTTTCGTGTCCACAAAAGCCAGACTTCAGAAATCATTGGAATCACCACTAGAGAATGTTCCATTCATTCACTGCGAATCTGGAATTCATCTGAACCTCCACTCCCGGCAGGTTTTCGTTACGCCACTGGTGAATGTCCAAGTAACTCAATACTGGTTTTCAGAGGCATGTTCAACTCGCAGAAGTGCTGTTCAATGGGCTATCCACTCAATATTGGTCAGCTCTTCATTTTCCTCTCCACACAAACCAGCCTTCAGAAATCATTGGGATCTCCACTACAGACTGTTCCATTCATTCACTGCGATTCTGCAATTCATCTGACTCTCCACTCCAGGCAGGTTTTCATTACAGCACTGGTGAATGACCAAGTAATCCAATGCTGGTTTTCAGCCGCCTTTTCACACTCGCAGTGTGCTGTTCAATTGTCTATCCACTCAAACCTGGTCAGCCTTTCATTTTCTTTTCCACAATATCAGACTTCAGAAATCATTGGAATCGCCAGTACAGAATGTTCCATTCATTCACTGCCAATCTGGAATTCATCTGAATCTGCACTCCAGGTAGGCTTTCATTACACCACTTATGAATGTCCAAGTAACACAATGCTGGTTTTCAGCAGTCTGTTCACACTCTAAGCCCTGCTTTTTACTGGGTATCCACACAACTGTGGTCAGCTCTTCATTTTCATGTCCAAACAATCCAGACTTGAGAAATCATTGCAATCTCCAGTACAGAATGTTCCATTCATTCACTGCGAATCTGGAATTCAACTGAATCTCCACTACCTGCAGATTTATCTTACACCACTTGTGAATGTCCAAGTAAAACAATGCTGGTTTTCAGAGGCCTGTTCATGTTCGCAGTCGTGCTGTTCAATTGGCTATCCACTCAACCTGTTTTGCTCCTCATTTTCCTGTGCACACAACCCAGCCTTCAGAAATCATTGTAATCTCCACTACAGGATGTTCCATTCATTCACTGGGAATCTGGAATTCATCTGAATCTGCACTCCACGCAGGCTTTCGTTACACCACTGCTGAAAGTCGAAGTAATGCAATACTGGTTTTCAGTGGTCTGTTCACATTCGAAGCCGAGTCTTTTTACAGGCTATCCACTCAACACTGGTCAGCTCTTCATTTTCGTGTCCCCACAATCCAGATTTCAGAAATCATTGCAATCTCCACTACAGAATGTTCCATTCATTCACTGCGAGTCTGGAGTTTATCTGATTCTCCACTCCCGCCTGGTTAACATTACACCACTTGTGAATGTCCAAGTAAGCCAATGCTGGTTTTCAGAGGCCTGTTCATACTCGCAGCCGTGCTGTTTAATTGACAATTCACTCCACCCTGTTCAGCTCTTCATTGTCCCACCACACTACCAGCCTTCAGAAATCTTTGTTATCTCCACTACAGAATGTTCCATTCATTCACTGCGAATCTGGAATTCATCTGACTCTCAACTCCACGCAGGTTTTCATTACACCACTGTTGAATGTCCAAGTAACCCAATGCTGGTTTTCAGCGGCCTGTTCATATTCGCAGCCCTGCTGTTTACTTGGCTATCGATTCAAGCCTGGTCAGCTCTTCATTTTCCTGTCCACACAACACAGGCTTCAGAAATCATTGGAATCTCCTCTACAGAATGTTCCATTCATTCACTGCGAATGTGGAATTCAACTGACTCTCCACTCCATGCAGGTTTTCCTTACACCACTGATGAATGTCCAAGTAACCCAATGCTGGTTTTCAGCTGCATGTTCACACTCGCAGCCATGCTATACAATTGGCTTTCCACTAAATCCTGATTAGTTCTTGATTTTCCTTCCACACGACCCAGCCTTCAGAAATCATTGGAATCTCCACTAGAGAATGTTCCATTCATTCACTGCGAATCTGGAATTCCTCTGAACCTCCACTCCCGGCAGGTTTTCGTTACACCACTGTTGAATGTCCAAGTAACCCAATGTTTTAAGTGTTTTCTTCACAAGCGCAGTGGTGCTGTTCAATTGGCTATCCACTCAACCCTGGCCAGCTCTACATTTTCCTGTCCACACCACAGAGACTGGAGAAATCATTGTTATCTCCACTACAGAATGTTCCATTCATTCACAGCGAATCTGGAATTCATCTGAATCTCCACTCCCGGCAGGTTTTCGTGACACCACTGGTAAATATCCAAGTAAGCCAATGCTGGTTTTAAGTGGCCTGCTCATACTCTCAGCCGTGCTGTTCAATTTGCTATCCACTCAACCCTCTTCAGCTCCATTTTCCTGTCCACATAACCCAAACTTCAGAAACAATTGATATCTCCTCCACAGAATGTTCCATTCATTGACTGCAAATCTGAAATTCATCTAATTCTCAACTCCCGTCAGGTTTTCGTTACACCACTTGTGAATGTCCAATTAAGCCAAAGCTGGTTTTCAGTGGCCTGTTCTTACTACGAGACGTGCTGTTCATTTGGCTATCCATTCCACCCTGTTCAGCTCTACATTTTCGTGTCCACAAAACCCAGCCTTCAGAAATCATTGGAATCACCACTAGAGAATGTTCCATGCATTCACTGCGAATCTGGAATTCATCTGAATCTCCACTCCCGGCAGGTTTTCATTGCAACACTGCTGAATGTTCAAGTAACGCAATGATGGTTTTCAGCGGTCTATTCACACTCGAACCCGTGCTGTTCACGGTCTAGCGACTCAACACTGGTGAGTTCTTCTTTTTCCAGTTCAGACAATACAAACCTCAGAAACCATTGCAATCTACACTACAGAATGTTTCATTCATTCACGCGAATCTTGAATTCATCTTGTTCTCCACTCCCAGCAGGTTTTCGTTTCACCACTGGTGAATGTCCAAGCAACCCAAGGCTGGTTTCAGCTGCGTGTTAACACTCGCAGCCGTGCTGTTCAATTGGCTATCCAGTGAACGCTGGTTAGCTCTTGATTTTCCTTCCACACACCGAGCCTTCAGAAATCATTCTTATCTCCACTTCAGAATGTTCCATTCGTTCCCTGCGAATCTGGAATTCCTCTGACTCTCCACACCAGGCAGATTTTCCTAACAACACTGGTGAATGACCAGGTAATCCAATGCTGGTTTTCAGCGGCTGTTCACACTCACAGCCTTGCTGTTCAATTGGCAATCCAGTCAAACCTAGTCAGCTCTTCATTTTCCTGTCCACACAACCCAGCGTTCAGAAATCATTGGAATCTCTACTACAGAAATTTCCATGCATTCACTGTGAATCTGGAAATAATCTGAATCTGCATTCCAGGAAGGCTTTCGTTACACCACTGATGAATGTCCAAGTAAGCCAATGCTGGTTTTCAGTGGCCTGTTCATACTAAGAGAAGTGCTGTTCATTTGGCTATCCACTCCACCCTGTTCAGCTCTACATTTTCGTGTCCACAAAACCCAGCCTTCAGAAATCATTGGAATCACCACTAGATAATGTTCCATTCATTCACTGCGAATCTGGAACTCATCTGAACCTCCACTCCCGGCAGGTTTTCGTTACGCCACTGGTGAATGTCCAAGTAACTCAATACTGGTTTTCAGAGGCATGTTCAACTCGCAGAAGTGCTGTTCAATGGGCTATCCACTCAATATTGGTCAGCTCTTCATTTTCCTCTCCACACAAACCAGCCTTCAGAAATCATTGGGATCTCCACTACAGACTGTTCCTTTCATTCACTGCGATTCTGCAATTCATCTGACTCTCCGCTCCAGGCAGGTTTTCATTACAGCACTGGTGAATGACCAAGTAATCCAATGCTGGTTTTCAGCCGCCTTTTCACACTCGCAGTGTGCTGTTCAATTGTCTATCCACTCAAACCTGGTCAGCCTTTCATTTTCTTTTCCACAATATCAGACTTCAGAAATCATTGGAATCGCCAGTACAGAATGTTCCATTCATTCACTGCCAATCTGGAATTCATCTGAATCTGCACTCCAGGTAGGCTTTCATTACACCACTTATGAATGTCCAAGTAACACAATGCTGGTTTTCAGCAGTCTGTTCACACTCTAAGCCCTGCTTTTTACTGGGTATCCACACAACTGTGGTCAGCTCTTCATTTTCATGTCCAAACAATCCAGACTTGAGAAATCATTGCAATCTCCAGTACAGAATGTTCCATTCATTCACTGCGAATCTGGAATTCAACTGAATCTCCACTACCTGCAGATTTATCTTACACCACTTGTGAATGTCCAAGTAAAACAATGCTGGTTTTCAGAGGCCTGTTCATGTTCGCAGTCGTGCTGTTCAATTGGCTATCCACTCAACCTGTTTTGCTCCTCATTTTCCTGTGCACACAACCCAGCCTTCAGAAATCATTGTAATCTCCACTACAGGATGTTCCATTCATTCACTGGGAATCTGGAATTCATCTGAATCTGCACTCCACGCAGGCTTTCGTTACACCACTGCTGAAAGTCGAAGTAATGCAATACTGGTTTTCAGTGGTCTGTTCACATTCGAAGCCGAGGCTTTTTACAGGCTATCCACTCAACACTGGTCAGCTCTTCATTTTCGTGTCCCCACAATCCAGATTTCAGAAATCATTGCAATCTCCACTACAGAATGTTCCATTCATTCACTGCGAGTCTGGAGTTTATCTGATTCTCCACTCCCGCCTGGTTAACATTACACCACTTGTGAATGTCCAAGTAAGCCAATGCTGGTTTTCAGAGGCCTGTTCATACTCGCAGCCGTGCTGTTTAATTGACAATTCACTCCACCCTGTTCAGCTCTTCATTGTCCCACCACACTACCAGCCTTCAGAAATCTTTGTTATCTCCACTACAGAATGTTCCATTCATTCACTGCGAATCTGGAATTCATCTGACTCTCAACTCCACGCAGGTTTTCATTACACCACTGTTGAATGTCCAAGTAACCCAATGCTGGTTTTCAGCGGCCTGTTCATATTCGCAGCCCTGCTGTTTACTTGGCTATCGATTCAAGCCTGGTCAGCTCTTCATTTTCCTGTCCACACAACACAGGCTTCAGAAATCATTGGAATCTCCTCTACAGAATGTTCCATTCATTCACTGCGAATGTGGAATTCAACTGACTCTCCGCTCCATGCAGGTTTTCCTTACACCACTGATGAATGTCCAAGTAACCCAATGCTGGTTTTCAGCTGCATGTTCACACTCGCAGCCATGCTATACAATTGGCTTTCCACTAAATCCTGATTAGTTCTTGATTTTCCTTCCACACGACCCAGCCTTCAGAAATCATTGGAATCTCCACTAGAGAATGTTCCATTCATTCACTGCGAATCTGGAATTCCTCTGAACCTCCACTCCCGGCAGGTTTTCGTTACACCACTGTTGAATGTCCAAGTAACCCAATGTTTTAAGTGTTTTCTTCACAAGCGCAGTGGTGCTGTTCAATTGGCTATCCACTCAACCCTGGCCAGCTCTACATTTTCCTGTCCACACCACAGAGACTGGAGAAATCATTGTTATCTCCACTACAGAATGTTCCATTCATTCACAGCGAATCTGGAATTCATCTGAATCTCCACTCCCGGCAGGTTTTCGTGACACCACTGGTAAATATCCAAGTAAGCCAATGCTGGTTTTAAGTGGCCTGCTCATACTCTCAGCCGTGCTGTTCAATTTGCTATCCACTCAACCCTCTTCAGCTCCATTTTCCTGTCCACATAACCCAAACTTCAGAAACAATTGGTATCTCCTCCACAGAATGTTCCATTCATTGACTGCAAATCTGAAATTCATCTAATTCTCAACTCCCGTCAGGTTTTCGTTACACCACTTGTGAATGTCCAATTAAGCCAAAGCTGGTTTTCAGTGGCCTGTTCTTACTACGAGACGTGCTGTTCATTTGGCTATCCATTCCACCCTGTTCAGCTCTACATTTTCGTGTCCACAAAACCCAGCCTTCAGAAATCATTGGAATCACCACTAGAGAATGTTCCATTCATTCACTGCGAATCTGGAATTCATCTGAATCTCCACTCCCGGCAGGTTTTCATTGCACCACTGCTGAATGTTCAAGTAACGCAATGATGGTTTTCAGCGGTCTATTCACACTCGAACCCGTGCTGTTCACGGTCTAGCGACTCAACACTGGTGAGTTCTTCTTTTTCCAGTTCAGACAATACAAACCTCAGAAACCATTGCAATCTACACTACAGAATGTTTCATTCATTCACGCGAATCTTGAATTCATCTTGTTCTCCACTCCCAGCAGGTTTTCGTTTCACCACTGGTGAATGTCCAAGCAACCCAAGGCTGGTTTCAGCTGCGTGTTAACACTCGCAGCCGTGCTGTTCAATTGGCTATCCAGTGAACGCTGGTTAGCTCTTGATTTTCCTTCCACACACCGAGCCTTCAGAAATCATTCTTATCTCCACTTCAGAATGTTCCATTCGTTCCCTGCGAATCTGGAATTCCTCTGACTCTCCACACCAGGCAGATTTTCCTAACAACACTGGTGAATGACCAGGTAATCCAATGCTGGTTTTCAGCGGCTGTTCACACTCACAGCCTTGCTGTTCAATTGGCAATCCAGTCAAACCTAGTCAGCTCTTCATTTTCCTGTCCACACAACCCAGCGTTCAGAAATCATTGGAATCTCTACTACAGAAATTTCCATTCATTCACTGTGAATCTGGAAATAATCTGAATCTGCATTCCAGGAAGGCTTTCGTTACACCACTGATGAATGTCCAAGTAATGCAATGCTGCTTCTTAGTGGTCTGTTCACACTCGAAACCGTGCTGTTCATTGGCTATCCACTCAATATCGGTCAGCTCTTCAATATCCTGTCCAGACTATCCAGATTTCTAAATGTTGGCAATCACCACTACAGAATGTTCCATTCAATCACGCGAATCTGGAATTCATCAGAGTCTCCACTCCTGGAAGGTTTTCGTGACACCACTGGTAAATGTCCAAGGAAGACAATGCTGGTTTTAAGCCGCCTGCTAACACACTCAGCCGTGCTGTTTCTTTGGCTATCCACCCAACCCTATTCAGCTCTACATTTTCCTGTCCACAAAACCCAGCCTTCAGAAATCATTGGAATCACCACTAGAGAATGTTCCATTCATTCACTGCGAATCTGGAATTCATCTGAACCTCCACTCCTGGCAGGTTTTCGTTACGCCACTGGTGAATGTCCAAGTAACTCAATACTGGTTTTCAGAGGCTTGTTCAACTCGCAGAAGTGCTGTTCAATGGGCTATCCACTCAATATTGGTCAGCTCTTCATTTTCCTCTCCACACAAACCAGCCTTCAGAAATCATTGGGATCTCCACTACAGACTGTTCCATTCATTCACTGCGATTCTGCAATTCATCTGACTCTCCACTCCAGGCAGGTTTTCATTACAGCACTGGTGAATGACCAAATAATCCAATGCTGGTTTTCAGCCGCCTTTTCACACTCGCAGTGTGCTGTTCAATTGTCTATCCACTCAAACCTGGTCAGCCTTTCATTTTCTTTTCCACAATATCAGACTTCAGAAATCATTGGAATCGCCAGTACAGAATGTTCCATTCATTCACTGCCAATCTGGAATTCATCTGAATCTGCACTCCAGGTAGGCTTTCATTACACCACTTATGAATGTCCAAGTAACACAATGCTGGTTTTCAGCGGTCTGTTCACACTCTAAGCCCTGCTTTTTACTGGGTATCCACACAACTGTGGTCAGCTCTTCATTTTCATGTCCAAACAATCCAGACTTGAGAAATCATTGCAATCTCCAGTACAGAATGTTCCATTCATTCACTGCGAATCTGGAATTCAACTGAATCTCCACTACCTGCAGATTTATCTTACACCACTTGTGAATGTCCAAGTAAAACAATGCTGGTTTTCAGAGGCCTGTTCATGTTCGCAGTCGTGCTGTTCAATTGGCTATCCACTCAACCTGTTTTGCTCCTCATTTTCCTGTGCACACAACCCAGCCTTCAGAAATCATTGTAATCTCCACTACAGGATGTTCCATTCATTCACTGGGAATCTGGAATTCATCTGAATCTGCACTCCACGCAGGCTTTCGTTACACCACTGCTGAAAGTCGAAGTAATGCAATACTGGTTTTCAGTGGTCTGTTCACATTCGAAGCCGAGGCTTTTTACAGGCTATCCACTCAACACTGGTCAGCTCTTCATTTTCGTGTCCCCACAATCCAGATTTCAGAAATCATTGCAATCTCCACTACAGAATGTTCCATTCATTCACTGCGAGTCTGGAGTTTATCTGATTCTCCACTCCCGCCTGGTTAACATTACACCACTTGTGAATGTCCAAGTAAGCCAATGCTGGTTTTCAGAGGCCTGTTCATACTCGCAGCCGTGCTGTTTAATTGACAATTCACTCCACCCTGTTCAGCTCTTCATTGTCCCACCACACTACCAGCCTTCAGAAATCTTTGTTATCTCCACTACAGAATGTTCCATTCATTCACTGCGAATCTGGAATTCATCTGACTCTCAACTCCACGCAGGTTTTCATTACACCACTGTTGAATGTCCAAGTAACCCAATGCTGGTTTTCAGCGGCCTGTTCATATTCGCAGCCCTGCTGTTTACTTGGCTATCGATTCAAGCCTGGTCAGCTCTTCATTTTCCTGTCCACACAACACAGGCTTCAGAAATCATTGGAATCTCCTCTACAGAATGTTCCATTCATTCACTGCGAATGTGGAATTCAACTGACTCTCCGCTCCATGCAGGTTTTCCTTACACCACTGATGAATGTCCAAGTAACCCAATGCTGGTTTTCAGCTGCATGTTCACACTCGCAGCCATGCTATACAATTGGCTTTCCACTAAATCCTGATTAGTTCTTGATTTTCCTTCCACACGACCCAGCCTTCAGAAATCATTGGAATCTCCACTAGAGAATGTTCCATTCATTCACTGCGAATCTGGAATTCCTCTGAACCTCCACTCCCGGCAGGTTTTCGTTACACCACTGTTGAATGTCCAAGTAACCCAATGTTTTAAGTGTTTTCTTCACAAGCGCAGTGGTGCTGTTCAATTGGCTATCCACTCAACCCTGGCCAGCTCTACATTTTCCTGTCCACACCACAGAGACTGGAGAAATCATTGTTATCTCCACTACAGAATGTTCCATTCATTCACAGCGAATCTGGAATTCATCTGAATCTCCACTCCCGGCAGGTTTTCGTGACACCACTGGTAAATATCCAAGTAAGCCAATGCTGGTTTTAAGTGGCCTGCTCATACTCTCAGCCGTGCTGTTCAATTTGCTATCCACTCAACCCTCTTCAGCTCCATTTTCCTGTCCACATAACCCAAACTTCAGAAACAATTGGTATCTCCTCCACAGAATGTTCCATTCATTGACTGCAAATCTGAAATTCATCTAATTCTCAACTCCCGTCAGGTTTTCGTTACACCACTTGTGAATGTCCAATTAAGCCAAAGCTGGTTTTCAGTGGCCTGTTCTTACTACGAGACGTGCTGTTCATTTGGCTATCCATTCCACCCTGTTCAGCTCTACATTTTCGTGTCCACAAAACCCAGCCTTCAGAAATCATTGGAATCACCACTAGAGAATGTTCCATGCATTCACTGCGAATCTGGAATTCATCTGAATCTCCACTCCCGGCAGGTTTTCATTGCACCACTGCTGAATGTTCAAGTAACGCAATGATGGTTTTCAGCGGTCTATTCACACTCGAACCCGTGCTGTTCACGGTCTAGCGACTCAACACTGGTGAGTTCTTCTTTTTCCAGTTCAGACAATACAAACCTCAGAAACCATTGCAATCTACACTACAGAATGTTTCATTCATTCACGCGAATCTTGAATTCATCTTGTTCTCCACTCCCAGCAGGTTTTCGTTTCACCACTGGTGAATGTCCAAGCAACCCAAGGCTGGTTTCAGCTGCGTGTTAACACTCGCAGCCGTGCTGTTCAATTGGCTATCCAGTGAACGCTGGTTAGCTCTTGATTTTCCTTCCACACACCGAGCCTTCAGAAATCATTCTTATCTCCACTTCAGAATGTTCCATTCGTTCCCTGCGAATCTGGAATTCCTCTGACTCTCCACACCAGGCAGATTTTCCTAACAACACTGGTGAATGACCAGGTAATCCAATGCTGGTTTTCAGCGGCTGTTCACACTCACAGCCTTGCTGTTCAATTGGCAATCCAGTCAAACCTAGTCAGCTCTTCATTTTCCTGTCCACACAACCCAGCGTTAAGAAATCATTGGAATCTCTACTACAGAAATTTCCATTCATTCACTGTGAATCTGGAAATAATCTGAATCTGCATTCCAGGAAGGCTTTCGTTACACCACTGATGAATGTCCAAGTAATGCAATGCTGCTTCTTAGTGGTCTGTTCACACTCGAAACCGTGCTGTTCACTGGCTATCCACTCAACATTGGTCAGCTCTTCAATATCCTGTCCAGACTATCCAGATTTCTAAATGTTGGCAATCACCACTACAGAATGTTCCATTCAATCACGCGAATCTGGAATTCATCAGAGTCTCCACTCCTGGAAGGTTTTCGTGACACCACTGGTAAATGTCCAAGGAAGACAATGCTGGTTTTAAGCCGCCTGCTAACACACTCAGCCGTGCTGTTCATTTGGCTATCCACCCAACCCTATTCAGCTCTACATTTTCCTGTCCACAAAACCCAGCCTTCAGAAATCATTGGAATCACCACTAGAGAATGTTCCATTCATTCACTGCGAATCTGGAATTCATCTGAACCTCCACTCCTGGCAGGTTTTCGTTACGCCACTGGTGAATGTCCAAGTAAGCCAATGCTGGTTTTCAGTGGCCTGTTCAACTCGCAGAAGTGCTGTTCAGTGGGCTATCCACTCTATATTGGTCAGCTCTTCATTTTCCTCTCCACACAAACCAGCCTTCAGAAATCATTGGGATCTCCACTACAGACTGTTCCATTCATTCACTGCGATTCTGCAATTCATCTGACTCTCCACTCCAGGCAGGTTTTCATTACAGCACTGGTGAATGACCAAGTAATCCAATGCTGGTTTTCAGCCGCCTTTTCACACTCGCAGTGTGCTGTTCAATTGTCTATCCACTCAAACCTGGTCAGCCTTTCATTTTCTTTTCCACAATATCAGACTTCAGAAATCATTGGAATCGCCAGTACAGAATGTTCCATTCATTCACTGCCAATCTGGAATTCATCTGAATCTGCACTCCAGGTAGGCTTTCATTACACCACTTATGAATGTCCAAGTAACACAATGCTGGTTTTCAGCGGTCTGTTCACACTCTAAGCCCTGCTTTTTACTGGGTATCCACACAACTGTGGTCAGCTCTTCATTTTCATGTCCAAACAATCCAGACTTGAGAAATCATTGCAATCTCCAGTACAGAATGTTCCATTCATTCACTGCGAATCTGGAATTCAACTGAATCTCCACTACCTGCAGATTTATCTTACACCACTTGTGAATGTCCAAGTAAAACAATGCTGGTTTTCAGAGGCCTGTTCATGTTCGCAGTCGTGCTGTTCAATTGGCTATCCACTCAACCTGTTTTGCTCCTCATTTTCCTGTGCACACAACCCAGCCTTCAGAAATCATTGTAATCTCCACTACAGGATGTTCCATTCATTCACTGGGAATCTGGAATTCATCTGAATCTGCACTCCACGCAGGCTTTCGTTACACCACTGCTGAAAGTCGAAGTAATGCAATACTGGTTTTCAGTGGTCTGTTCACATTCGAAGCCGAGGCTTTTTACAGGCTATCCACTCAACACTGGTCAGCTCTTCATTTTCGTGTCCCCACAATCCAGATTTCAGAAATCATTGCAATCTCCACTACAGAATGTTCCATTCATTCACTGCGAGTCTGGAGTTTATCTGATTCTCCACTCCCGCCTGGTTAACATTACACCACTTGTGAATGTCCAAGTAAGCCAATGCTGGTTTTCAGAGGCCTGTTCATACTCGCAGCCGTGCTGTTTAATTGACAATTCACTCCACCCTGTTCAGCTCTTCATTGTCCCACCACACTACCAGCCTTCAGAAATCTTTGTTATCTCCACTACAGAATGTTCCATTCATTCACTGCGAATCTGGAATTCATCTGACTCTCAACTCCACGCAGGTTTTCATTACACCACTGTTGAATGTCCAAGTAACCCAATGCTGGTTTTCAGCGGCCTGTTCATATTCGCAGCCCTGCTGTTTACTTGGCTATCGATTCAAGCCTGGTCAGCTCTTCATTTTCCTGTCCACACAACACAGGCTTCAGAAATCATTGGAATCTCCTCTACAGAATGTTCCATTCATTCACTGCGAATGTGGAATTCAACTGACTCTCCACTCCATGCAGGTTTTCCTTACACCACTGATGAATGTCCAAGTAACCCAATGCTGGTTTTCAGCTGCATGTTCACACTCGCAGCCATGCTATACAATTGGCTTTCCACTAAATCCTGATTAGTTCTTGATTTTCCTTCCACACGACCCAGCCTTCAGAAATCATTGGAATCTCCACTAGAGAATGTTCCATTCATTCACTGCGAATCTGGAATTCCTCTGAACCTCCACTCCCGGCAGGTTTTCGTTACACCACTGTTGAATGTCCAAGTAACCCAATGTTTTAAGTGTTTTCTTCACAAGCGCAGTGGTGCTGTTCAATTGGCTATCCACTCAACCCTGGCCAGCTCTACATTTTCCTGTCCACACCACAGAGACTGGAGAAATCATTGTTATCTCCACTACAGAATGTTCCATTCATTCACAGCGAATCTGGAATTCATCTGAATCTCCACTCCCGGCAGGTTTTCGTGACACCACTGGTAAATATCCAAGTAAGCCAATGCTGGTTTTAAGTGGCCTGCTCATACTCTCAGCCGTGCTGTTCAATTTGCTATCCACTCAACCCTCTTCAGCTCCATTTTCCTGTCCACATAACCCAAACTTCAGAAACAATTGGTATCTCCTCCACAGAATGTTCCATTCATTGACTGCAAATCTGAAATTCATCTAATTCTCAACTCCCGTCAGGTTTTCGTTACACCACTTGTGAATGTCCAATTAAGCCAAAGCTGGTTTTCAGTGGCCTGTTCTTACTACGAGACGTGCTGTTCATTTGGCTATCCATTCCACCCTGTTCAGCTCTACATTTTCGTGTCCACAAAACCCAGCCTTCAGAAATCATTGGAATCACCACTAGAGAATGTTCCATTCATTCACTGCGAATCTGGAATTCATCTGAATCTCCACTCCCGGCAGGTTTTCATTGCACCACTGCTGAATGTTCAAGTAACGCAATGATGGTTTTCAGCGGTCTACTCACACTCGAACCCGTGCTGTTCACGGTCTAGCGACTCAACACTGGTGAGTTCTTCTTTTTCCAGTTCAGACAATACAAACCTCAGAAACCATTGCAATCTACACTACAGAATGTTTCATTCATTCACGCGAATCTTGAATTCATCTTGTTCTCCACTCCCAGCACGTTTTCGTTTCACCACTGGTGAATGTCCAAGCAACCCAAGGCTGGTTTCAGCTGCGTGTTAACACTCGCAGCCGTGCTGTTCAATTGGCTATCCAGTGAACGCTGGTTAGCTCTTGATTTTCCTTCCACACACCGAGCCTTCAGAAATCATTCTTATCTCCACTTCAGAATGTTCCATTCGTTCCCTGCGAATCTGGAATTCCTCTGACTCTCCACACCAGGCAGATTTTCCTAACAACACTGGTGAATGACCAGGTAATCCAATGCTGGTTTTCAGCGGCTGTTCACACTCACAGCCTTGCTGTTCAATTGGCAATCCAGTCAAACCTAGTCAGCTCTTCATTTTCCTGTCCACACAACCCAGCGTTCAGAAATCATTGGAATCTCTACTACAGAAATTTCCATTCATTCACTGTGAATCTGGAAATAATCTGAATCTGCATTCCAGGAAGGCTTTCGTTACACCACTGATGAATGTCCAAGTAATGCAATGCTGCTTCTTAGTGGTCTGTTCACACTCGAAACCGTGCTGTTCACTGGCTATCCACTCAACATTGGTCAGCTCTTCAATATCCTGTCCAGACTATCCAGATTTCTAAATCTTGGCAATCTCCACTACAGAATGTTCCATTCAATCACGCGAATCTGGAATTCATCAGAGTCTCCACTCCCGGCAGGTTTTCGTGACACCACTGGTATATGTCCAAGGAAGCCAATGCTGGTTTTAAGCCGCCTGCTTATACTCTCAGCCGTGCTGTTCAATTTGCTATCCACCCAACCCTATTCAGCTCTACATTTTCCTGTCCTCATAACCCAACCTTCAGAAATAATTGGTATCTCCTCCACAGAATGTTCCGTTCATTCACTGCGAATCTTAAATTCATCTGACTCTCAACTCCCGGCGGGTTATCGTTACACCACTTGTGAATGTCCAAGTAAGCCAATGCTGGTTTTCAGTGGCCTGTTCATACTAAGAGACGTGCTGTTCATTTGGCTATCCACTCCACCCTGTTCAGCTCTACATTTTCGTGTCCACAAAACCCAGCCTTCAGAAATCATTGGAATCACCACTAGAGAATGTTCCATTCATTCACTGCGAATCTGGAATTCATCTGAACCTCCACTCCTGGCAGGTTTTCGTTACGCCACTGGTGAATGTCCAAGAAACTCAATACTGGTTTTCAGAGGCATGTTCAACTCGCAGAAGTGCTGTTCAATGGGCTATCCACTCAATATTGGTCAGCTCTTCATTTTCCTCTCCACACAAACCAGCCTTCAGAAATCATTGGGATCTCCACTACAGACTGTTCCATTCATTCACTGCGATTCTGCAATTCATCTGACTCTCCGCTCCAGGCAGGTTTTCATTACAGCACTGGTGAATGACCAAGTAATCCAATGCTGGTTTTCAGCCGCCTTTTCACACTCGCAGTGTGCTGTTCAATTGTCTATCCACTCAAACCTGGTCAGCCTTTCATTTTCTTTTCCACAATATCAGACTTCAGAAATCATTGGAATCGCCAGTACAGAATGTTCCATTCATTCACTGCCAATCTGGAATTCATCTGAATCTGCACTCCAGGTAGGCTTTCATTACACCACTTATGAATGTCCAAGTAACACAATGCTGGTTTTCAGCGGTCTGTTCACACTCTAAGCCCTGCTTTTTACTGGGTATCCACACAACTGTGGTCAGCTCTTCATTTTCATGTCCAAACAATCCAGACTTGAGAAATCATTGCAATCTCCAGTACAGAATGTTCCATTCATTCACTGCGAATCTGGAATTCAACTGAATCTCCACTACCTGCAGATTTATCTTACACCACTTGTGAATGTCCAAGTAAAACAATGCTGGTTTTCAGAGGCCTGTTCATATTCGCAGTCGTGCTGTTCAATTGGCTATCCACTCAACCTGTTTTGCTCCTCATTTTCCTGTGCACACAACCCAGCCTTCAGAAATCATTGTAATCTCCACTACAGGATGTTCCATTCATTCACTGGGAATCTGGAATTCATCTGAATCTGCACTCCACGCAGGCTTTCGTTACACCACTGCTGAAAGTCGAAGTAATGCAATACTGGTTTTCAGTGGTCTGTTCACATTCGAAGCCGAGGCTTTTTACAGGCTATCCACTCAACACTGGTCAGCTCTTCATTTTCGTGTCCCCACAATCCAGATTTCAGAAATCATTGCAATCTCCACTACAGAATGTTCCATTCATTCACTGCGAGTCTGGAGTTTATCTGATTCTCCACTCCCGCCTGGTTAACATTACACCACTTGTGAATGTCCAAGTAAGCCAATGCTGGTTTTCAGAGGCCTGTTCATACTCGCAGCCGTGCTGTTTAATTGACAATTCACTCCACCCTGTTCAGCTCTTCATTGTCCCACCACACTACCAGCCTTCAGAAATCTTTGTTATCTCCACTACAGAATGTTCCATTCATTCACTGCGAATCTGGAATTCATCTGACTCTCAACTCCACGCAGGATTTCATTACACCACTGTTGAATGTCCAAGTAACCCAATGCTGGTTTTCAGCGGCCTGTTCATATTCGCAGCCCTGCTGTTTACTTGGCTATCGATTCAAGCCTGGTCAGCTCTTCATTTTCCTGTCCACACAACACAGGCTTCAGAAATCATTGGAATCTCCTCTACAGAATGTTCCATTCATTCACTGCGAATGTGGAATTCAACTGACTCTCCACTCCATGCAGGTTTTCCTTACACCACTGATGAATGTCCAAGTAACCCAATGCTGGTTTTCAGCTGCATGTTCACACTCGCAGCCATGCTATACAATTGGCTTTCCACTAAATCCTGATTAGTTCTTGATTTTCCTTCCACACGACCCAGCCTTCAGAAATCATTGGAATCTCCACTAGAGAATGTTCCATTCATTCACTGCGAATCTGGAATTCCTCTGAACCTCCACTCCCGGCAGGTTTTCGTTACACCACTGTTGAATGTCCAAGTAACCCAATGTTTTAAGTGTTTTCTTCACAAGCGCAGTGGTGCTGTTCAATTGGCTATCCACTCAACTCTGGCCAGCTCTACATTTTCCTGTCCACACCACAGAGACTGGAGAAATCATTGTTATCTCCACTACAGAATGTTCCATTCATTCACAGCGAATCTGGAATTCATCTGAATCTCCACTCCCGGCAGGTTTTCGTGACACCACTGGTAAATATCCAAGTAAGCCAATGCTGGTTTTAAGTGGCCTGCTCATACTCTCAGCCGTGCTGTTCAATTTGCTATCTACTCAACCCTCTTCAGCTCCATTTTCCTGTCCACATAACCCAAACTTCAGAAATAATTGGTATCTCCTCCACAGAATGTTCCATTCATTGACTGCAAATCTGAAATTCATCTAATTCTCAACTCCCGTCAGGTTTTCGTTACACCACTTGTGAATGTCCAATTAAGCCAAAGCTGGTTTTCAGTGGCCTGTTCTTACTACGAGACGTGCTGTTCATTTGGCTATCCATTCCACCCTGTTCAGCTCTACATTTTCGTGTCCACAAAACCCAGCCTTCAGAAATCATTGGAATCACCACTAGAGAATGTACCATTCATTCACTGCGAATCTGGAATTCATCTGAATCTCCACTCCCGGCAGGTTTTCATTGCACCACTGCTGAATGTTCAAGTAACGCAATGATGGTTTTCAGCGGTCTATTCACACTCGAACCCGTGCTGTTCACGGTCTAGCGACTCAACACTGGTGAGTTCTTCTTTTTCCAGTTCAGACAATACAAACCCCAGAAACCATTGCAATCTACACTACAGAATGTTTCATTCATTCACGCGAATCTTGAATTCATCTTGTTCTCCACTCCCAGCAGGTTTTCGTTTCACCACTGGTGAATGTCCAAGCAACCCAAGGCTGGTTTCAGCTGCGTGTTAACACTCGCAGCCGTGCTGTTCAATTGGCTATCCAGTGAACGCTGGTTAGCTCTTGATTTTCCTTCCACACACCGAGCCTTCAGAAATCATTCTTATCTCCACTTCAGAATGTTCCATTCGTTCCCTGCGAATCTGGAATTCCTCTGACTCTCCACACCAGGCAGATTTTCCTAACAACACTGGTGAATGACCAGGTAATCCAATGCTGGTTTTCAGCGGCTGTTCACACTCACAGCCTTGCTGTTCAATTGGCAATCCAGTCAAACCTAGTCAGCTCTTCATTTTCCTGTCCACACAACCCAGCGTTCAGAAATCATTGGAATCTCTACTACAGAAATTTCCATTCATTCACTGTGAATCTGGAAATAATCTGAATCTGCATTCCAGGAAGGCTTTCCTTACACCACTGATGAATGTCCAAGTAATGCAATGCTGCTTCTTAGTGGTCTGTTCACACTCGAAACCGTGCTGTTCACTGGCTATCCACTCAACATTGGTCAGCTCTTCAATATCCTGTCCAGACTATCCAGATTTCTAAATCTTGGCAATCTCCACTACAGAATGTTCCATTCAATCACGCGAATCTGGAATTCATCAGAGTCTCCACTCCCGGCAGGTTTTCGTGACACCACTGGTATATGTCCAAGGAAGCCAATGCTGGTTTTAAGCCGCCTGCTTATACTCTCAGCCGTGCTGTTCAATTTGCTATCCACCCCACCCTATTCAGCTCTACATTTTCCTGTCCTCATAACCCAACCTTCAGAAATAATTGGTATCTCCTCCACAGAATGTTCCGTTCATTCACTGCGAATCTTAAATTCATCTGACTCTCAACTCCCGGCGGGTTATCGTTACACCACTTGTGAATGTCCAAGTAAGCCAATGCTGGTTTTCAGTGGCCTGTTCATACTAAGAGACGTGCTGTTCATTTGGCTATCCACTCCACCCTGTTCAGCTCTACATTTTCGTGTCCACAAAACCCAGCCTTCAGAAATCATTGGAATCACCACTAGAGAATGTTCCATTCATTCACTGCGAATCTGGAATTCATCTGAACCTCCACTCCCGGCAGGTTTTCGTTACACCACTGGTGAATGTCCAAGTAACTCAATACTGGTTTTCAGAGGCATGTTCAACTCGCAGAAGTGCTGTTCAATGGGCTATCCACTCAATATTGGTCAGCTCTTCATTTTCCTCTCCACACAAACCAGCCTTCAGAAATCATTGGGATCTCCACTACAGACTGTTCCATTGATTCACTGCGATTCTGCAATTCATCTGACTCTCCACTCCAGGCAGGTTTTCATTACAGCACTGGTGAATGACCAAGTAATCCAATGCTGGTTTTCAGCCGCCTTTTCACACTCGCAGTGTGCTGTTCAATTGTCTATCCACTCAAACCTGGTCAGCCTTTCATTTTCTTTTCCACAATATCAGACTTCAGAAATCATTGGAATCGCCAGTACAGAATGTTCCATTCATTCACTGCCAATCTGGAATTCATCTGAATCTGCACTCCAGGTAGGCTTTCATTACACCACTTATGAATGTCCAAGTAACACAATGCTGGTTTTCAGCGGTCTGTTCACACTCTAAGCCCTGCTTTTTACTGGGTATCCACACAACTGTGGTCAGCTCTTCATTTTCATGTCCAAACAATCCAGACTTGAGAAATCATTGCAATCTCCAGTACAGAATGTTCCATTCATTCACTGCGAATCTGGAATTCAACTGAATCTCCACTACCTGCAGATTTATCTTACACCACTTGTGAATGTCCAAGTAAAACAATGCTGGTTTTCAGAGGCCTGTTCATGTTCGCAGTCGTGCTGTTCAATTGGCTATCCACTCAACCTGTTTTGCTCCTCATTTTCCTGTGCACACAACCCAGCCTTCAGAAATCATTGTAATCTCCACTACAGGATGTTCCATTCATTCACTGGGAATCTGGAATTCATCTGAATCTGCACTCCACGCAGGCTTTCGTTACACCACTGCTGAAAGTCGAAGTAATGCAATACTGGTTTTCAGTGGTCTGTTCACATTCGAAGCCGAGGCTTTTTACAGGCTATCCACTCAACACTGGTCAGCTCTTCATTTTCGTGTCCCCACAATCCAGATTTCAGAAATCATTGCAATCTCCACTACAGAATGTTCCATTCATTCACTGCGAGTCTGGAGTTTATCTGATTCTCCACTCCCGCCTGGTTAACATTACACCACTTGTGAATGTCCAAGTAAGCCAATGCTGGTTTTCAGAGGCCTGTTCATACTCGCAGCCGTGCTGTTTAATTGACAATTCACTCCACCCTGTTCAGCTCTTCATTGTCCCACCACACTACCAGCCTTCAGAAATCTTTGTTATCTCCACTACAGAATGTTCCATTCATTCACTGCGAATCTGGAATTCATCTGACTCTCAACTCCACGCAGGTTTTCATTACACCACTGTTGAATGTCCAAGTAACCCAATGCTGGTTTTCAGCGGCCTGTTCATATTCGCAGCCCTGCTGTTTACTTGGCTATCGATTCAAGCCTGGTCAGCTCTTCATTTTCCTGTCCACACAACACAGGCTTCAGAAATCATTGGAATCTCCTCTACAGAATGTTCCATTCATTCACTGCGAATGTGGAATTCAACTGACTCTCCACTCCATGCAGGTTTTCCTTACACCACTGATGAATGTCCAAGTAACCCAATGCTGGTTTTCAGCTGCATGTTCACACTCGCAGCCATGCTATACAATTGGCTTTCCACTAAATCCTGATTAGTTCTTGATTTTCCTTCCACACGACCCAGCCTTCAGAAATCATTGGAATCTCCACTAGAGAATGTTCCATTCATTCACTGCGAATCTGGAATTCCTCTGAACCTCCACTCCCGGCAGGTTTTCGTTACACCACTGTTGAATGTCCAAGTAACCCAATGTTTTAAGTGTTTTCTTCACAAGCGCAGTGGTGCTGTTCAATTGGCTATCCACTCAACCCTGGCCAGCTCTACATTTTCCTGTCCACACCACAGAGACTGGAGAAATCATTGTTATCTCCACTACAGAATGTTCCATTCATTCACAGCGAATCTGGAATTCATCTGAATCTCCACTCCCGGCAGGTTTTCGTGACACCACTGGTAAATATCCAAGTAAGCCAATGCTGGTTTTAAGTGGCCTGCTCATACTCTCAGCCGTGCTGTTCAATTTGCTATCTACTCAACCCTCTTCAGCTCCATTTTCCTGTCCACATAACCCAAACTTCAGAAATAATTGGTATCTCCTCCACAGAATGTTCCATTCATTGACTGCAAATCTGAAATTCATCTAATTCTCAACTCCCGTCAGGTTTTCGTTACACCACTTGTGAATGTCCAATTAAGCCAAAGCTGGTTTTCAGTGGCCTGTTCTTACTACGAGACGTACTGTTCATTTGGCTATCCATTCCACCCTGTTCAGCTCTACATTTTCGTGTCCACAAAACCCAGCCTTCAGAAATCATTGGAATCACCACTAGAGAATGTTCCATTCATTCACTGCGAATCTGGAATTCATCTGAATCTCCACTCCCGGCAGGTTTTCATTGCACCACTGCTGAATGTTCAAGTAACGCAATGATGGTTTTCAGCGGTCTATTCACACTCGAACCCGTGCTGTTCACGGTCTAGCGACTCAACACTGGTGAGTTCTTCTGTTTCTAGTTCAGACAATACAAACCCCAGAAACCATTGCAATCTACACTACAGAATGTTTCATTCATTCACGCGAATCTTGAATTCATCTTGTTCTCCACTCCCAGCAGGTTTTCGTTTCACCACTGGTGAATGTCCAAGCAACCCAAGGCTGGTTTCAGCTGCGTGTTAACACTCGCAGCCGTGCTGTTCAATTGGCTATCCAGTGAACGCTGGTTAGCTCTTGATTTTCCTTCCACACACCGAGCCTTCAGAAATCATTCTTATCTCCACTTCAGAATGTTCCATTCATTCCCTGCGAATCTGGAATTCCTCTGACTCTCCACACCAGGCAGATTTTCCTAATAACACTGGTGAATGACCAGGTAATCCAATGCTGGTTTTCAGCGGCTGTTCACACTCACAGCCTTGCTGTTCAATTGGCAATCCAGTCAAACCTAGTCAGCTCTTCATTTTCCTGTCCACACAACCCAGCGTTCAGAAATCATTGGAATCTCTACTACAGAAATTTCCATTCATTCACTGTGAATCTGGAAATAATCTGAATCTGCATTCCAGGAAGGCTTTCGTTACACCACTGATGAATGTCCAAGTAATGCAATGCTGCTTCTTAGTGGTCTGTTCACACTCGAAACCGTGCTGTTCATTGGCTATCCACTCAACATTGGTCAGCTCTTCAATATCCTGTCCAGACTATCCAGATTTCTAAATCTTGGCAATCTCCACTACAGAATGTTCCATTCAATCACGCGAATCTGGAATTCATCAGAGTCTCCACTCCCGGCAGGTTTTCGTGACACCACTGGTATATGTCCAAGGAAGCCAATGCTGGTTTTAAGCCGCCTACTTATACTCTCAGCCGTGCTGTTCAATTTGCTATCCACCCAACCCTATTCAGCTCTACATTTTCCTGTCCTCATAACCCAACCTTCAGAAATAATTGGTATCTCCTCCACAGAATGTTCCGTTCATTCACTGCGAATCTTAAATTCATCTGACTCTCAACTCCCGGCGGGTTATCGTTACACCACTTGTGAATGTCCAAGTAAGCCAATGCTGGTTTTCAGTGGCCTGTTCATACTAAGAGACGTGCTGTTCATTTGGCTATCCACTCCACCCTGTTCAGCTCTACATTTTCGTGTCCACAAAACCCAGCCTTCAGAAATCATTGGAATCACCACTAGAGAATGTTCTATTCATTCACTGCGAATCTGGAATTCATCTGAACCTCCACTCCCGGCAGGTTTTCGTTACACCACTGGTGAATGTCCAAGTAACTCAATACTGGTTTTCAGAGGCATGTTCAACTCGCAGAAGTGCTGTTCAATGGGCTATCCACTCAATACTGGTCAGCTCTTCATTTTCCTCTCCACACAAACCAGCCTTCAGAAATCATTGGGATCTCCACTACAGACTGTTCCATTCATTCACTGCGATTCTGCAATTCATCTGACTCTCCGCTCCAGGCAGGTTTTCATTACAGCACTGGTGAATGACCAAGTAATCCAATGCTGGTTTTCAGCCGCCTTTTCACACTCGCAGTGTGCTGTTCAATTGTCTATCCACTCAAACCTGGTCAGCCTTTCATTTTCTTTTCCACAATATCAGACTTCAGATATCATTGGAATCGCCAGTACAGAATGTTCCATTCATTCACTGCCAATCTGGAATTCATCTGAATCTGCACTCCAGGTAGGCTTTCATTACACCACTTATGAATGTCCAAGTAACACAATGCTGGTTTTCAGCGGTCTGTTCACACTCTAAGCCCTGCTTTTTACTGGGTATCCACACAACTGTGGTCAGCTCTTCATTTTCATGTCCAAACAATCCAGACTTGAGAAATCATTGCAATCTCCAGTACAGAATGTTCCATTCATTCACTGCGAATCTGGAATTCAACTGAATCTCCACTACCTGCAGATTTATCTTACACCACTTGTGAATGTCCAAGTAAAACAATGCTGGTTTTCAGAGGCCTGTTCATGTTCGCAGTCGTGCTGTTCAATTGGCTATCCACTCAACCTGTTTTGCTCCTCATTTTCCTGTGCACACAACCCAGCCTTCAGAAATCATTCTAATCTCCACTACAGGATGTTCCATTCATTCACTGGGAATCTGGAATTCATCTGAATCTGCACTCCACGCAGGCTTTCGTTACACCACTGCTGAAAGTCGAAGTAATGCAATACTGGTTTTCAGTGGTCTGTTCACATTCGAAGCCGAGGCTTTTTACAGGCTATCCACTCAACACTGGTCAGCTCTTCATTTTCGTGTCCCCACAATCCAGATTTCAGAAATCATTGCAATCTCCACTACAGAATGTTCCATTCATTCACTGCGAGTCTGGAGTTTATCTGATTCTCCACTCCCGCCTGGTTAACATTACACCACTTGTGAATGTCCAAGTAAGCCAATGCTGGTTTTCAGAGGCCTGTTCATACTCGCAGCCGTGCTGTTTAATTGACAATTCACTCCACCCTGTTCAGCTCTTCATTGTCCCACCACACTACCAGCCTTCAGAAATCTTTGTTATCTCCACTACAGAATGTTCCATTCATTCACTGCGAATCTGGAATTCATCTGACTCTCAACTCCACGCAGGTTTTCATTACACCACTGTTGAATGTCCAAGTAACCCAATGCTGGTTTTCAGCGGCCTGTTCATATTCGCAGCCCTGCTGTTTACTTGGCTATCGATTCAAGCCTGGTCAGCTCTTCATTTTCCTGTCCACACAACACAGGCTTCAGAAATCATTGGAATCTCCTCTACAGAATGTTCCATTCATTCACTGCGAATGTGGAATTCAACTGACTCTCCACTCCATGCAGGTTTTCCTTACACCACTGATGAATGTCCAAGTAACCCAATGCTGGTTTTCAGCTGCATGTTCACACTCGCAGCCATGCTATACAATTGGCTTTCCACTAAATCCTGATTAGTTCTTGATTTTCCTTCCACACGACCCAGCCTTCAGAAATCATTGGAATTCTCCACTAGAGAATGTTCCATTCATTCACTGCGAATCTGGAATTCCTCTGAACCTCCACTCCCGGCAGGTTTTCGTTACACCACTGTTGAATGTCCAAGTAACCCAATGTTTTAAGTGTTTTCTTCACAAGCGCAGTGGTGCTGTTCAATTGGCTATCCACTCAACCCTGGCCAGCTCTACATTTTCCTGTCCACACCACAGAGACTGGAGAAATCATTGTTATCTCCACTACAGAATGTTCCATTCATTCACAGCGAATCTGGAATTCATCTGAATCTCCACTCCCGGCAGGTTTTCGTGACACCACTGGTAAATATCCAAGTAAGCCAATGCTGGTTTTAAGTGGCCTGCTCATACTCTCAGCCGTGCTGTTCAATTTGCTATCCACTCAACCCTCTTCAGCTCCATTTTCCTGTCCACATAACCCAAACTTCAGAAACAATTGGTATCTCCTCCACAGAATGTTCCATTCATTGACTGCAAATCTGAAATTCATCTAATTCTCAACTCCCGTCAGGTTTTCGTTACACCACTTGTGAATGTCCAATTAAGCCAAAGCTGGTTTTCAGTGGCCTGTTCTTACTACGAGACGTGCTGTTCATTTGGCTATCCATTCCACCCTGTTCAGCTCTACATTTTCGTGTCCACAAAACCCAGCCTTCAGAAATCATTGGAATCACCACTAGAGAATGTTCCATTCATTCACTGCGAATCTGGAATTCATCTGAATCTCCACTCCCGGCAGGTTTTCATTGCACCACTGCTGAATGTTCAAGTAACGCAATGATGGTTTTCAGCGGTCTATTCACACTCGAACCCGTGCTGTTCACGGTCTAGCGACTCAACACTGGTGAGTTCTTCTTTTTCCAGTTCAGACAATACAAACCTCAGAAACCATTGCAATCTACACTACAGAATGTTTCATTCATTCACGCGAATCTTGAATTCATCTTGTTCTCCACTCCCAGCAGGTTTTCGTTTCACCACTGGTGAATGTCCAAGCAACCCAAGGCTGGTTTCAGCTGCGTGTTAACACTCGCAGCCGTGCTGTTCAATTGGCTATCCAGTGAACGCTGGTTAGCTCTTGATTTTCCTTCCACACACCGAGCCTTCAGAAATCATTCTTATCTCCACTTCAGAATGTTCCATTCGTTCCCTGCGAATCTGGAATTCCTCTGACTCTCCACACCAAGCAGATTTTCCTAACAACACTGGTGAATGACCAGGTAATCCAATGCTGGTTTTCAGCGGCTGTTCACACTCACAGCCTTGCTGTTCAATTGGCAATCCAGTCAAACCTAGTCAGCTCTTCATTTTCCTGTCCACACAACCCAGCGTTCAGAAATCATTGGAATCTCTACTACAGAAATTTCCATTCATTCACTGTGAATCTGGAAATAATCTGAATCTGCATTCCAGGAAGGCTTTCGTTACACCACTGATGAATGTCCAAGTAATGCAATGCTGCTTCTTAGTGGTCTGTTCACACTCGAAACCGTGCTGTTCATTGGCTATCCACTCAATATCGGTCAGCTCTTCAATATCCTGTCCAGACTATCCAGATTTCTAAATGTTGGCAATCACCACTACAGAACGTTCCATTCAATCACGCGAATCTGGAATTCATCAGAGTCTCCACTCCTGGAAGGTTTTCGTGACACCACTGGTATATGTCCAAGGAAGCCAATGCTGGTTTTAAGCCGCCTGCTTATACTCTCAGCCGTGCTGTTCAATTTGCTGTCCACCCAACCCTATTCAGCTCTACATTTTCCTGTCCTCATAACCCAACCTTCAGAAATAATTGGTATCTCCTCCACAGAATGTTCCGTTCATTCACTGCGAATCTTAAATTCATCTGACTCTCAACTCCCGGCGGGTTATCGTTACACCACTTGTGAATGTCCAAGTAAGCCAATGCTGGTTTTCAGTGGCCTGTTCATACTAAGAGACGTGCTGTTCATTTGGCTATCCACTCCACCCTGTTCAGCTCTACATTTTCGTGTCCACAAAACCCAGCCTTCAGAAATCATTGGAATCACCACTAGAGAATGATCCATTCATTCACTAAGAATCTGGAATTCATCTGAACCTCCACTCCCGGCAGGTTTTCGTTACGCCACTGGTGAATGTCCAAGAAACTCAATACTGATTTTCAGAGGCATGTTCAACTCGCAGAAGTGCTGTTCAATGGGCTATCCACTCAATATTGGTCAGCTCTTCATTTTCCTCTCCACACAAACCAGCCTTCAGAAATCATTGGGATCTCCACTACAGACTGTTCCATTCATTCACTGCGATTCTGCAATTCATCTGACTCTCCGCTCCAGGCAGGTTTTCATTACAGCACTGGTGAATGACCAAGTAATCCAATGCTGGTTTTCAGCCGCCTTTTCACACTCGCAGTGTGCTGTTCAATTGTTTATCCACTCAAACCTGGTCAGCCTTTCATTTTCTTTTCCACAATATCAGACTTCAGAAATCATTGGAATCGCCAGTACAGAATGTTCCATTCATTCACTGCCAATCTGGAATTCATCTGAATCTGCACTCCAGGTAGGCTTTCATTACACCACTTATGAATGTCCAAGTAACACAATGCTGGTTTTCAGCGGTCTGTTCACACTCTAAGCCCTGCTTTTTACTGGGTATCCACACAACTGTGGTCAGCTCTTCATTTTCATGTCCAAACAATCCAGACTTGAGAAATCATTGCAATCTCCAGTACAGAATGTTCCATTCATTCACTGCGAATCTGGAATTCAACTGAATCTCCACTACCTGCAGATTTATCTTACACCACTTGTGAATGTCCAAGTAAAACAATGCTGGTTTTCAGAGGCCTGTTCATGTTCGCAGTCGTGCTGTTCAATTGGCTATCCACTCAACCTGTTTTGCTCCTCATTTTCCTGTGCACACAACCCAGCCTTCAGAAATCATTGTAATCTCCACTACAGGATGTTCCATTCATTCACTGGGAATCTGGAATTCATCTGAATCTGCACTCCACGCAGGCTTTCGTTACACCACTGCTGAAAGTCGAAGTAATGCAATACTGGTTTTCAGTGGTCTGTTCACATTCGAAGCCGAGGCTTTTTACAGGCTATCCACTCAACACTGGTCAGCTCTTCATTTTCGTGTCCCCACAATCCAGATTTCAGAAATCATTGCAATCTCCACTACAGAATGTTCCATTCATTCACTGCGAGTCTGGAGTTTATCTGATTCTCCACTCCCGCCTGGTTAACATTACACCACTTGTGAATGTCCAAGTAAGCCAATGCTGGTTTTCAGAGGCCTGTTCATACTCGCAGCCGTGCTGTTTAATTGACAATTCACTCCACCCTGTTCAGCTCTTCATTGTCCCACCACACTACCAGCCTTCAGAAATCTTTGTTATCTCCACTACAGAATGTTCCATTCATTCACTGCGAATCTGGAATTCATCTGACTCTCAACTCCACGCAGGTTTTCATTACACCACTGTTGAATGTCCAAGTAACCCAATGCTGGTTTTCAGCGGCCTGTTCATATTCGCAGCCCTGCTGTTTACTTGGCTATCGATTCAAGCCTGGTCAGCTCTTCATTTTCCTGTCCACACAACACAGGCTTCAGAAATCATTGGAATCTCCTCTACAGAATGTTCCATTCATTCACTGCGAATGTGGAATTCAACTGACTCTCCACTCCATGCAGGTTTTCCTTACACCACTGATGAATGTCCAAGTAACCCAATGCTGGTTTTCAGCTGCATGTTCACACTCGCAGCCATGCTATACAATTGGCTTTCCACTAAATCCTGATTAGTTCTTGATTTTCCTTCCACACGACCCAGCCTTCAGAAATCATTGGAATCTCCACTAGAGAATGTTCCATTCATTCACTGCGAATCTGGAATTCCTCTGAACCTCCACTCCCGGCAGGTTTTCGTTACACCACTGTTGAATGTCCAAGTAACCCAATGTTTTAAGTGTTTTCTTCACAAGCGCAGTGGTGCTGTTCAATTGGCTATCCACTCAACCCTGGCCAGCTCTACATTTTCCTGTCCACACCACAGAGACTGGAGAAATCATTGTTATCTCCACTACAGAATGTTCCATTCATTCACAGCGAATCTGGAATTCATCTGAATCTCCACTCCCGGCAGGTTTTCGTGACACCACTGGTAAATATCCAAGTAAGCCAATGCTGGTTTTAAGTGGCCTGCTCATACTCTCAGCCGTGCTGTTCAATTTGCTATCCACTCAACCCTCTTCAGCTCCATTTTCCTGTCCACATAACCCAAACTTCAGAAACAATTGGTATCTCCTCCACAGAATGTTCCATTCATTGACTGCAAATCTGAAATTCATCTAATTCTCAACTCCCGTCAGGTTTTCGTTACACCACTTGTGAATGTCCAATTAAGCCAAAGCTGGTTTTCAGTGGCCTGTTCTTACTACGAGACGTGCTGTTCATTTGGCTATCCATTCCACCCTGTTCAGCTCTACATTTTCGTGTCCACAAAACCCAGCCTTCAGAAATCATTGGAATCACCACTAGAGAATGTTCCATGCATTCACTGCGAATCTGGAATTCATCTGAATCTCCACTCCCGGCAGGTTTTCATTGCACCACTGCTGAATGTTCAAGTAACGCAATGATGGTTTTCAGCGGTCTATTCACACTCGAACCCGTGCTGTTCACGGTCTAGCGACTCAACACTGGTGAGTTCTTCTTTTTCCAGTTCAGACAATACAAACCCCAGAAACCATTGCAATCTACACTACAGAATGTTTCATTCATTCACGCGAATCTTGAATTCATCTTGTTCTCCACTCCCAGCAGGTTTTCGTTTCACCACTGGTGAATGTCCAAGCAACCCAAGGCTGGTTTCAGCTGCGTGTTAACACTCGCAGCCGTGCTGTTCAATTGGCTATCCAGTGAACGCTGGTTAGCTCTTGATTTTCCTTCCACACACCGAGCCTTCAGAAATCATTCTTATCTCCACTTCAGAATGTTCCATTCGTTCCCTGCGAATCTGGAATTCCTCTGACTCTCCACACCAGGCAGATTTTCCTAACAACACTGGTGAATGACCAGGTAATCCAATGCTGGTTTTCAGCGGCTGTTCACACTCACAGCCTTGCTGTTCAATTGGCAATCCAGTCAAACCTAGTCAGCTCTTCATTTTCCTGTCCACACAACCCAGCGTTCAGAAATCATTGGAATCTCTACTACAGAAATTTCCATTCATTCACTGTGAATCTGGAAATAATCTGAATCTGCATTCCAGGAAGGCTTTCGTTACACCACTGATGAATGTCCAAGTAATGCAATGCTGCTTCTTAGTGGTCTGTTCACACTCGAAACCGTGCTGTTCATTGGCTATCCACTCAATATCGGTCAGCTCTTCAATATCCTGTCCAGACTATCCAGATTTCTAAATGTTGGCAATCACCACTACAGAATGTTCCATTCAATCACGCGAATCTGGAATTCATCAGAGTCTCCACTCCTGGAAGGTTTTCGTGACACCACTGGTAAATGTCCAAGGAAGACAATGCTGGTTTTACGCCGCCTGCTAACACACACAGCCGTGCTGTTCAATTTGCTATCCACCCAACCCTATTCAGCTCTACATTTTCCTGTCCTCATAACCCAAACTTCAGAAATAATTGGTATCTCCTCCACAGAATGTTCCGTTCATTCACTGCGAATCTTAAATTCACCTGACTCTCAACTCCCGGCGGGTTATCGTTACACCACTTGTGAATGTCCAAGTAAGCCAATGCTGGTTTTCAGTGGCCTGTTCATACTAAGAGACGTGCTGTTCATTTGGCTATCCACTCCACCCTGTTCAGCTCTACATTTTCGTGTCCACAAAACCCAGCCTTCAGAAATCATTGGAATCACCACTAGAGAATGTTCCATTCATTCACTGCGAATCTGGAATTCATCTGAACCTCCACTCCTGGCAGGTTTTCGTTACGCCACTGGTGAATGTCCAAGAAACTCAATACTGGTTTTCAGAGGCATGTTCAACTCGCAGAAGTGCTGTTCAATGGGCTATCCACTCAATATTGGTCAGCTCTTCATTTTCCTCTCCACACAAACCAGCCTTCAGAAATCATTGGGATCTCCACTACAGACTGTTCCATTCATTCACTGCGATTCTGCAATTCATCTGACTCTCCGCTCCAGGCAGGTTTTCATTACAGCACTGGTGAATGACCAAGTAATCCAATGCTGGTTTTCAGCCGCCTTTTCACACTCGCAGTGTGCTGTTCAATTGTCTATCCACTCAAACCTGGTCAGCCTTTCATTTTCTTTTCCACAATATCAGACTTCAGAAATCATTGGAATCGCCAGTACAGAATGTTCCATTCATTCACTGCCAATCTGGAATTCATCTGAATCTGCACTCCAGGTAGGCTTTCATTACACCACTTATGAATGTCCAAGTAACACAATGCTGGTTTTCAGCGGTCTGTTCACACTCTAAGCCCTGCTTTTTACTGGGTATCCACACAACTGTGGTCAGCTCTTCATTTTCATGTCCAAACAATCCAGACGTGAGAAATCATTGCAATCTCCAGTACAGAATGTTCCATTCATTCACTGCGAATCTGGAATTCAACTGAATCTCCACTACCTGCAGATTTATCTTACACCACTTGTGAATGTCCAAGTAAAACAATGCTGGTTTTCAGAGGCCTGTTCATGTTCGCAGTCGTGCTGTTCAATTGGCTATCCACTCAACCTGTTTTGCTCCTCATTTTCCTGTGCACACAACCCAGCCTTCAGAAATCATTGTAATCTCCACTACAGGATGTTCCATTCATTCACTGGGAATCTGGAATTCATCTGAATCTGCACTCCACGCAGGCTTTCGTTACACCACTGCTGAAAGTCGAAGTAATGCAATACTGGTTTTCAGTGGTCTGTTCACATTCGAAGCCGAGGCTTTTTACAGGCTATCCACTCAACACTGGTCAGCTCTTCATTTTCGTGTCCCCACAATCCAGATTTCAGAAATCATTGCAATCTCCACTACAGAATGTTCCATTCATTCACTGCGAGTCTGGAGTTTATCTGATTCTCCACTCCCGCCTGGTTAACATTACACCACTTGTGAATGTCCAAGTAAGCCAATGCTGGTTTTCAGAGGCCTGATCATACTCGCAGCCGTGCTGTTTAATTGACAATTCACTCCACCCTGTTCAGCTCTTCATTGTCCCACCACACTACCAGCCTTCAGAAATCTTTGTTATCTCCACTACAGAATGTTCCATTCATTCACTGCGAATCTGGAATTCATCTGACTCTCAACTCCACGCAGGTTTTCATTACACCACTGTTGAATGTCCAAGTAACCCAATGCTGGTTTTCAGCGGCCTGTTCATATTCGCAGCCCTGCTGTTTACTTGGCTATCGATTCAAGCCTGGTCAGCTCTTCATTTTCCTGTCCACACAACACAGGCTTCAGAAATCATTGGAATCTCCTCTACAGAATGTTCCATTCATTCACTGTGAATGTGGAATTCAACTGACTCTCCACTCCATGCAGGTTTTCCTTACACCACTGATGAATGTCCAAGTAACCCAATGCTGGTTTTCAGCTGCATGTTCACACTCGCAGCCATGCTATACAATTGGCTTTCCACTAAATCCTGATTAGTTCTTGATTTTCCTTCCACACGACCCAGCCTTCAGAAATCATTGGAATCTCCACTAGAGAATGTTCCATTCATTCACTGCGAATCTGGAATTCCTCTGAACCACCACTCCCGGCAGGTTTTCGTTACACCACTGTTGAATGTCCAAGTAACCCAATGTTTTAAGTGTTTTCTTCACAAGCGCAGTGGTGCTGTTCAATTGGCTATCCACTCAACCCTGGCCAGCTCTACATTTTCCTGTCCACACCACAGAGACTGGAGAAATCATTGTTATCTCCACTACAGAATGTTCCATTCATTCACAGCGAATCTGGAATTCATCTGAATCTCCACTCCCGGCAGGTTTTCGTGACACCACTGGTAAATATCCAAGTAAGCCAATGCTGGTTTTAAGTGGCCTGCTCATACTCTCAGCCGTGCTGTTCAATTTGCTATCCACTCAACCCTCTTCAGCTCCATTTTCCTGTCCACATAACCCAAACTTCAGAAACAATTGGTATCTCCTCCACAGAATGTTCCATTCATTGACTGCAAATCTGAAATTCATCTAATTCTCAACTCCCGTCAGGTTTTCGTTACACCACTTGTGAATGTCCAATTAAGCCAAAGCTGGTTTTCAGTGGCCTGTTCTTACTACGAGACGTGCTGTTCACTTGGCTATCCATTCCACCCTGTTCAGCTCTACATTTTCGTGTCCACAAAACCCAGCCTTCAGAAATCATTGGAATCACCACTAGAGAATGTTCCATTCATTCACTGCGAATCTGGAATTCATCTGAATCTCCACTCCCGGCAGGTTTTCATTGCACCACTGCTGAATGTTCAAGTAACGCAATGATGGTTTTCAGCGGTCTATTCACACTCGAACCCGTGCTGTTCACGGTCTAGCGACTCAACACTGGTGAGTTCTTCTTTTTCCAGTTCAGACAATACAAACCTCAGAAACCATTGCAATCTACACTACAGAATGTTTCATTCATTCACGCGAATCTTGAATTCATCTTGTTCTCCACTCCCAGCAGGTTTTCGTTTCACCACTGGTGAATGTCCAAGCAACCCAAGGCTGGTTTCAGCTGCGTGTTAACACTCGCAGCCGTGCTGTTCAATTGGCTATCCAGTGAACGCTGGTTAGCTCTTGATTTTCCTTCCACACACCGAGCCTTCAGAAATCATTCTTATCTCCACTTCAGAATGTTCCATTCGTTCCCTGCGAATCTGGAATTCCTCTGACTCTCCACACCAGGCAGATTTTCCTAACAACACTGGTGAATGACCAGGTAATCCAATGCTGGTTTTCAGCGGCTGTTCACACTCACAGCCTTGCTGTTCAATTGGCAATCCAGTCAAACCTAGTCAGCTCTTCATTTTCCTGTCCACAAAACCCAGCGTTCAGAAATCATTGGAATCTCTACTACAGAAATTTCCATTCATTCACTGTGAATCTGGAAATAATCTGAATCTGCATTCCAGGAAGGCTTTCGTTACACCACTGATGAATGTCCAAGTAATGCAATGCTGCTTCTTAGTGGTCTGTTCACACTCGAAACCGTGCTGTTCATTGGCTATCCACTCAATATCGGTCAGCTCTTCAATATCCTGTCCAGACTATCCAGATTTCTAAATGTTGGCAATCACCACTACAGAATGGTCCATTCAGTCACGCGAATCTGGAATTCATCAGAGTCTCCACTCCTGGAAGGTTTTCGTGACACCACTGGTAAATGTCCAAGGAAGACAATGCTGGTTTTAAGCCGCCTGCTAACACACTCAGCCGTGCTGTTCAATTTGCTATCCACCCAACCCTATTCAGCTCTACATTTTCCTGTCCTCATAACCCAACCTTCAGAAATAATTGGTATCTCCTCCACAGAATGTTCCGTTCATTCACTGCGAATCTTAAATTCATCTGACTCTCAACTCCCGGCGGGTTATGGTTACACCACTTGTGAATGTCCAAGTAAGCCAATGCTGGTTTTCAGTGGCCTGTTCATACTAAGAGACGTGCTGTTCATTTGGCTATCCACTCCACCCTGTTCAGCTCTACATTTTCGTGTCCACAAAACCCAGCCTTCAGAAATCATTGGAATCACCACTAGAGAATGTTCCATTCATTCACTGCGAATCTGGAATTCATCTGAACCTCCACTCCTGGCAGGTTTTCGTTACACCACTGGTGAATGTCCAAGTAACTCAATACTGGTTTTCAGAGGCATGTTCAACTCGCAGTAGTGCTGTTCAATGGGCTACCCACTCAATATTGGTCAGCTCTTCATTTTCCTCTCCACACAAACCAGCCTTCAGAAATCATTGGGATCTCCACTACAGACTGTTCCATTCATTCACTGCGATTCTGCAATTCATCTGACTCTCCGCTCCAGGCAGGTTTTCATTACAGCACTGGTGAATGACCAAGTAATCCAATGCTGGTTTTCAGCCGCCTTTTCACACTCGCAGTGTGCTGTTCAATTGTCTATCCACTCAAACCTGGTCAGCCTTTCATTTTCTTTTCCACAATATCAGACTTCAGAAATCATTGGAATCGCCAGTACAGAATGTTCCATTCATTCACTGCCAATCTGGAATTCATCTGAATCTGCACTCCAGGTAGGCTTTCATTACACCACTTATGAATGTCCAAGTAACACAATGCTGGTTTTCAGCGGTCTGTTCACACTCTAAGCCCTGCTTTTTACTGGGTATCCACACAACTGTGGTCAGCTCTTCATTTTCATGTCCAAACAATCCAGACTTGAGAAATCATTGCAATCTCCAGTACAGAATGTTCCATTCATTCACTGCGAATCTGGAATTCAACTGAATCTCCACTACCTGCAGATTTATCTTACACCACTTGTGAATGTCCAAGTAAAACAATGCTGGTTTTCAGAGGCCTGTTCATGTTCGCAGTCGTGCTGTTCAATTGGCTATCCACTCAACCTGTTTTGCTCCTCATTTTCCTGTGCACACAACCCAGCCTTCAGAAATCATTGTAATCTCCACTACAGGATGTTCCATTCATTCACTGGGAATCTGGAATTCATCTGAATCTGCACTCCACGCAGGCTTTCGTTACACCACTGCTGAAAGTCGAAGTAATGCAATACTGGTTTTCAGTGGTCTGTTCACATTCGAAGCCGAGGCTTTTTACAGGCTATCCACTCAGCACTGGTCAGCTCTTCATTTTCGTGTCCCCACAATCCAGATTTCAGAAATCATTGCAATCTCCACTACAGAATGTTCCATTCATTCACTGCGAGTCTGGAGTTTATCTGATTCTCCACTCCCGCCTGGTTAACATTACACCACTTGTGAATGTCCAAGTAAGCCAATGCTGGTTTTCAGAGGCCTGTTCATACTCGCAGCCGTGCTGTTTAATTGACAATTCACTCCACCCTGTTCAGCTCTTCATTGTCCCACCACACTACCAGCCTTCAGAAATCTTTGTTATCTCCACTACAGAATGTTCCATTCATTCACTGCGAATCTGGAATTCATCTGACTCTCAACTCCACGCAGGTTTTCATTACACCACTGTTGAATGTCCAAGTAACCCAATGCTGGTTTTCAGCGGCCTGTTCATATTCGCAGCCCTGCTGTTTACTTGGCTATCGATTCAAGCCTGGTCAGCTCTTCATTTTCCTGTCCACACAACACAGGCTTCAGAAATCATTGGAATCTCCTCTACAGAATGTTCCATTCATTCACTGTGAATGTGGAATTCAACTGACTCTCCACTCCATGCAGGTTTTCCTTACACCACTGATGAATGTCCAAGTAACCCAATGCTGGTTTTCAGCTGCATGTTCACACTCGCAGCCATGCTATACAATTGGCTTTCCACTAAATCCTGATTAGTTCTTGATTTTCCTTCCACACGACCCAGCCTTCAGAAATCATTGGAATCTCCACTAGAGAATGTTCCATTCATTCACTGCGAATCTGGAATTCCTCTGAACCACCACTCCCGGCAGGTTTTCGTTACACCACTGTTGAATGTCCAAGTAACCCAATGTTTTAAGTGTTTTCTTCACAAGCGCAGTGGTGCTGTTCAATTGGCTATCCACTCAACCCTGGCCAGCTCTACATTTTCCTGTCCACACCACAGAGACTGGAGAAATCATTGTTATCTCCACTACAGAATGTTCCATTCATTCACAGCGAATCTGGAATTCATCTGAATCTCCACTCCCGGCAGGTTTTCGTGACACCACTGGTAAATATCCAAGTAAGCCAATGCTGGTTTTAAGTGGCCTGCTCATACTCTCAGCCGTGCTGTTCAATTTGCTATCCACTCAACCCTCTTCAGCTCCATTTTCCTGTCCACATAACCCAAACTTCAGAAACAATTGGTATCTCCTCCACAGAATGTTCCATTCATTGACTGCAAATCTGAAATTCATCTAATTCTCAACTCCCGTCAGGTTTTCGTTACACCACTTGTGAATGTCCAATTAAGCCAAAGCTGGTTTTCAGTGGCCTGTTCTTACTACGAGACGTGCTGTTCACTTGGCTATCCATTCCACCCTGTTCAGCTCTACATTTTCGTGTCCACAAAACCCAGCCTTCAGAAATCATTGGAATCACCACTAGAGAATGTTCCATTCATTCACTGCGAATCTGGAATTCATCTGAATCTCCACTCCCGGCAGGTTTTCATTGCACCACTGCTGAATGTTCAAGTAACGCAATGATGGTTTTCAGCGGTCTATTCACACTCGAACCCGTGCTGTTCACGGTCTAGCGACTCAACACTGGTGAGTTCTTCTTTTTCCAGTTCAGACAATACAAACCTCAGAAACCATTGCAATCTACACTACAGAATGTTTCATTCATTCACGCGAATCTTGAATTCATCTTGTTCTCCACTCCCAGCAGGTTTTCGTTTCACCACTGGTGAATGTCCAAGCAACCCAAGGCTGGTTTCAGCTGCGTGTTAACACTCGCAGCCGTGCTGTTCAATTGGCTATCCAGTGAACGCTGGTTAGCTCTTGATTTTCCTTCCACACACCGAGCCTTCAGAAATCATTCTTATCTCCACTTCAGAATGTTCCATTCGTTCCCTGCGAATCTGGAATTCCTCTGACTCTCCACACCAGGCAGATTTTCCTAACAACACTGGTGAATGACCAGGTAATCCAATGCTGGTTTTCAGCGGCTGTTCACACTCACAGCCTTGCTGTTCAATTGGCAATCCAGTCAAACCTAGTCAGCTCTTCATTTTCCTGTCCACAAAACCCAGCGTTCAGAAATCATTGGAATCTCTACTACAGAAATTTCCATTCATTCACTGTGAATCTGGAAATAATCTGAATCTGCATTCCAGGAAGGCTTTCGTTACACCACTGATGAATGTCCAAGTAATGCAATGCTGCTTCTTAGTGGTCTGTTCACACTCGAAACCGTGCTGTTCATTGGCTATCCACTCAATATCGGTCAGCTCTTCAATATCCTGTCCAGACTATCCAGATTTCTAAATGTTGGCAATCACCACTACAGAATGGTCCATTCAGTCACGCGAATCTGGAATTCATCAGAGTCTCCACTCCTGGAAGGTTTTCGTGACACCACTGGTAAATGTCCAAGGAAGACAATGCTGGTTTTAAGCCGCCTGCTAACACACTCAGCCGTGCTGTTCAATTTGCTATCCACCCAACCCTATTCAGCTCTACATTTTCCTGTCCTCATAACCCAACCTTCAGAAATAATTGGTATCTCCTCCACAGAATGTTCCGTTCATTCACTGCGAATCTTAAATTCATCTGACTCTCAACTCCCGGCGGGTTATCGTTACACCACTTGTGAATGTCCAAGTAAGCCAATGCTGGTTTTCAGTGGCCTGTTCATACTAAGAGACGTGCTGTTCATTTGGCTATCCACTCCACCCTGTTCAGCTCTACATTTTCGTGTCCACAAAACCCAGCCTTCAGAAATCATTGGAATCACCACTAGAGAATGTTCCATTCATTCACTGCGAATCTGGAATTCATCTGAACCTCCACTCCTGGCAGGTTTTCGTTACACCACTGGTGAATGTCCAAGTAACTCAATACTGGTTTTCAGAGGCATGTTCAACTCGCAGTAGTGCTGTTCAATGGGCTACCCACTCAATATTGGTCAGCTCTTCATTTTCCTCTCCACACAAACCAGCCTTCAGAAATCATTGGGATCTCCACTACAGACTGTTCCATTCATTCACTGCGATTCTGCAATTCATCTGACTCTCCGCTCCAGGCAGGTTTTCATTACAGCACTGGTGAATGACCAAGTAATCCAATGCTGGTTTTCAGCCGCCTTTTCACACTCGCAGTGTGCTGTTCAATTGTCTATCCACTCAAACCTGGTCAGCCTTTCATTTTCTTTTCCACAATATCAGACTTCAGAAATCATTGGAATCGCCAGTACAGAATGTTCCATTCATTCACTGCCAATCTGGAATTCATCTGAATCTGCACTCCAGGTAGGCTTTCATTACACCACTTATGAATGTCCAAGTAACACAATGCTGGTTTTCAGCGGTCTGTTCACACTCTAAGCCCTGCTTTTTACTGGGTATCCACACAACTGTGGTCAGCTCTTCATTTTCATGTCCAAACAATCCAGACTTGAGAAATCATTGCAATCTCCAGTACAGAATGTTCCATTCATTCACTGCGAATCTGGAATTCAACTGAATCTCCACTACCTGCAGATTTATCTTACACCACTTGTGAATGTCCAAGTAAAACAATGCTGGTTTTCAGAGGCCTGTTCATGTTCGCAGTCGTGCTGTTCAATTGGCTATCCACTCAACCTGTTTTGCTCCTCATTTTCCTGTGCACACAACCCAGCCTTCAGAAATCATTGTAATCTCCACTACAGGATGTTCCATTCATTCACTGGGAATCTGGAATTCATCTGAATCTGCACTCCACGCAGGCTTTCGTTACACCACTGCTGAAAGTCGAAGTAATGCAATACTGGTTTTCAGTGGTCTGTTCACATTCGAAGCCGAGGCTTTTTACAGGCTATCCACTCAGCACTGGTCAGCTCTTCATTTTCGTGTCCCCACAATCCAGATTTCAGAAATCATTGCAATCTCCACTACAGAATGTTCCATTCATTCACTGCGAGTCTGGAGTTTATCTGATTCTCCACTCCCGCCTGGTTAACATTACACCACTTGTGAATGTCCAAGTAAGCCAATGCTGGTTTTCAGAGGCCTGTTCATACTCGCAGCCGTGCTGTTTAATTGACAATTCACTCCACCCTGTTCAGCTCTTCATTGTCCCACCACACTACCAGCCTTCAGAAATCTTTGTTATCTCCACTACAGAATGTTCCATTCATTCACTGCGAATCTGGAATTCATCTGACTCTCAACTCCACGCAGGTTTTCATTACACCACTGTTGAATGTCCAAGTAACCCAATGCTGGTTTTCAGCGGCCTGTTCATATTCGCAGCCCTGCTGTTTACTTGGCTATCGATTCAAGCCTGGTCAGCTCTTCATTTTCCTGTCCACACAACACAGGCTTCAGAAATCATTGGAATCTCCTCTACAGAATGTTCCATTCATTCACTGCGAATGTGGAATTCAACTGACTCTCCACTCCATGCAGGTTTTCCTTACACCACTGATGAATGTCCAAGTAACCCAATGCTGGTTTTCAGCTGCATGTTCACACTCGCAGCCATGCTATACAATTGGCTTTCCACTAAATCCTGATTAGTTCTTGATTTTCCTTCCACACGACCCAGCCTTCAGAAATCATTGGAATCTCCACTAGAGAATGTTCCATTCATTCACTGCGAATCTGGAATTCCTCTGAACCTCCACTCCCGGCAGGTTTTCGTTACACCACTGTTGAATGTCCAAGTAACCCAATGTTTTAAGTGTTTTCTTCACAAGCGCAGTGGTGCTGTTCAATTGGCTATCCACTCAACCCTGGCCAGCTCTACATTTTCCTGTCCACACCACAGAGACTGGAGAAATCATTGTTATCTCCACTACAGAATGTTCCATTCATTCACAGCGAATCTGGAATTCATCTGAATCTCCACTCCCGGCAGGTTTTCGTGACACCACTGGTAAATATCCAAGTAAGCCAATGCTGGTTTTAAGTGGCCTGCTCATACTCTCAGCCGTGCTGTTCAATTTGCTATCCACTCAACCCTCTTCAGCTCCATTTTCCTGTCCACATAACCCAAACTTCAGAAACAATTGGTATCTCCTCCACAGAATGTTCCATTCATTGACTGCAAATCTGAAATTCATCTAATTCTCAACTCCCGTCAGGTTTTCGTTACACCACTTGTGAATGTCCAATTAAGCCAAAGCTGGTTTTCAGTGGCCTGTTCTTACTACGAGACGTGCTGTTCACTTGGCTATCCATTCCACACTGTTCAGCTCTACATTTTCGTGTCCACAAAACCCAGCCTTCAGAAATCATTGGAATCACCACTAGAGAATGTTCCATGCATTCACTGCGAATCTGGAATTCATCTGAATCTCCACTCCCGGCAGGTTTTCATTGCACCACTGCTGAATGTTCAAGTAACGCAATGATGGTTTTCAGCGGTCTATTCACACTCGAACCCGTGCTGTTCACGGTCTAGCGACTCAACACTGGTGAGTTCTTCTTTTTCCAGTTCAGACAATACAAACCCCAGAAACCATTGCAATCTACACTACAGAATGTTTCATTCATTCACGCGAATCTTGAATTCATCTTGTTCTCCACTCCCAGCAGGTTTTCGTTTCACCACTGGTGAATGTCCAAGCAACCCAAGGCTGGTTTCAGCTGCGTGTTAACACTCGCAGCCGTGCTGTTCAATTGGCTATCCAGTGAACGCTGGTTAGCTCTTGATTTTCCTTCCACACACCGAGCCTTCAGAAATCATTCTTATCTCCACTTCAGAATGTTCCATTCGTTCCCTGCGAATCTGGAATTCCTCTGACTCTCCACACCAGGCAGATTTTCCTAACAACACTGGTGAATGACCAGGTAATCCAATGCTGGTTTTCAGCGGCTGTTCACACTCACAGCCTTGCTGTTCAATTGGCAATCCAGTCAAACCTAGTCAGCTCTTCATTTTCCTGTCCACACAATCCAGCGTTCAGAAATCATTGGAATCTCTACTACAGAAATTTCCATTCATTCACTGTGAATCTGGAAATAATCTGAATCTGCATTCCAGGAAGGCTTTCGTTACACCACTGATGAATGTCCAAGTAATGCAATGCTGCTTCTTAGTGGTCTGTTCACACTCGAAACCGTGCTGTTCACTGGCTATCCACTCAACATCGGTCAGCTCTTCAATATCCTGTCCAGACTATCCAGATTTCTAAATCTTGGCAATCTCCACTACAGAATGTTCCATTCAATCACGCGAATCTGGAATTCATCAGAGTCTCCACTCCCGGCAGGTTTTCGTGACACCACTGGTATATGTCCAAGGAAGCCAATGCTGGTTTTAAGCCGCCTGCTTATACTCTCAGCCGTGCTGTTCAATTTGCTATCCACCCAACCCTATTCAGCTCTACATTTTCCTGTCCTCATAACCCAACCTTCAGAAATAATTGGTATCTCCTCCACAGAATGTTCCGTTCATTCACTGCGAATCTTAAATTCATCTGACTCTCAACTCCCGGCGGGTTATCGTTACACCACTTGTGAATGTCCAAGTAAGCCAATGCTGGTTTTCAGTGGCCTGTTCATACTAAGAGACGTGCTGTTCATTTGGCTATCCACTCCACCCTGTTCAGCTCTACATTTTCGTGTCCACAAAACCCAGCCTTCAGAAATCATTGGAATCACCACTAGAGAATGTTCCATTCATTCACTGCGAATCTGGAATTCATCTGAACCTCCACTCCCGGTAGGTTTTCGTTACGCCACTGGTGAATGTCCAAGAAACTCAATACTGGTTTTCAGAGGCATGTTCAACTCGCAGAAGTGCTGTTCAATGGGCTATCCACTCAATATTGGTCAGCTCTTCATTTTCCTCTCCACACAAACCAGCCTTCAGAAATCATTGGGATCTCCACTACAGACTGTTCCATTCATTCACTGCGATTCTGCAATTCATCTGACTCTCCGCTCCAGGCAGGTTTTCATTACAGCACTGGTGAATGACCAAGTAATCCAATGCTGGTTTTCAGCCGCCTTTTCACACTCGCAGTGTGCTGTTCAATTGTCTATCCACTCAAACCTGGTCAGCCTTTCATTTTCTTTTCCACAATATCAGACTTCAGAAATCATTGGAATCGCCAGTACAGAATGTTCCATTCATTCACTGCCAATCTGGAATTCATCTGAATCTGCACTCCAGGTAGGCTTTCATTACACCACTTATGAATGTCCAAGTAACACAATGCTGGTTTTCAGCGGTCTGTTCACACTCTAAGCCCTGCTTTTTACTGGGTATCCACACAACTGTGGTCAGCTCTTCATTTTCATGTCCAAACAATCCAGACTTGAGAAATCATTGCAATCTCCAGTACAGAATGTTCCATTCATTCACTGCGAATCTGGAATTCAACTGAATCTCCACTACCTGCAGATTTATCTTACACCACTTGTGAATGTCCAAGTAAAACAATGCTGGTTTTCAGAGGCCTGTTCGTGTTCGCAGTCGTGCTGTTCAATTGGCTATCCACTCAACCTGTTTTGCTCCTCATTTTCCTGTGCACACAACCCAGCCTTCAGAAATCATTGTAATCTCCACTACAGGATGTTCCATTCATTCACTGGGAATCTGGAATTCATCTGAATCTGCACTCCACGCAGGCTTTCGTTACACCACTGCTGAAAGTCGAAGTAATGCAATACTGGTTTTCAGTGGTCTGTTCACATTCGAAGCCGAGGCTTTTTACAGGCTATCCACTCAACACTGGTCAGCTCTTCATTTTCGTGTCCCCACAATCCAGATTTCAGAAATCATTGCAATCTCCACTACAGAATGTTCCATTCATTCACTGCGAGTCTGGAGTTTATCTGATTCTCCACTCCCGCCTGGTTAACATTACACCACTTGTGAATGTCCAAGTAAGCCAATGCTGGTTTTCAGAGGCCTGTTCATACTCGCAGCCGTGCTGTTTAATTGACAATTCACTCCACCCTGTTCAGCTCTTCATTGTCCCACCACACTACCAGCCTTCAGAAATCTTTGTTATCTCCACTACAGAATGTTCCATTCATTCACTGCGAATCTGGAATTCATCTGACTCTCAACTCCACGCAGGTTTTCATTACACCACTGTTGAATGTCCAAGTAACCCAATGCTGGTTTTCAGCGGCCTGTTCATATTCGCAGCCCTGCTGTTTACTTGGCTATCGATTCAAGCCTGGTCAGCTCTTCATTTTCCTGTCCACACAACACAGGCTTCAGAAATCATTGGAATCTCCTCTACAGAATGTTCCATTCATTCACTGCGAATGTGGAATTCAACTGACTCTCCACTCCATGCAGGTTTTCCTTACACCACTGATGAATGTCCAAGTAACCCAATGCTGGTTTTCAGCTGCATGTTCACACTCGCAGCCATGCTATACAATTGGCTTTCCACTAAATCCTGATTAGTTCTTGATTTTCCTTCCACACGACCCAGCCTTCAGAAATCATTGGAATCTCCACTAGAGAATGTTCCATTCATTCACTGCGAATCTGGAATTCCTCTGAACCTCCACTCCCGGCAGGTTTTCGTTACACCACTGTTGAATGTCCAAGTAACCCAATGTTTTAAGTGTTTTCTTCACAAGCGCAGTGGTGCTGTTCAATTGGCTATCCACTCAACCCTGGCCAGCTCTACATTTTCCTGTCCACACCACAGAGACTGGAGAAATCATTGTTATCTCCACTACAGAATGTTCCATTCATTCACAGCGAATCTGGAATTCATCTGAATCTCCACTCCCGGCAGGTTTTCGTGACACCACTGGTAAATATCCAAGTAAGCCAATGCTGGTTTTAAGTGGCCTGCTCATACTCTCAGCCGTGCTGTTCAATTTGCTATCCACTCAACCCTCTTCAGCTCCATTTTCCTGTCCACATAACCCAAACTTCAGAAACAATTGGTATCTCCTCCACAGAATGTTCCATTCATTGACTGCAAATCTGAAATTCATCTAATTCTCAACTCCCGTCAGGTTTTCGTTACACCACTTGTGAATGTCCAATTAAGCCAAAGCTGGTTTTCAGTGGCCTGTTCTTACTACGAGACGTGCTGTTCACTTGGCTATCCATTCCACCCTGTTCAGCTCTACATTTTCGTGTCCACAAAACCCAGCCTTCAGAAATCATTGGAATCACCACTAGAGAATGTTCCATGCATTCACTGCGAATCTGGAATTCATCTGAATCTCCACTCCCGGCAGGTTTTCATTGCACCACTGCTGAATGTTCAAGTAACGCAATGATGGTTTTCAGCGGTCTATTCACACTCGAACCCGTGCTGTTCACGGTCTAGCGACTCAACACTGGTGAGTTCTTCTTTTTCCAGTTCAGACAATACAAACCCCAGAAACCATTGCAATCTACACTACAGAATGTTTCATTCATTCACGCGAATCTTGAATTCATCTTGTTCTCCACTCCCAGCAGGTTTTCGTTTCACCACTGGTGAATGTCCAAGCAACCCAAGGCTGGTTTCAGCTGCGTGTTAACACTCGCAGCCGTGCTGTTCAATTGGCTATCCAGTGAACGCTGGTTAGCTCTTGATTTTCCTTCCACACACCGAGCCTTCAGAAATCATTCTTATCTCCACTTCAGAATGTTCCATTCGTTCCCTGCGAATCTGGAATTCCTCTGACTCTCCACACCAGGCAGATTTTCCTAACAACACTGGTGAATGACCAGGTAATCCAATGCTGGTTTTCAGCGGCTGTTCACACTCACAGCCTTGCTGTTCAATTGGCAATCCAGTCAAACCTAGTCAGCTCTTCATTTTCCTGTCCACACAATCCAGCGTTCAGAAATCATTGGAATCTCTACTACAGAAATTTCCATTCATTCACTGTGAATCTGGAAATAATCTGAATCTGCATTCCAGGAAGGCTTTCGTTACACCACTGATGAATGTCCAAGTAATGCAATGCTGCTTCTTAGTGGTCTGTTCACACTCGAAACCGTGCTGTTCACTGGCTATCCACTCAACATCGGTCAGCTCTTCAATATCCTGTCCAGACTATCCAGATTTCTAAATCTTGGCAATCTCCACTACAGAATGTTCCATTCAATCACGCGAATCTGGAATTCATCAGAGTCTCCACTCCCGGCAGGTTTTCGTGACACCACTGGTATATGTCCAAGGAAGCCAATGCTGGTTTTAAGCCGCCTGCTTATACTCTCAGCCGTGCTGTTCAATTTGCTATCCACCCAACCCTATTCAGCTCTACATTTTCCTGTCCTCATAACCCAACCTTCAGAAATAATTGGTATCTCCTCCACAGAATGTTCCGTTCATTCACTGCGAATCTTAAATTCATCTGACTCTCAACTCCCGGCGGGTTATCGTTACACCACTTGTGAATGTCCAAGTAAGCCAATGCTGGTTTTCAGTGGCCTGTTCATACTAAGAGACGTGCTGTTCATTTGGCTATCCACTCCACCCTGTTCAGCTCTACATTTTCGTGTCCACAAAACCCAGCCTTCAGAAATCATTGGAATCACCACTAGAGAATGTTCCATTCATTCACTGCGAATCTGGAATTCATCTGAACCTCCACTCCCGGCAGGTTTTCGTTACGCCACTGGTGAATGTCCAAGAAACTCAATACTGGTTTTCAGAGGCATGTTCAACTCGCAGAAGTGCTGTTCAATGGGCTATCCACTCAATATTGGTCAGCTCTTCATTTTCCTCTCCACACAAACCAGCCTTCAGAAATCATTGGGATCTCCACTACAGACTGTTCCATTCATTCACTGCGATTCTGCAATTCATCTGACTCTCCGCTCCAGGCAGGTTTTCATTACAGCACTGGTGAATGACCAAGTAATCCAATGCTGGTTTTCAGCCGCCTTTTCACACTCGCAGTGTGCTGTTCAATTGTCTATCCACTCAAACCTGGTCAGCCTTTCATTTTCTTTTCCACAATATCAGACTTCAGAAATCATTGGAATCGCCAGTACAGAATGTTCCATTCATTCACTGCCAATCTGGAATTCATCTGAATCTGCACTCCAGGTAGGCTTTCATTACACCACTTATGAATGTCCAAGTAACACAATGCTGGTTTTCAGCGGTCTGTTCACACTCTAAGCCCTGCTTTTTACTGGGTATCCACACAACTGTGGTCAGCTCTTCATTTTCATGTCCAAACAATCCAGACTTGAGAAATCATTGCAATCTCCAGTACAGAATGTTCCATTCATTCACTGCGAATCTGGAATTCAACTGAATCTCCACTACCTGCAGATTTATCTTACACCACTTGTGAATGTCCAAGTAAAACAATGCTGGTTTTCAGAGGCCTGTTCGTGTTCGCAGTCGTGCTGTTCAATTGGCTATCCACTCAACCTGTTTTGCTCCTCATTTTCCTGTGCACACAACCCAGCCTTCAGAAATCATTGTAATCTCCACTACAGGATGTTCCATTCATTCACTGGGAATCTGGAATTCATCTGAATCTGCACTCCACGCAGGCTTTCGTTACACCACTGCTGAAAGTCGAAGTAATGCAATACTGGTTTTCAGTGGTCTGTTCACATTCGAAGCCGAGGCTTTTTACAGGCTATCCACTCAACACTGGTCAGCTCTTCATTTTCGTGTCCCCACAATCCAGATTTCAGAAATCATTGCAATCTCCACTACAGAATGTTCCATTCATTCACTGCGAGTCTGGAGTTTATCTGATTCTCCACTCCCGCCTGGTTAACATTACACCACTTGTGAATGTCCAAGTAAGCCAATGCTGGTTTTCAGAGGCCTGTTCATACTCGCAGCCGTGCTGTTTAATTGACAATTCACTCCACCCTGTTCAGCTCTTCATTGTCCCACCACACTACCAGCCTTCAGAAATCTTTGTTATCTCCACTACAGAATGTTCCATTCATTCACTGCGAATCTGGAATTCATCTGACTCTCAACTCCACGCAGGTTTTCATTACACCACTGTTGAATGTCCAAGTAACCCAATGCTGGTTTTCAGCGGCCTGTTCATATTCGCAGCCCTGCTGTTTACTTGGCTATCGATTCAAGCCTGGTCAGCTCTTCATTTTCCTGTCCACACAACACAGGCTTCAGAAATCATTGGAATCTCCTCTACAGAATGTTCCATTCATTCACTGCGAATGTGGAATTCAACTGACTCTCCACTCCATGCAGGTTTTCCTTACACCACTGATGAATGTCCAAGTAACCCAATGCTGGTTTTCAGCTGCATGTTCACACTCGCAGCCATGCTATACAATTGGCTTTCCACTAAATCCTGATTAGTTCTTGATTTTCCTTCCACACGACCCAGCCTTCAGAAATCATTGGAATCTCCACTAGAGAATGTTCCATTCATTCACTGCGAATCTGGAATTCCTCTGAACCTCCACTCCCGGCAGGTTTTCGTTACACCACTGTTGAATGTCCAAGTAACCCAATGTTTTAAGTGTTTTCTTCACAAGCGCAGTGGTGCTGTTCAATTGGCTATCCACTCAACCCTGGCCAGCTCTACATTTTCCTGTCCACACCACAGAGACTGGAGAAATCATTGTTATCTCCACTACAGAATGTTCCATTCATTCACAGCGAATCTGGAATTCATCTGAATCTCCACTCCCGGCAGGTTTTCGTGACACCACTGGTAAATATCCAAGTAAGCCAATGCTGGTTTTAAGTGGCCTGCTCATACTCTCAGCCGTGCTGTTCAATTTGCTATCCACTCAACCCTCTTCAGCTCCATTTTCCTGTCCACATAACCCAAACTTCAGAAACAATTGGTATCTCCTCCACAGAATGTTCCATTCATTGACTGCAAATCTGAAATTCATCTAATTCTCAACTCCCGTCAGGTTTTCGTTACACCACTTGTGAATGTCCAATTAAGCCAAAGCTGGTTTTCAGTGGCCTGTTCTTACTACGAGACGTGCTGTTCATTTGGCTATCCATTCCACCCTGTTCAGCTCTACATTTTCGTGTCCACAAAACCCAGCCTTCAGAAATCATTGGAATCACCACTAGAGAATGTTCCATGCATTCACTGTGAATCTGGAATTCATCTGAATCTCCACTCCCGGCAGGTTTTCATTGCACCACTGCTGAATGTTCAAGTAACGCAATGATGGTTTTCAGCGGTCTATTCACACTCGAACCCGTGCTGTTCACGGTCTAGCGACTCAACACTGGTGAGTTCTTCTTTTTCCAGTTCAGACAATACAAACCCCAGAAACCATTGCAATCTACACTACAGAATGTTTCATTCATTCACGCGAATCTTGAATTCATCTTGTTCTCCACTCCCAGCAGGTTTTCGTTTCACCACTGGTGAATGTCCAAGCAACCCAAGGCTGGTTTCAGCTGCGTGTTAACACTCGCAGCCGTGCTGTTCAATTGGCTATCCAGTGAACGCTGGTTAGCTCTTGATTTTCCTTCCACACACCGAGCCTTCAGAAATCATTCTTATCTCCACTTCAGAATGTTCCATTCGTTCCCTGCGAATCTGGAATTCCTCTGACTCTCCACACCAGGCAGATTTTCCTAACAACACTGGTGAATGACCAGGTAATCCAATGCTGGTTTTCAGCGGCTGTTCACACTCACAGCCTTGCTGTTCAATTGGCAATCCAGTCAAACCTAGTCAGCTCTTCATTTTCCTGTCCACACAACCCAGCGTTCAGAAATCATTGGAATCTCTACTACAGAAATTTCCATTCATTCACTGTGAATCTGGAAATAATCTGAATCTGCATTCCAGGAAGGCTTTCGTTACACCACTGATGAATGTCCAAGTAATGCAATGCTGCTTCTTAGTGGTCTGTTCACACTCGAAACCGTGTTGTTCATTGGCTATCCACTCAATATCGGTCAATATCCTGTCCAGACTATCCAGATTTCTAAATGTTGGCAATCACCACTACAGAATGTTCCATTCAATCACGCGAATCTGGAATTCATCAGAGTCTCCACTACTGGAAGGTTTTCGTGACACCACTGGTAAATGTCCAAGGAAGACAATGCTGGTTTTAAGCCGCCTGCTAACACACTCAGCCGTGCTGTTCAATTTGCTATCCACCCAACCCCATTCAGCTCTACATTTTCCTGTCCTCATAACCCAACCTTCAGAAATAATTGGTATCTCCTCCACAGAGTGTTCCGTTCATTCACTGCGAATCTTAAATTCATCTGACTCTCAACTCCCGGCGGGTTATCGTTACACCACTTGTGAATGTCCAAGTAAGCCAATGCTGGTTTTCAGAGGCCTGTTCAACTCACAGAAGTGCTGTTCAATGGGCTATCCACTCAATATTGGTCAGCTCTTCATTTTCCTCTCCACAAAAACCAGCCTTCAGAAATCATTGGGATCTCCACTACAGACTGTTCCATTCATTCACTGTGATTCTGCAATTCATCTGACTCTCCGCTCCAGGCAGGTTTTCATTACAGCACTGGTGAATGACCAAGTAATCCAATGCTGGTTTTCAGCCGCCTTTTCACACTCGCAGTGTGCTGTTCAATTGTCTATCCACTCAAACCTGGTCAGCCTTTCATTTTCTTTTCCACAATATCAGACTTCAGAAATCATTGGAATCGCCAGTACAGAATCTTCCATTCATTCACTGCCAATCTGGAATTCATCTGAATCTGCACTCCAGGTAGGCTTTCATTACACCACTTATGAATGTCCAAGTAACACAATGCTGGTTTTCAGCGGTCTGTTCACACTCTAAGCCCTGCTTTTTACTGGGTATCCACACAACTGTGGTCAGCTCTTCATTTTCATGTCCAAACAATCCAGACTTGAGAAATCATTGCAATCTCCAGTACAGAATGTTCCATTCATTCACTGCGAATCTGGAATTCAACTGAATCTCCACTACCTGCAGATTTATCTTACACCACTTGTGAATGTCCAAGTAAAACAATGCTGGTTTTCAGAGGCCTGTTCATGTTCGCAGTCGTGCTGTTCAATTGGCTATCCACTCAACCTGTTTTGCTCCTCATTTTCCTGTGCACACAACCCAGCCTTCAGAAATCATTGTAATCTCCACTACAGGATGTTCCATTCATTCACTGGGAATCTGGAATTCATCTGAATCTGCACTCCACGCAGGCTTTCGTTACACCACTGCTGAAAGTCGAAGTAATGCAATACTGGTTTTCAGTGGTCTGTTCACATTCGAAGCCGAGGCTTTTTACAGGCTATCCACTCAACACTGGTCAGCTCTTCATTTTCGTGTCCCCACAATCCAGATTTCAGAAATCATTGCAATCTCCACTACAGAATGTTCCATTCATTCACTGCGAGTCTGGAGTTTATCTGATTCTCCACTCCCGCCTGGTTAACATTACACCACTTGTGAATGTCCAAGTAAGCCAATGCTGGTTTTCAGAGGCCTGTTCATACTCGCAGCCGTGCTGTTTAATTGACAATTCACTCCACCCTGTTCAGCTCTTCATTGTCCCACCACACTACCAGCCTTCAGAAATCTTTGTTATCTCCACTACAGAATGTTCCATTCATTCACTGCGAATCTGGAATTCATCTGACTCTCAACTCCACGCAGGTTTTCATTACACCACTGTTGAATGTCCAAGTAACCCAATGCTGGTTTTCAGCGGCCTGTTCATATTCGCAGCCCTGCTGTTTACTTGGCTATCGATTCAAGCCTGGTCAGCTCTTCATTTTCCTGTCCACACAACACAGGCTTCAGAAATCATTGGAATCTCCTCTACAGAATGTTCCATTCATTCACTGCGAATGTGGAATTCAACTGACTCTCCACTCCATGCAGGTTTTCCTTACACCACTGATGAATGTCCAAGTAACCCAATGCTGGTTTTCAGCTGCATGTTCACACTCGCAGCCATGCTATACAATTGGCTTTCCACTAAATCCTGATTAGTTCTTGATTTTCCTTCCACACGACCCAGCCTTCAGAAATCATTGGAATCTCCACTAGAGAATGTTCCATTCATTCACTGCGAATCTGGAATTCCTCTGAACCTCCACTCCCGGCAGGTTTTCGTTACACCACTGTTGAATGTCCAAGTAACCCAATGTTTTAAGTGTTTTCTTCACAAGCGCAGTGGTGCTGTTCAATTGGCTATCCACTCAACCCTGGCCAGCTCTACATTTTCCTGTCCACACCACAGAGACTGGAGAAATCATTGTTATCTCCACTACAGAATGTTCCATTCATTCACAGCGAATCTGGAATTCATCTGAATCTCCACTCCCGGCAGGTTTTCGTGACACCACTGGTAAATATCCAAGTAAGCCAATGCTGGTTTTAAGTGGCCTGCTCATACTCTCAGCCGTGCTGTTCAATTTGCTATCCACTCAACCCTCTTCAGCTCCATTTTCCTGTCCACATAACCCAAACTTCAGAAACAATTGGTATCTCCTCCACAGAATGTTCCATTCATTGACTGCAAATCTGAAATTCATCTAATTCTCAACTCCCGTCAGGTTTTCGTTACACCACTTGTGAATGTCCAATTAAGCCAAAGCTGGTTTTCAGTGGCCTGTTCTTACTACGAGACGTGCTGTTCATTTGGCTATCCATTCCACCCTGTTCAGCTCTACATTTTCGTGTCCACAAAACCCAGCCTTCAGAAATCATTGGAATCACCACTAGAGAATGTTCCATGCATTCACTGCGAATCTGGAATTCATCTGAATCTCCACTCCCGGCAGGTTTTCATTGCACCACTGCTGAATGTTCAAGTAACGCAATGATGGTTTTCAGCGGTCTATTCACACTCGAACCCGTGCTGTTCACGGTCTAGCGACTCAACACTGGTGAGTTCTTCTTTTTCCAGCTCAGACAATACAAACCCCAGAAACCATTGCAATCTACACTACAGAATGTTTCATTCATTCACGCGAATCTTGAATTCATCTTGTTCTCCACTCCCAGCAGGTTTTCGTTTCACCACTGGTGAATGTCCAAGCAACCCAAGGCTGGTTTCAGCTGCGTGTTAACACTCGCAGCCGTGCTGTTCAATTGGCTATCCAGTGAACGCTGGTTAGCTCTTGATTTTCCTTCCACACACCGAGCCTTCAGAAATCATTCTTATCTCCACTTCAGAATGTTCCATTCGTTCCCTGCGAATCTGGAATTCCTCTGACTCTCCACACCAGGCAGATTTTCCTAACAACACTGGTGAATGACCAGGTAATCCAATGCTGGTTTTCAGCGGCTGTTCACACTCACAGCCTTGCTGTTCAATTGGCAATCCAGTCAAACCTAGTCAGCTCTTCATTTTCCTGTCCACACAACCCAGCGTTCAGAAATCATTGGAATCTCTACTACAGAAATTTCCATTCATTCACTGTGAATCTGGAAATAATCTGAATCTGCATTCCAGGAAGGCTTTCGTTACACCACTGATGAATGTCCAAGTAATGCAATGCTGCTTCTTAGTGGTCTGTTCACACTCGAAACCGTGCTGTTCACTGGCTATCCACTCAACATCGGTCAGCTCTTCAATATCCTGTCCAGACTATCCAGATTTCTAAATCTTGGCAATCTCCACTACAGAATGTTCCATTCAATCACGCGAATCTGGAATTCATCAGAGTCTCCACTCCCGGCAGGTTTTCGTGACACCACTGGTATATGTCCAAGGAAGCCAATGCTGGTTTTAAGCCGCCTGCTTATACTCTCAGCCGTGCTGTTCAATTTGCTATCCACCCAACCCTATTCAGCTCTACATTTTCCTGTCCTCATAACCCAACCTTCAGAAATAATTGGTATCTCCTCCACAGAATGTTCCGTTCATTCACTGCGAACTTAAATTCATCTGACTCTCAACTCCCGGCGGGTTATCGTTACACCACTTGTGAATGTCCAAGTAAGCCAATGCTGGTTTTCAGTGGCCTGTTCATACTAAGAGACGTGCTGTTCATTTGGCTATCCACTCCACCCTGTTCAGCTCTACATTTTCGTGTCCACAAAACCCAGCCTTCAGAAATCATTGGAATCACCACTAGAGAATGTTCCATTCATTCACTGCGAATCTGGAATTCATCTGAACCTCCACTCCCGGCAGGTTTTCGTTACGCCACTGGTGAATGTCCAAGTAACTCAATACTGGTTTTCAGAGGCATGTTCAACTCGCAGAAGTGCTGTTCAATGGGCTATCCACTCAATATTGGTCAGCTCTTCATTTTCCTCTCCACACAAACCAGCCTTCAGAAATCATTGGGATCTCCACTACAGACTGTTCCATTCATTCACTGCGATTCTGCAATTCATCTGACTCTCCGCTCCAGGCAGGTTTTCATTACAGCACTGGTGAATGACCAAGTAATCCAATGCTGGTTTTCAGCCGCCTTTTCACACTCGCAGTGTGCTGTTCAATTGTCTATCCACTCAAACCTGGTCAGCCTTTCATTTTCTTTTCCACAATATCAGACTTCAGAAATCATTGGAATCGCCAGTACAGAATCTTCCATTCATTCACTGCCAATCTGGAATTCATCTGAATCTGCACTCCAGGTAGGCTTTCATTACACCACTTATGAATGTCCAAGTAACACAATGCTGGTTTTCAGCGGTCTGTTCACACTCTAAGCCCTGCTTTTTACTGGGTATCCACACAACTGTGGTCAGCTCTTCATTTTCATGTCCAAACAATCCAGACTTGAGAAATCATTGCAATCTCCAGTACAGAATGTTCCATTCATTCACTGCGAATCTGGAATTCAACTGAATCTCCACTACCTGCAGATTTATCTTACACCACTTGTGAATGTCCAAGTAAAACAATGCTGGTTTTCAGAGGCCTGTTCGTGTTCGCAGTCGTGCTGTTCAATTGGCTATCCACTCAACCTGTTTTGCTCCTCATTTTCCTGTGCACACAACCCAGCCTTCAGAAATCATTGTAATCTCCACTACAGAATGTTCCATTCATTCACTGGGAATCTGGAATTCATCTGAATCTGCACTCCACGCAGGCTTTCGTTACACCACTGCTGAAAGTCGAAGTAATGCAATACTGGTTTTCAGTGGTCTGTTCACATTCGAAGCCGAGGCTTTTTACAGGCTATCCACTCAACACTGGTCAGCTCTTCATTTTCGTGTCCCCACAATCCAGATTTCAGAAATCATTGCAATCTCCACTACAGAATGTTCCATTCATTCACTGCGAGTCTGGAGTTTATCTGATTCTCCACTCCCGCCTGGTTAACATTACACCACTTGTGAATGTCCAAGTAAGCCAATGCTGGTTTTCAGAGGCCTGTTCATACTCGCAGCCGTGCTGTTTAATTGACAATTCACTCCACCCTGTTCAGCTCTTCATTGTCCCACCACACTACCAGCCTTCAGAAATCTTTGTTATCTCCACTACAGAATGTTCCATTCATTCACTGCGAATCTGGAATTCATCTGACTCTCAACTCCACGCAGGTTTTCATTACACCACTGTTGAATGTCCAAGTAACCCAATGCTGGTTTTCAGCGGCCTGTTCATATTCGCAGCCCTGCTGTTTACTTGGCTATCGATTCAAGCCTGGTCAGCTCTTCATTTTCCTGTCCACACAACACAGGCTTCAGAAATCATTGGAATCTCCTCTACAGAATGTTCCATTCATTCACTGCGAATGTGGAATTCAACTGACTCTCCACTCCATGCAGGTTTTCCTTACACCACTGATGAATGTCCAAGTAACCCAATGCTGGTTTTCAGCTGCATGTTCACACTCGCAGCCATGCTATACAATTGGCTTTCCACTAAATCCTGATTAGTTCTTGATTTTCCTTCCACACGACCCAGCCTTCAGAAATCATTGGAATCTCCACTAGAGAATGTTCCATTCATTCACTGCGAATCTGGAATTCCTCTGAACCTCCACTCCCGGCAGGTTTTCGTTACACCACTGTTGAATGTCCAAGTAACCCAATGTTTTAAGTGTTTTCTTCACAAGCGCAGTGGTGCTGTTCAATTGGCTATCCACTCAACCCTGGCCAGCTCTACATTTTCCTGTCCACACCACAGAGACTGGAGAAATCATTGTTATCTCCACTACAGAATGTTCCATTCATTCACAGCGAATCTGGAATTCATCTGAATCTCCACTCCCGGCAGGTTTTCGTGACACCACTGGTAAATATCCAAGTAAGCCAATGCTGGTTTTAAGTGGCCTGCTCATACTCTCAGCCGTGCTGTTCAATTTGCTATCCACTCAACCCTCTTCAGCTCCATTTTCCTGTCCACATAACCCAAACTTCAGAAACAATTGGTATCTCCTCCACAGAATGTTCCATTCATTGACTGCAAATCTGAAATTCATCTAATTCTCAACTCCCGTCAGGTTTTCGTTACACCACTTGTGAATGTCCAATTAAGCCAAAGCTGGTTTTCAGTGGCCTGTTCTTACTACGAGACGTGCTGTTCATTTGGCTATCCATTCCACCCTGTTCAGCTCTACATTTTCGTGTCCACAAAACCCAGCCTTCAGAAATCATTGGAATCACCACTAGAGAATGTTCCATTCATTCACTGCGAATCTGGAATTCATCTGAATCTCCACTCCCGGCAGGTTTTCATTGCACCACTGCTGAATGTTCAAGAAACGCAATGATGGTTTTCAGCGGTCTATTCACACTCGAACCCGTGCTGTTCACGGTCTAGCGACTCAACACTGGTGAGTTCTTCTTTTTCCAGTTCAGACAATACAAACCTCAGAAACCATTGCAATCTACACTACAGAATGTTTCATTCATTCACGCGAATCTTGAATTCATCTTGTTCTCCACTCCCAGCAGGTTTTCGTTTCACCACTGGTGAATGTCCAAGCAACCCAAGGCTGGTTTCAGCTGCGTGTTAACACTCGCAGCCGTGCTGTTCAATTGGCTATCCAGTGAACGCTGGTTAGCTCTTGATTTTCCTTCCACACACCGAGCCTTCAGAAATCATTCTTATCTCCACTTCAGAATGTTCCATTCGTTCCCTGCGAATCTGGAATTCCTCTGACTCTCCACACCAGGCAGATTTTCCTAACAACACTGGTGAATGACCAGGTAATCCAATGCTGGTTTTCAGCGGCTGTTCACACTCAGAGCCTTGCTGTTCAATTGGCAATCCAGTCAAACCTAGTCAGCTCTTCATTTTCCTGTCCACACAACCCAGCGTTCAGAAATCATTGGAATCTCTACTACAGAAATTTCCATTCATTCACTGTGAATCTGGAAATAATCTGAATCTGCATTCCAGGAAGGCTTTCGTTACACCACTGATGAATGTCCAAGTAATGCAATGCTGCTTCTTAGTGGTCTGTTCACACTCGAAACCGTGCTGTTCACTGGCTATCCACTCAACATTGGTCAGCTCTTCAATATCCTGTCCAGACTATCCAGATTTCTAAATCTTGGCAATCTCCACTACAGAATGTTCCATTCAATCACGCGAATCTGGAATTCATCAGAGTCTCCACTCCCGGCAGGTTTTCGTGACACCACTGGTATATGTCCAAGGAAGCCAATGCTGGTTTTAAGCCGCCTGCTTATACTCTCAGCCGTGCTGTTCAATTTGCTATCCACCCAACCCTATTCAGCTCTACATTTTCCTGTCCTCATAACCCAACCATCAGAAATAATTGGTATCTCCTCCACAGAATGTTCCGTTCATTCACTGCGAATCTTAAATTCATCTGACTCTCAACTCCCGGCGGGTTATCGTTACACCACTTGTGAATGTCCAAGTAAGCCAATGCTGGTTTTCAGTGGCCTGTTCATACTAAGAGACGTGCTGTTCATTTGGCTATCCACTCCACCCTGTTCAGCTCTACATTTTCGTGTCCACAAAACCCAGCCTTCAGAAATCATTGGAATCACCACTAGAGAATGTTCCATTCATTCACTGCGAATCTGGAATTCATCTGAACCTCCACTCCCGGCAGGTTTTCGTTACACCACTGGTGAATGTCCAAGTAACTCAATACTGGTTTTCAGAGGCATGTTCAACTCGCAGAAGTGCTGTTCAATGGGCTATCCACTCAATATTGGTCAGCTCTTCATTTTCCTCTCCACACAAACCAGCCTTCAGAAATCATTGGGATCTCCACTACAGACTGTTCCATTCATTCACTGCGATTCTGCAATTCATCTGACTCTCCGCTCCAGGCAGGTTTTCATTACAGCACTGGTGAATGACCAAGTAATCCAATGCTGGTTTTCAGCCGCCTTTTCACACTCGCAGTGTGCTGTTCAATTGTCTATCCACTCAAACCTGGTCAGCCTTTCATTTTCTTTTCCACAATATCAGACTTCAGAAATCATTGGAATCGCCAGTACAGAATGTTCCATTCATTCACTGCCAATCTGGAATTCATCTGAATCTGCACTCCAGGTAGGCTTTCATTACACCACTTATGAATGTCCAAGTAACACAATGCTGGTTTTCAGCGGTCTGTTCACACTCTAAGCCCTGCTTTTTACTGGGTATCCACACAACTGTGGTCAGCTCTTCATTTTCATGTCCAAACAATCCAGACTTGAGAAATCATTGCAATCTCCAGTACAGAATGTTCCATTCATTCACTGCGAATCTGGAATTCAACTGAATCTCCACTACCTGCAGATTTATCTTACACCACTTGTGAATGTCCAAGTAAAACAATGCTGGTTTTCAGAGGCCTGTTCATGTTCGCAGTCGTGCTGTTCAATTGGCTATCCACTCAACCTGTTTTGCTCCTCATTTTCCTGTGCACACAACCCAGCCTTCAGAAATCATTGTAATCTCAACTACAGGATGTTCCATTCATTCACTGGGAATCTGGAATTCATCTGAATCTGCACTCCACGCAGGCTTTCGTTACACCACTGCTGAAAGTCGAAGTAATGCAATACTGGTTTTCAGTGGTCTGTTCACATTCGAAGCCGAGGCTTTTTACAGGCTATCCACTCAACACTGGTCAGCTCTTCATTTTCGTGTCCCCACAATCCAGATTTCAGAAATCATTGCAATCTCCACTACAGAATGTTCCATTCATTCACTGCGAGTCTGGAGTTTATCTGATTCTCCACTCCCGCCTGGTTAACATTACACCACTTGTGAATGTCCAAGTAAGCCAATGCTGGTTTTCAGAGGCCTGTTCATACTCGCAGCCGTGCTGTTTAATTGACAATTCACTCCACCCTGTTCAGCTCTTCATTGTCCCACCACACTACCAGCCTTCAGAAATCTTTGTTATCTCCACTACAGAATGTTCCATTCATTCACTGCGAATCTGGAATTCATCTGACTCTCAACTCCACGCAGGTTTTCATTACACCACTGTTGAATGTCCAAGTAACCCAATGCTGGTTTTCAGCGGCCTGATCATATTCGAAGCCCTGCTGTTTGCTTGGCTATCGATTCAAGCCTGGTCAGCTCTTCATTTTCCTGTCCACACAACACAGGCTTCAGAAATCATTGGAATCTCCTCTACAGAATGTTCCATTCATTCACTGCGAATGTGGAATTCAACTGACTCTCCACTCCATGCAGGTTTTCCTTACACCACTGATGAATGTCCAAGTAACCCAATGCTGGTTTTCAGCTGCATGTTCACACTCGCAGCCATGCTATACAATTGGCTTTCCACTAAATCCTGATTAGTTCTTGATTTTCCTTCCACACGACCCAGCCTTCAGAAATCATTGGAATCTCCACTAGAGAATGTTCCATTCATTCACTGCGAATCTGGAATTCCTCTGAACCTCCACTCCCGGCAGGTTTTCGTTACACCACTGTTGAATGTCCAAGTAACCCAATGTTTTAAGTGTTTTCTTCACAAGCGCAGTGGTGCTGTTCAATTGGCTATCCACTCAACCCTGGCCAGCTCTACATTTTCCTGTCCACACCACAGAGACTGGAGAAATCATTGTTATCTCCACTACAGAATGTTCCATTCATTCACAGCGAATCTGGAATTCATCTGAATCTCCACTCCCGGCAGGATTTCGTGACACCACTGGTAAATATCCAAGTAAGCCAATGCTGGTTTTAAGTGGCCTGCTCATACTCTCAGCCGTGCTGTTCAATTTGCTATCCACTCAACCCTCTTCAGCTCCATTTTCCTGTCCACATAACCCAAACTTCAGAAACAATTGGTATCTCCTCCACAGAATGTTCCATTCATTGACTGCAAATCTGAAATTCATCTAATTCTCAACTCCCGTCAGGTTTTCGTTACACCACTTGTGAATGTCCAATTAAGCCAAAGCTGGTTTTCAGTGGCCTGTTCTTACTACGAGACGTGCTGTTCATTTGGCTATCCATTCCACCCTGTTTAGCTCTACATTTTCGTGTCCACAAAACCCAGCCTTCAGAAATCATTGGAATCACCACTAGAGAATGTTCCATTCATTCACTGCGAATCTGGAATTCATCTGAATCTCCACTCCCGGCAGGTTTTCATTGCACCACTGCTGAATGTTCAAGAAACGCAATGATGGTTTTCAGCGGTCTATTCACACTCGAACCCGTGCTGTTCACGGTCTAGCGACTCAACACTGGTGAGTTCTTCTTTTTCCAGTTCAGACAATACAAACCTCAGAAACCATTGCAATCTACACTACAGAATGTTTCATTCATTCACGCGAATCTTGAATTCATCTTGTTCTCCACTCCCAGCAGGTTTTCGTTTCACCACTGGTGAATGTCCAAGCAACCCAAGGCTGGTTTCAGCTGCGTGTTAACACTCGCAGCCGTGCTGTTCAATTGGCTATCCAGTGAACGCTGGTTAGCTCTTGATTTTCCTTCCACACACCGAGCCTTCAGAAATCATTCTTATCTCCACTTCAGAATGTTCCATTCGTTCCCTGCGAATCTGGAATTCCTCTGACTCTCCACACCAGGCAGATTTTCCTAACAACACTGGTGAATGACCAGGTAATCCAATGCTGGTTTTCAGCGGCTGTTCACACTCACAGCCTTGCTGTTCAATTGGCAATCCAGTCAAACCTAGTCAGCTCTTCATTTTCCTGTCCACACAACCCAGCGTTCAGAAATCATTGGAATCTCTACTACAGAAATTTCCATTCATTCACTGTGAATCTGGAAATAATCTGAATCTGCATTCCAGGAAGGCTTTCGTTACACCACTGATGAATGTCCAAGTAATGCAATGCTGCTTCTTAGTGGTCTGTTCACACTCGAAACCGTGCTGTTCATTGGCTATCCACTCAATATCGGTCAGCTCTTCAATATCCTGTCCAGACTATCCAGATTTCTAAATGTTGGCAATCACCACTACAGAATGTTCCATTCAATCACGCGAATCTGGAATTCATCAGAGTCTCCACTCCTGGAAGGTTTTCGTGACACCACTGGTAAATGTCCAAGGAAGACAATGCTGGTTTTAAGCCGCCTGCTAACACACTCAGCCGTGCTGTTCAATTTGCTATCCACCCAACCCTATTCAGCTCTACATTTTCCTGTCCTCATAACCCAACCTTCAGAAATAATTGGTATCTCCTCCACAGAATGTTCCGTTCATTCACTGCGAATCTTAAATTCATCTGACTCTCAACACCCGGCGGGTTATCGTTACACCACTTGTGAATGTCCAAGTAAGCCAATGCTGGTTTTCAGTGGCCTGTTCATACTAAGAGACGTGCTGTTCATTTGGCTATCCACTCCACCCTGTTCAGCTCTACATTTTCGTGTCCACAAAACCCAGCCTTCAGAAATCATTGGAATCACCACTAGAGAATGTTCCATTCATTCACTGCGAATCTGGAATTCATCTGAACCTCCACTCCTGGCAGGTTTTCGTTACGCCACTGGTGAATGTCCAAGTAACTCAATACTGGTTTTCAGAGGCATGTTCAACTCGCAGAAGTGCTGTTCAATGGGCTATCCACTCAATATTGGTCAGCTCTTCATTTTCCTCTCCACACAAACCAGCCTTCAGAAATCATTGGGATCTCCACTACAGACTGTTCCATTCATTCACTGCGATTCTGCAATTCATCTGACTCTCCACTCCAGGCAGGTTTTCATTACAGCACTGGTGAATGACCAAGTAATCCAATGCTGGTTTTCAGCCGCCTTTTCACACTCGCAGTGTGCTGTTCAATTGTCTATCCACTCAAACCTGGTCAGCCTTTCATTTTCTTTTCCACAATATCAGACTTCAGAAATCATTGGAATCGCCAGTACAGAATGTTCCATTCATTCACTGCCAATCTGGAATTCATCTGAATCTGCACTCCAGGTAGGCTTTCATTACACCACTTATGAATGTCCAAGTAACACAATGCTGGTTTTCAGCGGTCTGTTCACACTCTAAGCCCTGCTTTTTACTGGGTATCCACACAACTGTGGTCAGCTCTTCATTTTCATGTCCAAACAATCCAGACTTGAGAAATCATTGCAATCTCCAGTACAGAATGTTCCATTCATTCACTGCGAATCTGGAATTCAACTGAATCTCCACTACCTGCAGATTTATCTTACACCACTTGTGAATGTCCAAGTAAAACAATGCTGGTTTTCAGAGGCCTGTTCATGTTCGCAGTCGTGCTGTTCAATTGGCTATCCACTCAACCTGTTTTGCTCCTCATTTTCCTGTGCACACAACCCAGCCTTCAGAAATCATTGTAATCTCCACTACAGGATGTTCCATTCATTCACTGGGAATCTGGAATTCATCTGAATCTGCACTCCACGCAGGCTTTCGTTACACCACTGCTGAAAGTCGAAGTAATGCAATACTGGTTTTCAGTGGTCTGTTCACATTCGAAGCCGAGGCTTTTTACAGGCTATCCACTCAACACTGGTCAGCTCTTCATTTTCGTGTCCCCACAATCCAGATTTCAGAAATCATTGCAATCTCCACTACAGAATGTTCCATTCATTCACTGCGAGTCTGGAGTTTATCTGATTCTCCACTCCCGCCTGGTTAACATTACACCACTTGTGAATGTCCAAGTAAGCCAATGCTGGTTTTCAGAGGCCTGTTCATACTCGCAGCCGTGCTGTTTAATTGACAATTCACTCCACCCTGTTCAGCTCTTCATTGTCCCACCACACTACCAGCCTTCAGAAATCTTTGTTATCTCCACTACAGAATGTTCCATTCATTCACTGCGAATCTGGAATTCATCTGACTCTCAACTCCACGCAGGTTTTCATTACACCACTGTTGAATGTCCAAGTAACCCAATGCTGGTTTTCAGCGGCCTGTTCATATTCGCAGCCCTGCTGTTTACTTGGCTATCGATTCAAGCCTGGTCAGCTCTTCATTTTCCTGTCCACACAACACAGGCTTCAGAAATCATTGGAATCTCCTCTACAGAATGTTCCATTCATTCACTGCGAATGTGGAATTCAACTGACTCTCCACTCCATGCAGGTTTTCCTTACACCACTGATGAATGTCCAAGTAACCCAATGCTGGTTTTCAGCTGCATGTTCACACTCGCAGCCATGCTATACAATTGGCTTTCCACTAAATCCTGATTAGTTCTTGATTTTCCTTCCACACGACCCAGCCTTCAGAAATCATTGGAATCTCCACTAGAGAATGTTCCATTCATTCACTGCGAATCTGGAATTCCTCTGAACCTCCACTCCCGGCAGGTTTTCGTTACACCACTGTTGAATGTCCAAGTAACCCAATGTTTTAAGTGTTTTCTTCACAAGCGCAGTGGTGCTGTTCAATTGGCTATCCACTCAACCCTGGCCAGCTCTACATTTTCCTGTCCACACCACAGAGACTGGAGAAATCATTGTTATCTCCACTACAGAATGTTCCATTCATTCACAGCGAATCTGGAATTCATCTGAATCTCCACTCCCGGCAGGTTTTCGTGACACCACTGGTAAATATCCAAGTAAGCCAATGCTGGTTTTAAGTGGCCTGCTCATACTCTCAGCCGTGCTGTTCAATTTGCTATCCACTCAACCCTCTTCAGCTCCATTTTCCTGTCCACATAACCCAAACTTCAGAAACAATTGGTATCTCCTCCACAGAATGTTCCATTCATTGACTGCAAATCTGAAATTCATCTAATTCTCAACTCCCGTCAGGTTTTCGTTACACCACTTGTGAATGTCCAATTAAGCCAAAGCTGGTTTTCAGTGGCCTGTTCTTACTACGAGACGTGCTGTTCATTTGGCTATCCATTCCACCCTGTTCAGCTCTACATTTTCGTGTCCACAAAACCCAGCCTTCAGAAATCATTGGAATCACCACTAGAGAATGTTCCATTCATTCACTGCGAATCTGGAATTCATCTGAATCTCCACTCCCGGCAGGTTTTCATTGCACCACTGCTGAATGTTCAAGTAACGCAATGATGGTTTTCAGCGGTCTATTCACACTCGAACCCGTGCTGTTCACGGTCTAGCGACTCAACACTGGTGAGTTCTTCTTTTTCCAGTTCAGACAATACAAACCTCAGAAACCATTGCAATCTACACTACAGAATGTTTCATTCATTCACGCGAATCTTGAATTCATCTTGTTCTCCACTCCCAGCAGGTTTTCGTTTCACCACTGGTGAATGTCCAAGCAACCCAAGGCTGGTTTCAGCTGCGTGTTAACACTCGCAGCCGTGCTGTTCAATTGGCTATCCAGTGAACGCTGGTTAGCTCTTGATTTTCCTTCCACACACCGAGCCTTCAGAAATCATTCTTATCTCCACTTCAGAATGTTCCATTCGTTCCCTGCGAATCTGGAATTCCTCTGACTCTCCACACCAGGCAGATTTTCCTAACAACACTGGTGAATGACCAGGTAATCCAATGCTGGTTTTCAGCGGCTGTTCACACTCAGAGCCTTGCTGTTCAATTGGCAATCCAGTCAAACCTAGTCAGCTCTTCATTTTCCTGTCCACACAACCCAGCGTTCAGAAATCATTGGAATCTCTACTACAGAAATTTCCATTCATTCACTGTGAATCTGGAAATAATCTGAATCTGCATTCCAGGAAGGCTTTCGTTACACCACTGATGAATGTCCAAGTAATGCAATGCTGCTTCTTAGTGGTCTGTTCACACTCGAAACCGTGCTGTTCACTGGCTATCCACTCAACATTGGTCAGCTCTTCAATATCCTGTCCAGACTATCCAGATTTCTAAATCTTGGCAATCTCCACTACAGAATGTTCCATTCAATCACGCGAATCTGGAATTCATCAGAGTCTCCACTCCCGGCAGGTTTTCGTGACACCACTGGTATATGTCCAAGGAAGCCAATGCTGGTTTTAAGCCGCCTGCTTATACTCTCAGCCGTGCTGTTCAATTTGCTATCCACCCAACCCTATTCAGCTCTACATTTTCCTGTCCTCATAACCCAACCATCAGAAATAATTGGTATCTCCTCCACAGAATGTTCCGTTCATTCACTGCGAATCTTAAATTCATCTGACTCTCAACTCCCGGCGGGTTATCGTTACACCACTTGTGAATGTCCAAGTAAGCCAATGCTGGTTTTCAGTGGCCTGTTCATACTACGAGACGTGCTGTTCATTTGGCTATCCACTCCACCCTGTTCAGCTCTACATTTTCGTGTCCACAAAACCCAGCCTTCAGAAATCATTGGAATCACCACTAGAGAATGTTCCATTCATTCACTGCGAATCTGGAATTCATCTGAACCTCCACTCCCGGCAGGTTTTCGTTACACCACTGGTGAATGTCCAAGTAACTCAATACTGGTTTTCAGAGGCATGTTCAACTCGCAGAAGTGCTGTTCAATGGGCTATCCACTCAATATTGGTCAGCTCTTCATTTTCCTCTCCACACAAACCAGCCTTCAGAAATCATTGGGATCTCCACTACAGACTGTTCCATTCATTCACTGCGATTCTGCAATTCATCTGACTCTCCGCTCCAGGCAGGTTTTCATTACAGCACTGGTGAATGACCAAGTAATCCAATGCTGGTTTTCAGCCGCCTTTTCACACTCGCAGTGTGCTGTTCAATTGTCTATCCACTCAAACCTGGTCAGCCTTTCATTTTCTTTTCCACAATATCAGAATTCAGAAATCATTGGAATCGCCAGTACAGAATGTTCCATTCATTCACTGCCAATCTGGAATTCATCTGAATCTGCACTCCAGGTAGGCTTTCATTACACCACTTATGAATGTCCAAGTAACACAATGCTGGTTTTCAGCGGTCTGTTCACACTCTAAGCCCTGCTTTTTACTGGGTATCCACACAACTGTGGTCAGCTCTTCATTTTCATGTCCAAACAATCCAGACTTGAGAAATCATTGCAATCTCCAGTACAGAATGTTCCATTCATTCACTGCGAATCTGGAATTCAACTGAATCTCCACTACCTGCAGATTTATCTTACACCACTTGTGAATGTCCAAGTAAAACAATGCTGGTTTTCAGAGGCCTGTTCATGTTCGCAGTCGTGCTGTTCAATTGGCTATCCACTCAACCTGTTTTGCTCCTCATTTTCCTGTGCACACAACCCAGCCTTCAGAAATCATTGTAATCTCAACTACAGGATGTTCCATTCATTCACTGGGAATCTGGAATTCATCTGAATCTGCACTCCACGCAGGCTTTCGTTACACCACTGCTGAAAGTCGAAGTAATGCAATACTGGTTTTCAGTGGTCTGTTCACATTCGAAGCCGAGGCTTTTTACAGGCTATCCACTCAACACTGGTCAGCTCTTCATTTTCGTGTCCCCACAATCCAGATTTCAGAAATCATTGCAATCTCCACTACAGAATGTTCCATTCATTCACTGCGAGTCTGGAGTTTATCTGATTCTCCACTCCCGCCTGGTTAACATTACACCACTTGTGAATGTCCAAGTAAGCCAATGCTGGTTTTCAGAGGCCTGTTCATACTCGCAGCCGTGCTGTTTAATTGACAATTCACTCCACCCTGTTCAGCTCTTCATTGTCCCACCACACTACCAGCCTTCAGAAATCTTTGTTATCTCCACTACAGAATGTTCCATTCATTCACTGCGAATCTGGAATTCATCTGACTCTCAACTCCACGCAGGTTTTCATTACACCACTGTTGAATGTCCAAGTAACCCAATGCTGGTTTTCAGCGGCCTGATCATATTCGAAGCCCTGCTGTTTGCTTGGCTATCGATTCAAGCCTGGTCAGCTCTTCATTTTCCTGTCCACACAACACAGGCTTCAGAAATCCTTGGAATCTCCTCTACAGAATGTTCCATTCATTCACTGCGAATGTGGAATTCAACTGACTCTCCACTCCATGCAGGTTTTCCTTACACCACTGATGAATGTCCAAGTAACCCAATGCTGGTTTTCAGCTGCATGTTCACACTCGCAGCCATGCTATACAATTGGCTTTCCACTAAATCCTGATTAGTTCTTGATTTTCCTTCCACACGACCCAGCCTTCAGAAATCATTGGAATCTCCACTAGAGAATGTTCCATTCATTCACTGCGAATCTGGAATTCCTCTGAACCTCCACTCCCGGCAGGTTTTCGTTACACCACTGTTGAATGTCCAAGTAACCCAATGTTTTAAGTGTTTTCTTCACAAGCGCAGTGGTGCTGTTCAATTGGCTATCCACTCAACCCTGGCCAGCTCTACATTTTCCTGTCCACACCACAGAGACTGGAGAAATCATTGTTATCTCCACTACAGAATGTTCCATTCATTCACAGCGAATCTGGAATTCATCTGAATCTCCACTCCCGGCAGGTTTTCGTGACACCACTGGTAAATATCCAAGTAAGCCAATGCTGGTTTTAAGTGGCCTGCTCATACTCTCAGCCGTGCTGTTCAATTTGCTATCCACTCAACCCTCTTCAGCTCCATTTTCCTGTCCACATAACCCAAACTTCAGAAACAATTGGTATCTCCTCCACAGAATGTTCCATTCATTGACTGCAAATCTGAAATTCATCTAATTCTCAACTCCCGTCAGGTTTTCGTTACACCACTTGTGAATGTCCAATTAAGCCAAAGCTGGTTTTCAGTGGCCTGTTCTTACTACGAGACGTGCTGTTCATTTGGCTATCCATTCCACCCTGTTCAGCTCTACATTTTCGTGTCCACAAAACCCAGCCTTCAGAAATCATTGGAATCACCACTAGAGAATGTTCCATTCATTCACTGCGAATCTGGAATTCATCTGAATCTCCACTCCCGGCAGGTTTTCATTGCACCACTGCTGAATGTTCAAGAAACGCAATGATGGTTTTCAGCGGTCTATTCACACTCGAACCCGTGCTGTTCACGGTCTAGCGACTCAACACTGGTGAGTTCTTCTTTTTCCAGTTCAGACAATACAAACCTCAGAAACCATTGCAATCTACACTACAGAATGTTTCATTCATTCACGCGAATCTTGAATTCATCTTGTTCTCCACTCCCAGCAGGTTTTCGTTTCACCACTGGTGAATGTCCAAGCAACCCAAGGCTGGTTTCAGCTGCGTGTTAACACTCGCAGCCGTGCTGTTCAATTGGCTATCCAGTGAACGCTGGTTAGCTCTTGATTTTCCTTCCACACACCGAGCCTTCAGAAATCATTCTTATCTCCACTTCAGAATGTTCCAATCGTTCCCTGCGAATCTGGAATTCCTCTGACTCTCCACACCAGGCAGATTTTCCTAACAACACTGGTGAATGACCAGGTAATCCAATGCTGGTTTTCAGCGGCTGTTCACACTCACAGCCTTGCTGTTCAATTGGCAATCCAGTCAAACCTAGTCAGCTCTTCTTCATTTTCCTGTCCACACAACCCAGAGTTCAGAAATCATTGGAATCTCTACTACAGAAATTTCCATTCATTCACTGTGAATCTGGAAATAATCTGAATCTGCATTCCAGGAAGTCTTTCGTTACACCACTGATGAATGTCCAAGTAATGCAATGCTGCTTCTTAGTGGTCTGTTCACACTCGAAACCGTGCTGTTCATTGGCTATCCACTCAATATCGGTCAGCTCTTCAATATCCTCTCCAGACTATCCAGATTTCTAAATGTTGGCAATCACCACTACAGAATGTTCCATTCAATCACGCGAATCTGGAATTCATCAGAGTCTCCACTCCTGGAAGGTTTTCGTGACACCACTGGTAAATGTCCAAGGAAGACAATGCTGGTTTTAAGCCGCCTGCTAACACACTCAGCCGTGCTGTTCAATTTGCTATCCACCCAACCCTATTCAGCTCTACATTTTCCTGTCCTCATAACCCAACCTTCAGAAATAATTGGTATCTCCTCCACAGAATGTTCCGTTCATTCACTGCGAATCTTAAATTCATCTGACTCTCAACTCCCGGCGGGTTATCGTTACACCACTTGTGAATGTCCAAGTAAGCCAATGCTGGTTTTCAGAGGCCTGTTCAACTCGCAGAAGTGCTGTTCAATGGGCTATCCACTCAATATTTGTCAGCTCTTCATTTTCCTCTCCACACAAACCAGCCTTCAGAAATCATTGGGATCTCCACTACAGACTGTTCCATTCATTCACTGCGATTCTGCAATTCATCGGACTCTCCACTCCAGGCAGGTTTTCATTACAGCACTGGTGAATGACCAAGTAATCCAATGCTGGTTTTCAGCTGCCTTTTCACACTCGCAGTGTGCTGTTCAATTGTCTATCCACTCAAACCTGGTCAGCCTTTCATTTTCTTTTCCACAATATCAGACTTCAGAAATCATTGGAATCGCCAGTACAGAATGTTCCATTCATTCTCTGCCAATCTGGAATTCATCTGAATCTGCACTCCAGGTAGGCTTTCATTACACCACTTATGAATGTCCAAGTAACACAATGCTGGTTTTCAGCGGTCTGTTCACACTCTAAGCCCTGCTTTTTACTGGGTATCCACACAACTGTGGTCAGCTCTTCATTTTCATGTCCAAACAATCCAGACTTGAGAAATCATTGCAATCTCCAGTACAGAATGTTCCATTCATTCACTGCGAATCTGGAATTCAACTGAATCTCCACTACCTGCAGATTTATCTTACACCACTTGTGAATGTCCAAGTAAAACAATGCTGGTTTTCAGAGGCCTGTTCGTGTTCGCAGTCGTGCTGTTCAATTGGCTATCCACTCAACCTGTTTTGCTCCTCATTTTCCTGTGCACACAACCCAGCCTTCAGAAATCATTGTAATCTCCACTACAGGATGTTCCATTCATTCACTGGGAATCTGGAATTCATCTGAATCTGCACTCCACGCAGGCTTTCGTTACACCACTGCTGAAAGTCGAAGTAATGCAATACTGGTTTTCAGTGGTCTGTTCACATTCGAAGCCGAGGCTTTTTACAGGCTATCCACTCAACACTGGTCAGCTCTTCATTTTCGTGTCCCCACAATCCAGATTTCAGAAATCATTGCAATCTCCACTACAGAATGTTCCATTCATTCACTGCGAGTCTGGAGTTTATCTGATTCTCCACTCCCGCCTGGTTAACATTACACCACTTGTGAATGTCCAAGTAAGCCAATGCTGGTTTTCAGAGGCCTGATCATACTCGCAGCCGTGCTGTTTAATTGACAATTCACTCCACCCTGTTCAGCTCTTCATTGTCCCACCACACTACCAGCCTTCAGAAATCTTTGTTATCTCCACTACAGAATGTTCCATTCATTCACTGCGAATCTGGAATTCATCTGACTCTCAACTCCACGCAGGTTTTCATTACACCACTGTTGAATGTCCAAGTAACCCAATGCTGGTTTTCAGCGGCCTGTTCATATTCGCAGCCCTGCTGTTTACTTGGCTATCGATTCAAGCCTGGTCAGCTCTTCATTTTCCTGTCCACACAACACAGGCTTCAGAAATCATTGGAATCTCCTCTACAGAATGTTCCATTCATTCACTGCGAATGTGGAATTCAACTGACTCTCCACTCCATGCAGGTTTTCCTTACACCACTGATGAATGTCCAAGTAACCCAATGCTGGTTTTCAGCTGCATGTTCACACTCGCAGCCATGCTATACAATTGGCTTTCCACTAAATCCTGATTAGTTCTTGATTTTCCTTCCACACGACCCAGCCTTCAGAAATCATTGGAATCTCCACTAGAGAATGTTCCATTCATTCACTGCGAATCTGGAATTCCTCTGAACCTCCACTCCCGGCAGGTTTTCGTTACACCACTGTTGAATGTCCAAGTAACCCAATGTTTTAAGTGTTTTCTTCACAAGCGCAGTGGTGCTGTTCAATTGGCTATCCACTCAACCCTGGCCAGCTCTACATTTTCCTGTCCACACCACAGAGACTGGAGAAATCATTGTTATCTCCACTACAGAATGTTCCATTCATTCACAGCGAATCTGGAATTCATCTGAATCTCCACTCCCGGCAGGTTTTCGTGACACCACTGGTAAATATCCAAGTAAGCCAATGCTGGTTTTAAGTGGCCTGCTCATACTCTCAGCCGTGCTGTTCAATTTGCTATCCACTCAACCCTCTTCAGCTCCATTTTCCTGTCCACATAACCCAAACTTCAGAAACAATTGGTATCTCCTCCACAGAATGTTCCATTCATTGACTGCAAATCTGAAATTCATCTAATTCTCAACTCCCGTCAGGTTTTCGTTACACCACTTGTGAATGTCCAATTAAGCCAAAGCTGGTTTTCAGTAGCCTGTTCTTACTACGAGACGTGCTGTTCATTTGGCTATCCATTCCACCCTGTTCAGCTCTACATTTTCGTGTCCACAAAAACCCAGCCTTCAGAAATCATTGGAATCACCACTAGAGAATGTTCCATTCATTCACTGCGAATCTGGAATTCATCTGAATCTCCACTCCCGGCAGGTTTTCATTGCACCACTGCTGAATGTTCAAGTAACGCAATGATGGTTTTCAGCGGTCTATTCACACTCGAACCCGTGCTGTTCACGGTCTAGCGACTCAACACTGGTGAGTTCTTCTTTTTCCAGTTCAGACAATACAAACCTCAGAAACCATTGCAATCTACACTACAGAATGTTTCATTCATTCACGCGAATCTTGAATTCATCTTGTTCTCCACTCCCAGCAGGTTTTCGTTTCACCACTGGTGAATGTCCAAGCAACCCAAGGCTGGTTTCAGCTGCGTGTTAACACTCGCAGCCGTGCTGTTCAATTGGCTATCCAGTGAACGCTGGTTAGCTCTTGATTTTCCTTCCACACACCGAGCCTTCAGAAATCATTCTTATCTCCACTTCAGAATGTTCCATTCGTTCCCTGCGAATCTGGAATTCCTCTGACTCTCCACACCAGGCAGATTTTCCTAACAACACTGGTGAATGACCAGGTAATCCAATGCTGGTTTTCAGCGGCTGTTCACACTCACAGCCTTGCTGTTCAATTGGCAATCCAGTCAAACCTAGTCAGCTCTTCATTTTCCTGTCCACACAACCCAGCGTTCAGAAATCATTGGAATCTCTACTACAGAAATTTCCATTCATTCACTGTGAATCTGGAAATAATCTGAATCTGCATTCCAGGAAGGCTTTCGTTACACCACTGATGAATGTCCAAGTAATGCAATGCTGCTTCTTAGTGGTCTGTTCACACTCGAAACCGTGCTGTTCACTGGCTATCCACTCAACATTGGTCAGCTCTTCAATATCCTGTCCAGACTATCCAGATTTCTAAATCTTGGCAATCTCCACTACAGAATGTTCCATTCAATCACGCGAATCTGGAATTCATCAGAGTCTCCACTCCCGGCAGGTTTTCGTGACACCACTGGTATATGTCCAAGGAAGCCAATGCTGGTTTTAAGCCGCCTGCTTATACTCTCAGCCGTGCTGTTCAATTTGCTATCCACCCAACCCTATTCAGCTCTACATTTTCCTGTCCTCATAACCCAACCTTCAGAAATAATTGGTATCTCCTCCACAGAATGTTCCGTTCATTCACTGCGAATCTTAAATTCATCTGACTCTCAACTCCCGGCGGGTTATCGTTACACCACTTGTGAATGTCCAAGTAAGCCAATGCTGGTTTTCAGTGGCCTGTTCATACTAAGAGACGTGCTGTTCATTTGGCTATCCACTCCACCCTGTTCAGCTCTACATTTTCGTGTCCACAAAACCCAGCCTTCAGAAATCATTGGAATCACCACTAGAGAATGTTCCATTCATTCACTGCGAATCTGGAATTCATCTGAACCTCCACTCCCGGCAGGTTTTCGTTACGCCACTGGTGAATGTCCAAGTAACTCAATACTGGTTTTCAGAGGCATGTTCAACTCGCAGAAGTGCTGTTCAATGGGCTATCCACTCAATATTGGTCAGCTCTTCATTTTCCTCTCCACACAAACCAGCCTTCAGAAATCATTGGGATCTCCACTACAGACTGTTCCATTCATTCACTGCGATTCTGCAATTCATCTGACTCTCCGCTCCAGGCAGGTTTTCATTACAGCACTGGTGAATGACCAAGTAATCCAATGCTGGTTTTCAGCCGCCTTTTCACACTCGCAGTGTGCTGTTCAATTGTCTATCCACTCAAACCTGGTCAGCCTTTCATTTTCTTTTCCACAATATCAGACTTCAGAAATCATTGGAATCGCCAGTACAGAATGTTCCATTCATTCACTGCCAATCTGGAATTCATCTGAATCTGCACTCCAGGTAGGCTTTCATTACACCACTTATGAATGTCCAAGTAACACAATGCTGGTTTTCAGCGGTCTGTTCACACTCTAAGCCCTGCTTTTTACTGGGTATCCACACAACTGTGGTCAGCTCTTCATTTTCATGTCCAAACAATCCAGACTTGAGAAATCATTGCAATCTCCAGTACAGAATGTTCCATTCATTCACTGCGAATCTGGAATTCAACTGAATCTCCACTACCTGCAGATTTATCTTACACCACTTGTGAATGTCCAAGTAAAACAATGCTGGTTTTCAGAGGCCTGTTCATGTTCGCAGTCGTGCTGTTCAATTGGCTATCCACTCAACCTGTTTTGCTCCTCATTTTCCTGTGCACACAACCCAGCCTTCAGAAATCATTGTAATCTCCACTACAGGATGTTCCATTCATTCACTGGGAATCTGGAATTCATCTGAATCTGCACTCCACGCAGGCTTTCGTTACACCACTGCTGAAAGTCGAAGTAATGCAATACTGGTTTTCAGTGGTCTGTTCACATTCGAAGCCGAGGCTTTTTACAGGCTATCCACTCAACACTGGTCAGCTCTTCATTTTCGTGTCCCCACAATCCAGATTTCAGAAATCATTGCAATCTCCACTACAGAATGTTCCATTCATTCACTGCGAGTCTGGAGTTTATCTGATTCTCCACTCCCGCCTGGTTAACATTACACCACTTGTGAATGTCCAAGTAAGCCAATGCTGGTTTTCAGAGGCCTGTTCATACTCGCAGCCGTGCTGTTTAATTGACAATTCACTCCACCCTGTTCAGCTCTTCATTGTCCCACCACACTACCAGCCTTCAGAAATCTTTGTTATCTCCACTACAGAATGTTCCATTCATTCACTGCGAATCTGGAATTCATCTGACTCTCAACTCCACGCAGGTTTTCATTACACCACTGTTGAATGTCCAAGTAACCCAATGCTGGTTTTCAGCGGCCTGTTCATATTCGCAGCCCTGCTGTTTACTTGGCTATCGATTCAAGCCTGGTCAGCTCTTCATTTTCCTGTCCACACAACACAGGCTTCAGAAATCATTGGAATCTCCTCTACAGAATGTTCCATTCATTCACTGCGAATGTGGAATTCAACTGACTCTCCACTCCATGCAGGTTTTCCTTACACCACTGATGAATGTCCAAGTAACCCAATGCTGGTTTTCAGCTGCATGTTCACACTCGCAGCCATGCTATACAATTGGCTTTCCACTAAATCCTGATTAGTTCTTGATTTTCCTTCCACACGACCCAGCCTTCAGAAATCATTGGAATCTCCACTAGAGAATGTTCCATTCATTCACTGCGAATCTGGAATTCCTCTGAACCTCCACTCCCGGCAGGTTTTCGTTACACCACTGTTGAATGTCCAAGTAACCCAATGTTTTAAGTGTTTTCTTCACAAGCGCAGTGGTGCTGTTCAATTGGCTATCCACTCAACCCTGGCCAGCTCTACATTTTCCTGTCCACACCACAGAGACTGGAGAAATCATTGTTATCTCCACTACAGAATGTTCCATTCATTCACAGCGAATCTGGAATTCATCTGAATCTCCACTCCCGGCAGGTTTTCGTGACACCACTGGTAAATATCCAAGTAAGCCAATGCTGGTTTTAAGTGGCCTGCTCATACTCTCAGCCGTGCTGTTCAATTTGCTATCCACTCAACCCTCTTCAGCTCCATTTTCCTGTCCACATAACCCAAACTTCAGAAACAATTGGTATCTCCTCCACAGAATGTTCCATTCATTGACTGCAAATCTGAAATTCATCTAATTCTCAACTCCCGTCAGGTTTTCGTTACACCACTTGTGAATGTCCAATTAAGCCAAAGCTGGTTTTCAGTGGCCTGTTCTTACTACGAGACGTGCTGTTCATTTGGCTATCCATTCCACCCTGTTCAGCTCTACATTTTCGTGTCCACAAAACCCAGCCTTCAGAAATCATTGGAATCACCACTAGAGAATGTTCCATGCATTCACTGCGAATCTGGAATTCATCTGAATCTCCACTCCCGGCAGGTTTTCATTGCACCACTGCTGAATGTTCAAGTAACGCAATGATGGTTTTCAGCGGTCTATTCACACTCGAACCCGTGCTGTTCACGGTCTAGCGACTCAACACTGGTGAGTTCTTCTTTTTCCAGTTCAGACAATACAAACCTCAGAAACCATTGCAATCTACACTACAGAATGTTTCATTCATTCACGCGAATCTTGAATTCATCTTGTTCTCCACTCCCAGCAGGTTTTCGTTTCACCACTGGTGAATGTCCAAGCAACCCAAGGCTGGTTTCAGCTGCGTGTTAACACTCGCAGCCGTGCTGTTCAATTGGCTATCCAGTGAACGCTGGTTAGCTCTTGATTTTCCTTCCACACACCGAGCCTTCAGAAATCATTCTTATCTCCACTTCAGAATGTTCCATTCGTTCCCTGCGAATCTGGAATTCCTCTGACTCTCCACACCAGGCAGATTTTCCTAACAACACTGGTGAATGACCAGGTAATCCAATGCTGGTTTTCAGCGGCTGTTCACACTCACAGCCTTGCTGTTCAATTGGCAATCCAGTCAAACCTAGTCAGCTCTTCTTCATTTTCCTGTCCACACAACCCAGCGTTCAGAAATCATTGGAATCTCTACTACAGAAATTTCCATTCATTCACTGTGAATCTGGAAATAATCTGAATCTGCATTCCAGGAAGGCTTTCGTTACACCACTGATGAATGTCCAAGTAATGCAATGCTGCTTCTTAGTGGTCTGTTCACACTCGAAACCGTGCTGTTCATTGGCTATCCACTCAATATCGGTCAGCTCTTCAATATCCTGTCCAGACTATCCAGATTTCTAAATGTTGGCAATCACCACTACAGAATGTTCCATTCAATCACGCGAATCTGGAATTCATCAGAGTCTCCACTCCTGGAAGGTTTTCGTGACACCACTGGTAAATGTCCAAGGAAGACAATGCTGGTTTTAAGCCGCCTGCTAACACACACAGCCGTGCTGTTCAATTTGCTATCCACCCAACCCTATTCAGCTCTACATTTTCCTGTCCTCATAACCCAACCTTCAGAAATAATTGGTATCTCCTCCACAGAATGTTCCGTTCATTCACTGCGAATCTTAAATTCATCTGACTCTCAACTCCCGGCGGGTTATCGTTACACCACTTGTGAATGTCCAAGTAAGCCAATGCTGGTTTTCAGTGGCCTGTTCATACTAAGAGACGTGCTGTTCATTTGGCTATCCACTCCACCCTGTTCAGCTCTACATTTTCGTGTCCACAAAACCCAGCCTTCAGAAATCATTGGAATCACCACTAGAGAATGTTCCATTCATTCACTGCGAATCTGGAATTCATCTGAACCTCCACTCCTGGCAGGTTTTCGTTACGCCACTGGTGAATGTCCAAGTAACTCAATACTGGTTTTCAGAGGCATGTTCAACTCGCAGAAGTGCTGTTCAATGGGCTACCCACTCAATATTGGTCAGCTCTTCATTTTCCTCTCCACACAAACCAGCCTTCAGAAATCATTGGGATCTCCACTACAGACTGTTCCATTCATTCACTGCGATTCTGCAATTCATCTGACTCTCCGCTCCAGGCAGGTTTTCATTACAGCACTGGTGAATGACCAAGTAATCCAATGCTGGTTTTCAGCCGCCTTTTCACACTCGCAGTGTGCTGTTCAATTGTCTATCCACTCAAACCTGGTCAGCCTTTCATTTTCTTTTCCACAATATCAGACTTCAGAAATCATTGGAATCGCCAGTACAGAATGTTCCATTCATTCACTGCCAATCTGGAATTCATCTGAATCTGCACTCCAGGTAGGCTTTCATTACACCACTTATGAATGTCCAAGTAACACAATGCTGGTTTTCAGCGGTCTGTTCACACTCTAAGCCCTGCTTTTTACTGGGTATCCACACAACTGTGGTCAGCTCTTCATTTTCATGTCCAAACAATCCAGACTTGAGAAATCATTGCAATCTCCAGTACAGAATGTTCCATTCATTCACTGCGAATCTGGAATTCAACTGAATCTCCACTACCTGCAGATTTATCTTACACCACTTGTGAATGTCCAAGTAAAACAATGCTGGTTTTCAGAGGCCTGTTCATGTTCGCAGTCGTGCTGTTCAATTGGCTATCCACTCAACCTGTTTTGCTCCTCATTTTCCTGTGCACACAACCCAGCCTTCAGAAATCATTGTAATCTCCACTACAGGATGTTCCATTCATTCACTGGGAATCTGGAATTCATCTGAATCTGCACTCCACGCAGGCTTTCGTTACACCACTGCTGAAAGTCGAAGTAATGCAATACTGGTTTTCAGTGGTCTGTTCACATTCGAAGCCGAGGCTTTTTACAGGCTATCCACTCAACACTGGTCAGCTCTTCATTTTCGTGTCCCCACAATCCAGATTTCAGAAATCATTGCAATCTCCACTACAGAATGTTCCATTCATTCACTGCGAGTCTGGAGTTTATCTGATTCTCCACTCCCGCCTGGTTAACATTACACCACTTGTGAATGTCCAAGTAAGCCAATGCTGGTTTTCAGAGGCCTGTTCATACTCGCAGCCGTGCTGTTTAATTGACAATTCACTCCACCCTGTTCAGCTCTTCATTGTCCCACCACACTACCAGCCTTCAGAAATCTTTGTTATCTCCACTACAGAATGTTCCATTCATTCACTGCGAATCTGGAATTCATCTGACTCTCAACTCCACGCAGGTTTTCATTACACCACTGTTGAATGTCCAAGTAACCCAATGCTGGTTTTCAGCGGCCTGTTCATATTCGCAGCCCTGCTGTTTACTTGGCTATCGATTCAAGCCTGGTCAGCTCTTCATTTTCCTGTCCACACAACACAGGCTTCAGAAATCATTGGAATCTCCTCTACAGAATGTTCCATTCATTCACTGCGAATGTGGAATTCAACTGACTCTCCACTCCATGCAGGTTTTCCTTACACCACTGATGAATGTCCAAGTAACCCAATGCTGGTTTTCAGCTGCATGTTCACACTCGCAGCCATGCTATACAATTGGCTTTCCACTAAATCCTGATTAGTTCTTGATTTTCCTTCCACACGACCCAGCCTTCAGAAATCATTGGAATCTCCACTAGAGAATGTTCCATTCATTCACTGCGAATCTGGAATTCCTCTGAACCTCCACTCCCGGCAGGTTTTCGTTACACCACTGTTGAATGTCCAAGTAACCCAATGTTTTAAGTGTTTTCTTCACAAGCGCAGTGGTGCTGTTCAATTGGCTATCCACTCAACCCTGGCCAGCTCTACATTTTCCTGTCCACACCACAGAGACTGGAGAAATCATTGTTATCTCCACTACAGAATGTTCCATTCATTCACAGCGAATCTGGAATTCATCTGAATCTCCACTCCCGGCAGGTTTTCGTGACACCACTGGTAAATATCCAAGTAAGCCAATGCTGGTTTTAAGTGGCCTGCTCATACTCTCAGCCGTGCTGTTCAATTTGCTATCCACTCAACCCTCTTCAGCTCCATTTTCCTGTCCACATAACCCAAACTTCAGAAACAATTGGTATCTCCTCCACAGAATGTTCCATTCATTGACTGCAAATCTGAAATTCATCTAATTCTCAACTCCCGTCAGGTTTTCGTTACACCACTTGTGAATGTCCAATTAAGCCAAAGCTGGTTTTCAGTGGCCTGTTCTTACTACGAGACGTGCTGTTCATTTGGCTATCCATTCCACCCTGTTCAGCTCTACATTTTCGTGTCCACAAAACCCAGCCTTCAGAAATCATTGGAATCACCACTAGAGAATGTTCCATTCATTCACTGCGAATCTGGAATTCATCTGAACCTCCACTCCCGGCAGGTTTTCGTTACGCCACTGGTGAATGTCCAAGTAACTCAATACTGGTTTTCAGAGGCATGTTCAACTCGCAGAAGTGCTGTTCAATGGGCTATCCACTCAATATTGGTCAGCTCTTCATTTTCCTCTCCACACAAACCAGCCTTCAGAAATCATTGGGATCTCCACTACAGACTGTTCCATTCATTCACTGCGATTCTGCAATTCATCTGACTCTCCGCTCCAGGCAGGTTTTCATTACAGCACTGGTGAATGACCAAGTAATCCAATGCTGGTTTTCAGCCGCCTTTTCACACTCGCAGTGTGCTGTTCAATTGTCTAGCCACTCAAACCTGGTCAGCCTTTCATTTTCTTTTCCACAATATCAGACTTCAGAAATCATTGGAATCGCCAGTACAGAATGTTCCATTCATTCACTGCCAATCTGGAATTCATCTGAATCTGCACTCCAGGTAGGCTTTCATTACACCACTTATGAATGTCCAAGTAACACAATGCTGGTTTTCAGCGGTCTGTTCACACTCTAAGCCCTGCTTTTTACTGGGTATCCACACAACTGTGGTCAGCTCTTCATTTTCATGTCCAAACAATCCAGACTTGACAAATCATTGCAATCTCCAGTACAGAATGTTCCATTCATTCACTGCGAATCTGGAATTCAACTGAATCTCCACTACCTGCAGATTTATCTTACACCACTTGTGAATGTCCAAGTAAAACAATGCTGGTTTTCAGAGGCCTGTTCATGTTCGCAGTCGTGCTGTTCAATTGGCTATCCACTCAACCTGTTTTGCTCCTCATTTTCCTGTGCACACAACCCAGCCTTCAGAAATCATTGTAATCTCCACTACAGGATGTTCCATTCATTCACTGGGAATCTGGAATTCATCTGAATCTGCACTCCACGCAGGCTTTCGTTACACCACTGCTGAAAGTCGAAGTAATGCAATACTGGTTTTCAGTGGTCTGTTCACATTCGAAGCCGAGGCTTTTTACAGGCTATCCACTCAACACTGGTCAGCTCTTCATTTTCGTGTCCCCACAATCCAGATTTCAGAAATCATTGCAATCTCCACTACAGAATGTTCCATTCATTCACTGCGAGTCTGGAGTTTATCTGATTCTCCACTCCCGCCTGGTTAACATTACACCACTTGTGAATGTCCAAGTAAGCCAATGCTGGTTTTCAGAGGCCTGTTCATACTCGCAGCCGTGCTGTTTAATTGACAATTCACTCCACCCTGTTCAGCTCTTCATTGTCCCACCACACTACCAGCCTTCAGAAATCTTTGTTATCTCCACTACAGAATGTTCCATTCATTCACTGCGAATCTGGAATTCATCTGACTCTCAACTCCACGCAGGTTTTCATTACACCACTGTTGAATGTCCAAGTAACCCAATGCTGGTTTTCAGCGGCCTGTTCATATTCGCAGCCCTGCTGTTTACTTGGCTATCGATTCAAGCCTGGTCAGCTCTTCATTTTCCTGTCCACACAACACAGGCTTCAGAAATCATTGGAATCTCCTCTACAGAATGTTCCATTCATTCACTGCGAATGTGGAATTCAACTGACTCTCCACTCCATGCAGGTTTTCCTTACACCACTGATGAATGTCCAAGTAACCCAATGCTGGTTTTCAGCTGCATGTTCACACTCGCAGCCATGCTATACAATTGGCTTTCCACTAAATCCTGATTAGTTCTTGATTTTCCTTCCACACGACCCAGCCTTCAGAAATCATTGGAATCTCCACTAGAGAATGTTCCATTCATTCACTGCGAATCTGGAATTCCTCTGAACCTCCACTCCCGGCAGGTTTTCGTTACACCACTGTTGAATGTCCAAGTAACCCAATGTTTTAAGTGTTTTCTTCACAAGCGCAGTGGTGCTGTTCAATTGGCTATCCACTCAACCCTGGCCAGCTCTACATTTTCCTGTCCACACCACAGAGACTGGAGAAATCATTGTTATCTCCACTACAGAATGTTCCATTCATTCACAGCGAATCTGGAATTCATCTGAATCTCCACTCCCGGCAGGTTTTCGTGACACCACTGGTAAATATCCAAGTAAGCCAATGCTGGTTTTAAGTGGCCTGCTCATACTCTCAGCCGTGCTGTTCAATTTGCTATCCACTCAACCCTCTTCAGCTCCATTTTCCTGTCCACATAACCCAAACTTCAGAAACAATTGGTATCTCCTCCACAGAATGTTCCATTCATTGACTGCAAATCTGAAATTCATCTAATTCTCAACTCCCGTCAGGTTTTCGTTACACCACTTGTGAATGTCCAATTAAGCCAAAGCTGGTTTTCAGTAGCCTGTTCTTACTACGAGACGTGCTGTTCATTTGGCTATCCATTCCACCCTGTTCAGCTCTACATTTTCGTGTCCACAAAAACCCAGCCTTCAGAAATCATTGGAATCACCACTAGAGAATGTTCCATTCATTCACTGCGAATCTGGAATTCATCTGAATCTCCACTCCCGGCAGGTTTTCATTGCACCACTGCTGAATGTTCAAGTAACGCAATGATGGTTTTCAGCGGTCTATTCACACTCGAACCCGTGCTGTTCACGGTCTAGCGACTCAACACTGGTGAGTTCTTCTTTTTCCAGTTCAGACAATACAAACCTCAGAAACCATTGCAATCTACACTACAGAATGTTTCATTCATTCACGCGAATCTTGAATTCATCTTGTTCTCCACTCCCAGCAGGTTTTCGTTTCACCACTGGTGAATGTCCAAGCAACCCAAGGCTGGTTTCAGCTGCGTGTTAACACTCGCAGCCGTGCTGTTCAATTGGCTATCCAGTGAACGCTGGTTAGCTCTTGATTTTCCTTCCACACACCGAGCCTTCAGAAATCATTCTTATCTCCACTTCAGAATGTTCCATTCGTTCCCTGCGAATCTGGAATTCCTCTGACTCTCCACACCAGGCAGATTTTCCTAACAACACTGGTGAATGACCAGGTAATCCAATGCTGGTTTTCAGCGGCTGTTCACACTCACAGCCTTGCTGTTCAATTGGCAATCCAGTCAAACCTAGTCAGCTCTTCATTTTCCTGTCCACACAACCCAGCGTTCAGAAATCATTGGAATCTCTACTACAGAAATTTCCATTCATTCACTGTGAATCTGGAAATAATCTGAATCTGCATTCCAGGAAGGCTTTCGTTACACCACTGATGAATGTCCAAGTAATGCAATGCTGCTTCTTAGTGGTCTGTTCACACTCGAAACCGTGCTGTTCACTGGCTATCCACTCAACATTGGTCAGCTCTTCAATATCCTGTCCAGACTATCCAGATTTCTAAATCTTGGCAATCTCCACTACAGAATGTTCCATTCAATCACGCGAATCTGGAATTCATCAGAGTCTCCACTCCCGGCAGGTTTTCGTGACACCACTGGTATATGTCCAAGGAAGCCAATGCTGGTTTTAAGCCGCCTGCTTATACTCTCAGCCGTGCTGTTCAATTTGCTATCCACCCAACCCTATTCAGCTCTACATTTTCCTGTCCTCATAACCCAACCTTCAGAAATAATTGGTATCTCCTCCACAGAATGTTCCGTTCATTCACTGCGAATCTTAAATTCATCTGACTCTCAACTCCCGGCGGGTTATCGTTACACCACTTGTGAATGTCCAAGTAAGCCAATGCTGGTTTTCAGTGGCCTGTTCATACTAAGAGACGTGCTGTTCATTTGGCTATCCACTCCACCCTGTTCAGCTCTACATTTTCGTGTCCACAAAACCCAGCCTTCAGAAATCATTGGAATCACCACTAGAGAATGTTCCATTCATTCACTGCGAATCTGGAATTCATCTGAACCTCCACTCCCGGCAGGTTTTCGTTACGCCACTGGTGAATGTCCAAGTAACTCAATACTGGTTTTCAGAGGCATGTTCAACTCGCAGAAGTGCTGTTCAATGGGCTATCCACTCAATATTGGTCAGCTCTTCATTTTCCTCTCCACACAAACCAGCCTTCAGAAATCATTGGGATCTCCACTACAGACTGTTCCATTCATTCACTGCGATTCTGCAATTCATCTGACTCTCCGCTCCAGGCAGGTTTTCATTACAGCACTGGTGAATGACCAAGTAATCCAATGCTGGTTTTCAGCCGCCTTTTCACACTCGCAGTGTGCTGTTCAATTGTCTAGCCACTCAAACCTGGTCAGCCTTTCATTTTCTTTTCCACAATATCAGACTTCAGAAATCATTGGAATCGCCAGTACAGAATGTTCCATTCATTCACTGCCAATCTGGAATTCATCTGAATCTGCACTCCAGGTAGGCTTTCATTACACCACTTATGAATGTCCAAGTAACACAATGCTGGTTTTCAGCGGTCTGTTCACACTCTAAGCCCTGCTTTTTACTGGGTATCCACACAACTGTGGTCAGCTCTTCATTTTCATGTCCAAACAATCCAGACTTGACAAATCATTGCAATCTCCAGTACCGAATGTTCCATTCATTCACTGCGAATCTGGAATTCAACTGAATCTCCACTACCTGCAGATTTATCTTACACCACTTGTGAATGTCCAAGTAAAACAATGCTGGTTTTCAGAGGCCTGTTCATGTTCGCAGTCGTGCTGTTCAATTGGCTATCCACTCAACCTGTTTTGCTCCTCATTTTCCTGTGCACACAACCCAGCCTTCAGAAATCATTGTAATCTCCACTACAGGATGTTCCATTCATTCACTGGGAATCTGGAATTCATCTGAATCTGCACTCCACGCAGGCTTTCGTTACACCACTGCTGAAAGTCGAAGTAATGCAATACTGGTTTTCAGTGGTCTGTTCACATTCGAAGCCGAGGCTTTTTACAGGCTATCCACTCAACACTGGTCAGCTCTTCATTTTCGTGTCCCCACAATCCAGATTTCAGAAATCATTGCAATCTCCACTACAGAATGTTCCATTCATTCACTGCGAGTCTGGAGTTTATCTGATTCTCCACTCCCGCCTGGTTAACATTACACCACTTGTGAATGTCCAAGTAAGCCAATGCTGGTTTTCAGAGGCCTGTTCATACTCGCAGCCGTGCTGTTTAATTGACAATTCACTCCACCCTGTTCAGCTCTTCATTGTCCCACCACACTACCAGCCTTCAGAAATCTTTGTTATCTCCACTACAGAATGTTCCATTCATTCACTGCGAATCTGGAATTCATCTGACTCTCAACTCCACGCAGGTTTTCATTACACCACTGTTGAATGTCCAAGTAACCCAATGCTGGTTTTCAGCGGCCTGTTCATATTCGCAGCCCTGCTGTTTACTTGGCTATCGATTCAAGCCTGGTCAGCTCTTCATTTTCCTGTCCACACAACACAGGCTTCAGAAATCATTGGAATCTCCTCTACAGAATGTTCCATTCATTCACTGCGAATGTGGAATTCAACTGACTCTCCACTCCATGCAGGTTTTCCTTACACCACTGATGAATGTCCAAGTAACCCAATGCTGGTTTTCAGCTGCATGTTCACACTCGCAGCCATGCTATACAATTGGCTTTCCACTAAATCCTGATTAGTTCTTGATTTTCCTTCCACACGACCCAGCCTTCAGAAATCATTGGAATCTCCACTAGAGAATGTTCCATTCATTCACTGCGAATCTGGAATTCCTCTGAACCTCCACTCCCGGCAGGTTTTCGTTACACCACTGTTGAATGTCCAAGTAACCCAATGTTTTAAGTGTTTTCTTCACAAGCGCAGTGGTGCTGTTCAATTGGCTATCCACTCAACCCTGGCCAGCTCTACATTTTCCTGTCCACACCACAGAGACTGGAGAAATCATTGTTATCTCCACTACAGAATGTTCCATTCATTCACAGCGAATCTGGAATTCATCTGAATCTCCACTCCCGGCAGGTTTTCGTGACACCACTGGTAAATATCCAAGTAAGCCAATGCTGGTTTTAAGTGGCCTGCTCATACTCTCAGCCGTGCTGTTCAATTTGCTATCGACTCAACCCTCTTCACCTCCATTTTCCTGTCCACATAACCCAAACTTCAGAAACAATTGGTATCTCCTCCACAGAATGTTCCATTCATTGACTGCAAATCTGAAATTCATCTAATTCTCAACTCCCGTCAGGTTTTCGTTACACCACTTGTGAATGTCCAATTAAGCCAAAGCTGGTTTTCAGTGGCCTGTTCTTACTACGAGACGTGCTGTTCATTTGGCTATCCATTCCACCCTGTTCAGCTCTACATTTTCGTGTCCACAAAACCCAGCCTTCAGAAATCATTGGAATCACCACTAGAGAATGTTCCATGCATTCACTGCGAATCTGGAATTCATCTGAATCTCCACTCCCGGCAGGTTTTCATTGCACCACTGCTGAATGTTCAAGTAACGCAATGATGGTTTTCAGCGGTCTATTCACACTCGAACCCGTGCTGTTCACGGTCTAGCGACTCAACACTGGTGAGTTCTTCTTTTTCCAGTTCAGACAATACAAACCCCAGAAACCATTGCAATCTACACTACAGAATGTTTCATTCATTCACGCGAATCTTGAATTCATCTTGTTCTCCACTCCCAGCAGGTTTTCGTTTCACCACTGGTGAATGTCCAAGCAACCCAAGGCTGGTTTCAGCTGCGTGTTAACACTCGCAGCCGTGCTGTTCAATTGGCTATCCAGTGAACGCTGGTTAGCTCTTGATTTTCCTTCCACACACCGAGCCTTCAGAAATCATTCTTATCTCCACTTCAGAATGTTCCATTCGTTCCCTGCGAATCTGGAATTCCTCTGACTCTCCACACCAGGCAGATTTTCCTAACAACACTGGTGAATGACCAGGTAATCCAATGCTGGTTTTCAGCGGCTGTTCACACTCACAGCCTTGCTGTTCAATTGGCAATCCAGTCAAACCTAGTCAGCTCTTCTTCATTTTCCTGTCCACACAACCCAGCGTTCAGAAATCATTGGAATCTCTACTACAGAAATTTCCATTCATTCACTGTGAATCTGGAAATAATCTGAATCTGCATTCCAGGAAGGCTTTCGTTACACCACTGATGAATGTCCAAGTAATGCAATGCTGCTTCTTAGTGGTCTGTTCACACTCGAAACCGTGCTGTTCATTGGCTATCCACTCAATATCGGTCAGCTCTTCAATATCCTGTCCAGACTATCCAGATTTCTAAATGTTGGCAATCACCACTACAGAATGTTCCATTCAGTCACGCGAATCTGGAATTCATCAGAGTCTCCACTCCTGGAAGGTTTTCGTGACACCACTGGTAAATGTCCAAGGAAGACAATGCTGGTTTTAAGCCGCCTGCTAACACACACAGCCGTGCTGTTCAATTTGCTATCCACCCAACCCTATTCAGCTCTACATTTTCCTGTCCTCATAACCCAACCTTCAGAAATAATTGGTATCTCCTCCACAGAATGTTCCGTTCATTCACTGCGAATCTTAAATTCATCTGACTCTCAACTCCCGGCGGGTTATCGTTACACCACTTGTGAATGTCCAAGTAAGCCAATGCTGGTTTTCAGTGGCCTGTTCATACTAAGAGACGTGCTGTTCATTTGGCTATCCACTCCACCCTGTTCAGCTCTACATTTTCGTGTCCACAAAACCCAGCCTTCAGAAATCATTGGAATCACCACTAGAGAATGTTCCATTCATTCACTGCGAATCTGGAATTCATCTGAACCTCCACTCCTGGCAGGTTTTCGTTACGCCACTGGTGAATGTCCAAGTAACTCAATACTGGTTTTCAGAGGCATGTTCAACTCGCAGAAGTGCTGTTCAATGGGCTACCCACTCAATATTGGTCAGCTCTTCATTTTCCTCTCCACACAAACCAGCCTTCAGAAATCATTGGGATCTCCACTACAGACTGTTCCATTCATTCACTGCGATTCTGCAATTCATCTGACTCTCCGCTCCAGGCAGGTTTTCATTACAGCACTGGTGAATGACCAAGTAATCCAATGCTGGTTTTCAGCCGCCTTTTCACACTCGCAGTGTGCTGTTCAATTGTCTATCCACTCAAACCTGGTCAGCCTTTCATTTTCTTTTCCACAATATCAGACTTCAGAAATCATTGGAATCGCCAGTACAGAATCTTCCATTCATTCACTGCCAATCTGGAATTCATCTGAATCTGCACTCCAGGTAGGCTTTCATTACACCACTTATGAATGTCCAAGTAACACAATGCTGGTTTTCAGCGGTCTGTTCACACTCTAAGCCCTGCTTTTTACTGGGTATCCACACAACTGTGGTCAGCTCTTCATTTTCATGTCCAAACAATCCAGACTTGAGAAATCATTGCAATCTCCAGTACAGAATGTTCCATTCATTCACTGCGAATCTGGAATTCAACTGAATCTCCACTACCTGCAGATTTATCTTACACCACTTGTGAATGTCCAAGTAAAACAATGCTGGTTTTCAGAGGCCTGTTCATGTTCGCAGTCGTGCTGTTCAATTGGCTATCCACTCAACCTGTTTTGCTCCTCATTTTCCTGTGCACACAACCCAGCCTTCAGAAATCATTGTAATCTCCACTACAGGATGTTCCATTCATTCACTGGGAATCTGGAATTCATCTGAATCTGCACTCCACGCAGGCTTTCGTTACACCACTGCTGAAAGTCGAAGTAATGCAATACTGGTTTTCAGTGGTCTGTTCACATTCGAAGCCGAGGCTTTTTACAGGCTATCCACTCAACACTGGTCAGCTCTTCATTTTCGTGTCCCCACAATCCAGATTTCAGAAATCATTGCAATCTCCACTACAGAATGTTCCATTCATTCACTGCGAGTCTGGAGTTTATCTGATTCTCCACTCCCGCCTGGTTAACATTACACCACTTGTGAATGTCCAAGTAAGCCAATGCTGGTTTTCAGAGGCCTGTTCATACTCGCAGCCGTGCTGTTTAATTGACAATTCACTCCACCCTGTTCAGCTCTTCATTGTCCCACCACACTACCAGCCTTCAGAAATCTTTGTTATCTCCACTACAGAATGTTCCATTCATTCACTGCGAATCTGGAATTCATCTGACTCTCAACTCCACGCAGGTTTTCATTACACCACTGTTGAATGTCCAAGTAACCCAATGCTGGTTTTCAGCGGCCTGTTCATATTCGCAGCCCTGCTGTTTACTTGGCTATCGATTCAAGCCTGGTCAGCTCTTCATTTTCCTGTCCACACAACACAGGCTTCAGAAATCATTGGAATCTCCTCTACAGAATGTTCCATTCATTCACTGCGAATGTGGAATTCAACTGACTCTCCACTCCATGCAGGTTTTCCTTACACCACTGATGAATGTCCAAGTAACCCAATGCTGGTTTTCAGCTGCATGTTCACACTCGCAGCCATGCTATACAATTGGCTTTCCACTAAATCCTGATTAGTTCTTGATTTTCCTTCCACACGACCCAGCCTTCAGAAATCATTGGAATCTCCACTAGAGAATGTTCCATTCATTCACTGCGAATCTGGAATTCCTCTGAACCTCCACTCCCGGCAGGTTTTCGTTACACCACTGTTGAATGTCCAAGTAACCCAATGTTTTAAGTGTTTTCTTCACAAGCGCAGTGGTGCTGTTCAATTGGCTATCCACTCAACCCTGGCCAGCTCTACATTTTCCTGTCCACACCACAGAGACTGGAGGAATCATTGTTATCTCCACTACAGAATGTTCCATTCATTCACAGCGAATCTGGAATTCATCTGAATCTCCACTCCCGGCAGGTTTTCGTGACACCACTGGTAAATATCCAAGTAAGCCAATGCTGGTTTTAAGTGGCCTGCTCATACTCTCAGCCGTGCTGTTCAATTTGCTATCGACTCAACCCTCTTCACCTCCATTTTCCTGTCCACATAACCCAAACTTCAGAAACAATTGGTATCTCCTCCACAGAATGTTCCATTCATTGACTGCAAATCTGAAATTCATCTAATTCTCAACTCCCGTCAGGTTTTCGTTACACCACTTGTGAATGTCCAATTAAGCCAAAGCTGGTTTTCAGTGGCCTGTTCTTACTACGAGACGTGCTGTTCATTTGGCTATCCATTCCACCCTGTTCAGCTCTACATTTTCGTGTCCACAAAACCCAGCCTTCAGAAATCATTGGAATCACCACTAGAGAATGTTCCATGCATTCACTGCGAATCTGGAATTCATCTGAATCTCCACTCCCGGCAGGTTTTCATTGCACCACTGCTGAATGTTCAAGTAACGCAATGATGGTTTTCAGCGGTCTATTCACACTCGAACCCGTGCTGTTCACGGTCTAGCGACTCAACACTGGTGAGTTCTTCTTTTTCCAGTTCAGACAATACAAACCCCAGAAACCATTGCAATCTACACTACAGAATGTTTCATTCATTCACGCGAATCTTGAATTCATCTTGTTCTCCACTCCCAGCAGGTTTTCGTTTCACCACTGGTGAATGTCCAAGCAACCCAAGGCTGGTTTCAGCTGCGTGTTAACACTCGCAGCCGTGCTGTTCAATTGGCTATCCAGTGAACGCTGGTTAGCTCTTGATTTTCCTTCCACACACCGAGCCTTCAGAAATCATTCTTATCTCCACTTCAGAATGTTCCATTCGTTCCCTGCGAATCTGGAATTCCTCTGACTCTCCACACCAGGCAGATTTTCCTAACAACACTGGTGAATGACCAGGTAATCCAATGCTGGTTTTCAGCGGCTGTTCACACTCACAGCCTTGCTGTTCAATTGGCAATCCAGTCAAACCTAGTCAGCTCTTCTTCATTTTCCTGTCCACACAACCCAGCGTTCAGAAATCATTGGAATCTCTACTACAGAAATTTCCATTCATTCACTGTGAATCTGGAAATAATCTGAATCTGCATTCCAGGAAGGCTTTCGTTACACCACTGATGAATGTCCAAGTAATGCAATGCTGCTTCTTAGTGGTCTGTTCACACTCGAAACCGTGCTGTTCATTGGCTATCCACTCAATATCGGTCAGCTCTTCAATATCCTGTCCAGACTATCCAGATTTCTAAATGTTGGCAATCACCACTACAGAATGTTCCATTCAGTCACGCGAATCTGGAATTCATCAGAGTCTCCACTCCTGGAAGGTTTTCGTGACACCACTGGTAAATGTCCAAGGAAGACAATGCTGGTTTTAAGCCGCCTGCTAACACACACAGCCGTGCTGTTCAATTTGCTATCCACCCAACCCTATTCAGCTCTACATTTTCCTGTCCTCATAACCCAACCTTCAGAAATAATTGGTATCTCCTCCACAGAATGTTCCGTTCATTCACTGCGAATCTTAAATTCATCTGACTCTCAACTCCCGGCGGGTTATCGTTACACCACTTGTGAATGTCCAAGTAAGCCAATGCTGGTTTTCAGTGGCCTGTTCATACTAAGAGACGTGCTGTTCATTTGGCTATCCACTCCACCCTGTTCAGCTCTACATTTTCGTGTCCACAAAACCCAGCCTTCAGAAATCATTGGAATCACCACTAGAGAATGTTCCATTCATTCACTGCGAATCTGGAATTCATCTGAACCTCCACTCCTGGCAGGTTTTCGTTACGCCACTGGTGAATGTCCAAGTAACTCAATACTGGTTTTCAGAGGCATGTTCAACTCGCAGAAGTGCTGTTCAATGGGCTACCCACTCAATATTGGTCAGCTCTTCATTTTCCTCTCCACACAAACCAGCCTTCAGAAATCATTGGGATCTCCACTACAGACTGTTCCATTCATTCACTGCGATTCTGCAATTCATCTGACTCTCCGCTCCAGGCAGGTTTTCATTACAGCACTGGTGAATGACCAAGTAATCCAATGCTGGTTTTCAGCCGCCTTTTCACACTCGCAGTGTGCTGTTCAATTGTCTATCCACTCAAACCTGGTCAGCCTTTCATTTTCTTTTCCACAATATCAGACTTCAGAAATCATTGGAATCGCCAGTACAGAATCTTCCATTCATTCACTGCCAATCTGGAATTCATCTGAATCTGCACTCCAGGTAGGCTTTCATTACACCACTTATGAATGTCCAAGTAACACAATGCTGGTTTTCAGCGGTCTGTTCACACTCTAAGCCCTGCTTTTTACTGGGTATCCACACAACTGTGGTCAGCTCTTCATTTTCATGTCCAAACAATCCAGACTTGAGAAATCATTGCAATCTCCAGTACAGAATGTTCCATTCATTCACTGCGAATCTGGAATTCAACTGAATCTCCACTACCTGCAGATTTATCTTACACCACTTGTGAATGTCCAAGTAAAACAATGCTGGTTTTCAGAGGCCTGTTCATGTTCGCAGTCGTGCTGTTCAATTGGCTATCCACTCAACCTGTTTTGCTCCTCATTTTCCTGTGCACACAACCCAGCCTTCAGAAATCATTGTAATCTCCACTACAGGATGTTCCATTCATTCACTGGGAATCTGGAATTCATCTGAATCTGCACTCCACGCAGGCTTTCGTTACACCACTGCTGAAAGTCGAAGTAATGCAATACTGGTTTTCAGTGGTCTGTTCACATTCGAAGCCGAGGCTTTTTACAGGCTATCCACTCAACACTGGTCAGCTCTTCATTTTCGTGTCCCCACAATCCAGATTTCAGAAATCATTGCAATCTCCACTACAGAATGTTCCATTCATTCACTGCGAGTCTGGAGTTTATCTGATTCTCCACTCCCGCCTGGTTAACATTACACCACTTGTGAATGTCCAAGTAAGCCAATGCTGGTTTTCAGAGGCCTGTTCATACTCGCAGCCGTGCTGTTTAATTGACAATTCACTCCACCCTGTTCAGCTCTTCATTGTCCCACCACACTACCAGCCTTCAGAAATCTTTGTTATCTCCACTACAGAATGTTCCATTCATTCACTGCGAATCTGGAATTCATCTGACTCTCAACTCCACGCAGGTTTTCATTACACCACTGTTGAATGTCCAAGTAACCCAATGCTGGTTTTCAGCGGCCTGTTCATATTCGCAGCCCTGCTGTTTACTTGGCTATCGATTCAAGCCTGGTCAGCTCTTCATTTTCCTGTCCACACAACACAGGCTTCAGAAATCATTGGAATCTCCTCTACAGAATGTTCCATTCATTCACTGCGAATGTGGAATTCAACTGACTCTCCACTCCATGCAGGTTTTCCTTACACCACTGATGAATGTCCAAGTAACCCAATGCTGGTTTTCAGCTGCATGTTCACACTCGCAGCCATGCTATACAATTGGCTTTCCACTAAATCCTGATTAGTTCTTGATTTTCCTTCCACACGACCCAGCCTTCAGAAATCATTGGAATCTCCACTAGAGAATGTTCCATTCATTCACTGCGAATCTGGAATTCCTCTGAACCTCCACTCCCGGCAGGTTTTCGTTACACCACTGTTGAATGTCCAAGTAACCCAATGTTTTAAGTGTTTTCTTCACAAGCGCAGTGGTGCTGTTCAATTGGCTATCCACTCAACCCTGGCCAGCTCTACATTTTCCTGTCCACACCACAGAGACTGGAGGAATCATTGTTATCTCCACTACAGAATGTTCCATTCATTCACAGCGAATCTGGAATTCATCTGAATCTCCACTCCCGGCAGGTTTTCGTGACACCACTGGTAAATATCCAAGTAAGCCAATGCTGGTTTTAAGTGGCCTGCTCATACTCTCAGCCGTGCTGTTCAATTTGCTATCGACTCAACCCTCTTCACCTCCATTTTCCTGTCCACATAACCCAAACTTCAGAAACAATTGGTATCTCCTCCACAGAATGTTCCATTCATTGACTGCAAATCTGAAATTCATCTAATTCTCAACTCCCGTCAGGTTTTCGTTACACCACTTGTGAATGTCCAATTAAGCCAAAGCTGGTTTTCAGTGGCCTGTTCTTACTACGAGACGTGCTGTTCATTTGGCTATCCATTCCACCCTGTTCAGCTCTACATTTTCGTGTCCACAAAACCCAGCCTTCAGAAATCATTGGAATCACCACTAGAGAATGTTCCATGCATTCACTGCGAATCTGGAATTCATCTGAATCTCCACTCCCGGCAGGTTTTCATTGCACCACTGCTGAATGTTCAAGTAACGCAATGATGGTTTTCAGCGGTCTATTCACACTCGAACCCGTGCTGTTCACGGTCTAGCGACTCAACACTGGTGAGTTCTTCTTTTTCCAGTTCAGACAATACAAACCCCAGAAACCATTGCAATCTACACTACAGAATGTTTCATTCATTCACGCGAATCTTGAATTCATCTTGTTCTCCACTCCCAGCAGGTTTTCGTTTCACCACTGGTGAATGTCCAAGCAACCCAAGGCTGGTTTCAGCTGCGTGTTAACACTCGCAGCCGTGCTGTTCAATTGGCTATCCAGTGAACGCTGGTTAGCTCTTGATTTTCCTTCCACACACCGAGCCTTCAGAAATCATTCTTATCTCCACTTCAGAATGTTCCATTCGTTCCCTGCGAATCTGGAATTCCTCTGACTCTCCACACCAGGCAGATTTTCCTAACAACACTGGTGAATGACCAGGTAATCCAATGCTGGTTTTCAGCGGCTGTTCACACTCACAGCCTTGCTGTTCAATTGGCAATCCAGTCAAACCTAGTCAGCTCTTCTTCATTTTCCTGTCCACACAACCCAGCGTTCAGAAATCATTGGAATCTCTACTACAGAAATTTCCATTCATTCACTGTGAATCTGGAAATAATCTGAATCTGCATTCCAGGAAGGCTTTCGTTACACCACTGATGAATGTCCAAGTAATGCAATGCTGCTTCTTAGTGGTCTGTTCACACTCGAAACCGTGCTGTTCATTGGCTATCCACTCAATATCGGTCAGCTCTTCAATATCCTGTCCAGACTATCCAGATTTCTAAATGTTGGCAATCACCACTACAGAATGTTCCATTCAGTCACGCGAATCTGGAATTCATCAGAGTCTCCACTCCTGGAAGGTTTTCGTGACACCACTGGTAAATGTCCAAGGAAGACAATGCTGGTTTTAAGCCGCCTGCTAACACACACAGCCGTGCTGTTCAATTTGCTATCCACCCAACCCTATTCAGCTCTACATTTTCCTGTCCTCATAACCCAACCTTCAGAAATAATTGGTATCTCCTCCACAGAATGTTCCGTTCATTCACTGCGAATCTTAAATTCATCTGACTCTCAACTCCCGGCGGGTTATCGTTACACCACTTGTGAATGTCCAAGTAAGCCAATGCTGGTTTTCAGTGGCCTGTTCATACTAAGAGACGTGCTGTTCATTTGGCTATCCACTCCACCCTGTTCAGCTCTACATTTTCGTGTCCACAAAACCCAGCCTTCAGAAATCATTGGAATCACCACTAGAGAATGTTCCATTCATTCACTGCGAATCTGGAATTCATCTGAACCTCCACTCCTGGCAGGTTTTCGTTACGCCACTGGTGAATGTCCAAGTAACTCAATACTGGTTTTCAGAGGCATGTTCAACTCGCAGAAGTGCTGTTCAATGGGCTACCCACTCAATATTGGTCAGCTCTTCATTTTCCTCTCCACACAAACCAGCCTTCAGAAATCATTGGGATCTCCACTACAGACTGTTCCATTCATTCACTGCGATTCTGCAATTCATCTGACTCTCCGCTCCAGGCAGGTTTTCATTACAGCACTGGTGAATGACCAAGTAATCCAATGCTGGTTTTCAGCCGCCTTTTCACACTCGCAGTGTGCTGTTCAATTGTCTAGCCACTCAAACCTGGTCAGCCTTTCATTTTCTTTTCCACAATATCAGACTTCAGAAATCATTGGAATCGCCAGTACAGAATGTTCCATTCATTCACTGCCAATCTGGAATTCATCTGAATCTGCACTCCAGGTAGGCTTTCATTACACCACTTATGAATGTCCAAGTAACACAATGCTGGTTTTCAGCGGTCTGTTCACACTCTAAGCCCTGCTTTTTACTGGGTATCCACACAACTGTGGTCAGCTCTTCATTTTCATGTCCAAACAATCCAGACTTGACAAATCATTGCAATCTCCAGTACAGAATGTTCCATTCATTCACTGCGAATCTGGAATTCAACTGAATCTCCACTACCTGCAGATTTATCTTACACCACTTGTGAATGTCCAAGTAAAACAATGCTGGTTTTCAGAGGCCTGTTCATGTTCGCAGTCGTGCTGTTCAATTGGCTATCCACTCAACCTGTTTTGCTCCTCATTTTCCTGTGCACACAACCCAGCCTTCAGAAATCATTGTAATCTCCACTACAGGATGTTCCATTCATTCACTGGGAATCTGGAATTCATCTGAATCTGCACTCCACGCAGGCTTTCGTTACACCACTGCTGAAAGTCGAAGTAATGCAATACTGGTTTTCAGTGGTCTGTTCACATTCGAAGCCGAGGCTTTTTACAGGCTATCCACTCAACACTGGTCAGCTCTTCATTTTCGTGTCCCCACAATCCAGATTTCAGAAATCATTGCAATCTCCACTACAGAATGTTCCATTCATTCACTGCGAGTCTGGAGTTTATCTGATTCTCCACTCCCGCCTGGTTAACATTACACCACTTGTGAATGTCCAAGTAAGCCAATGCTGGTTTTCAGAGGCCTGTTCATACTCGCAGCCGTGCTGTTTAATTGACAATTCACTCCACCCTGTTCAGCTCTTCATTGTCCCACCACACTACCAGCCTTCAGAAATCTTTGTTATCTCCACTACAGAATGTTCCATTCATTCACTGCGAATCTGGAATTCATCTGACTCTCAACTCCACGCAGGTTTTCATTACACCACTGTTGAATGTCCAAGTAACCCAATGCTGGTTTTCAGCGGCCTGTTCATATTCGCAGCCCTGCTGTTTACTTGGCTATCGATTCAAGCCTGGTCAGCTCTTCATTTTCCTGTCCACACAACACAGGCTTCAGAAATCATTGGAATCTCCTCTACAGAATGTTCCATTCATTCACTGCGAATGTGGAATTCAACTGACTCTCCACTCCATGCAGGTTTTCCTTACACCACTGATGAATGTCCAAGTAACCCAATGCTGGTTTTCAGCTGCATGTTCACACTCGCAGCCATGCTATACAATTGGCTTTCCACTAAATCCTGATTAGTTCTTGATTTTCCTTCCACACGACCCAGCCTTCAGAAATCATTGGAATCTCCACTAGAGAATGTTCCATTCATTCACTGCGAATCTGGAATTCCTCTGAACCTCCACTCCCGGCAGGTTTTCGTTACACCACTGTTGAATGTCCAAGTAACCCAATGTTTTAAGTGTTTTCTTCACAAGCGCAGTGGTGCTGTTCAATTGGCTATCCACTCAACCCTGGCCAGCTCTACATTTTCCTGTCCACACCACAGAGACTGGAGAAATCATTGTTATCTCCACTACAGAATGTTCCATTCATTCACAGCGAATCTGGAATTCATCTGAATCTCCACTCCCGGCAGGTTTTCGTGACACCACTGGTAAATATCCAAGTAAGCCAATGCTGGTTTTAAGTGGCCTGCTCATACTCTCAGCCGTGCTGTTCAATTTGCTATCCACTCAACCCTCTTCAGCTCCATTTTCCTGTCCACATAACCCAAACTTCAGAAACAATTGGTATCTCCTCCACAGAATGTTCCATTCATTGACTGCAAATCTGAAATTCATCTAATTCTCAACTCCCGTCAGGTTTTCGTTACACCACTTGTGAATGTCCAATTAAGCCAAAGCTGGTTTTCAGTGGCCTGTTCTTACTACGAGACGTGCTGTTCATTTGGCTATCCATTCCACCCTGTTCAGCTCTACATTTTCGTGTCCACAAAACCCAGCCTTCAGAAATCATTGGAATCACCACTAGAGAATGTTCCATGCATTCACTGCGAATCTGGAATTCATCTGAATCTCCACTCCCGGCAGGTTTTCATTGCACCACTGCTGAATGTTCAAGTAACGCAATGATGGTTTTCAGCGGTCTATTCACACTCGAACCCGTGCTGTTCACGGTCTAGCGACTCAACACTGGTGAGTTCTTCTTTTTCCAGTTCAGACAATACAAACCCCAGAAACCATTGCAATCTACACTACAGAATGTTTCATTCATTCACGCGAATCTTGAATTCATCTTGTTCTCCACTCCCAGCAGGTTTTCGTTTCACCACTGGTGAATGTCCAAGCAACCCAAGGCTGGTTTCAGCTGCGTGTTAACACTCGCAGCCGTGCTGTTCAATTGGCTATCCAGTGAACGCTGGTTAGCTCTTGATTTTCCTTCCACACACCGAGCCTTCAGAAATCATTCTTATCTCCACTTCAGAATGTTCCATTCGTTCCCTGCGAATCTGGAATTCCTCTGACTCTCCACACCAGGCAGATTTTCCTAACAACACTGGTGAATGACCAGGTAATCCAATGCTGGTTTTCAGCGGCTGTTCACACTCACAGCCTTGCTGTTCAATTGGCAATCCAGTCAAACCTAGTCAGCTCTTCTTCATTTTCCTGTCCACACAACCCAGCGTTCAGAAATCATTGGAATCTCTACTACAGAAATTTCCATTCATTCACTGTGAATCTGGAAATAATCTGAATCTGCATTCCAGGAAGGCTTTCGTTACACCACTGATGAATGTCCAAGTAATGCAATGCTGCTTCTTAGTGGTCTGTTCACACTCGAAACCGTGCTGTTCATTGGCTATCCACTCAATATCGGTCAGCTCTTCAATATCCTGTCCAGACTATCCAGATTTCTAAATGTTGGCAATCACCACTACAGAATGTTCCATTCAGTCACGCGAATCTGGAATTCATCAGAGTCTCCACTCCTGGAAGGTTTTCGTGACACCACTGGTAAATGTCCAAGGAAGACAATGCTGGTTTTAAGCCGCCTGCTAACACACACAGCCGTGCTGTTCAATTTGCTATCCACCCAACCCTATTCAGCTCTACATTTTCCTGTCCTCATAACCCAACCTTCAGAAATAATTGGTATCTCCTCCACAGAATGTTCCGTTCATTCACTGCGAATCTTAAATTCATCTGACTCTCAACTCCCGGCGGGTTATCGTTACACCACTTGTGAATGTCCAAGTAAGCCAATGCTGGTTTTCAGTGGCCTGTTCATACTAAGAGACGTGCTGTTCATTTGGCTATCCACTCCACCCTGTTCAGCTCTACATTTTCGTGTCCACAAAACCCAGCCTTCAGAAATCATTGGAATCACCACTAGAGAATGTTCCATTCATTCACTGCGAATCTGGAATTCATCTGAACCTCCACTCCTGGCAGGTTTTCGTTACGCCACTGGTGAATGTCCAAGTAACTCAATACTGGTTTTCAGAGGCATGTTCAACTCGCAGAAGTGCTGTTCAATGGGCTACCCACTCAATATTGGTCAGCTCTTCATTTTCCTCTCCACACAAACCAGCCTTCAGAAATCATTGGGATCTCCACTACAGACTGTTCCATTCATTCACTGCGATTCTGCAATTCATCTGACTCTCCGCTCCAGGCAGGTTTTCATTACAGCACTGGTGAATGACCAAGTAATCCAATGCTGGTTTTCAGCCGCCTTTTCACACTCGCAGTGTGCTGTTCAATTGTCTAGCCACTCAAACCTGGTCAGCCTTTCATTTTCTTTTCCACAATATCAGACTTCAGAAATCATTGGAATCGCCAGTACAGAATGTTCCATTCATTCACTGCCAATCTGGAATTCATCTGAATCTGCACTCCAGGTAGGCTTTCATTACACCACTTATGAATGTCCAAGTAACACAATGCTGGTTTTCAGCGGTCTGTTCACACTCTAAGCCCTGCTTTTTACTGGGTATCCACACAACTGTGGTCAGCTCTTCATTTTCATGTCCAAACAATCCAGACTTGAGAAATCATTGCAATCTCCAGTACAGAATGTTCCATTCATTCACTGCGAATCTGGAATTCAACTGAATCTCCACTACCTGCAGATTTATCTTACACCACTTGTGAATGTCCAAGTAAAACAATGCTGGTTTTCAGAGGCCTGTTCATGTTCGCAGTCGTGCTGTTCAATTGGCTATCCACTCAACCTGTTTTGCTCCTCATTTTCCTGTGCACACAACCCAGCCTTCAGAAATCATTGTAATCTCCACTACAGGATGTTCCATTCATTCACTGGGAATCTGGAATTCATCTGAATCTGCACTCCACGCAGGCTTTCGTTACACCACTGCTGAAAGTCGAAGTAATGCAATACTGGTTTTCAGTGGTCTGTTCACATTCGAAGCCGAGGCTTTTTACAGGCTATCCACTCAACACTGGTCAGCTCTTCATTTTCGTGTCCCCACAATCCAGATTTCAGAAATCATTGCAATCTCCACTACAGAATGTTCCATTCATTCACTGCGAGTCTGGAGTTTATCTGATTCTCCACTCCCGCCTGGTTAACATTACACCACTTGTGAATGTCCAAGTAAGCCAATGCTGGTTTTCAGAGGCCTGTTCATACTCGCAGCCGTGCTGTTTAATTGACAATTCACTCCACCCTGTTCAGCTCTTCATTGTCCCACCACACTACCAGCCTTCAGAAATCTTTGTTATCTCCACTACAGAATGTTCCATTCATTCACTGCGAATCTGGAATTCATCTGACTCTCAACTCCACGCAGGTTTTCATTACACCACTGTTGAATGTCCAAGTAACCCAATGCTGGTTTTCAGCGGCCTGTTCATATTCGCAGCCCTGCTGTTTACTTGGCTATCGATTCAAGCCTGGTCAGCTCTTCATTTTCCTGTCCACACAACACAGGCTTCAGAAATCATTGGAATCTCCTCTACAGAATGTTCCATTCATTCACTGCGAATGTGGAATTCAACTGACTCTCCACTCCATGCAGGTTTTCCTTACACCACTGATGAATGTCCAAGTAACCCAATGCTGGTTTTCAGCTGCATGTTCACACTCGCAGCCATGCTATACAATTGGCTTTCCACTAAATCCTGATTAGTTCTTGATTTTCCTTCCACACGACCCAGCCTTCAGAAATCATTGGAATCTCCACTAGAGAATGTTCCATTCATTCACTGCGAATCTGGAATTCCTCTGAACCTCCACTCCCGGCAGGTTTTCGTTACACCACTGTTGAATGTCCAAGTAACCCAATGTTTTAAGTGTTTTCTTCACAAGCGCAGTGGTGCTGTTCAATTGGCTATCCACTCAACCCTGGCCAGCTCTACATTTTCCTGTCCACACCACAGAGACTGGAGAAATCATTGTTATCTCCACTACAGAATGTTCCATTCATTCACAGCGAATCTGGAATTCATCTGAATCTCCACTCCCGGCAGGTTTTCGTGACACCACTGGTAAATATCCAAGTAAGCCAATGCTGGTTTTAAGTGGCCTGCTCATACTCTCAGCCGTGCTGTTCAATTTGCTATCCACTCAACCCTCTTCAGCTCCATTTTCCTGTCCACATAACCCAAACTTCAGAAACAATTGGTATCTCCTCCACAGAATGTTCCATTCATTGACTGCAAATCTGAAATTCATCTAATTCTCAACTCCCGTCAGGTTTTCGTTACACCACTTGTGAATGTCCAATTAAGCCAAAGCTGGTTTTCAGTGGCCTGTTCTTACTACGAGACGTGCTGTTCATTTGGCTATCCATTCCACCCTGTTCAGCTCTACATTTTCGTGTCCACAAAACCCAGCCTTCAGAAATCATTGGAATCACCACTAGAGAATGTTCCATTCATTCACTGCGAATCTGGAATTCATCTGAATCTCCACTCCCGGCAGGTTTTCATTGCACCACTGCTGAATGTTCAAGTAACGCAATGATGGTTTTCAGCGGTCTATTCACACTCGAACCCGTGCTGTTCACGGTCTAGCGACTCAACACTGGTGAGTTCTTCTTTTTCCAGTTCAGACAATACAAACCTCAGAAACCATTGCAATCTACACTACAGAATGTTTCATTCATTCACGCGAATCTTGAATTCATCTTGTTCTCCACTCCCAGCAGGTTTTCGTTTCACCACTGGTGAATGTCCAAGCAACCCAAGGCTGGTTTCAGCTGCGTGTTAACACTCGCAGCCGTGCTGTTCAATTGGCTATCCAGTGAACGCTGGTTAGCTCTTGATTTTCCTTCCACACACCGAGCCTTCAGAAATCATTCTTATCTCCACTTCAGAATGTTCCATTCGTTCCCTGCGAATCTGGAATTCCTCTGACTCTCCACACCAGGCAGATTTTCCTAACAACACTGGTGAATGACCAGGTAATCCAATGCTGGTTTTCAGCGGCTGTTCACACTCACAGCCTTGCTGTTCAATTGGCAATCCAGTCAAACCTAGTCAGCTCTTCTTCATTTTCCTGTCCACACAACCCAGCGTTCAGAAATCATTGGAATCTCTACTACAGAAATTTCCATTCATTCACTGTGAATCTGGAAATAATCTGAATCTGCATTCCAGGAAGGCTTTCGTTACACCACTGATGAATGTCCAAGTAATGCAATGCTGCTTCTTAGTGGTCTGTTCACACTCGAAACCGTGCTGTTCATTGGCTATCCACTCAATATCGGTCAGCTCTTCAATATCCTGTCCAGACTATCCAGATTTCTAAATGTTGGCAATCACCACTACAGAATGTTCCATTCAATCACGCGAATCTGGAATTCATCAGAGTCTACACTCCTGGAAGGTTTTCGTGAAACCACTGGTAAATGTCCAAGGAAGACAATGCTGGTTTTAAGCCGCCTGCTAACACAAACAGCCGTGCTGTTCAATTTGCTATCCACCCAACCCTATTCAGCTCTACATTTTCCTGTCCTCATAACCCAACCTTCAGAAATAATTGGTATTTCCTCCACAGAATGTTCCGTTCATTCACTGCGAATCTTAAATTCATCTGACTCTCAACTCCCGGCGGGTTATCGTTACACCACTTGTGAATGTCCAAGTAAGCCAATGCTGGTTTTCAGTGGCCTGTTCATACTAAGAGACGTGCTGTTCATTTGGCTATCCACTCCACCCTGTTCAGCTCTACATTTTCGTGTCCACAAAACCCAGCCTTCAGAAATCATTGGAATCACCACTAGAGAATGTTCCATTCATTCACTGCGAATCTGGAATTCATCTGAACCTCCACTCCCGGCAGGTTTTCGTTACGCCACTGGTGAATGTCCAAGTAACTCAATACTGGTTTTCAGAGGCATGTTCAACTCGCAGAAGTGCTGTTCAATGGGCTACCCACTCAATATTGGTCAGCTCTTCATTTTCCTCTCCACACAAACCAGCCTTCAGAAATCATTGGGATCTCCACTACAGACTGTTCCATTCATTCACTGCGATTCTGCGATTCATCTGACTCTCCGCTCCAGGCAGGTTTTCATTACAGCACTGGTGAATGACCAAGTAATCCAATGCTGGTTTTCAGCCGCCTTTTCACACTCGCAGTGTGCTGTTCAATTGTCTATCCACTCAAACCTGGTCAGCCTTTCATTTTCTTTTCCACAATATCAGACTTCAGAAATCATTGGAATCGCCAGTACAGAATGTTCCATTCATTCACTGCCAATCTGGAATTCATCTGAATCTGCACTCCAGGTAGGCTTTCATTACACCACTTATGAATGTCCAAGTAACACAATGCTGGTTTTCAGCGGTCTGTTCACACTCTAAGCCCTGCTTTTTACTGGGTATCCACACAACTGTGGTCAGCTCTTCATTTTCATGTCCAAACAATCCAGACTTGAGAAATCATTGCAATCTCCAGTACAGAATGTTCCATTCATTCACTGCGAATCTGGAATTCAACTGAATCTCCACTACCTGCAGATTTATCTTACACCACTTGTGAATGTCCAAGTAAAACAATGCTGGTTTTCAGAGGCCTGTTCATGTTCGCAGTCGTGCTGTTCAATTGGCTATCCACTCAACCTGTTTTGCTCCTCATTTTCCTGTGCACACAACCCAGCCTTCAGAAATCATTGTAATCTCCACTACAGGATGTTCCATTCATTCACTGGGAATCTGGAATTCATCTGAATCTGCACTCCACGCAGGCTTTCGTTACACCACTGCTGAAAGTCGAAGTAATGCAATACTGGTTTTCAGTGGTCTGTTCACATTCGAAGCCGAGGCTTTTTACAGGCTATCCACTCAACACTGGTCAGCTCTTCATTTTCGTGTCCCCACAATCCAGATTTCAGAAATCATTGCAATCTCCACTACAGAATGTTCCATTCATTCACTGCGAGTCTGGAGTTTATCTGATTCTCCACTCCCGCCTGGTTAACATTACACCACTTGTGAATGTCCAAGTAAGCCAATGCTGGTTTTCAGAGGCCTGTTCATACTCGCAGCCGTGCTGTTTAATTGACAATTCACTCCACCCTGTTCAGCTCTTCATTGTCCCACCACACTACCAGCCTTCAGAAATCTTTGTTATCTCCACTACAGAATGTTCCATTCATTCACTGCGAATCTGGAATTCATCTGACTCTCAACTCCACGCAGGTTTTCATTACACCACTGTTGAATGTCCAAGTAACCCAATGCTGGTTTTCAGCGGCCTGTTCATATTCGCAGCCCTGCTGTTTACTTGGCTATCGATTCAAGCCTGGTCAGCTCTTCATTTTCCTGTCCACACAACACAGGCTTCAGAAATCATTGGAATCTCCTCTACAGAATGTTCCATTCATTCACTGCGAATGTGGAATTCAACTGACTCTCCACTCCATGCAGGTTTTCCTTACACCACTGATGAATGTCCAAGTAACCCAATGCTGGTTTTCAGCTGCATGTTCACACTCGCAGCCATGCTATACAATTGGCTTTCCACTAAATCCTGATTAGTTCTTGATTTTCCTTCCACACGACCCAGCCTTCAGAAATCATTGGAATCTCCACTAGAGAATGTTCCATTCATTCACTGCGAATCTGGAATTCCTCTGAACCTCCACTCCCGGCAGGTTTTCGTTACACCACTGTTGAATGTCCAAGTAACCCAATGTTTTAAGTGTTTTCTTCACAAGCGCAGTGGTGCTGTTCAATTGGCTATCCACTCAACCCTGGCCAGCTCTACATTTTCCTGTCCACACCACAGAGACTGGAGAAATCATTGTTATCTCCACTACAGAATGTTCCATTCATTCACAGCGAATCTGGAATTCATCTGAATCTCCACTCCCGGCAGGTTTTCGTGACACCACTGGTAAATATCCAAGTAAGCCAATGCTGGTTTTAAGTGGCCTGCTCATACTCTCAGCCGTGCTGTTCAATTTGCTATCCACTCAACCCTCTTCAGCTCCATTTTCCTGTCCACATAACCCAAACTTCAGAAACAATTGGTATCTCCTCCACAGAATGTTCCATTCATTGACTGCAAATCTGAAATTCATCTAATTCTCAACTCCCGTCAGGTTTTCGTTACACCACTTGTGAATGTCCAATTAAGCCAAAGCTGGTTTTCAGTGGCCTGTTCTTACTACGAGACGTGCTGTTCATTTGGCTATCCATTCCACCCTGTTCAGCTCTACATTTTCGTGTCCACAAAACCCAGCCTTCAGAAATCATTGGAATCACCACTAGAGAATGTTCCATTCATTCACTGCGAATCTGGAATTCATCTGAATCTCCACTCCCGGCAGGTTTTCATTGCACCACTGCTGAATGTTCAAGTAACGCAATGATGGTTTTCAGCGGTCTATTCACACTCGAACCCGTGCTGTTCACGGTCTAGCGACTCAACACTGGTGAGTTCTTCTTTTTCCAGTTCAGACAATACAAACCTCAGAAACCATTGCAATCTACACTACAGAATGTTTCATTCATTCACGCGAATCTTGAATTCATCTTGTTCTCCACTCCCAGCAGGTTTTCGTTTCACCACTGGTGAATGTCCAAGCAACCCAAGGCTGGTTTCAGCTGCGTGTTAACACTCGCAGCCGTGCTGTTCAATTGGCTATCCAGTGAACGCTGGTTAGCTCTTGATTTTCCTTCCACACACCGAGCCTTCAGAAATCATTCTTATCTCCACTTCAGAATGTTCCATTCGTTCCCTGCGAATCTGGAATTCCTCTGACTCTCCACACCAGGCAGATTTTCCTAACAACACTGGTGAATGACCAGGTAATCCAATGCTGGTTTTCAGCGGCTGTTCACACTCACAGCCTTGCTGTTCAATTGGCAATCCAGTCAAACCTAGTCAGCTCTTCTTCATTTTCCTGTCCACACAACCCAGCGTTCAGAAATCATTGGAATCTCTACTACAGAAATTTCCATTCATTCACTGTGAATCTGGAAATAATCTGAATCTGCATTCCAGGAAGGCTTTCGTTACACCACTGATGAATGTCCAAGTAATGCAATGCTGCTTCTTAGTGGTCTGTTCACACTCGAAACCGTGCTGTTCATTGGCTATCCACTCAACATTGGTCAGCTCTTCAATATCCTGTCCAGACTATCCAGATTTCTAAATGTTGGCAATCACCACTACAGAATGTTCCATTCAGTCACGCGAATCTGGAATTCATCAGAGTCTCCAATCCTGGAAGGTTTTCGTGACACCACTGGTAAATGTCCAAGGAAGACAATGCTGGTTTTAAGCCGCCTGCTAACACACACAGCCGTGCTGTTCAATTTGCTATCCACCCAACCCTATTCAGCTCTACATTTTCCTGTCCTCATAACCCAACCTTCAGAAATAATTGGTATCTCCTCCACAGAATGTTCCGTTCATTCACTGCGAATCTTAAATTCATCTGACTCTCAACTCCCGGCGGGTTATCGTTACACCACTTGTGAATGTCCAAGTAAGCCAATGCTGGTTTTCAGTGGCCTGTTCATACTAAGAGACGTGCTGTTCATTTGGCTATCCACTCCACCCTGTTCAGCTCTACATTTTCGTGTCCACAAAACCCAGCCTTCAGAAATCATTGGAATCACCACTAGAGAATGTTCCATTCATTCACTGCGAATCTGGAATTCATCTGAACCTCCACTCCCGGCAGGTTTTCGTTACGCCACTGGTGAATGTCCAAGTAACTCAATACTGGTTTTCAGAGGCATGTTCAACTCGCAGAAGTGCTGTTCAATGGGCTATCCACTCAATATTGGTCAGCTCTTCATTTTCCTCTCCACACAAACCAGCCTTCAGAAATCATTGGGATCTCCACTACAGACTGTTCCATTCATTCACTGCGATTCTGCAATTCATCTGACTCTCCGCTCCAGGCAGGTTTTCATTACAGCACTGGTGAATGACCAAGTAATCCAATGCTGGTTTTCAGCCGCCTTTTCACACTCGCAGTGTGCTGTTCAATTGTCTATCCACTCAAACCTGGTCAGCCTTTCATTTTCTTTTCCACAATATCAGACTTCAGAAATCATTGGAATCGCCAGTACAGAATCTTCCATTCATTCACTGCCAATCTGGAATTCATCTGAATCTGCACTCCAGGTAGGCTTTCATTACACCACTTATGAATGTCCAAGTAACACAATGCTTGTTTTCAGCGGTCTGTTCACACGCTAAGCCCTGCTTTTTACTGGGTATTCACACAACTGTGGTCAGCTCTTCATTTTCATGTCCAAACAATCCAGACTTGAGAAATCATTGCAATCTCCAGTACAGAATGTTCCATTCATTCACTGCGAATCTGGAATTCAACTGAATCTCCACTACCTGCAGATTTATCTTACACCACTTGTGAATGTCCAAGTAAAACAATGCTGGTTTTCAGAGGCCTGTTCATGTTCGCAGTCGTGCTGTTCAATTGGCTATCCACTCAACCTGTTTTGCTCCTCATTTTCCTGTGCACACAACCCAGCCTTCAGAAATCATTGTAATCTCCACTACAGGATGTTCCATTCATTCACTGGGAATCTGGAATTCATCTGAATCTGCACTCCACGCAGGCTTTCGTTACACCACTGCTGAAAGTCGAAGTAATGCAATACTGGTTTTCAGTGGTCTGTTCACATTCGAAGCCGAGGCTTTTTACAGGCTATCCACTCAACACTGGTCAGCTCTTCATTTTCGTGTCCCCACAATCCAGATTTCAGAAATCATTGCAATCTCCACTACAGAATGTTCCATTCATTCACTGCGAGTCTGGAGTTTATCTGATTCTCCACTCCCGCCTGGTTAACATTACACCACTTGTGAATGTCCAAGTAAGCCAATGCTGGTTTTCAGAGGCCTGTTCATACTCGCAGCCGTGCTGTTTAATTGACAATTCACTCCACCCTGTTCAGCTCTTCATTGTCCCACCACACTACCAGCCTTCAGAAATCTTTGTTATCTCCACTACAGAATGTTCCATTCATTCACTGCGAATCTGGAATTCATCTGACTCTCAACTCCACGCAGGTTTTCATTACACCACTGTTGAATGTCCAAGTAACCCAATGCTGGTTTTCAGCGGCCTGTTCATATTCGCAGCCCTGCTGTTTACTTGGCTATCGATTCAAGCCTGGTCAGCTCTTCATTTTCCTGTCCACACAACACAGGCTTCAGAAATCATTGGAATCTCCTCTACAGAATGTTCCATTCATTCACTGCGAATGTGGAATTCAACTGACTCTCCACTCCATGCAGGTTTTCCTTACACCACTGATGAATGTCCAAGTAACCCAATGCTGGTTTTCAGCTGCATGTTCACACTCGCAGCCATGCTATACAATTGGCTTTCCACTAAATCCTGATTAGTTCTTGATTTTCCTTCCACACGACCCAGCCTTCAGAAATCATTGGAATCTCCACTAGAGAATGTTCCATTCATTCACTGCGAATCTGGAATTCCTCTGAACCTCCACTCCCGGCAGGTTTTCGTTACACCACTGTTGAATGTCCAAGTAACCCAATGTTTTAAGTGTTTTCTTCACAAGCGCAGTGGTGCTGTTCAATTGGCTATCCACTCAACCCTGGCCAGCTCTACATTTTCCTGTCCACACCACAGAGACTGGAGAAATCATTGTTATCTCCACTACAGAATGTTCCATTCATTCACAGCGAATCTGGAATTCATCTGAATCTCCACTCCCGGCAGGTTTTCGTGACACCACTGGTAAATATCCAAGTAAGCCAATGCTGGTTTTAAGTGGCCTGCTCATACTCTCAGCCGTGCTGTTCAATTTGCTATCCACTCAACCCTCTTCAGCTCCATTTTCCTGGCCACATAACCCAAACTTCAGAAACAATTGGTATCTCCTCCACAGAATGTTCCATTCATTGACTGCAAATCTGAAATTCATCTAATTCTCAACTCCCGTCAGGTTTTCGTTACACCACTTGTGAATGTCCAATTAAGCCAAAGCTGGTTTTCAGTGGCCTGTTCTTACTACGAGACGTGCTGTTCATTTGGCTATCCATTCCACCCTGTTCAGCTCTACATTTTCGTGTCCACAAAACCCAGCCTTCAGAAATCATTGGAATCACCACTAGAGAATGTTCCATTCATTCACTGCGAATCTGGAATTCATCTGAATCTCCACTCCCGGCAGGTTTTCATTGCACCACTGCTGAATGTTCAAGTAACGCAATGATGGTTTTCAGCGGTCTATTCACACTCGAACCCGTGCTGTTCACGGTCTAGCGACTCAACACTGGTGAGTTCTTCTTTTTCCAGTTCAGACAATACAAACCTCAGAAACCATTGCAATCTACACTACAGAATGTTTCATTCATTCACGCGAATCTTGAATTCATCTTGTTCTCCACTCCCAGCAGGTTTTCGTTTCACCACTGGTGAATGTCCAAGCAACCCAAGGCTGGTTTCAGCTGCGTGTTAACACTCGCAGCCGTGCTGTTCAATTGGCTATCCAGTGAACGCTGGTTAGCTCTTGATTTTCCTTCCACACACCGAGCCTTCAGAAATCATTCTTATCTCCACTTCAGAATGTTCCATTCGTTCCCTGCGAATCTGGAATTCCTCTGACTCTCCACACCAGGCAGATTTTCCTAACAACACTGGTGAATGACCAGGTAATCCAATGCTGGTTTTCAGCGGCTGTTCACACTCACAGCCTTGCTGTTCAATTGGCAATCCAGTCAAACCTAGTCAGCTCTTCTTCATTTTCCTGTCCACACAACCCAGCGTTCAGAAATCATTGGAATCTCTACTACAGAAATTTCCATTCATTCACTGTGAATCTGGAAATAATCTGAATCTGCATTCCAGGAAGGCTTTCGTTACACCACTGATGAATGTCCAAGTAATGCAATGCTGCTTCTTAGTGGTCTGTTCACACTCGAAACCGTGCTGTTCACTGGCTATCCACTCAACATTGGTCAGCTCTTCAATATCCTGTCCAGACTATCCAGATTTCTAAATCTTGGCAATCTCCACTACAGAATGTTCCATTCAATCACGCGAATCTGGAATTCATCAGAGTCTCCACTCCCGGCAGGTTTTCGTGACACCACTGGTATATGTCCAACGAAGCCAATGCTGGTTTTAAGCCGCCTGCTTATACTCTCAGCCGTGCTGTTCAATTTGCTATCCACCCAACCCTATTCAGCTCTACATTTTCCTGTCCTCATAACCCAACCTTCAGAAATAATTGGTATCTCCTCCACAGAATGTTCCGTTCATTCACTGCGAATCTTAAATTCATCTGACTCTCAACTCCCGGCGGGTTATCGTTACACCACTTGTGAATGTCCAAGTAAGCCAATGCTGGTTTTCAGTGGCCTGTTCATACTAAGAGACGTGCTGTTCATTTGGCTATCCACTCCACCCTGTTCAGCTCTACATTTTCGTGTCCACAAAACCCAGCCTTCAGAAATCATTGGAATCACCACTAGAGAATGTTCCATTCATTCACTGCGAATCTGGAATTCATCTGAACCTCCACTCCCGGCAGGTTTTCGTTACGCCACTGGTGAATGTCCAAGTAACTCAATACTGGTTTTCAGAGGCATGTTCAACTCGCAGAAGTGCTGTTCAATGGGCTATCCACTCAATATTGGTCAGCTCTTCATTTTCCTCTCCACACAAACCAGCCTTCAGAAATCATTGGGATCTCCACTACAGACTGTTCCATTCATTCACTGCGATTCTGCAATTCATCTGACTCTCCGCTCCAGGCAGGTTTTCATTACAGCACTGGTGAATGACCAAGTAATCCAATGCTGGTTTTCAGCCGCCTTTTCACACTCGCAGTGTGCTGTTCAATTGTCTATCCACTCAAACCTGGTCAGCCTTTCATTTTCTTTTCCACAATATCAGACTTCAGAAATCATTGGAATCGCCAGTACAGAATGTTCCATTCATTCACTGCCAATCTGGAATTCATCTGAATCTGCACTCCAGGTAGGCTTTCATTACACCACTTATGAATGTCCAAGTAACACAATGCTGGTTTTCAGCGGTCTGTTCACACTCTAAGCCCTGCTTTTTACTGGGTATCCACACAACTGTGGTCAGCTCTTCATTTTCATGTCCAAACAATCCAGACTTGAGAAATCATTGCAATCTCCAGTACAGAATGTTCCATTCATTCACTGCGAATCTGGAATTCAACTGAATCTCCACTACCTGCAGATTTATCTTACACCACTTGTGAATGTCCAAGTAAAACAATGCTGGTTTTCAGAGGCCTGTTCATGTTCGCAGTCGTGCTGTTCAATTGGCTATCCACTCAACCTGTTTTGCTCCTCATTTTCCTGTGCACACAACCCAGCCTTCAGAAATCATTGTAATCTCCACTACAGGATGTTCCATTCATTCACTGGGAATCTGGAATTCATCTGAATCTGCACTCCACGCAGGCTTTCGTTACACCACTGCTGAAAGTCGAAGTAATGCAATACTGGTTTTCAGTGGTCTGTTCACATTCGAAGCCGAGGCTTTTTACAGGCTATCCACTCAACACTGGTCAGCTCTTCATTTTCGTGTCCCCACAATCCAGATTTCAGAAATCATTGCAATCTCCACTACAGAATGTTCCATTCATTCACTGCGAGTCTGGAGTTTATCTGATTCTCCACTCCCGCCTGGTTAACATTACACCACTTGTGAATGTCCAAGTAAGCCAATGCTGGTTTTCAGAGGCCTGTTCATACTCGCAGCCGTGCTGTTTAATTGACAATTCACTCCACCCTGTTCAGCTCTTCATTGTCCCACCACACTACCAGCCTTCAGAAATCTTTGTTATCTCCACTACAGAATGTTCCATTCATTCACTGCGAATCTGGAATTCATCTGACTCTCAACTCCACGCAGGTTTTCATTACACCACTGTTGAATGTCCAAGTAACCCAATGCTGGTTTTCAGCGGCCTGTTCATATTCGCAGCCCTGCTGTTTACTTGGCTATCGATTCAAGCCTGGTCAGCTCTTCATTTTCCTGTCCACACAACACAGGCTTCAGAAATCATTGGAATCTCCTCTACAGAATGTTCCATTCATTCACTGCGAATGTGGAATTCAACTGACTCTCCACTCCATGCAGGTTTTCCTTACACCACTGATGAATGTCCAAGTAACCCAATGCTGGTTTTCAGCTGCATGTTCACACTCGCAGCCATGCTATACAATTGGCTTTCCACTAAATCCTGATTAGTTCTTGATTTTCCTTCCACACGACCCAGCCTTCAGAAATCATTGGAATCTCCACTAGAGAATGTTCCATTCATTCACTGCGAATCTGGAATTCCTCTGAACCTCCACTCCCGGCAGGTTTTCGTTACACCACTGTTGAATGTCCAAGTAACCCAATGTTTTAAGTGTTTTCTTCACAAGCGCAGTGGTGCTGTTCAATTGGCTATCCACTCAACCCTGGCCAGCTCTACATTTTCCTGTCCACACCACAGAGACTGGAGGAATCATTGTTATCTCCACTACAGAATGTTCCATTCATTCACAGCGAATCTGGAATTCATCTGAATCTCCACTCCCGGCAGGTTTTCGTGACACCACTGGTAAATATCCAAGTAAGCCAATGCTGGTTTTAAGTGGCCTGCTCATACTCTCAGCCGTGCTGTTCAATTTGCTATCCACTCAACCCTCTTCAGCTCCATTTTCCTGTCCACATAACCCAAACTTCAGAAACAATTGGTATCTCCTCCACAGAATGTTCCATTCATTGACTGCAAATCTGAAATTCATCTAATTCTCAACTCCCGTCAGGTTTTCGTTACACCACTTGTGAATGTCCAATTAAGCCAAAGCTGGTTTTCAGTGGCCTGTTCTTACTACGAGACGTGCTGTTCATTTGGCTATCCATTCCACCCTGTTCAGCTCTACATTTTCGTGTCCACAAAACCCAGCCTTCAGAAATCATTGGAATCACCACTAGAGAATGTTCCATGCATTCACTGCGAATCTGGAATTCATCTGAATCTCCACTCCCGGCAGGTTTTCATTGCACCACTGCTGAATGTTCAAGTAACGCAATGATGGTTTTCAGCGGTCTATTCACACTCGAACCCGTGCTGTTCACGGTCTAGCGACTCAACACTGGTGAGTTCTTCTTTTTCCAGTTCAGACAATACAAACCCCAGAAACCATTGCAATCTACACTACAGAATGTTTCATTCATTCACGCGAATCTTGAATTCATCTTGTTCTCCACTCCCAGCAGGTTTTCGTTTCACCACTGGTGAATGTCCCAGCAACCCAAGCCTGGTTTCAGCTGCGTGTTAACACTCGCAGCCGTGCTGTTCAATTGGCTATCCAGTGAACGCTGGTTAGCTCTTGATTTTCCTTCCACACACCGAGCCTTCAGAAATCATTCTTATCTCCACTTCAGAATGTTCCATTCGTTCCCTGCGAATCTGGAATTCCTCTGACTCTCCACACCAGGCAGATTTTCCTAACAACACTGGTGAATGACCAGGTAATCCAATGCTGGTTTTCAGCGGCTGTTCACACTCACAGCCTTGCTGTTCAATTGGCAATCCAGTCAAACCTAGTCAGCTCTTCTTCATTTTCCTGTCCACACAACCCAGCGTTCAGAAATCATTGGAATCTCTACTACAGAAATTTCCATTCATTCACTGTGAATCTGGAAATAATCTGAATCTGCATTCCAGGAAGGCTTTCGTTACACCACTGATGAATGTCCAAGTAATGCAATGCTGCTTCTTAGTGGTCTGTTCACACTCGAAACCGTGCTGTTCATTGGCTATCCACTCAATATCGGTCAGCTCTTCAATATCCTGTCCAGACTATCCAGATTTCTAAATGTTGGCAATCACCACTACAGAATGTTCCATTCAGTCACGCGAATCTGGAATTCATCAGAGTCTCCACTCCTGGAAGGTTTTCGTGACACCACTGGTAAATGTCCAAGGAAGACAATGCTGGTTTTAAGCCGCCTGCTAACACACACAGCCGTGCTGTTCAATTTGCTATCCACCCAACCCTATTCAGCTCTACATTTTCCTGTCCTCATAACCCAACCTTCAGAAATAATTGGTATCTCCTCCACAGAATGTTCCGTTCATTCACTGCGAATCTTAAATTCATCTGACTCTCAACTCCCGGCGGGTTATCGTTACACCACTTGTGAATGTCCAAGTAAGCCAATGCTGGTTTTCAGTGGCCTGTTCATACTAAGAGACGTGCTGTTCATTTGGCTATCCACTCCACCCTGTTCAGCTCTACATTTTCGTGTCCACAAAACCCAGCCTTCAGAAATCATTGGAATCACCACTAGAGAATGTTCCATTCATTCACTGCGAATCTGGAATTCATCTGAACCTCCACTCCCGGCAGGTTTTCGTTACGCCACTGGTGAATGTCCAAGTAACTCAATACTGGTTTTCAGAGGCATGTTCAACTCGCAGAAGTGCTGTTCAATGGGCTACCCACTCAATATTGGTCAGCTCTTCATTTTCCTCTCCACACAAACCAGCCTTCAGAAATCATTGGGATCTCCACTACAGACTGTTCCATTCATTCACTGCGATTCTGCAATTCATCTGACTCTCCGCTCCAGGCAGGTTTTCATTACAGCACTGGTGAATGACCAAGTAATCCAATGCTGGTTTTCAGCCGCCTTTTCACACTCGCAGTGTGCTGTTCAATTGTCTAGCCACTCAAACCTGGTCAGCCTTTCATTTTCTTTTCCACAATATCAGACTTCAGAAATCATTGGAATCGCCAGTACAGAATGTTCCATTCATTCACTGCCAATCTGGAATTCATCTGAATCTGCACTCCAGGTAGGCTTTCATTACACCACTTATGAATGTCCAAGTAACACAATGCTGGTTTTCAGCGGTCTGTTCACACTCTAAGCCCTGCTTTTTACTGGGTATCCACACAACTGTGGTCAGCTCTTCATTTTCATGTCCAAACAATCCAGACTTGAGAAATCATTGCAATCTCCAGTACAGAATGTTCCATTCATTCACTGCGAATCTGGAATTCAACTGAATCTCCACTACCTGCAGATTTATCTTACACCACTTGTGAATGTCCAAGTAAAACAATGCTGGTTTTCAGAGGCCTGTTCATGTTCGCAGTCGTGCTGTTCAATTGGCTATCCACTCAACCTGTTTTGCTCCTCATTTTCCTGTGCACACAACCCAGCCTTCAGAAATCATTGTAATCTCCACTACAGGATGTTCCATTCATTCACTGGGAATCTGGAATTCATCTGAATCTGCACTCCACGCAGGCTTTCGTTACACCACTGCTGAAAGTCGAAGTAATGCAATACTGGTTTTCAGTGGTCTGTTCACATTCGAAGCCGAGGCTTTTTACAGGCTATCCACTCAACACTGGTCAGCTCTTCATTTTCGTGTCCCCACAATCCAGATTTCAGAAATCATTGCAATCTCCACTACAGAATGTTCCATTCATTCACTGCGAGTCTGGAGTTTATCTGATTCTCCACTCCCGCCTGGTTAACATTACACCACTTGTGAATGTCCAAGTAAGCCAATGCTGGTTTTCAGAGGCCTGTTCATACTCGCAGCCGTGCTGTTTAATTGACAATTCACTCCACCCTGTTCAGCTCTTCATTGTCCCACCACACTACCAGCCTTCAGAAATCTTTGTTATCTCCACTACAGAATGTTCCATTCATTCACTGCGAATCTGGAATTCATCTGACTCTCAACTCCACGCAGGTTTTCATTACACCACTGTTGAATGTCCAAGTAACCCAATGCTGGTTTTCAGCGGCCTGTTCATATTCGCAGCCCTGCTGTTTACTTGGCTATCGATTCAAGCCTGGTCAGCTCTTCATTTTCCTGTCCACACAACACAGGCTTCAGAAATCATTGGAATCTCCTCTACAGAATGTTCCATTCATTCACTGCGAATGTGGAATTCAACTGACTCTCCACTCCATGCAGGTTTTCCTTACACCACTGATGAATGTCCAAGTAACCCAATGCTGGTTTTCAGCTGCATGTTCACACTCGCAGCCATGCTATACAATTGGCTTTCCACTAAATCCTGATTAGTTCTTGATTTTCCTTCCACACGACCCAGCCTTCAGAAATCATTGGAATCTCCACTAGAGAATGTTCCATTCATTCACTGCGAATCTGGAATTCCTCTGAACCTCCACTCCCGGCAGGTTTTCGTTACACCACTGTTGAATGTCCAAGTAACCCAATGTTTTAAGTGTTTTCTTCACAAGCGCAGTGGTGCTGTTCAATTGGCTATCCACTCAACCCTGGCCAGCTCTACATTTTCCTGTCCACACCACAGAGACTGGAGAAATCATTGTTATCTCCACTACAGAATGTTCCATTCATTCACAGCGAATCTGGAATTCATCTGAATCTCCACTCCCGGCAGGTTTTCATTGCACCACTGCTGAATGTTCAAGTAACGCAATGATGGTTTTCAGCGGTCTATTCACACTCAAACCCGTGCTGTTCACGGTCTAGCGACTCAACACTGGTGAGTTCTTCTTTTTCCAGTTCAGACAATACAAACCCCAGAAACCATTGCAATCTACACTACAGAATGTTTCATTCATTCACGCGAATCTTGAATTCATCTTGTTCTCCACTCCCAGCAGGTTTTCGTTTCACCACTGGTGAATGTCCCAGCAACCCAAGCCTGGTTTCAGCTGCGTGTTAACACTCGCAGCCGTGCTGTTCAATTGGCTATCCAGTGAACGCTGGTTAGCTCTTGATTTTCCTTCCACACACCGAGCCTTCAGAAATCATTCTTATCTCCACTTCAGAATGTTCCATTCGTTCCCTGCGAATCTGGAATTCCTCTGACTCTCCACACCAGGCAGATTTTCCTAACAACACTGGTGAATGACCAGGTAATCCAATGCTGGTTTTCAGCGGCTGTTCACACTCACAGCCTTGCTGTTCAATTGGCAATCCAGTCAAACCTAGTCAGCTCTTCTTCATTTTCCTGTCCACACAACCCAGCGTTCAGAAATCATTGGAATCTCTACTACAGAAATTTCCATTCATTCACTGTGAATCTGGAAATAATCTGAATCTGCATTCCAGGAAGGCTTTCGTTACACCACTGATGAATGTCCAAGTAATGCAATGCTGCTTCTTAGTGGTCTGTTCACACTCGAAACCGTGCTGTTCATTGGCTATCCACTCAATATCGGTCAGCTCTTCAATATCCTGTCCAGACTATCCAGATTTCTAAATGTTGGCAATCACCACTACAGAATGTTCCATTCAGTCACGCGAATCTGGAATTCATCAGAGTCTCCACTCCTGGAAGGTTTTCGTGACACCACTGGTAAATGTCCAAGGAAGACAATGCTGGTTTTAAGCCGCCTGCTAACACACACAGCCGTGCTGTTCAATTTGCTATCCACCCAACCCTATTCAGCTCTACATTTTCCTGTCCTCATAACCCAACCTTCAGAAATAATTGGTATCTCCTCCACAGAATGTTCCGTTCATTCACTGCGAATCTTAAATTCATCTGACTCTCAACTCCCGGCGGGTTATCGTTACACCACTTGTGAATGTCCAAGTAAGCCAATGCTGGTTTTCAGTGGCCTGTTCATACTAAGAGACGTGCTGTTCATTTGGCTATCCACTCCACCCTGTTCAGCTCTACATTTTCGTGTCCACAAAACCCAGCCTTCAGAAATCATTGGAATCACCACTAGAGAATGTTCCATTCATTCACTGCGAATCTGGAATTCATCTGAACCTCCACTCCCGGCAGGTTTTCGTTACGCCACTGGTGAATGTCCAAGTAACTCAATACTGGTTTTCAGAGGCATGTTCAACTCGCAGAAGTGCTGTTCAATGGGCTACCCACTCAATATTGGTCAGCTCTTCATTTTCCTCTCCACACAAACCAGCCTTCAGAAATCATTGGGATCTCCACTACAGACTGTTCCATTCATTCACTGCGATTCTGCAATTCATCTGACTCTCCGCTCCAGGCAGGTTTTCATTACAGCACTGGTGAATGACCAAGTAATCCAATGCTGGTTTTCAGCCGCCTTTTCACACTCGCAGTGTGCTGTTCAATTGTCTAGCCACTCAAACCTGGTCAGCCTTTCATTTTCTTTTCCACAATATCAGACTTCAGAAATCATTGGAATCGCCAGTACAGAATGTTCCATTCATTCACTGCCAATCTGGAATTCATCTGAATCTGCACTCCAGGTAGGCTTTCATTACACCACTTATGAATGTCCAAGTAACACAATGCTGGTTTTCAGCGGTCTGTTCACACTCTAAGCCCTGCTTTTTACTGGGTATCCACACAACTGTGGTCAGCTCTTCATTTTCATGTCCAAACAATCCAGACTTGAGAAATCATTGCAATCTCCAGTACAGAATGTTCCATTCATTCACTGCGAATCTGGAATTCAACTGAATCTCCACTACCTGCAGATTTATCTTACACCACTTGTGAATGTCCAAGTAAAACAATGCTGGTTTTCAGAGGCCTGTTCATGTTCGCAGTCGTGCTGTTCAATTGGCTATCCACTCAACCTGTTTTGCTCCTCATTTTCCTGTGCACACAACCCAGCCTTCAGAAATCATTGTAATCTCCACTACAGGATGTTCCATTCATTCACTGGGAATCTGGAATTCATCTGAATCTGCACTCCACGCAGGCTTTCGTTACACCACTGCTGAAAGTCGAAGTAATGCAATACTGGTTTTCAGTGGTCTGTTCACATTCGAAGCCGAGGCTTTTTACAGGCTATCCACTCAACACTGGTCAGCTCTTCATTTTCGTGTCCCCACAATCCAGATTTCAGAAATCATTGCAATCTCCACTACAGAATGTTCCATTCATTCACTGCGAGTCTGGAGTTTATCTGATTCTCCACTCCCGCCTGGTTAACATTACACCACTTGTGAATGTCCAAGTAAGCCAATGCTGGTTTTCAGAGGCCTGTTCATACTCGCAGCCGTGCTGTTTAATTGACAATTCACTCCACCCTGTTCAGCTCTTCATTGTCCCACCACACTACCAGCCTTCAGAAATCTTTGTTATCTCCACTACAGAATGTTCCATTCATTCACTGCGAATCTGGAATTCATCTGACTCTCAACTCCACGCAGGTTTTCATTACACCACTGTTGAATGTCCAAGTAACCCAATGCTGGTTTTCAGCGGCCTGTTCATATTCGCAGCCCTGCTGTTTACTTGGCTATCGATTCAAGCCTGGTCAGCTCTTCATTTTCCTGTCCACACAACACAGGCTTCAGAAATCATTGGAATCTCCTCTACAGAATGTTCCATTCATTCACTGCGAATGTGGAATTCAACTGACTCTCCACTCCATGCAGGTTTTCCTTACACCACTGATGAATGTCCAAGTAACCCAATGCTGGTTTTCAGCTGCATGTTCACACTCGCAGCCATGCTATACAATTGGCTTTCCACTAAATCCTGATTAGTTCTTGATTTTCCTTCCACACGACCCAGCCTTCAGAAATCATTGGAATCTCCACTAGAGAATGTTCCATTCATTCACTGCGAATCTGGAATTCCTCTGAACCTCCACTCCCGGCAGGTTTTCGTTACACCACTGTTGAATGTCCAAGTAACCCAATGTTTTAAGTGTTTTCTTCACAAGCGCAGTGGTGCTGTTCAATTGGCTATCCACTCAACCCTGGCCAGCTCTACATTTTCCTGTCCACACCACAGAGACTGGAGAAATCATTGTTATCTCCACTACAGAATGTTCCATTCATTCACAGCGAATCTGGAATTCATCTGAATCTCCACTCCCGGCAGGTTTTCGTGACACCACTGGTAAATATCCAAGTAAGCCAATGCTGGTTTTAAGTGGCCTGCTCATACTCTCAGCCGTGCTGTTCAATTTGCTATCCACTCAACCCTCTTCAGCTCCATTTTCCTGTCCACATAACCCAAACTTCAGAAACAATTGGTATCTCCTCCACAGAATGTTCCATTCATTGACTGCAAATCTGAAATTCATCTAATTCTCAACTCCCGTCAGGTTTTCGTTACACCACTTGTGAATGTCCAATTAAGCCAAAGCTGGTTTTCAGTGGCCTGTTCTTACTACGAGACGTGCTGTTCATTTGGCTATCCATTCCACCCTGTTCAGCTCTACATTTTCGTGTCCACAAAACCCAGCCTTCAGAAATCATTGGAATCACCACTAGAGAATGTTCCATTCATTCACTGCGAATCTGGAATTCATCTGAATCTCCACTCCCGGCAGGTTTTCATTGCACCACTGCTGAATGTTCAAGTAACGCAATGATGGTTTTCAGCGGTCTATTCACACTCGAACCCGTGCTGTTCACGGTCTAGCGACTCAACACTGGTGAGTTCTTCTTTTTCCAGTTCAGACAATACAAACCTCAGAAACCATTGCAATCTACACTACAGAATGTTTCATTCATTCACGCGAATCTTGAATTCATCTTGTTCTCCACTCCCAGCAGGTTTTCGTTTCACCACTGGTGAATGTCCAAGCAACCCAAGGCTGGTTTCAGCTGCGTGTTAACACTCGCAGCCGTGCTGTTCAATTGGCTATCCAGTGAACGCTGGTTAGCTCTTGATTTTCCTTCCACACACCGAGCCTTCAGAAATCATTCTTATCTCCACTTCAGAATGTTCCATTCGTTCCCTGCGAATCTGGAATTCCTCTGACTCTCCACACCAGGCAGATTTTCCTAACAACACTGGTGAATGACCAGGTAATCCAATGCTGGTTTTCAGCGGCTGTTCACACTCACAGCCTTGCTGTTCAATTGGCAATCCAGTCAAACCTAGTCAGCTCTTCTTCATTTTCCTGTCCACACAACCCAGCGTTCAGAAATCATTGGAATCTCTACTACAGAAATTTCCATTCATTCACTGTGAATCTGGAAATAATCTGAATCTGCATTCCAGGAAGGCTTTCGTTACACCACTGATGAATGTCCAAGTAATGCAATGCTGCTTCTTAGTGGTCTGTTCACACTCGAAACCGTGCTGTTCATTGGCTATCCACTCAATATCGGTCAGCTCTTCAATATCCTGTCCAGACTATCCAGATTTCTAAATGTTGGCAATCACCACTACAGAATGTTCCATTCAATCACGCGAATCTGGAATTCATCAGAGTCTACACTCCTGGAAGGTTTTCGTGACACCACTGGTAAATGTCCAAGGAAGACAATGCTGGTTTTAAGCCGCCTGCTAACACACACAGCCGTGCTGTTCAATTTGCTATCCACCCAACCCTATTCAGCTCTACATTTTCCTGTCCTCATAATCCAACCTTCAGAAATAATTGGTATTTCCTCCACAGAATGTTCCGTTCATTCACTGCGAATCTTAAATTCATCTGACTCTCAACTCCCGGCGGGTTATCGTTACACCACTTGTGAATGTCCAAGTAAGCCAATGCTGGTTTTCAGTGGCCTGTTCATACTAAGAGACGTGCTGTTCATTTGGCTATCCACTCCACCCTGTTCAGCTCTACATTTTCGTGTCCACAAAACCCAGCCTTCAGAAATCATTGGAATCACCACTAGAGAATGTTCCATTCATTCACTGCGAATCTGGAATTCATCTGAACCTCCACTCCCGGCAGGTTTTCGTTACGCCACTGGTGAATGTCCAAGTAACTCAATACTGGTTTTCAGAGGCATGTTCAACTCGCAGAAGTGCTGTTCAATGGGCTACCCACTCAATATTGGTCAGCTCTTCATTTTCCTCTCCACACAAACCAGCCTTCAGAAATCATTGGGATCTCCACTACAGACTGTTCCATTCATTCACTGCGATTCTGCGATTCATCTGACTCTCCGCTCCAGGCAGGTTTTCATTACAGCACTGGTGAATGACCAAGTAATCCAATGCTGGTTTTCAGCCGCCTTTTCACACTCGCAGTGTGCTGTTCAATTGTCTAGCCACTCAAACCTGGTCAGCCTTTCATTTTCTTTTCCACAATATCAGACTTCAGAAATCATTGGAATCGCCAGTACAGAATGTTCCATTCATTCACTGCCAATCTGGAATTCATCTGAATCTGCACTCCAGGTAGGCTTTCATTACACCACTTATGAATGTCCAAGTAACACAATGCTGGTTTTCAGCGGTCTGTTCACACTCTAAGCCCTGCTTTTTACTGGGTATCCACACAACTGTGGTCAGCTCTTCATTTTCATGTCCAAACAATCCAGACTTGACAAATCATTGCAATCTCCAGTACAGAATGTTCCATTCATTCACTGCGAATCTGGAATTCAACTGAATCTCCACTACCTGCAGATTTATCTTACACCACTTGTGAATGTCCAAGTAAAACAATGCTGGTTTTCAGAGGCCTGTTCATGTTCGCAGTCGTGCTGTTCAATTGGCTATCCACTCAACCTGTTTTGCTCCTCATTTTCCTGTGCACACAACCCAGCCTTCAGAAATCATTGTAATCTCCACTACAGGATGTTCCATTCATTCACTGGGAATCTGGAATTCATCTGAATCTGCACTCCACGCAGGCTTTCGTTACACCACTGCTGAAAGTCGAAGTAATGCAATACTGGTTTTCAGTGGTCTGTTCACATTCGAAGCCGAGGCTTTTTACAGGCTATCCACTCAACACTGGTCAGCTCTTCATTTTCGTGTCCCCACAATCCAGATTTCAGAAATCATTGCAATCTCCACTACAGAATGTTCCATTCATTCACTGCGAGTCTGGAGTTTATCTGATTCTCCACTCCCGCCTGGTTAACATTACACCACTTGTGAATGTCCAAGTAAGCCAATGCTGGTTTTCAGAGGCCTGTTCATACTCGCAGCCGTGCTGTTTAATTGACAATTCACTCCACCCTGTTCAGCTCTTCATTGTCCCACCACACTACCAGCCTTCAGAAATCTTTGTTATCTCCACTACAGAATGTTCCATTCATTCACTGCGAATCTGGAATTCATCTGACTCTCAACTCCACGCAGGTTTTCATTACACCACTGTTGAATGTCCAAGTAACCCAATGCTGGTTTTCAGCGGCCTGTTCATATTCGCAGCCCTGCTGTTTACTTGGCTATCGATTCAAGCCTGGTCAGCTCTTCATTTTCCTGTCCACACAACACAGGCTTCAGAAATCATTGGAATCTCCTCTACAGAATGTTCCATTCATTCACTGCGAATGTGGAATTCAACTGACTCTCCACTCCATGCAGGTTTTCCTTACACCACTGATGAATGTCCAAGTAACCCAATGCTGGTTTTCAGCTGCATGTTCACACTCGCAGCCATGCTATACAATTGGCTTTCCACTAAATCCTGATTAGTTCTTGATTTTCCTTCCACACGACCCAGCCTTCAGAAATCATTGGAATCTCCACTAGAGAATGTTCCATTCATTCACTGCGAATCTGGAATTCCTCTGAACCTCCACTCCCGGCAGGTTTTCGTTACACCACTGTTGAATGTCCAAGTAACCCAATGTTTTAAGTGTTTTCTTCACAAGCGCAGTGGTGCTGTTCAATTGGCTATCCACTCAACCCTGGCCAGCTCTACATTTTCCTGTCCACACCACAGAGACTGGAGAAATCATTGTTATCTCCACTACAGAATGTTCCATTCATTCACAGCGAATCTGGAATTCATCTGAATCTCCACTCCCGGCAGGTTTTCGTGACACCACTGGTAAATATCCAAGTAAGCCAATGCTGGTTTTAAGTGGCCTGCTCATACTCTCAGCCGTGCTGTTCAATTTGCTATCCACTCAACCCTCTTCAGCTCCATTTTCCTGTCCACATAACCCAAACTTCAGAAACAATTGGTATCTCCTCCACAGAATGTTCCATTCATTGACTGCAAATCTGAAATTCATCTAATTCTCAACTCCCGTCAGGTTTTCGTTACACCACTTGTGAATGTCCAATTAAGCCAAAGCTGGTTTTCAGTGGCCTGTTCTTACTACGAGACGTGCTGTTCATTTGGCTATCCATTCCACCCTGTTCAGCTCTACATTTTCGTGTCCACAAAACCCAGCCTTCAGAAATCATTGGAATCACCACTAGAGAATGTTCCATTCATTCACTGCGAATCTGGAATTCATCTGAATCTCCACTCCCGGCAGGTTTTCATTGCACCACTGCTGAATGTTCAAGTAACGCAATGATGGTTTTCAGCGGTCTATTCACACTCGAACCCGTGCTGTTCACGGTCTAGCGACTCAACACTGGTGAGTTCTTCTTTTTCCAGTTCAGACAATACAAACCTCAGAAACCATTGCAATCTACACTACAGAATGTTTCATTCATTCACGCGAATCTTGAATTCATCTTGTTCTCCACTCCCAGCAGGTTTTCGTTTCACCACTGGTGAATGTCCAAGCAACCCAAGGCTGGTTTCAGCTGCGTGTTAACACTCGCAGCCGTGCTGTTCAATTGGCTATCCAGTGAACGCTGGTTAGCTCTTGATTTTCCTTCCACACACCGAGCCTTCAGAAATCATTCTTATCTCCACTTCAGAATGTTCCATTCGTTCCCTGCGAATCTGGAATTCCTCTGACTCTCCACACCAGGCAGATTTTCCTAACAACACTGGTGAATGACCAGGTAATCCAATGCTGGTTTTCAGCGGCTGTTCACACTCACAGCCTTGCTGTTCAATTGGCAATCCAGTCAAACCTAGTCAGCTCTTCTTCATTTTCCTGTCCACACAACCCAGCGTTCAGAAATCATTGGAATCTCTACTACAGAAATTTCCATTCATTCACTGTGAATCTGGAAATAATCTGAATCTGCATTCCAGGAAGGCTTTCGTTACACCACTGATGAATGTCCAAGTAATGCAATGCTGCTTCTTAGTGGTCTGTTCACACTCGAAACCGTGCTGTTCATTGGCTATCCACTCAATATCGGTCAGCTCTTCAATATCCTGTCCAGACTATCCAGATTTCTAAATGTTGGCAATCACCACTACAGAATGTTCCATTCAATCACGCGAATCTGGAATTCATCAGAGTCTACACTCCTGGAAGGTTTTCGTGACACCACTGGTAAATGTCCAAGGAAGACAATGCTGGTTTTAAGCCGCCTGCTAACACACACAGCCGTGCTGTTCAATTTGCTATCCACCCAACCCTATTCAGCTCTACATTTTCCTGTCCTCATAATCCAACCTTCAGAAATAATTGGTATTTCCTCCACAGAATGTTCCGTTCATTCACTGCGAATCTTAAATTCATCTGACTCTCAACTCCCGGCGGGTTATCGTTACACCACTTGTGAATGTCCAAGTAAGCCAATGCTGGTTTTCAGTGGCCTGTTCATACTAAGAGACGTGCTGTTCATTTGGCTATCCACTCCACCCTGTTCAGCTCTACATTTTCGTGTCCACAAAACCCAGCCTTCAGAAATCATTGGAATCACCACTAGAGAATGTTCCATTCATTCACTGCGAATCTGGAATTCATCTGAACCTCCACTCCCGGCAGGTTTTCGTTACGCCACTGGTGAATGTCCAAGTAACTCAATACTGGTTTTCAGAGGCATGTTCAACTCGCAGAAGTGCTGTTCAATGGGCTACCCACTCAATATTGGTCAGCTCTTCATTTTCCTCTCCACACAAACCAGCCTTCAGAAATCATTGGGATCTCCACTACAGACTGTTCCATTCATTCACTGCGATTCTGCGATTCATCTGACTCTCCGCTCCAGGCAGGTTTTCATTACAGCACTGGTGAATGACCAAGTAATCCAATGCTGGTTTTCAGCCGCCTTTTCACACTCGCAGTGTGCTGTTCAATTGTCTAGCCACTCAAACCTGGTCAGCCTTTCATTTTCTTTTCCACAATATCAGACTTCAGAAATCATTGGAATCGCCAGTACAGAATGTTCCATTCATTCACTGCCAATCTGGAATTCATCTGAATCTGCACTCCAGGTAGGCTTTCATTACACCACTTATGAATGTCCAAGTAACACAATGCTGGTTTTCAGCGGTCTGTTCACACTCTAAGCCCTGCTTTTTACTGGGTATCCACACAACTGTGGTCAGCTCTTCATTTTCATGTCCAAACAATCCAGACTTGAGAAATCATTGCAATCTCCAGTACAGAATGTTCCATTCATTCACTGCGAATCTGGAATTCAACTGAATCTCCACTACCTGCAGATTTATCTTACACCACTTGTGAATGTCCAAGTAAAACAATGCTGGTTTTCAGAGGCCTGTTCATGTTCGCAGTCGTGCTGTTCAATTGGCTATCCACTCAACCTGTTTTGCTCCTCATTTTCCTGTGCACACAACCCAGCCTTCAGAAATCATTGTAATCTCCACTACAGGATGTTCCATTCATTCACTGGGAATCTGGAATTCATCTGAATCTGCACTCCACGCAGGCTTTCGTTACACCACTGCTGAAAGTCGAAGTAATGCAATACTGGTTTTCAGTGGTCTGTTCACATTCGAAGCCGAGGCTTTTTACAGGCTATCCACTCAACACTGGTCAGCTCTTCATTTTCGTGTCCCCACAATCCAGATTTCAGAAATCATTGCAATCTCCACTACAGAATGTTCCATTCATTCACTGCGAGTCTGGAGTTTATCTGATTCTCCACTCCCGCCTGGTTAACATTACACCACTTGTGAATGTCCAAGTAAGCCAATGCTGGTTTTCAGAGGCCTGTTCATACTCGCAGCCGTGCTGTTTAATTGACAATTCACTCCACCCTGTTCAGCTCTTCATTGTCCCACCACACTACCAGCCTTCAGAAATCTTTGTTATCTCCACTACAGAATGTTCCATTCATTCACTGCGAATCTGGAATTCATCTGACTCTCAACTCCACGCAGGTTTTCATTACACCACTGTTGAATGTCCAAGTAACCCAATGCTGGTTTTCAGCGGCCTGTTCATATTCGCAGCCCTGCTGTTTACTTGGCTATCGATTCAAGCCTGGTCAGCTCTTCATTTTCCTGTCCACACAACACAGGCTTCAGAAATCATTGGAATCTCCTCTACAGAATGTTCCATTCATTCACTGCGAATGTGGAATTCAACTGACTCTCCACTCCATGCAGGTTTTCCTTACACCACTGATGAATGTCCAAGTAACCCAATGCTGGTTTTCAGCTGCATGTTCACACTCGCAGCCATGCTATACAATTGGCTTTCCACTAAATCCTGATTAGTTCTTGATTTTCCTTCCACACGACCCAGCCTTCAGAAATCATTGGAATCTCCACTAGAGAATGTTCCATTCATTCACTGCGAATCTGGAATTCCTCTGAACCTCCACTCCCGGCAGGTTTTCGTTACACCACTGTTGAATGTCCAAGTAACCCAATGTTTTAAGTGTTTTCTTCACAAGCGCAGTGGTGCTGTTCAATTGGCTATCCACTCAACCCTGGCCAGCTCTACATTTTCCTGTCCACACCACAGAGACTGGAGAAATCATTGTTATCTCCACTACAGAATGTTCCATTCATTCACAGCGAATCTGGAATTCATCTGAATCTCCACTCCCGGCAGGTTTTCGTGACACCACTGGTAAATATCCAAGTAAGCCAATGCTGGTTTTAAGTGGCCTGCTCATACTCTCAGCCGTGCTGTTCAATTTGCTATCCACTCAACCCTCTTCAGCTCCATTTTCCTGTCCACATAACCCAAACTTCAGAAACAATTGGTATCTCCTCCACAGAATGTTCCATTCATTGACTGCAAATCTGAAATTCATCTAATTCTCAACTCCCGTCAGGTTTTCGTTACACCACTTGTGAATGTCCAATTAAGCCAAAGCTGGTTTTCAGTGGCCTGTTCTTACTACGAGACGTGCTGTTCATTTGGCTATCCATTCCACCCTGTTCAGCTCTACATTTTCGTGTCCACAAAACCCAGCCTTCAGAAATCATTGGAATCACCACTAGAGAATGTTCCATTCATTCACTGCGAATCTGGAATTCATCTGAATCTCCACTCCCGGCAGGTTTTCATTGCACCACTGCTGAATGTTCAAGTAACGCAATGATGGTTTTCAGCGGTCTATTCACACTCGAACCCGTGCTGTTCACGGTCTAGCGACTCAACACTGGTGAGTTCTTCTTTTTCCAGTTCAGACAATACAAACCCCAGAAACCATTGCAATCTACACTACAGAATGTTTCATTCATTCACGCGAATCTTGAATTCATCTTGTTCTCCACTCCCAGCAGGTTTTCGTTTCACCACTGGTGAATGTCCAAGCAACCCAAGGCTGGTTTCAGCTGCGTGTTAACACTCGCAGCCGTGCTGTTCAATTGGCTATCCAGTGAACGCTGGTTAGCTCTTGATTTTCCTTCCACACACCGAGCCTTCAGAAATCATTCTTATCTCCACTTCAGAATGTTCCATTCGTTCCCTGCGAATCTGGAATTCCTCTGACTCTCCACACCAGGCAGATTTTCCTAACAACACTGGTGAATGACCAGGTAATCCAATGCTGGTTTTCAGCGGCTGTTCACACTCACAGCCTTGCTGTTCAATTGGTAATCCTGTCAAACCTAGTCAGCTCTTCATTTTCCTGTCCACACAACCCAGCGTTCAGAAATCATTGGAATCTCTACTACAGAAATTTCCATTCATTCACTGTGAATCTGGAAATAATCTGAATCTGCATTCCAGGAAGGCTTTCGTTACACCACTGATGAATGTCCAAGTAATGCAATGCTGCTTCTTAGTGGTCTGTTCACACTCGAAACCGTGCTGTTCACTGGCTATCCACTCAACATTGGTCAGCTCTTCAATATCCTGTCCAGACTATCCAGATTTCTAAATCTTGGCAATCTCCACTACAGAATGTTCCATTCAATCACGCGAATCTGGAATTCATCAGAGTCTCCACTCCCGGCAGGTTTTCGTGACACCACTGGTATATGTCCAAGGAAGCCAATGCTGGTTTTAAGCCGCCTGCTTATACTCTCAGCCGTGCTGTTCAATTTGCTATCCACCCAACCCTATTCAGCTCTACATTTTCCTGTCCTCATAACCCAACCTTCAGAAATAATTGGTATCTCCTCCACAGAATGTTCCGTTCATTCACTGCGAATCTTAAATTCATCTGACTCTCAACTCCCGGCGGGTTATCGTTACACCACTTGTGAATGTCCAAGTAAGCCAATGCTGGTTTTCAGTGGCCTGTTCATACTAAGAGACGTGCTGTTCATTTGGCTATCCACTCCACCCTGTTCAGCTCTACATTTTCGTGTCCACAAAACCCAGCCTTCAGAAATCATTGGAATCACCACTAGAGAATGTTCCATTCATTCACTGCGAATCTGGAATTCATCTGAACCTCCACTCCCGGCAGGTTTTCGTTACGCCACTGGTGAATGTCCAAGTAACTCAATACTGGTTTTCAGAGGCATGTTCAACTCGCAGAAGTGCTGTTCAATGGGCTATCCACTCAATATTGGTCAGCTCTTCATTTTCCTCTCCACACAAACCAGCCTTCAGAAATCATTGGGATCTCCACTACAGACTGTTCCATTCATTCACTGCGATTCTGCAATTCATCTGACTCTCCGCTCCAGGCAGGTTTTCATTACAGCACTGGTGAATGACCAAGTAATCCAATGCTGGTTTTCAGCCGCCTTTTCACACTCGCAGTGTGCTGTTCAATTGTCTATCCACTCAAACCTGGTCAGCCTTTCATTTTCTTTTCCACAATATCAGACTTCAGAAATCATTGGAATCGCCAGTACAGAATGTTCCATTCATTCACTGCCAATCTGGAATTCATCTGAATCTGCACTCCAGTAGGCTTTCATTACACCACTTATGAATGTCCAAGTAACACAATGCTGGTTTTCAGCGGTCTGTTCACACTCTAAGCCCTGCTTTTTACTGGGTATCCACACAACTGTGGTCAGCTCTTCATTTTCATGTCCAAACAATCCAGACTTGAGAAATCATTGCAATCTCCAGTACAGAATGTTCCATTCATTCACTGCGAATCTGGAATTCAACTGAATCTCCACTACCTGCAGATTTATCTTACACCACTTGTGAATGTCCAAGTAAAACAATGCTGGTTTTCAGAGGCCTGTTCATGTTCGCAGTCGTGCTGTTCAATTGGCTATCCACTCAACCTGTTTTGCTCCTCATTTTCCTGTGCACACAACCCAGCCTTCAGAAATCATTGTAATCTCCACTACAGGATGTTCCATTCATTCACTGGGAATCTGGAATTCATCTGAATCTGCACTCCACGCAGGCTTTCGTTACACCACTGCTGAAAGTCGAAGTAATGCAATACTGGTTTTCAGTGGTCTGTTCACATTCGAAGCCGAGGCTTTTTACAGGCTATCCACTCAACACTGGTCAGCTCTTCATTTTCGTGTCCCCACAATCCAGATTTCAGAAATCATTGCAATCTCCACTACAGAATGTTCCATTCATTCACTGCGAGTCTGGAGTTTATCTGATTCTCCACTCCCGCCTGGTTAACATTACACCACTTGTGAATGTCCAAGTAAGCCAATGCTGGTTTTCAGAGGCCTGTTCATACTCGCAGCCGTGCTGTTTAATTGACAATTCACTCCACCTTGTTCAGCTCTTCATTGTCCCACCACACTACCAGCCTTCAGAAATCTTTGTTATCTCCACTACAGAATGTTCCATTCATTCACTGCGAATCTGGAATTCATCTGACTCTCAACTCCACGCAGGTTTTCATTACACCACTGTTGAATGTCCAAGTAACCCAATGCTGGTTTTCAGCGGCCTGTTCATATTCGCAGCCCTGCTGTTTACTTGGCTATCGATTCAAGCCTGGTCAGCTCTTCATTTTCCTGTCCACACAACACAGGCTTCAGAAATCATTGGAATCTCCTCTACAGAATGTTCCATTCATTCACTGCGAATGTGGAATTCAACTGACTCTCCACTCCATGCAGGTTTTCCTTACACCACTGATGAATGTCCAAGTAACCCAATGCTGGTTTTCAGCTGCATGTTCACACTCGCAGCCATGCTATACAATTGGCTTTCCACTAAATCCTGATTAGTTCTTGATTTTCCTTCCACACGACCCAGCCTTCAGAAATCATTGGAATCTCCACTAGAGAATGTTCCATTCATTCACTGCGAATCTGGAATTCCTCTGAACCTCCACTCCCGGCAGGTTTTCGTTACACCACTGTTGAATGTCCAAGTAACCCAATGTTTTAAGTGTTTTCTTCACAAGCGCAGTGGTGCTGTTCAATTGGCTATCCACTCAACCCTGGCCAGCTCTACATTTTCCTGTCCACACCACAGAGACTGGAGAAATCATTGTTATCTCCACTACAGAATGTTCCATTCATTCACAGCGAATCTGGAATTCATCTGAATCTCCACTCCCGGCAGGTTTTCGTGACACCACTGGTAAATATCCAAGTAAGCCAATGCTGGTTTTAAGTGGCCTGCTCATACTCTCAGCCGTGCTGTTCAATTTGCTATCCACTCAACCCTCTTCAGCTCCATTTTCCTGTCCACATAACCCAAACTTCAGAAACAATTGGTATCTCCTCCACAGAATGTTCCATTCATTGACTGCAAATCTGAAATTCATCTAATTCTCAACTCCCGTCAGGTTTTCGTTACACCACTTGTGAATGTCCAATTAAGCCAAAGCTGGTTTTCAGTGGCCTGTTCTTACTACGAGACGTGCTGTTCATTTGGCTATCCATTCCACCCTGTTCAGCTCTACATTTTCGTGTCCACAAAACCCAGCCTTCAGAAATCATTGGAATCACCACTAGAGAATGTTCCATTCATTCACTGCGAATCTGGAATTCATCTGAATCTCCACTCCCGGCAGGTTTTCATTGCACCACTGCTGAATGTTCAAGTAACGCAATGATGGTTTTCAGCGGTCTATTCACACTCGAACCCGTGCTGTTCACGGTCTAGCGACTCAACACTGGTGAGTTCTTCTTTTTCCAGTTCAGACAATACAAACCCCAGAAACCATTGCAATCTACACTACAGAATGTTTCATTCATTCACGCGAATCTTGAATTCATCTTGTTCTCCACTCCCAGCAGGTTTTCGTTTCACCACTGGTGAATGTCCAAGCAACCCAAGGCTGGTTTCAGCTGCGTGTTAACACTCGCAGCCGTGCTGTTCAATTGGCTATCCAGTGAACGCTGGTTAGCTCTTGATTTTCCTTCCACACACCGAGCCTTCAGAAATCATTCTTATCTCCACTTCAGAATGTTCCATTCGTTCCCTGCGAATCTGGAATTCCTCTGACTCTCCACACCAGGCAGATTTTCCTAACAACACTGGTGAATGACCAGGTAATCCAATGCTGGTTTTCAGCGGCTGTTCACACTCACAGCCTTGCTGTTCAATTGGCAATCCAGTCAAACCTAGTCAGCTCTTCTTCATTTTCCTGTCCACACAACCCAGCGTTCAGAAATCATTGGAATCTCTACTACAGAAATTTCCATTCATTCACTGTGAATCTGGAAATAATCTGAATCTGCATTCCAGGAAGGCTTTCGTTACACCACTGATGAATGTCCAAGTAATGCAATGCTGCTTCTTAGTGGTCTGTTCACACTCGAAACCGTGCTGTTCACTGGCTATCCACTCAACATTGGTCAGCTCTTCAATATCCTGTCCAGACTATCCAGATTTCTAAATGTTGGCAATTTCCACTACAGAATGTTCCATTCAATCACGCGAATCTGGAATTCATCAGAGTCTCCACTCCTGGAAGGTTTTCGTGACACCACTGGTAAATGTCCAAGGAAGACAATGCTGGTTTTAAGCCGCCTGCTAACACACACAGCCGTGCTGTTCAATTTGCTATCCACCCAACCCTATTCAGCTCTACATTTTCCTGTCCTCATAACCCAACCTTCAGAAATAATTGGTATCTCCTCCACAGAATGTTCCGTTCATTCACTGCGAATCTTAAATTCATCTGACTCTCAACTCCTGGCGGGTTATCGTTACACCACTTGTGAATGTCCAAGTAAGCCAATGCTGGTTTTCAGTGGCCTGTTCATACTAAGAGACGTGCTGTTCATTTGGCTATCCACTCCACCCTGTTCAGCTCTACATTTTCGTGTCCACAAAACCCAGCCTTCAGAAATCATTGGAATCACCACTAGAGAATGTTCCATTCATTCACTGCGAATCTGGAATTCATCTGAACCTCCACTCCCGGCAGGTTTTCGTTACGCCACTGGTGAATGTCCAAGCAACTCAATACTGGTTTTCAGAGGCATGTTCAACTCGCAGAAGTGCTGTTCAATGGGCTATCCACTCAATATTGGTCAGCTCTTCATTTTCCTCTCCACACAAACCAGCCTTCAGAAATCATTGGGATCTCCACTACAGACTGTTCCATTCATTCACTGCGATTCTGCAATTCATCTGACTCTCCGCTCCAGGCAGGTTTTCATTACAGCACTGGTGAATGACCAAGTAATCCAATGCTGGTTTTCAGCCGCCTTTTCACACTCGCAGTGTGCTGTTCAATTGTCTATCCACTCAAACCTGGTCAGCCTTTCATTTTCTTTTCCACAATATCAGACTTCAGAAATCATTGGAATCGCCAGTACAGAATGTTCCATTCATTCACTGCCAATCTGGAATTCATCTGAATCTGCACTCCAGGTAGGCTTTCATTACACCACTTATGAATGTCCAAGTAACACAATGCTGGTTTTCAGCGGTCTGTTCACACTCTAAGCCCTGCTTTTTACTGGGTATCCACACAACTGTGGTCAGCTCTTCATTTTCATGTCCAAACAATCCAGACTTGAGAAATCATTGCAATCTCCAGTACAGAATGTTCCATTCATTCACTGCGAATCTGGAATTCAACTGAATCTCCACTACCTGCAGATTTATCTTACACCACTTGTGAATGTCCAAGTAAAACAATGCTGGTTTTCAGAGGCCTGTTCATGTTCGCAGTCGTGCTGTTCAATTGGCTATCCACTCAACCTGTTTTGCTCCTCATTTTCCTGTGCACACAACCCAGCCTTCAGAAATCATTGTAATCTCCACTACAGGATGTTCCATTCATTCACTGGGAATCTGGAATTCATCTGAATCTGCACTCCACGCAGGCTTTCGTTACACCACTGCTGAAAGTCGAAGTAATGCAATACTGGTTTTCAGTGGTCTGTTCACATTCGAAGCCGAGGCTTTTTACAGGCTATCCACTCAACACTGGTCAGCTCTTCATTTTCGTGTCCCCACAATCCAGATTTCAGAAATCATTGCAATCTCCACTACAGAATGTTCCATTCATTCACTGCGAGTCTGGAGTTTATCTGATTCTCCACTCCCGCCTGGTTAACATTACACCACTTGTGAATGTCCAAGTAAGCCAATGCTGGTTTTCAGAGGCCTGTTCATACTCGCAGCCGTGCTGTTTAATTGACAATTCACTCCACCCTGTTCAGCTCTTCATTGTCCCACCACACTACCAGCCTTCAGAAATCTTTGTTATCTCCACTACAGAATGTTCCATTCATTCACTGCGAATCTGGAATTCATCTGACTCTCAACTCCACGCAGGTTTTCATTACACCACTGTTGAATGTCCAAGTAACCCAATGCTGGTTTTCAGCGGCCTGTTCATATTCGCAGCCCTGCTGTTTACTTGGCTATCGATTCAAGCCTGGTCAGCTCTTCATTTTCCTGTCCACACAACACAGGCTTCAGAAATCATTGGAATCTCCTCTACAGAATGTTCCATTCATTCACTGCGAATGTGGAATTCAACTGACTCTCCACTCCATGCAGGTTTTCCTTACACCACTGATGAATGTCCAAGTAACCCAATGCTGGTTTTCAGCTGCATGTTCACACTCGCAGCCATGCTATACAATTGGCTTTCCACTAAATCCTGATTAGTTCTTGATTTTCCTTCCACACGACCCAGCCTTCAGAAATCATTGGAATCTCCACTAGAGAATGTTCCATTCATTCACTGCGAATCTGGAATTCCTCTGAACCTCCACTCCCGGCAGGTTTTCGTTACACCACTGTTGAATGTCCAAGTAACCCAATGTTTTAAGTGTTTTCTTCACAAGCGCAGTGGTGCTGTTCAATTGGCTATCCACTCAACCCTGGCCAGCTCTACATTTTCCTGTCCACACCACAGAGACTGGAGAAATCATTGTTATCTCCACTACAGAATGTTCCATTCATTCACAGCGAATCTGGAATTCATCTGAATCTCCACTCCCGGCAGGTTTTCGTGACACCACTGGTAAATATCCAAGTAAGCCAATGCTGGTTTTAAGTGGCCTGCTCATACTCTCAGCCGTGCTGTTCAATTTGCTATCCACTCAACCCTCTTCAGCTCCATTTTCCTGTCCACATAACCCAAACTTCAGAAACAATTGGTATCTCCTCCACAGAATGTTCCATTCATTGACTGCAAATCTGAAATTCATCTAATTCTCAACTCCCGTCAGGTTTTCGTTACACCACTTGTGAATGTCCAATTAAGCCAAAGCTGGTTTTCAGTGGCCTGTTCTTACTACGAGACGTGCTGTTCATTTGGCTATCCATTCCACCCTGTTCAGCTCTACATTTTCGTGTCCACAAAACCCAGCCTTCAGAAATCATTGGAATCACCACTAGAGAATGTTCCATGCATTCACTGCGAATCTGGAATTCATCTGAATCTCCACTCCCGGCAGGTTTTCATTGCACCACTGCTGAATGTTCAAGTAACGCAATGATGGTTTTCAGCGGTCTATTCACACTCGAACCCGTGCTGTTCACGGTCTAGCGACTCAACACTGGTGAGTTCTTCTTTTTCCAGTTCAGACAATACAAACCCCAGAAACCATTGCAATCTACACTACAGAATGTTTCATTCATTCACGCGAATCTTGAATTCATCTTGTTCTCCACTCCCAGCAGGTTTTCGTTTCACCACTGGTGAATGTCCAAGCAACCCAAGGCTGGTTTCAGCTGCGTGTTAACACTCGCAGCCGTGCTGTTCAATTGGCTATCCAGTGAACGCTGGTTAGCTCTTGATTTTCCTTCCACACACCGAGCCTTCAGAAATCATTCTTATCTCCACTTCAGAATGTTCCATTCGTTCCCTGCGAATCTGGAATTCCTCTGACTCTCCACACCAGGCAGATTTTCCTAACAACACTGGTGAATGACCAGGTAATCCAATGCTGGTTTTCAGCGGCTGTTCACACTCACAGCCTTGCTGTTCAATTGGCAATCCAGTCAAACCTAGTCAGCTCTTCATTTTCCTGTCCACACAACCCAGCGTTCAGAAATCATTGGAATCTCTACTACAGAAATTTCCATTCATTCACTGTGAATCTGGAAATAATCTGAATCTGCATTCCAGGAAGGCTTTCGTTACACCACTGATGAATGTCCAAGTAATGCAATGCTGCTTCTTAGTGGTCTGTTCACACTCGAAACCGTGCTGTTCATTGGCTATCCACTCAATATCGGTCAGCTCTTCAATATCCTGTCCAGACTATCCAGATTTCTAAATGTTGGCAATCGCCACTACAGAATGTTCCATTCAGTCACGCGAATCTGGAATTCATCAGAGTCTCCACTCCTGGAAGGTTTTCGTGACACCACTGGTAAATGTCCAAGGAAGACAATGCTGGTTTTAAGCCGCCTGCTAACACACACAGCCGTGCTGTTCAATTTGCTATCCACCCAACCCTATTCAGCTCTACATTTTCCTGTCCTCATAACCCAACCTTCAGAAATAATTGGTATCTCCTCCACAGAATGTTCCGTTCATTCACTGCGAATCTTAAATTCATCTGACTCTCAACTCCCGGCGGGTTATCGTTACACCACTTGTGAATGTCCAAGTAAGCCAATGCTGGTTTTCAGTGGCCTGTTCATACTAAGAGACGTGCTGTTCATTTGGCTATCCACTCCACCCTGTTCAGCTCTACATTTTCGTGTCCACAAAACCCAGCCTTCAGAAATCATTGGAATCACCACTAGAGAATGTTCCATTCATTCACTGCGAATCTGGAATTCATCTGAACCTCCACTCCTGGCAGGTTTTCGTTACCCCACTGGTGAATGTCCAAGTAACTCAATACTGGTTTTCAGAGGCATGTTCAACTCGCAGAAGTGCTGTTCAATGGGCTATCCACTCAATATTGGTCAGCTCTTCATTTTCCTCTCCACACAAACCAGCCTTCAGAAATCATTGGGATCTCCACTACAGACTGTTCCATTCATTCACTGTGATTCTGCAATTCATCTGACTCTCCACTCCAGGCAGGTTTTCATTACAGCACTGGTGAATGACCAAGTAATCCAATGCTGGTTTTCAGCCGCCTTTTCACACTCGCAGTGTGCTGTTCAATTGTCTATCCACTCAAACCTGGTCAGCCTTTCATTTTCTTTTCCACAATATCAGACTTCAGAAATCATTTGAATCGCCAGTAAAGAATCTTCCATTCATTCACTGCCAATCTGGAATTCATCTGAATCTGCACTCCAGGTAGGCTTTCATTACACCACTTATGAATGTCCAAGTAACACAATGCTGGTTTTCAGCGGTCTGTTCACACTCTAAGCCCTGCTTTTTACTGGGTATCCACACAACTGTGGTCAGCTCTTCATTTTCATGTCCAAACAATCCAGACTTGAGAAATCATTGCAATCTCCAGTACAGAATGTTCCATTCATTCACTGCGAATCTGGAATTCAACTGAATCTCCACTACCTGCAGATTTATCTTACACCACTTGTGAATGTTCAAGTAAAACAATGCTGGTTTTCAGAGGCCTGTTCATGTTCGCAGTCGTGCTGTTCAATTGGCTATCCACTCAACCTGTTTTGCTCCTCATTTTCCTGTGCACACAACCCAGCCTTCAGAAATCATTGTAATCTCCACTACAGGATGTTCCATTCATTCACTGGGAATCTGGAATTCATCTGAATCTGCACTCCACGCAGGCTTTCGTTACACCACTGCTGAAAGTCGAAGTAATGCAATACTGGTTTTCAGTGGTCTGTTCACATTCGAAGCCGAGGCTTTTTACAGGCTATCCACTCAACACTGGTCAGCTCTTCATTTTCGTGTCCCCACAATCCAGATTTCAGAAATCATTGCAATCTCCACTACAGAATGTTCCATTCATTCACTGCGAGTCTGGAGTTTATCTGATTCTCCACTCCCGCCTGGTTAACATTACACCACTTGTGAATGTCCAAGTAAGCCAATGCTGGTTTTCAGAGGCCTGTTCATACTCGCAGCCGTGCTGTTTAATTGACAATTCACTCCACCCTGTTCAGCTCTTCATTGTCCCACCACACTACCAGCCTTCAGAAATCTTTGTTATCTCCACTACAGAATGTTCCATTCATTCACTGCGAATCTGGAATTCATCTGACTCTCAACTCCACGCAGGTTTTCATTACACCACTGTTGAATGTCCAAGTAACCCAATGCTGGTTTTCAGCGGCCTGTTCATATTCGCAGCCCTGCTGTTTACTTGGCTATCGATTCAAGCCTGGTCAGCTCTTCATTTTCCTGTCCACACAACACAGGCTTCAGAAATCATTGGAATCTCCTCTACAGAATGTTCCATTCATTCACTGCGAATGTGGAATTCAACTGACTCTCCACTCCATGCAGGTTTTCCTTACACCACTGATGAATGTCCAAGTAACCCAATGCTGGTTTTCAGCTGCATGTTCACACTCGCAGCCATGCTATACAATTGGCTTTCCACTAAATCCTGATTAGTTCTTGATTTTCCTTCCACACGACCCAGCCTTCAGAAATCATTGGAATCTCCACTAGAGAATGTTCCATTCATTCACTGCGAATCTGGAATTCCTCTGAACCTCCACTCCCGGCAGGTTTTCGTTACACCACTGTTGAATGTCCAAGTAACCCAATGTTTTAAGTGTTTTCTTCACAAGCGCAGTGGTGCTGTTCAATTGGCTATCCACTCAACCCTGGCCAGCTCTACATTTTCCTGTCCACACCACAGAGACTGGAGAAATCATTGTTATCTCCACTACAGAATGTTCCATTCATTCACAGCGAATCTGGAATTCATCTGAATCTCCACTCCCGGCAGGTTTTCGTGACACCACTGGTAAATATCCAAGTAAGCCAATGCTGGTTTTAAGTGGCCTGCTCATACTCTCAGCCGTGCTGTTCAATTTGCTATCCACTCAACCCTCTTCAGCTCCATTTTCCTGTCCACATAACCCAAACTTCAGAAACAATTGGTATCTCCTCCACAGAATGTTCCATTCATTGACTGCAAATCTGAAATTCATCTAATTCTCAACTCCCGTCAGGTTTTCGTTACACCACTTGTGAATGTCCAATTAAGCCAAAGCTGGTTTTCAGTGGCCTGTTCTTACTACGAGACGTGCTGTTCATTTGGCTATCCATTCCACCCTGTTCAGCTCTACATTTTCGTGTCCACAAAACCCAGCCTTCAGAAATCATTGGAATCACCACTAGAGAATGTTCCATTGATTCACTGCGAATCTGGAATTCATCTGAATCTCCACTCCCGGCAGGTTTTCATTGCACCACTGCTGAATGTTCAAGTAACGCAATGATGGTTTTCAGCGGTCTATTCACACTCGAACCCGTGCTGTTCACGGTCTAGCGACTCAACACTGGTGAGTTCTTCTTTTTCCAGTTCAGACAATACAAACCTCAGAAACCATTGCAATCTACACTACAGAATGTTTCATTCATTCACGAGAATCTTGAATTCATCTTGTTCTCCACTCCCAGCAGGTTTTCGTTTCACCACTGGTGAATGTCCAAGCAACCCAAGGCTGGTTTCAGCTGCGTGTTAACACTCGCAGCCGTGCTGTTCAATTGGCTATCCAGTGAACGCTGGTTAGCTCTTGATTTTCCTTCCACACACCGAGCCTTCAGAAATCATTCTTATCTCCACTTCAGAATGTTCCGTTCGTTCCCTGCGAATCTGGAATTCCTCTGACTCTCCACATCAGGCAGATTTTCCTAACAACACTGGTGAATGACCAGGTAATCCAATGCTGGTTTTCAGCGGCTGTTCACACTCACAGCCTTGCTGTTCAATTGGCAATCCAGTCAAACCTAGTCAGCTCTTCATTTTCCTGTCCACACAACCCAGCGTTCAGAAATCATTGGAATCTCTACTACAGAAATTTCCATTCATTCACTGTGAATCTGGAAATAATCTGAATCTGCATTCCAGGAAGGCTTTCGTTACACCACTGATGAATGTCCAAGTAATGCAATGCTGCTTCTTAGTGGTCTGTTCACACTCGAAACCGTGCTGTTCATTGGCTATCCACTCAATATCGATCAGCTCTTCAATATCCTGTCCAGACTATCCAGATTTCTAAATGTTGGCAATCACCACTACAGAATGTTCCATTCAGTCACGCGAATCTGGAATTCATCAGAGTCTCCACTCCTGGAAGGTTTTCGTGACACCACTGGTAAATGTCCAAGGAAGACAATGCTGGTTTTAAGCCGCCTGCTAACATACTCAGCCGTGCTGTTCAATTTGCTATCCACCCAACCCTATTCAGCTCTACATTTTCCTGTCCTCATAACCCAACCTTCAGAAATAATTGGTATCTCCTCCACAGAATGTTCCGTTCATTCACTGCGAATCTTAAATTCATCTGACTCTCAACTCCCGGCGGGTTATCGTTACACCACTTGTGAATGTCCAAGTAAGCCAATGCTGGTTTTCAGTGGCCTGTTCATACTAAGAGACGTGCTGTTCATTTGGCTATCCACTCCACCCTGTTCAGCTCTACATTTTCGTGTCCACAAAACCCAGCCTTCAGAAATCATTGGAATCACCACTAGAGAATGTTCCATTCATTCACTGCGAATCTGGAATTCATCTGAACCTCCACTCCTGGCAGGTTTTCGTTACGCCACTGGTGAATGTCCAAGTAACTCAATACTGGTTTTCAGAGGCATGTTCAACTCGCAGAAGTGCTGTTCAATGGGCTATCCACTCAATATTGGTCAGCTCTTCATTTTCCTCTCCACACAAACCAGCCTTCAGAAATCATTGGGATCTCCACTACAGACTGTTCCATTCATTCACTGCGATTCTGCAATTCATCTGACTCTCCACTCCAGGCAGGTTTTCATTACAGCACTGGTGAATGACCAAGTAATCCAATGCTGGTTTTCAGCTGCCTTTTCACACTCGCAGTGTGCTGTTCAATTGTCTATCCACTCAAACCTGGTCAGCCTTTCATTTTCTTTTCCACAATATCAGACTTCAGAAATCATTGGAATCGCCAGTACAGAATGTTCCATTCATTCACTGCCAATCTGGAATTCATCTGAATCTGCACTCCAGGTAGGCTTTCATTACACCACTTATGAATGTCCAAGTAACACAATGCTGGTTTTCAGCGGTCTGTTCACACTCTAAGCCCTGCTTTTTACTGGGTATCCACACAACTGTGGTCAGCTCTTCATTTTCATGTCCAAACAATCCAGACTTGAGAAATCATTGCAATCTCCAGTACAGAATGTTCCATTCATTCACTGCGAATCTGGAATTCAACTGAATCTCCACTACCTGCAGATTTATCTTACACCACTTGTGAATGTCCAAGTAAAACAATGCTGGTTTTCAGAGGCCTGTTCATGTTCGCAGTCGTGCTGTTCAATTGGCTATCCACTCAACCTGTTTTGCTCCTCATTTTCCTGTGCACACAACCCAGCCTTCAGAAATCATTGTAATCTCCACTACAGGATGTTCCATTCATTCACTGGGAATCTGGAATTCATCTGAATCTGCACTCCACGCAGGCTTTCGTTACACCACTGCTGAAAGTCGAAGTATTGCAATACTGGTTTTCAGTGGTCTGTTCACATTCGAAGCCGAGGCTTTTTACAGGCTATCCACTCAACACTGGTCAGCTCTTCATTTTCGTGTCCCCACAATCCAGATTTCAGAAATCATTGCAATCTCCACTACAGAATGTTCCATTCATTCACTGCGAGTCTGGAGTTTATCTGATTCTCCACTCCCGCCTGGTTAACATTACACCACTTGTGAATGTCCAAGTAAGCCAATGCTGGTTTTCAGAGGCCTGTTCATACTCGCAGCCGTGCTGTTTAATTGACAATTCACTCCACCCTGTTCAGCTCTTCATTGTCCCACCACACTACCAGCCTTCAGAAATCTTTGTTATCTCCACTACAGAATGTTCCATTCATTCACTGCGAATCTGGAATTCATCTGACTCTCAACTCCACGCAGGTTTTCATTACACCACTGTTGAATGTCCAAGTAACCCAATGCTGGTTTTCAGCGGCCTGTTCATATTCGCAGTCCTGCTGTTTACTTGGCTATCGATTCAAGCCTGGTCAGCTCTTCATTTTCCTGTCCACACAACACAGGCTTCAGAAATCATTGGAATCTCCTCTACAGAATGTTCCATTCATTCACTGCGAATGTGGAATTCAACTGACTCTCCACTCCATGCAGGTTTTCCTTACACCACTGATGAATGTCCAAGTAACCCAATGCTGGTTTTCAGCTGCATGTTCACACTCGCAGCCATGCTATACAATTGGCTTTCCACTAAATCCTGATTAGTTCTTGATTTTCCTTCCACACGACCCAGCCTTCAGAAATCATTGGAATCTCCACTAGAGAATGTTCCATTCATTCACTGCGAATCTGGAATTCCTCTGAACCTCCACTCCCGGCAGGTTTTCGTTACACCACTGTTGAATGTCCAAGTAACCCAATGTTTTAAGTGTTTTCTTCACAAGCGCAGTGGTGCTGTTCAATTGGCTATCCACTCAACCCTGGCCAGCTCTACATTTTCCTGTCCACACCACAGAGACTGGAGAAATCATTGTTATCTCCACTACAGAATGTTCCATTCATTCACAGCGAATCTGGAATTCATCTGAATCTCCACTCCCGGCAGGTTTTCGTGACACCACTGGTAAATATCCAAGTAAGCCAATGCTGGTTTTAAGTGGCCTGCTCATACTCTCAGCCGTGCTGTTCAATTTGCTATCCACTCAACCCTCTTCAGCTCCATTTTCCTGTCCACATAACCCAAACTTCAGAAACAATTGGTATCTCCTCCACAGAATGTTCCATTCATTGACTGCAAATCTGAAATTCATCTAATTCTCAACTCCCGTCAGGTTTTCGTTACACCACTTGTGAATGTCCAATTAAGCCAAAGCTGGTTTTCAGTGGCCTGTTCTTACTACGAGACGTGCTGTTCATTTGGCTATCCATTCCACCCTGTTCAGCTCTACATTTTCGTGTCCACAAAACCCAGCCTTCAGAAATCATTGGAATCACCACTAGAGAATGTTCCATTCATTCACTGCGAATCTGGAATTCATCTGAATCTCCACTCCCGGCAGGTTTTCATTGCACCACTGCTGAATGTTCAAGTAACGCAATGATGGTTTTCAATGGTCTATTCACACTCGAACCCGTGCTGTTCACGGTCTAGCGACTCAACACTGGTGAGTTCTTCTTTTTCCAGTTCAGACAATACAAACCCCAGAAACCATTGCAATCTACACTACAGAATGTTTCATTCATTCACGCGAATCTTGAATTCATCTTGTTCTCCACTCCCAGCAGGTTTTCGTTTCACCACTGGTGAATGTCCAAGCAACCCAAGGCTGGTTTCAGCTGCGTGTTAACACACGCAGCCGTGCTGTTCAATTGGCTATCCAGTGAACGCTGGTTAGCTCTTGATTTTCCTTCCACACACCGAGCCTTCAGAAATCATTCTTATCTCCACTTCAGAATGTTCCATTCGTTCCCTGCGAATCTGGAATTCCTCTGACTCTCCACACCAGGCAGATTTTCCTAACAACACTGGTGAATGACCAGGTAATCCAATGCTGGTTTTCAACGGCTGTTCACACTCACAGCCTTGCTGTTCAATTGGCAATCCAGTCAAACCTAGTCAGCTCTTCATTTTCCTGTCCACACAACCCAGCGTTCAGAAATCATTGGAATCTCTACTACAGAAATTTCCATTCATTCACTGTGAATCTGGAAATAATCTGAATCTGCATTCCAGGAAGGCTTTCGTTACACCACTGATGAATGTCCAAGTAATGCAATGCTGCTTCTTAGTGGTCTGTTCACACTCGAAACCGTGCTGTTCATTGGCTATCCACTCAATATCGGTCAGCTCTTCAATATCCTGTCCAGACTATCCAGATTTCTAAATGTTGGCAATCACCACTACAGAATGTTCCATTCAGTCACGCGAATCTGGAATTCATCAGAGTCTCCACACCTGGAAGGTTTTCGTGACACCACTGGTAAATGTCCAAGGAAAACAATGCTGGTTTTAAGCCGCCTGCTAACACACTCAGCCGTGCTGTTCAATTTGCTATCCACCCAACCCTATTCAGCTCTACATTTTCCTGTACTCATAACCCAACCTTCAGAAATAATTGGTATCTCCTCCACAGAATGTTCCGTTCATTCACTGCGAATCTTAAATTCATCTGACTCTCAACTCCCGGCGGGTTATCGTTACACCGCTTGTGAATGTCCAAGTAAGCCAATGCTGGTTTTCAGTGGCCTGTTCATACTAAGAGACGTGCTGTTCATTTGGCTATCCACTCCACCCTGTTCAGCTCTACATTTTCGTGTCCACAAAACCCAGCCTTCAGAAATCATTGGAATCACCACTAGAGAATGTTCCATTCATTCACTGCGAATCTGGAATTCATCTGAACCTCCACTCCTGGCAGGTTTTCGTTACGCCACTGGTGAATGTCCAAGTAACTCAATACTGGTTTTCAGAGGCATGTTCAACTCGCAGAAGTGCTGTTCAATGGGCTATCCACTCAATATTGGTCAGCTCTTCATTTTCCTCTCCACACAAACCAGCCTTCAGAAATCATTGGGATCTCCACTACAGACTGTTCCATTCATTCACTGCGATTCTGCAATTCATCTGACTCTCCACTCCAGGCAGGTTTTCATTACAGCACTGGTGAATGACCAAGTAATCCAATGCTGGTTTTCAGCCGCCTTTTCACACTCGCAGTGTGCTGTTCAATTGTCTAGCCACTCAAACCTGGTCAGCCTTTCATTTTCTTTTCCACAATATCAGACTTCAGAAATCATTGGAATCGCCAGTACAGAATCTTCCATTCATTCACTGCCAATCTGGAATTCATCTGAATCTGCACTCCAGGTAGGCTTTCATTACACCACTTATGAATGTCCAAGTAACACAATGCTGGTTTTCAGCGGTCTGTTCACACTCTAAGCCCTGCTTTTTACTGGGTATCCACACAACTGTGGTCAGCTCTTCATTTTCATGTCCAAACAATCCAGACTTGAGAAATCATTGCAATCTCCAGTACAGAATGTTCCATTCATTCACTGCGAATCTGGAATTCAACTGAATCTCCACTACCTGCAGATTTATCTTACACCACTTGTGAATGTCCAAGTAAAACAATGCTGGTTTTCAGAGGCCTGTTCATGTTCGCAGTCGTGCTGTTCAATTGGCTATCCACTCAACCTGTTTTGCTCCTCATTTTCCTGTGCACACAACCCAGCCTTCAGAAATCATTGTAATCTCCACTACAGGATGTTCCATTCATTCACTGGGAATCTGGAATTCATCTGAATCTGCACTCCACGCAGGCTTTCGTTACACCACTGCTGAAAGTCGAAGTAATGCAATACTGGTTTTCAGTGGTCTGTTCACATTCGAAGCCGAGGCTTTTTACAGGCTATCCACTCAACACTGGTCAGCTCTTCATTTTCGTGTCCCCACAATCCAGATTTCAGAAATCATTGCAATCTCCACTACAGAATGTTCCATTCATTCACTGCGAGTCTGGAGTTTATCTGATTCTCCACTCCCGCCTGGTTAACATTACACCACTTGTGAATGTCCAAGTAAGCCAATGCTGGTTTTCAGAGGCCTGTTCATACTCGCAGCCGTGCTGTTTAATTGACAATTCACTCCACCCTGTTCAGCTCTTCATTGTCCCACCACACTACCAGCCTTCAGAAATCTTTGTTATCTCCACTACAGAATGTTCCATTCATTCACTGCGAATCTGGAATTCATCTGACTCTCAACTCCACGCAGGTTTTCATTACACCACTGTTGAATGTCCAAGTAACCCAATGCTGGTTTTCAGCGGCCTGTTCATATTCGCAGCCCTGCTGTTTACTTGGCTATCGATTCAAGCCTGGTCAGCTCTTCATTTTCCTGTCCACACAACACAGGCTTCAGAAATCATTGGAATCTCCTCTACAGAATGTTCCATTCATTCACTGCGAATGTGGAATTCAACTGACTCTCCACTCCATGCAGGTTTTCCTTACACCACTGATGAATGTCCAAGTAACCCAATGCTGCTTTTCAGCTGCATGTTCACACTCGCAGCCATGCTATACAATTGGCTTTCCACTAAATCCTGATTAGTTCTTGATTTTCCTTCCACACGACCCAGCCTTCAGAAATCATTGGAATCTCCACTAGAGAATGTTCCATTCATTCAATGCGAATCTGGAATTCCTCTGAACCTCCACTCCCGGCAGGTTTTCGTTACACCACTGTTGAATGTCCAAGTAACCCAATGTTTTAAGTGTTTTCTTCACAAGCGCAGTGGTGCTGTTCAATTGGCTATCCACTCAACCCTGGCCAGCTCTACATTTTCCTGTCCACACCACAGAGACTGGAGAAATCATTGTTATCTCCACTACAGAATGTTCCATTCATTCACAGCGAATCTGGAATTCATCTGAATCTCCACTCCCGGCAGGTTTTCGTGACACCACTGGTAAATATCCAAGTAAGCCAATGCTGGTTTTAAGTGGCCTGCTCATACTCTCAGCCGTGCTGTTCAATTTGCTATCCACTCAACCCTCTTCAGCTCCATTTTCCTGTCCACATAACCCAAACTTCAGAAACAATTGGTATCTCCTCCACAGAATGTTCCATTCATTGACTGCAAATCTGAAATTCATCTAATTCTCAACTCCCGTCAGGTTTTCGTTACACCACTTGTGAATGTCCAATTAAGCCAAAGCTGGTTTTCAGTGGCCTGTTCTTACTACGAGACGTGCTGTTCATTTGGCTATCCATTCCACCCTGTTCAGCTCTACATTTTCGTGTCCACAAAACCCAGCCTTCAGAAATCATTGGAATCACCACTAGAGAATGTTCCATTCATTCACTGCGAATCTGGAATTCATCTGAATCTCTACTCCCGGCAGGTTTTCATTGCACCACTGCTGAATGTTCAAGTAACGCAATGATGGTTTTCAGCGGTCTATTCACACTCGAACCCGTGCTGTTCACGGTCTAGCGACTCAACACTGGTGAGTTCTTCTTTTTCCAGTTCAGACAATACAAACCTCAGAAACCATTGCAATCTACACTACAGAATGTTTCATTCATTCACGCGAATCTTGAATTCATCTTGTTCTCCACTCCCAGCAGGTTTTCGTTTCACCACTGGTGAATGTCCAAGCAACCCAAGGCTGGTTTCAGCTGCGTGTTAACACTCGCAGCCGTGCTGTTCAATTGGCTATCCAGTGAACGCTGGTTAGCTCTTGATTTTCCTTCCACACACCGAGCCTTCAGAAATCATTCTTATCTCCACTTCAGAATGTTCCATTCGTTCCCTGCGAATCTGGAATTCCTCTGACTCTCCACACCAGGCAGATTTTCCTAACAACACTGGTGAATGACCAGGTAATCCAATGCTGGTTTTCAGCGGCTGTTCACACTCACAGCCTTGCTGTTCAATTGGCAATCCAGTCAAACCTAGTCAGCTCTTCATTTTCCTGTCCACACAACCCAGCGTTCAGAAATCATTGGAATCTCTACTACAGAAATTTCCATTCATTCACTGTGAATCTGGAAATAATCTGAATCTGCATTCCAGGAAGGCTTTCGTTACACCACTGATGAATGTCCAAGTAATGCAATGCTGCTTCTTAGTGGTCTGTTCACACTCGAAACCGTGCTGTTCATTGGCTATCCACTCAATATCGGTCAGCTCTTCAATATCCTGTCCAGACTATCCAGATTTCTAAATGTTGGCAATCACCACTACAGAATGTTCCATTCAGTCACGCGAATCTGGAATTCATCAGAGTCTCCACTCCTGGAAGGTTTTCGTGACACCACTGGTAAATGACCAAGGAAAACAATGCTGGTTTTAAGCCGCCTGCTAACACACTCAGCCGTGCTGTTCAATTTGCTATCCACCCAACCCTATTCAGCTCTACATTTTCCTGTCCTCATAACCCAACCTTCAGAAATAATTGTTATCTCCTCCACAGAATGTTCCGTTCATTCAATGCGAATCTTAAATTCATCTGACTCTCAACACCCGGCGGGTTATCGTTACACCACTTGTGAATGTCCAAGTAAGCCAATGCTGGTTTTCAGTGGCCTGTTCATACTAAGAGACGTGCTGTTCATTTGGCTATCCACTCCACCCTGTTCAGCTCTACATTTTCGTGTCCACAAAACCCAGCCTTCAGAAATCATTGGAATCACCACTAGAGAATGTTCCATTCATTCACTGCGAATCTGGAATTCATCTGAACCTCCACTCCTGGCAGGTTTTCGTTACGCCACTGGTGAATGTCCAAGTAACTCAAAACTGGTTTTCAGAGGCATGTTCAACTCGCAGAAGTGCTGTTCAATGGGCTATCCACTCAATATTGGTCAGCTCTTCATTTTCCTCTCCACACAAACCAGCCTTCAGAAATCATTGGGATCTCCACTACAGACTGTTCCATTCATTCACTGCGATTCTGCAATTCATCTGACTCTCCACTCCAGGCAGGTTTTCATTACAGCACTGGTGAATGACCAAGTAATCCAATGCTGGTTTTCAGCTGCCTTTTCACACTCGCAGTGTGCTGTTCAATTGTCTATCCACTCAAACCTGGTCAGCCTTTCATTTTCTTTTCCACAATATCAGACTTCAGAAATCATTGGAATCGCCAGTACAGAATGTTCCATTCATTCACTGCCAATCTGGAATTCATCTGAATCTGCACTCCAGGTAGGCTTTCATTACACCACTTATGAATGTCCAAGTAACACAATGCTGGTTTTCAGCGGTCTGTTCACACTCTAAGCCCTGCTTTTTACTGGGTATCCACACAACTGTGGTCAGCTCTTCATTTTCATGTCCAAACAATCCAGACTTGAGAAATCATTGCAATCTCCAGTACAGAATGTTCCATTCATTCACTGCGAATCTGGAATTCAACTGAATCTCCACTACCTGCAGATTTATCTTACACCACTTGTGAATGTCCAAGTAAAACAATGCTGGTTTTCAGAGGCCTGTTCATGTTCACAGTCGTGCTGTTCAATTGGCTATCCACTCAACCTGTTTTGCTCCTCATTTTCCTGTGCACACAACCCAGCCTTCAGAAATCATTGTAATCTCCACTACAGGATGTTCCATTCATTCACTGGGAATCTGGAATTCATCTGAATCTGCACTCCACGCAGGCTTTCGTTACACCACTGCTGAAAGTCGAAGTAATGCAATACTGGTTTTCAGTGGTCTGTTCACATTCGAAGCCGAGGCTTTTTACAGGCTATCCACTCAACACTGGTCAGCTCTTCATTTTCGTGTCCCCACAATCCAGATTTCAGAAATCATTGCAATCTCCACTACAGAATGTTCCATTCATTCACTGCGAGTCTGGAGTTTATCTGATTCTCCACTCCCGCCTGGTTAACATTACACCACTTGTGAATGTCCAAGTAAGCCAATGCTGGTTTTCAGAGGCCTGTTCATACTCGCAGCCGTGCTGTTTAATTGACAATTCACTCCACCCTGTTCAGCTCTTCATTGTCCCACCACACTACCAGCCTTCAGAAATCTTTGTTATCTCCACTACAGAATGTTCCATTCATTCACTGCGAATCTGGAATTCATCTGACTCTCAACTCCACGCAGGTTTTCATTACACCACTGTTGAATGTCCAAGTAACCCAATGCTGGTTTTCAGCGGCCTGTTCATATTCGCAGCCCTGCTGTTTACTTGGCTATCGATTCAAGCCTGGTCAGCTCTTCATTTTCCTGTCCACACAACACAGGCTTCAGAAATCATTGGAATCTCCTCTACAGAATGTTCCATTCATTCACTGCGAATGTGGAATTCAACTGACTCTCCACTCCATGCAGGTTTTCCTTACACCACTGATGAATGTCCAAGTAACCCAATGCTGGTTTTCAGCTGCATGTTCACACTCGCAGCCATGCTATACAATTGGCTTTCCACTAAATCCTGATTAGTTCTTGATATTCCTTCCACACGACCCAGCCTTCAGAAATCATTGGAATCTCCACTAGAGAATGTTCCATTCATTCACTGCGAATCTGGAATTCCTCTGAACCTCCACTCCCGGCAGGTTTTCGTTACACCACTGTTGAATGTCCAAGTAACCCAATGTTTTAAGTGTTTTCTTCACAAGCGCAGTGGTGCTGTTCAATTGGCTATCCACTCAACCCTGGCCAGCTCTACATTTTCCTGTCCACACCACAGAGACTGGAGAAATCATTGTTATCTCCACTACAGAATGTTCCATTCATTCACAGCGAATCTGGAATTCATCTGAATCTCCACTCCCGGCAGGTTTTCGTGACACCACTGGTAAATATCCAAGTAAGCCAATGCTGGTTTTAAGTGGCCTGCTCATACTCTCAGCCGTGCTGTTCAATTTGCTATCCACTCAACCCTCTTCAGCTCCATTTTCCTGTCCACATAACCCAAACTTCAGAAACAATTGGTATCTCCTCCACAGAATGTTCCATTCATTGACTGCAAATCTGAAATTCATCTAATTCTCAACTCCCGTCAGGTTTTCGTTACACCACTTGTGAATGTCCAATTAAGCCAAAGCTGGTTTTCAGTGGCCTGTTCTTACTACGAGACGTGCTGTTCATTTGGCTATCCATTCCACCCTGTTCAGCTCTACATTTTCGTGTCCACAAAACCCAGCCTTCAGAAATCATTGGAATCACCACTAGAGAATGTTCCATTCATTCACTGCGAATCTGGAATTCATCTGAATCTCCACTCCCGGCAGGTTTTCATTGCACCACTGCTGAATGTTCAAGTAACGCAATGATGGTTTTCAGCGGTCTATTCACACTCGAACCCGTGCTGTTCACGGTCTAGCGACTCAACACTGGTGAGTTCTTCTTTTTCCAGTTCAGACAATACAAACCCCAGAAACCATTGCAATCTACACTACAGAATGTTTCATTCATTCACGCGAATCTTGAATTCATCTTGTTCTCCACTCCCAGCAGGTTTTCGTTTCACCACTGGTGAATGTCCAAGCAACCCAAGGCTGGTTTCAGCTGCGTGTTAACACTCGCAGCCGTGCTGTTCAATTGGCTATCCAGTGAACGCTGGTTAGCTCTTGATTTTCCTTCCACACACCGAGCCTTCAGAAATCATTCTTATCTCCACTTCAGAATGTTCCATTCGTTCCCTGCGAATCTGGAATTCCTCTGACTCTCCACACCAGGCAGATTTTCCTAACAACACTGGTGAATGACCAGGTAATCCAATGCTGGTTTTCAGCGGCTGTTCACACTCACAGCCTTGCTGTTCAATTGGCAATCCAGTCAAACCTAGTCAGCTCTTCATTTTCCTGTCCACACAACCCAGCGTTCAGAAATCATTGGAATCTCTACTACAGAAATTTCCATTCATTCACTGTGAATCTGGAAATAATCTGAATCTGCATTCCAGGAAGGCTTTCGTTACACCACTGATGAATGTCCAAGTAATGCAATGCTGCTTCTTAGTGGTCTGTTCACACTCGAAACCGTGCTGTTCATTGGCTATCCACTCAATATCGGTCAGCTCTTCAATATCCTGTCCAGACTATCCAGATTTCTAAATGTTGGCAATCACCACTACAGAATGTTCCATTCAGTCACGCGAATCTGGAATTCATCAGAGTCTCCACTCCTGGAAGGTTTTCGTGACACCACTGGTAAATGACCAAGGAAAACAATGCTGGTTTTAAGCCGCCTGCTAACACACTCAGCCGTGCTGTTCAATTTGCTATCCACCCAACCCTATTCAGCTCTACATTTTCCTGTCCTCATAACCCAACCTTCAGAAATAATTGTTATCTCCTCCACAGAATGTTCCGTTCATTCAATGCGAATCTTAAATTCATCTGACTCTCAACTCCCGGCGGGTTATCGTTACACCACTTGTGAATGTCCAAGTAAGCCAATGCTGGTTTTCAGTGGCCTGTTCATACTAAGAGACGTGCTGTTCATTTGGCTATCCACTCCACCCTGTTCAGCTCTACATTTTCGTGTCCACAAAACCCAGCCTTCAGAAATCATTGGAATCACCACTAGAGAATGTTCCATTCATTCACTGCGAATCTGGAATTCATCTGAACCTCCACTCCTGGCAGGTTTTCGTTACGCCACTGGTGAATGTCCAAGTAACTCAAAACTGGTTTTCAGAGGCATGTTCAACTCGCAGAAGTGCTGTTCAATGGGCTATCCACTCAATATTGGTCAGCTCTTCATTTTCCTCTCCACACAAACCAGCCTTCAGAAATCATTGGGATCTCCACTACAGACTGTTCCATTCATTCACTGCGATTCTGCAATTCATCTGACTCTCCACTCCAGGCAGGTTTTCATTACAGCACTGGTGAATGACCAAGTAATCCAATGCTGGTTTTCAGCTGCCTTTTCACACTCGCAGTGTGCTGTTCAATTGTCTATCCACTCAAACCTGGTCAGCCTTTCATTTTCTTTTCCACAATATCAGACTTCAGAAATCATTGGAATCGCCAGTACAGAATGTTCCATTCATTCACTGCCAATCTGGAATTCATCTGAATCTGCACTCCAGGTAGGCTTTCATTACACCACTTATGAATGTCCAAGTAACACAATGCTGGTTTTCAGCGGTCTGTTCACACTCTAAGCCCTGCTTTTTACTGGGTATCCACACAACTGTGGTCAGCTCTTCATTTTCATGTCCAAACAATCCAGACTTGAGAAATCATTGCAATCTCCAGTACAGAATGTTCCATTCATTCACTGCGAATCTGGAATTCAACTGAATCTCCACTACCTGCAGATTTATCTTACACCACTTGTGAATGTCCAAGTAAAACAATGCTGGTTTTCAGAGGCCTGTTCATGTTCGCAGTCGTGCTGTTCAATTGGCTATCCACTCAACCTGTTTTGCTCCTCATTTTCCTGTGCACACAACCCAGCCTTCAGAAATCATTGTAATCTCCACTACAGGATGTTCCATTCATTCACTGGGAATCTGGAATTCATCTGAATCTGCACTCCACGCAGGCTTTCGTTACACCACTGCTGAAAGTCGAAGTAATGCAATACTGGTTTTCAGTGGTCTGTTCACATTCGAAGCCGAGGCTTTTTACAGGCTATCCACTCAACACTGGTCAGCTCTTCATTTTCGTGTCCCCACAATCCAGATTTCAGAAATCATTGCAATCTCCACTACAGAATGTTCCATTCATTCACTGCGAGTCTGGAGTTTATCTGATTCTCCACTCCCGCCTGGTTAACATTACACCACTTGTGAATGTCCAAGTAAGCCAATGCTGGTTTTCAGAGGCCTGTTCATACTCGCAGCCGTGCTGTTTAATTGACAATTCACTCCACCCTGTTCAGCTCTTCATTGTCCCACCACACTACCAGCCTTCAGAAATCTTTGTTATCTCCACTACAGAATGTTCCATTCATTCACTGCGAATCTGGAATTCATCTGACTCTCAACTCCACGCAGGTTTTCATTACACCACTGTTGAATGTCCAAGTAACCCAATGCTGGTTTTCAGCGGCCTGTTCATATTCGCAGCCCTGCTGTTTACTTGGCTATCGATTCAAGCCTGGTCAGCTCTTCATTTTCCTGTCCACACAACACAGGCTTCAGAAATCATTGGAATCTCCTCTACAGAATGTTCCATTCATTCACTGCGAATGTGGAATTCAACTGACTCTCCACTCCATGCAGGTTTTCCTTACTTACACCACTGATGAATGTCCAAGTAACCCAATGCTGGTTTTCAGCTGCATGTTCACACTCGCAGCCATGCTATACAATTGGCTTTCCACTAAATCCTGATTAGTTCTTGATTTTCCTTCCACACGACCCAGCCTTCAGAAATCATTGGAATCTCCACTAGAGAATGTTCCATTCATTCACTGCGAATCTGGAATTCCTCTGAACCTCCACTCCCGGCAGGTTTTCGTTACACCACTGTTGAATGTCCAAGTAACCCAATGTTTTAAGTGTTTTCTTCACAAGCGCAGTGGTGCTGTTCAATTGGCTATCCACTCAACCCTGGCCAGCTCTACATTTTCCTGTCCACACCACAGAGACTGGAGAAATCATTGTTATCTCCACTACAGAATGTTCCATTCATTCACAGCGAATCTGGAATTCATCTGAATCTCCACTCCCGGCAGGTTTTCGTGACACCACTGGTAAATATCCAAGTAAGCCAATGCTGGTTTTAAGTGGCCTGCTCATACTCTCAGCCGTGCTGTTCAATTTGCTATCCACTCAACCCTCTTCAGCTCCATTTTCCTGTCCACATAACCCAAACTTCAGAAACAATTGGTATCTCCTCCACAGAATGTTCCATTCATTGACTGCAAATCTGAAATTCATCTAATTCTCAACTCCCGTCAGGTTTTCGTTACACCACTTGTGAATGTCCAATTAAGCCAAAGCTGGTTTTCAGTGGCCTGTTCTTACTACGAGACGTGCTGTTCATTTGGCTATCCATTCCACCCTGTTCAGCTCTACATTTTCGTGTCCACAAAACCCAGCCTTCAGAAATCATTGGAATCACCACTAGAGAATGTTCCATTCATTCACTGCGAATCTGGAATTCATCTGAATCTCCACTCCCGGCAGGTTTTCATTGCACCACTGCTGAATGTTCAAGTAACGCAATGATGGTTTTCAGCGGTCTATTCACACTCGAACCCGTGCTGTTCACGGTCTAGCGACTCAACACTGGTGAGTTCTTCTTTTTCCAGTTCAGACAATACAAACCCCAGAAACCATTGCAATCTACACTACAGAATGTTTCATTCATTCACGCGAATCTTGAATTCATCTTGTTCTCCACTCCCAGCAGGTTTTCGTTTCACCACTGGTGAATGTCCAAGCAACCCAAGGCTGGTTTCAGCTGCGTGTTAACACTCGCAGCCGTGCTGTTCAATTGGCTATCCAGTGAACGCTGGTTAGCTCTTGATTTTCCTTCCACACACCGAGCCTTCAGAAATCATTCTTATCTCCACTTCAGAATGTTCCATTCGTTCCCTGCGAATCTGGAATTCCTCTGACTCTCCACACCAGGCAGATTTTCCTAACAACACTGGTGAATGACCAGGTAATCCAATGCTGGTTTTCAGCGGCTGTTCACACGCACAGCCTTGCTGTTCAATTGGCAATCCAGTCAAACCTAGTCAGCTCTTCATTTTCCTGTCCACACAACCCAGCGTTCAGAAATCATTGGAATCTCTACTACAGAAATTTCCATTCATTCACTGTGAATCTGGAAATAATCTGAATCTGCATTCCAGGAAGGCTTTCGTTACACCACTGATGAATGTCCAAGTAATGCAATGCTGCTTCTTAGTGGTCTGTTCACACTCGAAACCGTGCTGTTCACTGGCTATCCACTCAACATTGGTCAGCTCTTCAATATCCTGTCCAGACTATCCAGATTTCTAAATCTTGGCAATCTCCACTACAGAATGTTCCATTCAATCACGCGAATCTGGAATTCATCAGAGTCTCCACTCCCGGCAGGTTTTCGTGACACCACTGGTATATGTCCAAGGAAGCCAATGCTGGTTTTAAGCCGCCTGCTTATACTCTCAGCCGTGCTGTTCAATTTGCTATCCACCCAACCCTATTCAGCTCTACATTTTCCTGTCCTCATAACCCAACCTTCAGAAATAATTGGTATCTCCTCCACAGAATGTTCCGTTCATTCACTGCGAATCTTAAATTCATCTGACTCTCAACTCCCGGCGGGTTATCGTTACACCACTTGTGAATGTCCAAGTAAGCCAATGCTGGTTTTCAGTGGCCTGTTCATACTAAGAGACGTGCTGTTCATTTGGCTATCCACTCCACCCTGTTCAGCTCTACATTTTCGTGTCCACAAAACCCAGCCTTCAGAAATCATTGGAATCACCACTAGAGAATGTTCCATTCATTCACTGCGAATCTGGAATTCATCTGAACCTCCACTCCCGGCAGGTTTTCGTTACACCACTGGTGAATGTCCAAGTAACTCAATACTGGTTTTCAGAGGCATGTTCAACTCGCAGAAGTGCTGTTCAATGGGCTATCCACTCAATATTGGTCAGCTCTTCATTTTCCTCTCCACACAAACCAGCCTTCAGAAATCATTGGGATCTCCACTACAGACTGTTCCATTCATTCACTGCGATTCTGCAATTCATCTGACTCTCCGCTCCAGGCAGGTTTTCATTACAGCACTGGTGAATGACCAAGTAATCCAATGCTGGTTTTCAGCCGCCTTTTCACACTCGCAGTGTGCTGTTCAATTGTCTATCCACTCAAACCTGGTCAGCCTTTCATTTTCTTTTCCACAATATCAGACTTCAGAAATCATTGGAATCGCCAGTACAGAATGTTCCATTCATTCACTGCCAATCTGGAATTCATCTGAATCTGCACTCCAGGTAGGCTTTCATTACACCACTTATGAATGTCCAAGTAACACAATGCTGGTTTTCAGCGGTCTGTTCACACTCTAAGCCCTGCTTTTTACTGGGTATCCACACAACTGTGGTCAGCTCTTCATTTTCATGTCCAAACAATCCAGACTTGAGAAATCATTGCAATCTCCAGTACAGAATGTTCCATTCATTCACTGCGAATCTGGAATTCAACTGAATCTCCACTACCTGCAGATTTATCTTACACCACTTGTGAATGTCCAAGTAAAACAATGCTGGTTTTCAGAGGCCTGTTCATGTTCGCAGTCGTGCTGTTCAATTGGCTATCCACTCAACCTGTTTTGCTCCTCATTTTCCTGTGCACACAACCCAGCCTTCAGAAATCATTGTAATCTCCACTACAGGATGTTCCATTCATTCACTGGGAATCTGGAATTCATCTGAATCTGCACTCCACGCAGGCTTTCGTTACACCACTGCTGAAAGTCGAAGTAATGCAATACTGGTTTTCAGTGGTCTGTTCACATTCGAAGCCGAGGCTTTTTACAGGCTATCCACTCAACACTGGTCAGCTCTTCATTTTCGTGTCCCCACAATCCAGATTTCAGAAATCATTGCAATCTCCACTACAGAATGTTCCATTCATTCACTGCGAGTCTGGAGTTTATCTGATTCTCCACTCCCGCCTGGTTAACATTACACCACTTGTGAATGTCCAAGTAAGCCAATGCTGGTTTTCAGAGGCCTGTTCATACTCGCAGCCGTGCTGTTTAATTGACAATTCACTCCACCCTGTTCAGCTCTTCATTGTCCCACCACACTACCAGCCTTCAGAAATCTTTGTTATCTCCACTACAGAATGTTCCATTCATTCACTGCGAATCTGGAATTCATCTGACTCTCAACTCCACGCAGGTTTTCATTACACCACTGTTGAATGTCCAAGTAACCCAATGCTGGTTTTCAGCGGCCTGTTCATATTCGCAGCCCTGCTGTTTACTTGGCTATCGATTCAAGCCTGGTCAGCTCTTCATTTTCCTGTCCACACAACACAGGCTTCAGAAATCATTGGAATCTCCTCTACAGAATGTTCCATTCATTCACTGCGAATGTGGAATTCAACTGACTCTCCACTCCATGCAGGTTTTCCTTACACCACTGATGAATGTCCAAGTAACCCAATGCTGGTTTTCAGCTGCATGTTCACACTCGCAGCCATGCTATACAATTGGCTTTCCACTAAATCCTGATTAGTTCTTGATTTTCCTTCCACACGACCCAGCCTTCAGAAATCATTGGAATCTCCACTAGAGAATGTTCCATTCATTCACTGCGAATCTGGAATTCCTCTGAACCTCCACTCCCGGCAGGTTTTCGTTACACCACTGTTGAATGTCCAAGTAACCCAATGTTTTAAGTGTTTTCTTCACAAGCGCAGTGGTGCTGTTCAATTGGCTATCCACTCAACCCTGGCCAGCTCTACATTTTCCTGTCCACACCACAGAGACTGGAGAAATCATTGTTATCTCCACTACAGAATGTTCCATTCATTCACAGCGAATCTGGAATTCATCTGAATCTCCACTCCCGGCAGGTTTTCGTGACACCACTGGTAAATATCCAAGTAAGCCAATGCTGGTTTTAAGTGGCCTGCTCATACTCTCAGCCGTGCTGTTCAATTTGCTATCCACTCAACCCTCTTCAGCTCCATTTTCCTGTCCACATAACCCAAACTTCAGAAACAATTGGTATCTCCTCCACAGAATGTTCCATTCATTGACTGCAAATCTGAAATTCATCTAATTCTCAACTCCCGTCAGGTTTTCGTTACACCACTTGTGAATGTCCAATTAAGCCAAAGCTGGTTTTCAGTGGCCTGTTCTTACTACGAGACGTGCTGTTCATTTGGCTATCCATTCCACCCTGTTCAGCTCTACATTTTCGTGTCCACAAAACCCAGCCTTCAGAAATCATTGGAATCACCACTAGAGAATGTTCCATTCATTCACTGCGAATCTGGAATTCATCTGAATCTCCACTCCCGGCAGGTTTTCATTGCACCACTGCTGAATGTTCAAGTAACGCAATGATGGTTTTCAGCGGTCTATTCACACTCGAACCCGTGCTGTTCACGGTCTAGCGACTCAACACTGGTGAGTTCTTCTTTTTCCAGTTCAGACAATACAAACCCCAGAAACCATTGCAATCTACACTACAGAATGTTTCATTCATTCACGCGAATCTTGAATTCATCTTGTTCTCCACTCCCAGCAGGTTTTCGTTTCACCACTGGTGAATGTCCAAGCAACCCAAGGCTGGTTTCAGCTGCGTGTTAACACTCGCAGCCGTGCTGTTCAATTGGCTATCCAGTGAACGCTGGTTAGCTCTTGATTTTCCTTCCACACACCGAGCCTTCAGAAATCATTCTTATCTCCACTTCAGAATGTTCCATTCGTTCCCTGCGAATCTGGAATTCCTCTGACTCTCCACACCAGGCAGATTTTCCTAACAACACTGGTGAATGACCAGGTAATCCAATGCTGGTTTTCAGCGGCTGTTCACACTCACAGCCTTGCTGTTCAATTGGCAATCCAGTCAAACCTAGTCAGCTCTTCATTTTCCTGTCCACACAACCCAGCGTTCAGAAATCATTGGAATCTCTACTACAGAAATTTCCATTCATTCACTGTGAATCTGGAAATAATCTGAATCTGCATTCCAGGAAGGCTTTCGTTACACCACTGATGAATGTCCAAGTAATGCAATGCTGCTTCTTAGTGGTTTGTTCACACTCGAAACCGTGCTGTTCACTGGCTATCCACTCAACATTGGTCAGCTCTTCAATATCCTGTCCAGACTATCCAGATTTCTAAATCTTGGCAATCTCCACTACAGAATGTTTCATTCAATCACGCGAATCTGGAATTCATCAGAGTCTCCACTCCCGGCAGGTTTTCGTGACTCCACTGGTATATGTTCAAGGAAGCCAATGCTGGTTTTAAGCCGCCTGCTTATACTCTCAGCCGTGCTGTTCAATTTGCTATCCACCCAACCCTATTCAGCTCTACATTTTCCTGTCCTCATAACCCAACCTTCAGAAATAATTGGTATCTCCTCCACAGAATGTTCCGTTCATTCACTGCGAATCTTAAATTCATCTGACTCTCAACTCCCGGCGGGTTATCGTTACACCACTTGTGAATGTCCAAGTAAGCCAATGCTGGTTTTCAGTGGCCTGTTCATACTAAGAGACGTGCTGTTCATTTGGCTATCCACTCCACCCTGTTCAGCTCTACATTTTCGTGTCCACAAAACCCAGCCTTCAGAAATCATTGGAATCACCACTAGAGAATGTTCCATTCATTCACTGCGAATCTGGAATTCATCTGAACCTCCACTCCTGGCAGGTTTTCGTTACGCCACTGGTGAATGTCCAAGTAACTCAATACTGGTTTTCAGAGGCATGTTCAACTCGCAGAAGTGCTGTTCAATGGGCTATCCACTCAATATTGGTCAGCTCTTCATTTTCCTCTCCACACAAACCAGCCTTCAGAAATCATTGGGATCTCCACTACAGACTGTTCCATTCATTCACTGCGATTCTGCAATTCATCTGACTCTCCGCTCCAGGCAGGTTTTCATTACAGCACTGGTGAATGACCAAGTAATCCAATGCTGGTTTTCAGCCGCCTTTTCACACTCGCAGTGTGCTGTTCAATTGTCTATCCACTCAAACCTGGTCAGCCTTTCATTTTCTTTTCCACAATATCAGACTTCAGAAATCATTGGAATCGCCAGTACAAAATGTTCCATTCATTCACTGCCAATCTGGAATTCATCTGAATCTGCACTCCAGGTAGGCTTTCATTACACCACTTATGAATGTCCAAGTAACACAATGCTGGTTTTCAGCGGTCTGTTCACACTCTAAGCCCTGCTTTTTACTGGGTATCCACACAAATTGTGGTCAGCTCTTCATTTTCATGTCCAAACAATCCAGACTTGAGAAATCATTGCAATCTCCAGTACAGAATGTTCCATTCATTCACTGCGAATTTGGAATTCAACTGAATCTCCACTACCTGCAGATTTATCTTACACCACTTGTGAATGTCCAAGTAAAACAATGCTGGTTTTCAGAGGCCTGTTCATGTTCGCAGTCGTGCTGTTCAATTGGCTATCCACTCAACCTGTTTTGCTCCTCATTTTCCTGTGCACACAACCCAGCCTTCAGAAATCATTGTAATCTCCACTACAGGATGTTCCATTCATTCACTGGGAATCTGGAATTCATCTGAATCTGCACTCCACGCAGGCTTTCGTTACACCACTGCTGAAAGTCGAAGTAATGCAATACTTGTTTTCAGTGGTCTGTTCACATTCGAAGCCGAGGCTTTTTACAGGCTATCCACTCAACACTGGTCAGCTCTTCATTTTCGTGTCCCCACAATCCAGATTTCAGAAATCATTGCAATCTCCACTACAGAATGTTCCATTCATTCACTGCGAGTCTGGAGTTTATCTGATTCTCCACTCCCGCCTGGTTAACATTACACCACTTGTGAATGTCCAAGTAAGCCAATGCTGGTTTTCAGAGGCCTGTTCATACTCGCAGCCGTGCTGTTTAATTGACAATTCACTCCACCCTGTTCAGCTCTTCATTGTCCCACCACACTACCAGCCTTCAGAAATCTTTGTTATCTCCACTACAGAATGTTCCATTCATTCACTGCGAATCTGGAATTCATCTGACTCTCAACTCCACGCAGGTTTTCATTACACCACTGTTGAATGTCCAAGTAACCCAATGCTGGTTTTCAGCGGCCTGTTCATATTCGCAGCCCTGCTGTTTACTTGGCTATCGATTCAAGCCTGGTCAGCTCTTCATTTTCCTGTCCACACAACACAGGCTTCAGAAATCATTGGAATCTCCTCTACAGAATGTTCCATTCATTCACTGCGAATGTGGAATTCAACTGACTCTCCACTCCATGCAGGTTTTCCTTACACCACTGATGAATGTCCAAGTAACCCAATGCTGCTTTTCAGCTGCATGTTCACACTCGCAGCCATGCTATACAATTGGCTTTCCACTAAATCCTGATTAGTTCTTGATTTTCCTTCCACACGACCCAGCCTTCAGAAATCATTGGAATCTCCACTAGAGAATGTTCCATTCATTCACTGCGAATCTGGAATTCCTCTGAACCTCCACTCCCGGCAGGTTTTCGTTACACCACTGTTGAATGTCCAAGTAACCCAATGTTTTAAGTGTTTTCTTCACAAGCGCAGTGGTGCTGTTCAATTGGCTATCCACTCAACCCTGGCCAGCTCTACATTTTCCTGTCCACACCACAGAGACTGGAGGAATCATTGTTATCTCCACTACAGAATGTTCCATTCATTCACAGCGAATCTGGAATTCATCTGAATCTCCACTCCCGGCAGGTTTTCGTGACACCACTGGTAAATATCCAAGTAAGCCAATGCTGGTTTTAAGTGGCCTGCTCATACTCTCAGCCGTGCTGTTCAATTTGCTATCCACTCAACCCTCTTCAGCTCCATTTTCCTGTCCACATAACCCAAACTTCAGAAACAATTGGTATCTCCTCCACAGAATGTTCCATTCATTGACTGCAAATCTGAAATTCATCTAATTCTCAACTCCCGTCAGGTTTTCGTTACACCACTTGTGAATGTCCAATTAAGCCAAAGCTGGTTTTCAGTGGCCTGTTCTTACTACGAGACGTGCTGTTCATTTGGCTATCCATTCCACCCTGTTCAGCTCTACATTTTCGTGTCCACAAAACCCAGCCTTCAGAAATCATTGGAATCACCACTAGAGAATGTTCCATTCATTCACTGCGAATCTGGAATTTATCTGAATCTCCACTCCCGGCAGGTTTTCATTGCACCACTGCTGAATGTTCAAGTAACGCAATGATGGTTTTCAGCGGTCTATTCACACTCGAACCCGTGCTGTTCACGGTCTAGCGACTCAACACTGGTGAGTTCTTCTTTTTCCAGTTCAGACAATACAAACCCCAGAAACCATTGCAATCTACACTACAGAATGTTTCATTCATTCACGCGAATCTTGAATTCATCTTGTTCTCCACTCCCAGCAGGTTTTCGTTTCACCACTGGTGAATGTCCAAGCAACCCAAGGCTGGTTTCAGCTGCGTGTTAACACTCGCAGCCGTGCTGTTCAATTGGCTATCCAGTGAACGCTGGTTAGCTCTTGATTTTCCTTCCACACACCGAGCCTTCAGAAATCATTCTTATCTCCACTTCAGAATGTTCCATTCGTTCCCTGCGAATCTGGAATTCCTCTGACTCTCCACACCAGGCAGATTTTCCTAACAACACTGGTGAATGACCAGGTAATCCAATGCTGGTTTTCAGCGGCTGTTCACACTCACAGCCTTGCTGTTCAATTGGCAATCCAGTCAAACCTAGTCAGCTCTTCATTTTCCTGTCCACACAACCCAGCGTTCAGAAATCATTGGAATCTCTACTACAGAAATTTCCATTCATTCACTGTGAATCTGGAAATAATCTGAATCTGCATTCCAGGAAGGCTTTCGTTACACCACTGATGAATGTCCAAGTAATGCAATGCTGCTTCTTAGTGGTCTGTTCACACTCGAAACCGTGCTGTTCATTGGCTATCCACTCAATATCGGTCAGCTCTTCAATATCCTGTCCAGACTATCCAGATTTCTAAATGTTGGCAATCACCACTACAGAATGTTCCATTCAGTCACGCGAATCTGGAATTCATCAGAGTCTCCACTCCTGGAAGGTTTTCGTGACACCACTGGTAAATGTCCAAGGAAGACAATGCTGGTTTTAAGCCGCCTGCTAACACACTCAGCCGTGCTGTTCAATTTGCTATCCACCCAACCCTATTCAGCTCTACATTTTCCTGTCCTCATAACCCAACCTTCAGAAATAATTGGTATCTCCTCCACAGAATCTTCCGTTCATTCACTGCGAATCTTAAATTCATCTGACTCTCAACTCCCGGCGGGTTATCGTTACACCACTTGTGAATGTCCAAGTAAGCCAATGCTGGTTTTCAGTGGCCTGTTCATACTAAGAGACGTGCTGTTCATTTGGCTATCCACTCCACCCTGTTCAGCTCTACATTTTCGTGTCCACAAAACCCAGCCTTCAGAAATCATTGGAATCACCACTAGAGAATGTTCCATTCATTCACTGCGAATCTGGAATTCATCTGAACCTCCACTCCCGGCAGGTTTTCGTTACGCCACTGGTGAATGTCCAAGTAACTCAATACTGGTTTTCAGAGGCATGTTCAACTCGCAGAAGTGCTGTTCAATGGGCTATCCACTCAATATTGGTCAGCTCTTCATTTTCCTCTCCACACAAACCAGCCTTCAGAAATCATTGGGATCTCCACTACAGACTGTTCCATTCATTCACTGCGATTCTGCAATTCATCTGACTCTCCGCTCCAGGCAGGTTTTCATTACAGCACTGGTGAATGACCAAGTAATCCAATGCTGGTTTTCAGCCGCCTTTTCACACTCGCAGTGTGCTGTTCAATTGTCTATCCACTCAAACCTGGTCAGCCTTTCATTTTCTTTTCCACAATATCAGACTTCAGAAATCATTGGAATCGCCAGTACAGAATGTTCCATTCATTCACTGCCAATCTGGAATTCATCTGAATCTGCACTCCAGGTAGGCTTTCATTACACCACTTATGAATGTCCAAGTAACACAATGCTGGTTTTCAGCGGTCTGTTCACACTCTAAGCCCTGCTTTTTACTGGGTATCCACACAACTGTGGTCAGCTCTTCATTTTCATGTCCAAACAATCCAGACTTGAGAAATCATTGCAATCTCCAGTACAGAATGTTCCATTCATTCACTGCGAATCTGGAATTCAACTGAATCTCCACTACCTGCAGATTTATCTTACACCACTTGTGAATGTCCAAGTAAAACAATGCTGGTTTTCAGAGGCCTGTTCATGTTCGCAGTCGTGCTGTTCAATTGGCTATCCACTCAACCTGTTTTGCTCCTCATTTTCCTGTGCACACAACCCAGCCTTCAGAAATCATTGTAATCTCCACTACAGGATGTTCCATTCATTCACTGGGAATCTGGAATTCATCTGAATCTGCACTCCACGCAGGCTTTCGTTACACCACTGCTGAAAGTCGAAGTAATGCAATACTGGTTTTCAGTGGTCTGTTCACATTCGAAGCCGAGGCTTTTTACAGGCTATCCACTCAACACTGGTCAGCTCTTCATTTTCGTGTCCCCACAATCCAGATTTCAGAAATCATTGCAATCTCCACTACAGAATGTTCCATTCATTCACTGCGAGTCTGGAGTTTATCTGATTCTCCACTCCCGCCTGGTTAACATTACACCACTTGTGAATGTCCAAGTAAGCCAATGCTGGTTTTCAGAGGCCTGTTCATACTCGCAGCCGTGCTGTTTAATTGACAATTCACTCCACCCTGTTCAGCTCTTCATTGTCCCACCACACTACCAGCCTTCAGAAATCTTTGTTATCTCCACTACAGAATGTTCCATTCATTCACTGCGAATCTGGAATTCATCTGACTCTCAACTCCACGCAGGTTTTCATTACACCACTGTTGAATGTCCAAGTAACCCAATGCTGGTTTTCAGCGGCCTGTTCATATTCGCAGCCCTGCTGTTTACTTGGCTATCGATTCAAGCCTGGTCAGCTCTTCATTTTCCTGTCCACACAACACAGGCTTCAGAAATCATTGGAATCTCCTCTACAGAATGTTCCATTCATTCACTGCGAATGTGGAATTCAACTGACTCTCCACTCCATGCAGGTTTTCCTTACACCACTGATGAATGTCCAAGTAACCCAATGCTGGTTTTCAGCTGCATGTTCACACTCGCAGCCATGCTATACAATTGGCTTTCCACTAAATCCTGATTAGTTCTTGATTTTCCTTCCACACAACCCAGCCTTCAGAAATCATTGGAATCTCCACTAGAGAATGTTCCATTCATTCACTGCGAATCTGGAATTCCTCTGAACCTCCACTCCCGGCAGGTTTTCGTTACACCACTGTTGAATGTCCAAGTAACCCAATGTTTTAAGTGTTTTCTTCACAAGCGCAGTGGTGCTGTTCAATTGGCTATCCACTCAACCCTGGCCAGCTCTACATTTTCCTGTCCACACCACAGAGACTGGAGAAATCATTGTTATCTCCACTACAGAATGTTCCATTCATTCACAGCGAATCTGGAATTCATCTGAATCTCCACTCCCGGCAGGTTTTCGTGACACCACTGGTAAATATCCAAGTAAGCCAATGCTGGTTTTAAGTGGCCTGCTCATACTCTCAGCCGTGCTGTTCAATTTGCTATCCACTCAACCCTCTTCAGCTCCATTTTCCTGTCCACATAACCCAAACTTCAGAAACAATTGGTATCTCCTCCACAGAATGTTCCATTCATTGACTGCAAATCTGAAATTCATCTAATTCTCAACTCCCGTCAGGTTTTCGTTACACCACTTGTGAATGTCCAATTAAGCCAAAGCTGGTTTTCAGTGGCCTGTTCTTACTACGAGACGTGCTGTTCATTTGGCTATCCATTCCACCCTGTTCAGCTCTACATTTTCGTGTCCACAAAACCCAGCCTTCAGAAATCATTGGAATCACCACTAGAGAATGTTCCATGCATTCACTGCGAATCTGGAATTCATCTGAATCTCCACTCCCGGCAGGTTTTCATTGCACCACTGCTGAATGTTCAAGTAACGCAATGATGGTTTTCAGCGGTCTATTCACACTCGAACCCGTGCTGTTCACGGTCTAGCGACTCAACACTGGTGAGTTCTTCTTTTTCCAGTTCAGACAATACAAACCTCAGAAACCATTGCAATCTACACTACAGAATGTTTCATTCATTCACGCGAATCTTGAATTCATCTTGTTCTCCACTCCCAGCAGGTTTTCGTTTCACCACTGGTGAATGTCCAAGCAACCCAAGGCTGGTTTCAGCTGCGTGTTAACACTCGCAGCCGTGCTGTTCAATTGGCTATCCAGTGAACGCTGGTTAGCTCTTGATTTTCCTTCCACACACCGAGCCTTCAGAAATCATTCTTATCTCCACTTCAGAATGTTCCATTCGTTCCCTGCGAATCTGGAATTCCTCTGACTCTCCACACCAGGCAGATTTTCCTAACAACACTGGTGAATGACCAGGTAATCCAATGCTGGTTTTCAGCGGCTGTTCACACTCACAGCCTTGCTGTTCAATTGGCAATCCAGTCAAACCTAGTCAGCTCTTCATTTTCCTGTCCACACAACCCAGCGTTCAGAAATCATTGGAATCTCTACTACAGAAATTTCCATTCATTCACTGTGAATCTGGAAATAATCTGAATCTGCATTCCAGGAAGGCTTTCGTTACACCACTGATGAATGTCCAAGTAATGCAATGCTGCTTCTTAGTGGTCTGTTCACACTCGAAACCGTGCTGTTCATTGGCTATCCACTCAATATCGGTCAGCTCTTCAATATCCTGTCCAGACTATCCAGATTTCTAAATGTTGGCAATCACCACTACAGAATGTTCCATTCAGTCACGCGAATCTGGAATTCATCAGAGTCTCCACTCCTGGAAGGTTTTCGTGACACCACTGGTAAATGTCCAAGGAAGACAATGCTGGTTTTAAGCCGCCTGCTAACACACTCAGCCGTGCTGTTCAATTTGCTATCCACCCAACCCTATTCAGCTCTACATTTTCCTGTCCTCATAACCCAACCTTCAGAAATAATTGGTATCTCCTCCACAGAATGTTCCGTTCATTCACTGCGAATCTTAAATTCATCTGACTCTCAACTCCCGGCGGGTTATCGTTACACCACTTGTGAATGTCCAAGTAAGCCAATGCTGGTTTTCAGTGGCCTGTTCATACTAAGAGACGTGCTGTTCATTTGGCTATCCACTCCACCCTGTTCAGCTCTACATTTTCGTGTCCACAAAACCCAGCCTTCAGAAATCATTGGAATCACCACTAGAGAATGTTCCATTCATTCACTGCGAATCTGGAATTCATCTGAACCTCCACTCCCGGCAGGTTTTCGTTACGCCACTGGTGAATGTCCAAGTAACTCAATACTGGTTTTCAGAGGCATGTTCAACTCGCAGAAGTGCTGTTCAATGGGCTATCCACTCAATATTGGTCAGCTCTTCATTTTCCTCTCCACACAAACCAGCCTTCAGAAATCATTGGGATCTCCACTACAGACTGTTCCATTCATTCACTGCGATTCTGCAATTCATCTGACTCTCCGCTCCAGGCAGGTTTTCATTACAGCACTGGTGAATGACCAAGTAATCCAATGCTGGTTTTCAGCCGCCTTTTCACACTCGCAGTGTGCTGTTCAATTGTCTATCCACTCAAACCTGGTCAGCCTTTCATTTTCTTTTCCACAATATCAGACTTCAGAAATCATTGGAATCGCCAATACAGAATGTTCCATTCATTCACTGCCAATCTGGAATTCATCTGAATCTGCACTCCAGGTAGGCTTTCATTACACCACTTATGAATGTCCAAGTAACACAATGCTGGTTTTCAGCGGTCTGTTCACACGCTAAGCCCTGCTTTTTACTGGGTATCCACACAACTGTGGTCAGCTCTTCATTTTCATGTCCAAACAATCCAGACTTGAGAAAGCATTGCAATCTCCAGTACAGAATGTTCCATTCATTCACTGCGAATCTGGAATTCAACTGAATCTCCACTACCTGCAGATTTATCTTACACCACTTGTGAATGTCCAAGTAAAACAATGCTGGTTTTCAGAGGCCTGTTCATGTTCGCAGTCGTGCTGTTCAATTGGCTATCCACTCAAACTGTTTTGCTCCTCATTTTCCTGTGCACACAACCCAGCCTTCAGAAATCATTGTAATCTCCACTACAGGATGTTCCATTCATTCACTGGGAATCTGGAATTCATCTGAATCTGCACTCCACGCAGGCTTTCGTTACACCACTGCTGAAAGTCGAAGTAATGCAATACTGGTTTTCAGTGGTCTGTTCACATTCGAAGCCGAGGCTTTTTACAGGCTATCCACTCAACACTGGTCAGCTCTTCATTTTCGTGTCCCCACAATCCAGATTTCAGAAATCATTGCAATCTCCACTACAGAATGTTCCATTCATTCACTGCGAGTCTGGAGTTTATCTGATTCTCCACTCCCGCCTGGTTAACATTACACCACTTGTGAATGTCCAAGTAAGCCAATGCTGGTTTTCAGAGGCTTGTTCATACTCGCAGCCGTGCTGTTTAATTGACAATTCACTCCACCCTGTTCAGCTCTTCATTGTCCCACCACACTACCAGCCTTCAGAAATCTTTGTTATCTCCACTACAGAATGTTCCATTCATTCACTGCGAATCTGGAATTCATCTGACTCTCAACTCCACGCAGGTTTTCATTACACCACTGTTGAATGTCCAAGTAACCCAATGCTGGTTTTCAGCGGCCTGTTCATATTCGCAGCCCTGCTGTTTACTTGGCTATCGATTCAAGCCTGGTCAGCTCTTCATTTTCCTGTCCACACAACACAGGCTTCAGAAATCATTGGAATCTCCTCTACAGAATGTTCCATTCATTCACTGCGAATGTGGAATTCAACTGACTCTCCACTCCATGCAGGTTTTCCTTACACCACTGATGAATGTCCAAGTAACCCAATGCTGGTTTTCAGCTGCATGTTCACACTCGCAGCCATGCTATACAATTGGCTTTCCACTAAATCCTGATTAGTTCTTGATTTTCCTTCCACACGACCCAGCCTTCAGAAATCATTGGAATCTCCACTAGAGAATGTTCCATTCATTCACTGCGAATCTGGAATTCCTCTGAACCTCCACTCCCGGCAGGTTTTCGTTACACCACTGTTGAATGTCCAAGTAACCCAATGTTTTAAGTGTTTTCTTCACAAGCGCAGTGGTGCTGTTCAATTGGCTATCCACTCAACCCTGGCCAGCTCTACATTTTCCTGTCCACACCACAGAGACTGGAGAAATCATTGTTATCTCCACTACAGAATGTTCCATTCATTCACAGCGAATCTGGAATTCATCTGAATCTCCACTCCCGGCAGGTTTTCGTGACACCACTGGTAAATATCCAAGTAAGCCAATGCTGGTTTTAAGTGGCCTGCTCATACTCTCAGCCGTGCTGTTCAATTTGCTATCCACTCAACCCTCTTCAGCTCCATTTTCCTGTCCACATAACCCAAACTTCAGAAACAATTGGTATCTCCTCCACAGAATGTTCCATTCATTGACTGCAAATCTGAAATTCATCTAATTCTCAACTCCCGTCAGGTTTTCGTTACACCACTTGTGAATGTCCAATTAAGCCAAAGCTGGTTTTCAGTGGCCTGTTCTTACTACGAGACGTGCTGTTCATTTGGCTATCCATTCCACCCTGTTCAGCTCTACATTTTCGTGTCCACAAAACCCAGCCTTCAGAAATCATTGGAATCACCACTAGAGAATGTTCCATGCATTCACTGCGAATCTGGAATTCATCTGAATCTCCACTCCCGGCAGGTTTTCATTGCACCACTGCTGAATGGTCAAGTAACGCAATGATGGTTTTCAGCGGTCTATTCACACTCGAACCCGTGCTGTTCACGGTCTAGCGACTCAACACTGGTGAGTTCTTCTTTTTCCAGTTCAGACAATACAAACCTCAGAAACCATTGCAATCTACACTACAGAATGTTTCATTCATTCACGCGAATCTTGAATTCATCTTGTTCTCCACTCCCAGCAGGTTTTCGTTTCACCACTGGTGAATGTCCAAGCAACCCAAGGCTGGTTTCAGCTGCGTGTTAACACTCGCAGCCGTGCTGTTCAATTGGCTATCCAGTGAACGCTGGTTAGCTCTTGATTTTCCTTCCACACACCGAGCCTTCAGAAATCATTCTTATCTCCACTTCAGAATGTTCCATTCGTTCCCTGCGAATCTGGAATTCCTCTGACTCTCCACACCAGGCAGATTTTCCTAACAACACTGGTGAATGACTAGGTAATCCAATGCTGGTTTTCAGCGGCTGTTCACACTCACAGCCTTGCTGTTCAACTGGCAATCCAGTCAAACCTAGTCAGCTCTTCATTTTCCTGTCCACACAACCCAGCGTTCAGAAATCATTGGAATCTCTACTACAGAAATTTCCATTCATTCACTGTGAATCTGGAAATAATCTGAATCTGCATTCCAGGAAGGCTTTCGTTACACCACTGATGAATGTCCAAGTAATGCAATGCTGCTTCTTAGTGGTCTGTTCACACTCGAAACCGTGCTGTTCATTGGCTATCCACTCAATATCGGTCAGCTCTTCAATATCCTGTCCAGACTATCCAGATTTCTAAATGTTGGCAATCACCACTACAGAATGTTCCATTCAGTCACGCGAATCTGGAATTCATCAGAGTCTCCACTCCTGGAAGGTTTTCGTGACACCACTGGTAAATGTCCAAGGAAGACAATGCTGGTTTTAAGCCGCCTGCTAACACACTCAGCCGTGCTGTTCAAATTGCTATCCACCCAACCCTATTCAGCTCTACATTTTCCTGTCCTCATAACCCAACCTTCAGAAATAATTGGTATCTCCTCCACAGAATGTTCCGTTCATTCACTGCGAATCTTAAATTCATCTGACTCTCAACTCCCGGCGGGTTATCGTTACACCACTTGTGAATGTCCAAGTAAGCCAATGCTGGTTTTCAGTGGCCTGTTCATACTAAGAGACGTGCTGTTCATTTGGCTATCCACTCCACCCTGTTCAGCTCTACATTTTCGTGTCCACAAAACCCAGCCTTCAGAAATCATTGGAATCACCACTAGAGAATGTTCCATTCATTCACTGCGAATCTGGAATTCATCTGAACCTCCACTCCCGGCAGGTTTTCGTTACGCCACTGGTGAATGTCCAAGTAACTCAATACTGGTTTTCAGAGGCATGTTCAACTCGCAGAAGTGCTGTTCAATGGGCTATCCACTCAATATTGGTCAGCTCTTCATTTTCCTCTCCACACAAACCAGCCTTCAGAAATCATTGGGATCTCCACTACAGACTGTTCCATTCATTCACTGCGATTCTGCAATTCATCTGACTCTCCGCTCCAGGCAGGTTTTCATTACAGCACTGGTGAATGACCAAGTAATCCAATGCTGGTTTTCAGCCGCCTTTTCACACTCGCAGTGTGCTGTTCAATTGTCTATCCACTCAAACCTGGTCAGCCTTTCATTTTCTTTTCCACAATATCAGACTTCAGAAATCATTGGAATCGCCAATACAGAATGTTCCATTCATTCACTGCCAATCTGGAATTCATCTGAATCTGCACTCCAGGTAGGCTTTCATTACACCACTTATGAATGTCCAAGTAACACAATGCTGGTTTTCAGCGGTCTGTTCACACGCTAAGCCCTGCTTTTTACTGGGTATCCACACAACTGTGGTCAGCTCTTCATTTTCATGTCCAAACAATCCAGACTTGAGAAAGCATTGCAATCTCCAGTACAGAATGTTCCATTCATTCACTGCGAATCTGGAATTCAACTGAATCTCCACTACCTGCAGATTTATCTTACACCACTTGTGAATGTCCAAGTAAAACAATGCTGGTTTTCAGAGGCCTGTTCATGTTCGCAGTCGTGCTGTTCAATTGGCTATCCACTCAACCTGTTTTGCTCCTCATTTTCCTGTGCACACAACCCAGCCTTCAGAAATCATTGTAATCTCCACTACAGGATGTTCCATTCATTCACTGGGAATCTGGAATTCATCTGAATCTGCACTCCACGCAGGCTTTCGTTACACCACTGCTGAAAGTCGAAGTAATGCAATACTGGTTTTCAGTGGTCTGTTCACATTCGAAGCCGAGGCTTTTTACAGGCTATCCACTCAACACTGGTCAGCTCTTCATTTTCGTGTCCCCACAATCCAGATTTCAGAAATCATTGCAATCTCCACTACAGAATGTTCCATTCATTCACTGCGAGTCTGGAGTTTATCTGATTCTCCACTCCCGCCTGGTTAACATTACACCACTTGTGAATGTCCAAGTAAGCCAATGCTGGTTTTCAGAGGCCTGTTCATACTCGCAGCCGTGCTGTTTAATTGACAATTCACTCCACCCTGTTCAGCTCTTCATTGTCCCACCACACTACCAGCCTTCAGAAATCTTTGTTATCTCCACTACAGAATGTTCCATTCATTCACTGCGAATCTGGAATTCATCTGACTCTCAACTCCACGCAGGTTTTCATTACACCACTGTTGAATGTCCAAGTAACCCAATGCTGGTTTTCAGCGGCCTGTTCATATTCGCAGCCCTGCTGTTTACTTGGCTATCGATTCAAGCCTGGTCAGCTCTTCATTTTCCTGTCCACACAACACAGGCTTCAGAAATCATTGGAATCTCCTCTACAGAATGTTCCATTCATTCACTGCGAATGTGGAATTCAACTGACTCTCCACTCCATGCAGGTTTTCCTTACACCACTGATGAATGTCCAAGTAACCCAATGCTGGTTTTCAGCTGCATGTTCACACTCGCAGCCATGCTATACAATTGGCTTTCCACTAAATCCTGATTAGTTCTTGATTTTCCTTCCACAAGACCCAGCCTTCAGAAATCATTGGAATCTCCACTAGAGAATGTTCCATTCATTCACTGCGAATCTGGAATTCCTCTGAACCTCCACTCCCGGCAGGTTTTCGTTACACCACTGTTGAATGTCCAAGTAACCCAATGTTTTAAGTGTTTTCTTCACAAGCGCAGTGGTGCTGTTCAATTGGCTATCCACTCAACCCTGGCCAGCTCTACATTTTCCTGTCCACACCACAGAGACTGGAGAAATCATTGTTATCTCCACTACAGAATGTTCCATTCATTCACAGCGAATCTGGAATTCATCTGAATCTCCACTCCCGGCAGGTTTTCGTGACACCACTGGTAAATATCCAAGTAAGCCAATGCTGGTTTTAAGTGGCCTGCTCATACTCTCAGCCGTGCTGTTCAATTTGCTATCCACTCAACCCTCTTCAGCTCCATTTTCCTGGCCACATAACCCAAACTTCAGAAACAATTGGTATCTCCTCCACAGAATGTTCCATTCATTGACTGCAAATCTGAAATTCATCTAATTCTCAACTCCCGTCAGGTTTTCGTTACACCACTTGTGAATGTCCAATTAAGCCAAAGCTGGTTTTCAGTGGCCTGTTCTTACTACGAGACGTGCTGTTCATTTGGCTATCCATTCCACCCTGTTCAGCTCTACATTTTCGTGTCCACAAAACCCAGCCTTCAGAAATCATTGGAATCACCACTAGAGAATGTTCCATTCATTCACTGCGAATCTGGAATTCATCTGAATCTCCACTCCCGGCAGGTTTTCATTGCACCACTGCTGAATGTTCAAGTAACGCAATGATGGTTTTCAGCGGTCTATTCACACTCGAACCCGTGCTGTTCACGGTCTAGCGACTCAACACTGGTGAGTTCTTCTTTTTCCAGTTCAGACAATACAAACCTCAGAAACCATTGCAATCTACACTACAGAATGTTTCATTCATTCACGCGAATCTTGAATTCATCTTGTTCTCCACTCCCAGCAGGTTTTCGTTTCACCACTGGTGAATGTCCAAGCAACCCAAGGCTGGTTTCAGCTGCGTGTTAACACTCGCAGCCGTGCTGTTCAATTGGCTATCCAGTGAACGCTGGTTAGCTCTTGATTTTCCTTCCACACACCGAGCCTTCAGAAATCATTCTTATCTCCACTTCAGAATGTTCCATTCGTTCCCTGCGAATCTGGAATTCCTCTGACTCTCCACACCAGGCAGATTTTCCTAACAACACTGGTGAATGACCAGGTAATCCAATGCTGGTTTTCAGCGGCTGTTCACACTCACAGCCTTGCTGTTCAATTGGCAATCCAGTCAAACCTAGTCAGCTCTTCATTTTCCTGTCCACACAACCCAGCGTTCAGAAATCATTGGAATCTCTACTACAGAAATTTCCATTCATTCACTGTGAATCTGGAAATAATCTGAATCTGCATTCCAGGAAGGCTTTCGTTACACCACTGATGAATGTCCAAGTAATGCAATGCTGCTTCTTAGTGGTCTGTTCACACTCGAAACCGTGCTGTTCACTGGCTATCCACTCAACATTGGTCAGCTCTTCAATATCCTGTCCAGACTATCCAGATTTCTAAATCTTGGCAATCTCCACTACAGAATGTTCCATTCAATCACGCGAATCTGGAATTCATCAGAGTCTCCACTCCCGGCAGGTTTTCGTGACACCACTGGTATATGTCCAAGGAAGCCAATGCTGGTTTTAAGCCGCCTGCTTATACTCTCAGCCGTGCTGTTCAATTTGCTATCCACCCAACCCTATTCAGCTCTACATTTTCCTGTCCTCATAACCCAACCTTCAGAAATAATTGGTATCTCCTCCACAGAATGTTCCGTTCATTCACTGCGAATCTTAAATTCATCTGACTCTCAACTCCCGGCGGGTTATCGTTACACCACTTGTGAATGTCCAAGTAAGCCAATGCTGGTTTTCAGTGGCCTGTTCATACTAAGAGACGTGCTGTTCATTTGGCTATCCACTCCACCCTGTTCAGCTCTACATTTTCGTGTCCACAAAACCCAGCCTTCAGAAATCATTGGAATCACCACTAGAGAATGTTCCATTCATTCTCTGCGAATCTGGAATTCATCTGAACCTCCACTCCCGGCAGGTTTTCGTTACACCACTGGTGAATGTCCAAGTAACTCAATACTGGTTTTCAGAGGCATGTTCAACTCGCAGAAGTGCTGTTCAATGGGCTATCCACTCAATATTGGTCAGCTCTTCATTTTCCTCTCCACACAAACCAGCCTTCAGAAATCATTGGGATCTCCACTACAGACTGTTCCATTCATTCACTTCGATTCTGCAATTCATCTGACTCTCCGCTCCAGGCAGGTTTTCATTACAGCACTGGTGAATGACCAAGTAATCCAATGCTGGTTTTCAGCCGCCTTTTCACACTCGCAGTGTGCTGTTCAATTGTCTATCCACTCAAACCTGGTCAGCCTTTCATTTTCTTTTCCACAATATCAGACTTCAGAAATCATTGGAATCGCCAGTACAGAATGTTCCATTCATTCACTGCCAATCTGGAATTCATCTGAATCTGCACTCCAGGTAGGCTTTCATTACACCACTTATGAATGTCCAAGTAACACAATGCTGGTTTTCAGCGGTCTGTTCACACTCTAAGCCCTGCTTTTTACTGGGTATCCACACAACTGTGGTCAGCTCTTCATTTTCATGTCCAAACAATCCAGACTTGAGAAATCATTGCAATCTCCAGTACAGAATGTTCCATTCATTCACTGAGAATCTGGAATTCAACTGAATCTCCACTACCTGCAGATTTATCTTACACCACTTGTGAATGTCCAAGTAAAACAATGCTGGTTTTCAGAGGCCTGTTCATGTTCGCAGTCGTGCTGTTCAATTGGCTATCCACTCAACCTGTTTTGCTCCTCATTTTCCTGTGCACACAACCCAGCCTTCAGAAATCATTGTAATCTCCACTACAGGATGTTCCATTCATTCACTGGGAATCTGGAATTCATCTGAATCTGCACTCCACGCAGGCTTTCGTTACACCACTGCTGAAAGTCGAAGTAATGCAATACTGGTTTTCAGTGGTCTGTTCACATTCGAAGCCGAGGCTTTTTACAGGCTATCCACTCAACACTGGTCAGCTCTTCATTTTCGTGTCCCCACAATCCAGATTTCAGAAATCATTGCAATCTCCACTACAGAATGTTCCATTCATTCACTGCGAGTCTGGAGTTTATCTGATTCTCCACTCCCGCCTGGTTAACATTACACCACTTGTGAATGTCCAAGTAAGCCAATGCTGGTTTTCAGAGGCCTGTTCATACTCGCAGCCGTGCTGTTTAATTGACAATTCACTCCACCCTGTTCAGCTCTTCATTGTCCCACCACACTACCAGCCTTCAGAAATCTTTGTTATCTCCACTACAGAATGTTCCATTCATTCACTGCGAATCTGGAATTCATCTGACTCTCAACTCCACGCAGGTTTTCATTACACCACTGTTGAATGTCCAAGTAACCCAATGCTGGTTTTCAGCGGCCTGTTCATATTCGCAGCCCTGCTGTTTACTTGGCTATCGATTCAAGCCTGGTCAGCTCTTCATTTTCCTGTCCACACAACACAGGCTTCAGAAATCATTGGAATCTCCTCTACAGAATGTTCCATTCATTCACTGCGAATGTGGAATTCAACTGACTCTCCACTCCATGCAGGTTTTCCTTACACCACTGATGAATGTCCAAGTAACCCAATGCTGGTTTTCAGCTGCATGTTCACACTCGCAGCCATGCTATACAATTGGCTTTCCACTAAATCCTGATTAGTTCTTGATTTTCCTTCCACACGACCCAGCCTTCAGAAATCATTGGAATCTCCACTAGAGAATGTTCCATTCATTCACTGCGAATCTGGAATTCCTCTGAACCTCCACTCCCGGCAGGTTTTCGTTACACCACTGTTGAATGTCCAAGTAACCCAATGTTTTAAGTGTTTTCTTCACAAGCGCAGTGGTGCTGTTCAATTGGCTATCCACTCAACCCTGGCCAGCTCTACATTATCCTGTCCACACCACAGAGACTGGAGAAATCATTGTTATCTCCACTACAGAATGTTCCATTCATTCACAGCGAATCTGGAATTCATCTGAATCTCCACTCCCGGCAGGTTTTCGTGACACCACTGGTAAATATCCAAGTAAGCCAATGCTGGTTTTAAGTGGCCTGCTCATACTCTCAGCCGTGCTGTTCAATTTGCTGTCCACTCAACCCTCTTCAGCTCCATTTTCCTGTCCACATAACCCAAACTTCAGAAACAATTGGTATCTCCTCCACAGAATGTTCCATTCATTGACTGCAAACCTGAAATTCATCTAATTCTCAACTCCCGTCAGGTTTTCGTTACACCACTTGTGAATGTCCAATTAAGCCAAAGCTGGTTTTCAGTGGCCTGTTCTTACTACGAGACGTGCTGTTCATTTGGCTATCCATTCCACCCTGTTCAGCTCTACATTTTCGTGTCCACAAAACCCAGCCTTCAGAAATCATTGGAATCACCACTAGAGAATGTTCCATTCATTCACTGCGAATCTGGAATTCATCTGAATCTCCACTCCCGGCAGGTTTTCATTGCACCACTGCTGAATGTTCAAGTAACGCAATGATGGTTTTCAGCGGTCTATTCACACTCGAACCCGTGCTGTTCACGGTCTAGCGACTCAACACTGGTGAGTTCTTCTTTTTCCAGTTCAGACAATACAAATCCCAGAAACCATTGCAATCTACACTACAGAATGTTTCATTCATTCACGCGAATCTTGAATTCATCTTGTTCTCCACTCCCAGCAGGTTTTCGTTTCACCACTGGTGAATGTCCAAGCAACCCAAGGCTGGTTTCAGCTGCGTGTTAACTCTCGCAGCCGTGCTGTTCAATTGGCTATCCAGTGAACGCTGGTTAGCTCTTGATTTTCCTTCCACACACCGAGCCTTCAGAAATCATTCTTATCTCCACTTCAGAATGTTCCATTCGTTCCCTGCGAATCTGGAATTCCTCTGACTCTCCACACCAGGCAGATTTTCCTAACAACACTGGTGAATGACCAGGTAATCCAATGCTGGTTTTCAGCGGCTGTTCACACTCACAGCCTTGCTGTTCAATTGGCAATCCAGTCAAACCTAGTCAGCTCTTCATTTTCCTGTCCACACAACCCAGCGTTCAGAAATCATTGGAATCCCTACTACAGAAATTTCCATTCATTCACTGTGAATCTGGAAATAATCTGAATCTGCATTCCAGGAAGGCTTTCGTTACACCACTGATGAATGTCCAAGTAATGCAATGCTGCTTCTTAGTGGTCTGTTCACACTCGAAACCGTGCTGTTCACTGGCTATCCACTCAACATTGGTCAGCTCTTCAATATCCTGTCCAGACTATCCAGATTTCTAAATCTTGGCAATCTCCACTACAGAATGTTCCATTCAATCACGCGAATCTGGAATTCATCAGAGTCTCCACTCCCGGCAGGTTTTCGTGACACCACTGGTATATGTCCAAGGAAGCCAATGCTGGTTTTAAGCCGCCTGCTTATACTCTCAGCCGTGCTGTTCAATTTGCTATCCACCCAACCCTATTCAGCTCTACATTTTCCTGTCCTCATAACCCAACCTTCAGAAATAATTGGTATCTCCTCCACAGAATGTTCCGTTCATTCACTGCGAATCTTAAATTCATCTGACTCTCAACTCCCGGCGGGTTATCGTTACACCACTTGTGAATGTCCAAGTAAGCCAATGCTGGTTTTCAGTGGCCTGTTCATACTAAGAGACGTGCTGTTCATTTGGCTATCCACTCCACCCTGTTCAGCTCTACATTTTCGTGTCCACAAAACCCAGCCTTCAGAAATCATTGGAATCACCACTAGAGAATGTTCCATTCATTCTCTGCGAATCTGGAATTCATCTGAACCTCCACTCCCGGCAGGTTTTCGTTACACCACTGGTGAATGTCCAAGTAACTCAATACTGGTTTTCAGAGGCATGTTCAACTCGCAGAAGTGCTGTTCAATGGGCTATCCACTCAATATTGGTCAGCTCTTCATTTTCCTCTCCACACAAACCAGCCTTCAGAAATCATTGGGATCTCCACTACAGACTGTTCCATTCATTCACTTCGATTCTGCAATTCATCTGACTCTCCGCTCCAGGCAGGTTTTCATTACAGCACTGGTGAATGACCAAGTAATCCAATGCTGGTTTTCAGCCGCCTTTTCACACTCGCAGTGTGCTGTTCAATTGTCTATCCACTCAAACCTGGTCAGCCTTCCATTTTCTTTTCCAAAATATCAGACTTCAGAAATCATTGGAATCGCCAGTACAGAATGTTCCATTCATTCACTGCCAATCTGGAATTCATCTGAATCTGCACTCCAGGTAGGCTTTCATTACACCACTTATGAATGTCCAAGTAACACAATGCTGGTTTTCAGCGGTCTGTTCACACGCTAAGCCCTGCTTTTTACTGGGTATCCACACAACTGTGGTCAGCTCTTCATTTTCATGTCCAAACAATCCAGACTTGAGAAATCATTGCAATCTCCAGTACAGAATGTTCCATTCATTCACTGCGAATCTGGAATTCAACTGAATCTCCACTACCTGCAGATTTATCTTACACCACTTGTGAATGTCCAAGTAAAACAATGCTGGTTTTCAGAGGCCTGTTCATGTTCGCAGTCGTGCTGTTCAATTGGCTATCCACTCAACCTGTTTTGCTCCTCATTTTCCTGTGCACACAACCCAGCCTTCAGAAATCATTGTAATCTCCACTACAGGATGTTCCATTCATTCACTGGGAATCTGGAATTCATCTGAATCTGCACTCCACGCAGGCTTTCGTTACACCACTGCTGAAAGTCGAAGTAATGCAATACTGGTTTTCAGTGGTCTGTTCACATTCGAAGCCGAGGCTTTTTACAGGCTATCCACTCAACACTGGTCAGCTCTTCATTTTCGTGTCCCCACAATCCAGATTTCAGAAATCATTGCAATCTCCACTACAGAATGTTCCATTCATTCACTGCGAGTCTGGAGTTTATCTGATTCTCCACTCCCGCCTGGTTAACATTACACCACTTGTGAATGTCCAAGTAAGCCAATGCTGGTTTTCAGAGGCCTGTTCATACTCGCAGCCGTGCTGTTTAATTGACAATTCACTCCACCCTGTTCAGCTCTTCATTGTCCCACCACACTACCAGCCTTCAGAAATCTTTGTTATCTCCACTACAGAATGTTCCATTCATTCACTGCGAATCTGGAATTCATCTGACTCTCAACTCCACGCAGGTTTTCATTACACCACTGTTGAATGTCCAAGTAACCCAATGCTGGTTTTCAGCGGCCTGTTCATATTCGCAGCCCTGCTGTTTACTTGGCTATCGATTCAAGCCTGGTCAGCTCTTCATTTTCCTGTCCACACAACACAGGCTTCAGAAATCATTGGAATCTCCTCTACAGAATGTTCCATTCATTCACTGCGAATGTGGAATTCAACTGACTCTCCACTCCATGCAGGTTTTCCTTACACCACTGATGAATGTCCAAGTAACCCAATGCTGGTTTTCAGCTGCATGTTCACACTCGCAGCCATGCTATACAATTGGCTTTCCACTAAATCCTGATTAGTTCTTGATTTTCCTTCCACACGACCCAGCCTTCAGAAATCATTGGAATCTCCACTAGAGAATGTTCCATTCATTCACTGCGAATCTGGAATTCCTCTGAACCTCCACTCCCGGCAGGTTTTCGTTACACCACTGTTGAATGTCCAAGTAACCCAATGTTTTAAGTGTTTTCTTCACAAGCGCAGTGGTGCTGTTCAATTGGCTATCCACTCAACCCTGGCCAGCTCTACATTTTCCTGTCCACACCACAGAGACTGGAGAAATCATTGTTATCTCCACTACAGAATGTTCCATTCATTCACAGCGAATCTGGAATTCATCTGAATCTCCACTCCCGGCAGGTTTTCGTGACACCACTGGTAAATATCCAAGTAAGCCAATGCTGGTTTTAAGTGGCCTGCTCATACTCTCAGCCGTGCTGTTCAATTTGCTATCCACTCAACCCTCTTCAGCTCCATTTTCCTGTCCACATAACCCAAACTTCAGAAACAATTGGTATCTCCTCCACAGAATGTTCCATTCATTGACTGCAAACCTGAAATTCATCTAATTCTCAACTCCCGTCAGGTTTTCGTTACACCACTTGTGAATGTCCAATTAAGCCAAAGCTGGTTTTCAGTGGCCTGTTCTTACTACGAGACGTGCTGTTCATTTGGCTATCCATTCCACCCTGTTCAGCTCTACATTTTCGTGTCCACAAAAACCCAGCCTTCAGAAATCATTGGAATCACCACTAGAGAATGTTCCATTCATTCACTGCGAATCTGGAATTCATCTGAATCTCCACTCCCGGCAGGTTTTCATTGCACCACTGCTGAATGTTCAAGTAACGCAATGATGGTTTTCAGCGGTCTATTCACACTCGAACCCGTGCTGTTCACGGTCTAGCGACTCAACACTGGTGAGTTCTTCTTTTTCCAGTTCAGACAATACAAACCTCAGAAACCATTGCAATCTACACTACAGAATGTTTCATTCATTCACGCGAATCTTGAATTCATCTTGTTCTCCACTCCCAGCAGGTTTTCGTTTCACCACTGGTGAATGTCCAAGCAACCCAAGGCTGGTTTCAGCTGCGTGTTAACACTCGCAGCCGTGCTGTTCAATTGGCTATCCAGTGAACGCTGGTTAGCTCTTGATTTTCCTTCCACACACCGAGCCTTCAGAAATCATTCTTATCTCCACTTCAGAATGTTCCATTCGTTCCCTGCGAATCTGGAATTCCTCTGACTCTCCACACCAGGCAGATTTTCCTAACAACACTGGTGAATGACCAGGTAATCCAATGCTGGTTTTCAGCGGCTGTTCACACTCACAGCCTTGCTGTTCAATTGGCAATCCAGTCAAACCTAGTCAGCTCTTCATTTTCCTGTCCACACAACCCAGCGTTCAGAAATCATTGGAATCTCTACTACAGAAATTTCCATTCATTCACTGTGAATCTGGAAATAATCTGAATCTGCATTCCAGGAAGGCTTTCGTTACACCACTGATGAATGTCCAAGTAATGCAATGCTGCTTCTTAGTGGTCTGTTCACACTCGAAACCGTGCTGTTCACTGGCTATCCACTCAACATTGGTCAGCTCTTCAATATCCTGTCCAGACTATCCAGATTTCTAAATCTTGGCAATCTCCACTACAGAATGTTCCATTCAATCACGCGAATCTGGAATTCATCAGAGTCTCCACTCCCGGCAGGTTTTCGTGACACCACTGGTATATGTCCAAGGAAGCCAATGCTGGTTTTAAGCCGCCTGCTTATACTCTCAGCCGTGCTGTTCAATTTGCTATCCACCCAACCCTATTCAGCTCTACATTTTCCTGTCCTCATAACCCAACCTTCAGAAATAATTGGTATCTCCTCCACAGAATGTTCCGTTCATTCACTGCGAATCTTAAATTCATCTGACTCTCAACTCCCGGCGGGTTATCGTTACACCACTTGTGAATGTCCAAGTAAGCCAATGCTGGTTTTCAGTGGCCTGTTCATACTAAGAGACGTGCTGTTCATTTGGCTATCCACTCCACCCTGTTCAGCTCTACATTTTCGTGTCCACAAAACCCAGCCTTCAGAAATCATTGGAATCACCACTAGAGAATGTTCCATTCATTCTCTGCGAATCTGGAATTCATCTGAACCTCCACTCCCGGCAGGTTTTCGTTACACCACTGGTGAATGTCCAAGTAACTCAATACTGGTTTTCAGAGGCATGTTCAACTCGCAGAAGTGCTGTTCAATGGGCTATCCACTCAATATTGGTCAGCTCTTCATTTTCCTCTCCACACAAACCAGCCTTCAGAAATCATTGGGATCTCCACTACAGACTGTTCCATTCATTCACTTCGATTCTGCAATTCATCTGACTCTCCGCTCCAGGCAGGTTTTCATTACAGCACTGGTGAATGACCAAGTAATCCAATGCTGGTTTTCAGCCGCCTTTTCACACTCGCAGTGTGCTGTTCAATTGTCTATCCACTCAAACCTGGTCAGCCTTCCATTTTCTTTTCCAAAATATCAGACTTCAGAAATCATTGGAATCGCCAGTACAGAATGTTCCATTCATTCACTGCCAATCTGGAATTCATCTGAATCTGCACTCCAGGTAGGCTTTCATTACACCACTTATGAATGTCCAAGTAACACAATGCTGGTTTTCAGCGGTCTGTTCACACGCTAAGCCCTGCTTTTTACTGGGTATCCACACAACTGTGGTCAGCTCTTCATTTTCATGTCCAAACAATCCAGACTTGAGAAATCATTGCAATCTCCAGTACAGAATGTTCCATTCATTCACTGCGAATCTGGAATTCAACTGAATCTCCACTACCTGCAGATTTATCTTACACCACTTGTGAATGTCCAAGTAAAACAATGCTGGTTTTCAGAGGCCTGTTCATGTTCGCAGTCGTGCTGTTCAATTGGCTATCCACTCAACCTGTTTTGCTCCTCATTTTCCTGTGCACACAACCCAGCCTTCAGAAATCATTGTAATCTCCACTACAGGATGTTCCATTCATTCACTGGGAATCTGGAATTCATCTGAATCTGCACTCCACGCAGGCTTTCGTTACACCACTGCTGAAAGTCGAAGTAATGCAATACTGGTTTTCAGTGGTCTGTTCACATTCGAAGCCGAGGCTTTTTACAGGCTATCCACTCAACACTGGTCAGCTCTTCATTTTCGTGTCCCCACAATCCAGATTTCAGAAATCATTGCAATCTCCACTACAGAATGTTCCATTCATTCACTGCGAGTCTGGAGTTTATCTGATTCTCCACTCCCGCCTGGTTAACATTACACCACTTGTGAATGTCCAAGTAAGCCAATGCTGGTTTTCAGAGGCCTGTTCATACTCGCAGCCGTGCTGTTTAATTGACAATTCACTCCACCCTGTTCAGCTCTTCATTGTCCCACCACACTACCAGCCTTCAGAAATCTTTGTTATCTCCACTACAGAATGTTCCATTCATTCACTGCGAATCTGGAATTCATCTGACTCTCAACTCCACGCAGGTTTTCATTACACCACTGTTGAATGTCCAAGTAACCCAATGCTGGTTTTCAGCGGCCTGTTCATATTCGCAGCCCTGCTGTTTACTTGGCTATCGATTCAAGCCTGGTCAGCTCTTCATTTTCCTGTCCACACAACACAGGCTTCAGAAATCATTGGAATCTCCTCTACAGAATGTTCCATTCATTCACTGCGAATGTGGAATTCAACTGACTCTCCACTCCATGCAGGTTTTCCTTACACCACTGATGAATGTCCAAGTAACCCAATGCTGGTTTTCAGCTGCATGTTCACACTCGCAGCCATGCTATACAATTGGCTTTCCACTAAATCCTGATTAGTTCTTGATTTTCCTTCCACACGACCCAGCCTTCAGAAATCATTGGAATCTCCACTAGAGAATGTTCCATTCATTCACTGCGAATCTGGAATTCCTCTGAACCTCCACTCCCGGCAGGTTTTCGTTACACCACTGTTGAATGTCCAAGTAACCCAATGTTTTAAGTGTTTTCTTCACAAGCGCAGTGGTGCTGTTCAATTGGCTATCCACTCAACCCTGGCCAGCTCTACATTTTCCTGTCCACACCACAGAGACTGGAGAAATCATTGTTATCTCCACTACAGAATGTTCCATTCATTCACAGCGAATCTGGAATTCATCTGAATCTCCACTCCCGGCAGGTTTTCGTGACACCACTGGTAAATATCCAAGTAAGCCAATGCTGGTTTTAAGTGGCCTGCTCATACTCTCAGCCGTGCTGTTCAATTTGCTATCCACTCAACCCTCTTCAGCTCCATTTTCCTGTCCACATAACCCAAACTTCAGAAACAATTGGTATCTCCTCCACAGAATGTTCCATTCATTGACTGCAAACCTGAAATTCATCTAATTCTCAACTCCCGTCAGGTTTTCGTTACACCACTTGTGAATGTCCAATTAAGCCAAAGCTGGTTTTCAGTAGCCTGTTCTTACTACGAGACGTGCTGTTCATTTGGCTATCCATTCCACCCTGTTCAGCTCTACATTTTCGTGTCCACAAAAACCCAGCCTTCAGAAATCATTGGAATCACCACTAGAGAATGTTCCATTCATTCACTGCGAATCTGGAATTCATCTGAATCTCCACTCCCGGCAGGTTTTCATTGCACCACTGCTGAATGTTCAAGTAACGCAATGATGGTTTTCAGCGGTCTATTCACACTCGAACCCGTGCTGTTCACGGTCTAGCGACTCAACACTGGTGAGTTCTTCTTTTTCCAGTTCAGACAATACAAACCTCAGAAACCATTGCAATCTACACTACAGAATGTTTCATACATTCACGCGAATCTTGAATTCATCTTGTTCTCCACTCCCAGCAGGTTTTCGTTTCACCACTGGTGAATGTCCAAGCAACCCAAGGCTGGTTTCAGCTGCGTGTTAACACTCGCAGCCGTGCTGTTCAATTGGCTATCCAGTGAACGCTGGTTAGCTCTTGATTTTCCTTCCACACACCGAGCCTTCAGAAATCATTCTTATCTCCACTTCAGAATGTTCCATTCATTCACAGCGAATCTGGAATTCATCTGAATCTCCACTCCCGGCAGGTTTTCGTGACACCACTGGTATATATCCAAGTAAGCCAATGCTGGTTTTAAGTGGCCTGCTCATACTCTCAGCCGTGCTGTTCAATTTGCTATCCACTCAACCCTCTTCAGCTCCATTTTCCTGTCCACATAACCCAAACTTCAGAAACAATTGGTATCTCCTCCACAGAATGTTCCATTCATTGACTGCAAACCTGAAATTCATCTAATTCTCAACTCCCGTCAGGTTTTCGTTACACCACTTGTGAATGTCCAATTAAGCCAAAGCTGGTTTTCAGTAGCCTGTTCTTACTACGAGACGTGCTGTTCATTTGGCTATCCATTCCACCCTGTTCAGCTCTACATTTTCGTGTCCAGAAAAACCCAGCCTTCAGAAATCATTGGAATCACCACTAGAGAATGTTCCATTCATTCACTGCGAATCTGGAATTCATCTGAATCTCCACTCCCGGCAGGTTTTCATTGCACCACTGCTGAATGTTAAAGTAATGCAATGATGGTTTTCAGCGGTCTATTCACACTCGAACCCGTGCTGTTCACGGTCTAGCGACTCAACACTGGTGAGTTCTTCTTTTTCCAGTTCAGACAATACAAACCTCAGAAACCATTGCAATCTACACTACAGAATGTTTCATTCATTCACGCGAATCTTGAATTCATTTTGTTCTCCACTCCCAGCAGGTTTTCGTTTCACCACTGGTGAATGTCCAAGCAACCCAAGGCTGGTTTCAGCTGCGTGTTAACACTCGCAGCCGTGCTGTTCAATTGGCTATCCAGTGAACGCTGGTTAGCTCTTGATTTTCCTTCCACACACCGAGCCTTCAGAAATCATTCTTATCTCCACTTCAGAATGTTCCATTCGTTCCCTGCGAATCTGGAATTCCTCTGACTCTCCACACCAGGCAGATTTTCCTAACAACACTGGTGAATGACCAGGTAATCCAATGCTGGTTTTCAGCGGCTGTTCACACTCACAGCCTTGCTGTTCAATTGGCAATCCAGTCAAACCTAGTCAGCTCTTCATTTTCCTGTCCACACAACCCAGCGTTCAGAAATCATTGGAATCTCTACTACAGAAATTTCCATTCATTCACTGTGAATCTGGAAATAATCTGAATCTGCATTCCAGGAAGGCTTTCGTTTCACCACTGATGAATGTCCAAGTAATGCAATGCTGCTTCTTAGTGGTCTGTTCACACTCGAAACCGTGCTGTTCACTGGCTATCCACTCAACATTGGTCAGCTCTTCAATATCCTGTCCAGACTATCCAGATTTCTAAATCTTGGCAATCTCCACTACAGAATGTTCCATTCAATCACGCGAATCTGGAATTCATCAGAGTCTCCACTCCCGGCAGGTTTTCGTGACACCACTGGTATATGTCCAAGGAAGCCAATGCTGGTTTTAAGCCGCCTGCTTATACTCTCAGCCGTGCTGTTCAATTTGCTATCCACCCAACCCTATTCAGCTCTACATTTTCCTGTCCTCATAACCCAACCTTCAGAAATAATTGGTATCTCCTCCACAGAATGTTCCGTTCATTCACTGCGAATCTTAAATTCATCTGACTCTCAACTCCCGGCGGGTTATCGTTACACCACTTGTGAATGTCCAAGTAAGCCAATGCTGGTTTTCAGTGGCCTGTTCATACTAAGAGACGTGCTGTTCATTTGGCTATCCACTCCACCCTGTTCAGCTCTACATTTTCGTGTCCACAAAACCCAGCCTTCAGAAATCATTGGAATCACCACTAGAGAATGTTCCATTCATTCTCTGCGAATCTGGAATTCATCTGAACCTCCACTCCCGGCAGGTTTTCGTTACACCACTGGTGAATGTCCAAGTAACTCAATACTGGTTTTCAGAGGCATGTTCAACTCGCAGAAGTGCTGTTCAATGGGCTATCCACTCAATATTGGTCAGCTCTTCATTTTCCTCTCCACACAAACCAGCCTTCAGAAATCATTGGGATCTCCACTACAGACTGTTCCATTCATTCACTTCGATTCTGCAATTCATCTGACTCTCCGCTCCAGGCAGGTTTTCACTACAGCACTGGTGAATGACCAAGTAATCCAATGCTGGTTTTCAGCCGCCTTTTCACACTCGCAGTGTGCTGTTCAATTGTCTATCCACTCAAACCTGGTCAGCCTTTCATTTTCTTTTCCAAAATATCAGACTTCAGAAATCATTGGAATCGCCAGTACAGAATGTTCCATTCATTCACTGCCAATCTGGAATTCATCTGAATCTGCACTCCAGGTAGGCTTTCATTACACCACTTATGAATGTCCAAGTAACACAATGCTGGTTTTCAGCGGTCTGTTCACACGCTAAGCCCTGCTTTTTACTGGGTATCCACACAACTGTGGTCAGCTCTTCATTTTCATGTCCAAACAATCCAGACTTGAGAAATCATTGCAATCTCCAGTACAGAATGTTCCATTCATTCACTGCGAATCTGGAATTCAACTGAATCTCCACTACCTGCAGATTTATCTTACACCACTTGTGAATGTCCAAGTAAAACAATGCTGGTTTTCAGAGGCCTGTTCATGTTCGCAGTCGTGCTGTTCAATTGGCTATCCACTCAACCTGTTTTGCTCCTCATTTTCCTGTGCACACAACCCAGCCTTCAGAAATCATTGTAATCTCCACTACAGGATGTTCCATTCATTCACTGGGAATCTGGAATTCATCTGAATCTGCACTCCACGCAGGCTTTCGTTACACCACTGCTGAAAGTCGAAGTAATGCAATACTGGTTTTCAGTGGTCTGTTCACATTCGAAGCCGAGGCTTTTTACAGGCTATCCACTCAACACTGGTCAGCTCTTCATTTTCGTGTCCCCACAATCCAGATTTCAGAAATCATTGCAATCTCCACTACAGAATGTTCCATTCATTCACTGCGAGTCTGGAGTTTATCTGATTCTCCACTCCCGCCTGGTTAACATTACACCACTTGTGAATGTCCAAGTAAGCCAATGCTGGTTTTCAGAGGCCTGTTCATACTCGCAGCCGTGCTGTTTAATTGACAATTCACTCCACCCTGTTCAGCTCTTCATTGTCCCACCACACTACCAGCCTTCAGAAATCTTTGTTATCTCCACTACAGAATGTTCCATTCATTCACTGCGAATCTGGAATTCATCAGACTCTCAACTCCACGCAGGTTTTCATTACACCACTGTTGAATGTCCAAGTAACCCAATGCTGGTTTTCAGCGGCCTGTTCATATTCGCAGCCCTGCTGTTTACTTGGCTATCGATTCAAGCCTGGTCAGCTCTTCATTTTCCTGTCCACACAACACAGGCTTCAGAAATCATTGGAATCTCCTCTACAGAATGTTCCATTCATTCACTGCGAATGTGGAATTCAACTGACTCTCCACTCCATGCAGGTTTTCCTTACACCACTGATGAATGTCCAAGTAACCCAATGCTGGTTTTCAGCTGCATGTTCACACTCGCAGCCATGCTATACAATTGGCTTTCCACTAAATCCTGATTAGTTCTTGATTTTCCTTCCACACGACCCAGCCTTCAGAAATCATTGGAATCTCCACTAGAGAATGTTCCATTCATTCACTGCGAATCTGGAATTAATCTGAACCTCCACTCCCGGCAGGTTTTCGTTACACCACTGTTGAATGTCCAAGTAACCCAATGTTTTAAGTGTTTTCTTCACAAGCGCAGTGGTGCTGTTCAATTGGCTATCCACTCAACCCTGGCCAGCTCTACATTTTCCTGTCCACACCACAGAGACTGGAGAAATCATTGTTATCTCCACTACAGAATGTTCCATTCATTCACAGCGAATCTGGAATTCATCTGAATCTCCACTCCCGGCAGGTTTTCGTGACACCACTGGTAAATATCCAAGTAAGCCAATGCTGGTTTTAAGTGGCCTGCTCATACTCTCAGCCGTGCTGTTCAATTTGCTATCCACTCAACCCTCTTCAGCTCCATTTTCCTGTCCACATAACCCAAACTTCAGAAACAATTGGTATCTCCTCCACAGAATGTTCCATTCATTGACTGCAAACCTGAAATTCATCTAATTCTCAACTCCCGTCAGGTTTTCGTTACACCACTTGTGAATGTCCAATTAAGCCAAAGCTGGTTTTCAGTGGCCTGTTCTTACTACGAGACGTGCTGTTCATTTGGCTATCCATTCCACCCTGTTCAGCTCTACATTTTCGTGTCCACAAAACCCAGCCTTCAGAAATCATTGGAATCACCACTAGAGAATGTTCCATTCATTCACTGCGAATCTGGAATTCATCTGAATCTCCACTCCCGGCAGGTTTTCATTGCACCACTGCTGAATGTTCAAGTAACGCAATGATGGTTTTCAGCGGTCTATTCACACTCGAACCCGTGCTGTTCACGGTCTAGCGACTCAACACTGGTGAGTTCTTCTTTTTCCAGTTCAGACAATACAAACCCCAGAAACCATTGCAATCTACACTACAGAATGTTTCATTCATTCACGCGAATCTTGAATTCATCTTGTTCTCCACTCCCAGCAGGTTTTCGTTTCACCACTGGTGAATGTCCAAGCAACCCAAGGCTGGTTTCAGCTGCGTGTTAACACTCGCAGCCGTGCTGTTCAATTGGCTATCCAGTGAACGCTGGTTAGCTCTTGATTTTCCTTCCACACACCGAGCCTTCAGAAATCATTCTTATCTCCACTTCAGAATGTTCCATTCGTTCCCTGCGAATCTGGAATTCCTCTGACTCTCCACACCAGGCAGATTTTCCTAACAACACTGGTGAATGACCAGGTAATCCAATGCTGGTTTTCAGCGGCTGTTCACACTCACAGCCTTGCTGTTCAATTGGCAATCCAGTCAAACCTAGTCAGCTCTTCATTTTCCTGTCCACACAACCCAGCGTTCAGAAATCATTGGAATCTCTACTACAGAAATTTCCATTCATTCACTGTGAATCTGGAAATAATCTGAATCTGCATTCCAGGAAGGCTTTCGTTACACCACTGATGAATGTCCAAGTAATGCAATGCTGCTTCTTAGTGGTCTGTTCACACTCGAAACCGTGCTGTTCACTGGCTATCCACTCAACATTGGTCAGCTCTTCAATATCCTGTCCAGACTATCCAGATTTCTAAATCTTGGCAATCTCCACTACAGAATGTTCCATTCAATCACGCGAATCTGGAATTCATCAGAGTCTCCACTCCCGGCAGGTTTTCGTGACACCACTGGTATATGTCCAAGGAAGCCAATGCTGGTTTTAAGCCGCCTGCTTATACTCTCAGCCGTGCTGTTCAATTTGCTATCCACCCAACCCTATTCAGCTCTACATTTTCCTGTCCTCATAACCCAACCTTCAGAAATAATTGGTATCTCCTCCACAGAATGTTCCGTTCATTCACTGCGAATCTTAAATTCATCTGACTCTCAACTCCCGGCGGGTTATCGTTACACCACTTGTGAATGTCCAAGTAAGCCAATGCTGGTTTTCAGTGGCCTGTTCATACTAAGAGACGTGCTGTTCATTTGGCTATCCACTCCACCCTGTTCAGCTCTACATTTTCGTGTCCACAAAACCCAGCCTTCAGAAATCATTGGAATCACCACTAGAGAATGTTCCATTCATTCTCTGCGAATCTGGAATTCATCTGAACCTCCACTCCCGGCAGGTTTTCGTTACACCACTGGTGAATGTCCAAGTAACTCAATACTGGTTTTCAGAGGCATGTTCATCTCGCAGAAGTGCTGTTCAATGGGCTATCCACTCAATATTGGTCAGCTCTTCATTTTCCTCTCCACACAAACCAGCCTTCAGAAATCATTGGGATCTCCACTACAGACTGTTCCATTCATTCACTTCGATTCTGCAATTCATCTGACTCTCCGCTCCAGGCAGGTTTTCACTACAGCACTGGTGAATGACCAAGTAATCCAATGCTGGTTTTCAGCCGCCTTTTCACACTCGCAGTGTGCTGTTCAATTGTCTATCCACTCAAACCTGGTCAGCCTTTCATTTTCTTTTCCAAAATATCAGACTTCAGAAATCATTGGAATCGCCAGTACAGAATGTTCCATTCATTCACTGCCAATCTGGAATTCATCTGAATCTGCACTCCAGGTAGGCTTTCATTACACCACTTATGAATGTCCAAGTAACACAATGCTGGTTTTCAGCGGTCTGTTCACACGCTAAGCCCTGCTTTTTACTGGGTATCCACACAACTGTGGTCAGCTCTTCATTTTCATGTCCAAACAATCCAGACTTGAGAAATCATTGCAATCTCCAGTACAGAATGTTCCATTCATTCACTGCGAATCTGGAATTCAACTGAATCTCCACTACCTGCAGATTTATCTTACACCACTTGTGAATGTCCAAGTAAAACAATGCTGGTTTTCAGAGGCCTGTTCATGTTCGCAGTCGTGCTGTTCAATTGGCTATCCACTCAACCTGTTTTGCTCCTCATTTTCCTGTGCACACAACCCAGCCTTCAGAAATCATTGTAATCTCCACTACAGGATGTTCCATTCATTCACTGGGAATCTGGAATTCATCTGAATCTGCACTCCACGCAGGCTTTCGTTACACCACTGCTGAAAGTCGAAGTAATGCAATACTGGTTTTCAGTGGTCTGTTCACATTCGAAGCCGAGGCTTTTTACAGGCTATCCACTCAACACTGGTCAGCTCTTCATTTTCGTGTCCCCACAATCCAGATTTCAGAAATCATTGCAATCTCCACTACAGAATGTTCCATTCATTCACTGCGAGTCTGGAGTTTATCTGATTCTCCACTCCCGCCTGGTTAACATTACACCACTTGTGAATGTCCAAGTAAGCCAATGCTGGTTTTCAGAGGCCTGTTCATACTCGCAGCCGTGCTGTTTAATTGACAATTCACTCCACCCTGTTCAGCTCTTCATTGTCCCACCACACTACCAGCCTTCAGAAATCTTTGTTATCTCCACTACAGAATGTTCCATTCATTCACTGCGAATCTGGAATTCATCTGACTCTCAACTCCACGCAGGTTTTCATTACACCACTGTTGAATGTCCAAGTAACCCAATGCTGGTTTTCAGCGGCCTGTTCATATTCGCAGCCCTGCTGTTTACTTGGCTATCGATTCAAGCCTGGTCAGCTCTTCATTTTCCTGTCCACACAACACAGGCTTCAGAAATCATTGGAATCTCCTCTACAGAATGTTCCATTCATTCACTGCGAATGTGGAATTCAACTGACTCTCCACTCCATGCAGGTTTTCCTTACACCACTGATGAATGTCCAAGTAACCCAATGCTGGTTTTCAGCTGCATGTTCACACTCGCAGCCATGCTATACAATTGGCTTTCCACTAAATCCTGATTAGTTCTTGATTTTCCTTCCACACGACCCAGCCTTCAGAAATCATTGGAATCTCCACTAGAGAATGTTCCATTCATTCACTGCGAATCTGGAATTAATCTGAACCTCCACTCCCGGCAGGTTTTCGTTACACCACTGTTGAATGTCCAAGTAACCCAATGTTTTAAGTGTTTTCTTCACAAGCGCAGTGGTGCTGTTCAATTGGCTATCCACTCAACCCTGGCCAGCTCTACATTTTCCTGTCCACACCACAGAGACTGGAGAAATCATTGTTATCTCCACTACAGAATGTTCCATTCATTCACAGCGAATCTGGAATTCATCTGAATCTCCACTCCCGGCAGGTTTTCGTGACACCACTGGTAAATATCCAAGTAAGCCAATGCTGGTTTTAAGTGGCCTGCTCATACTCTCAGCCGTGCTGTTCAATTTGCTATCCACTCAACCCTCTTCAGCTCCATTTTCCTGTCCACATAACCCAAACTTCAGAAACAATTGGTATCTCCTCCACAGAATGTTCCATTCATTGACTGCAAACCTGAAATTCATCTAATTCTCAACTCCCGTCAGGTTTTCGTTACACCACTTGTGAATGTCCAGTTAAGCCAAAGCTGGTTTTCAGTGGCCTGTTCTTACTACGAGACGTGCTGTTCATTTGGCTATCCATTCCACCCTGTTCAGCTCTACATTTTCGTGTCCACAAAACCCAGCCTTCAGAAATCATTGGAATCACCACTAGAGAATGTTCCATTCATTCACTGCGAATCTGGAATTCATCTGAATCTCCACTCCCGGCAGGTTTTCATTGCACCACTGCTGAATGTTCAAGTAACGCAATGATGGTTTTCAGCGGTCTATTCACACTCGAACCCGTGCTGTTCACGGTCTAGCGACTCAACACTGGTGAGTTCTTCTTTTTCCAGTTCAGACAATACAAACCCCAGAAACCATTGCAATCTACACTACAGAATGTTTCATTCATTCACGCGAATCTTGAATTCATCTTGTTCTCCACTCCCAGCAGGTTTTCGTTTCACCACTGGTGAATGTCCAAGCAACCCAAGGCTGGTTTCAGCTGCGTGTTAACACTCGCAGCCGTGCTGTTCAATTGGCTATCCAGTGAACGCTGGTTAGCTCTTGATTTTCCTTCCACACACCGAGCCTTCAGAAATCATTCTTATCTCCACTTCAGAATGTTCCATTCGTTCCCTGCGAATCTGGAATTCCTCTGACTCTCCACACCAGGCAGATTTTCCTAACAACACTGGTGAATGACCAGGTAATCCAATGCTGGTTTTCAGCGGCTGTTCACACTCACAGCCTTGCTGTTCAATTGGCAATCCAGTCAAACCTAGTCAGCTCTTCATTTTCCTGTCCACACAACCCAGCGTTCAGAAATCATTGGAATCTCTACTACAGAAATTTCCATTCATTCACTGTGAATCTGGAAATAATCTGAATCTGCATTCCAGGAAGGCTTTCGTTACACCACTGATGAATGTCCAAGTAATGCAATGCTGCTTCTTAGTGGTCTGTTCACACTCGAAACCGTGCTGTTCACTGGCTATCCACTCAACATTGGTCAGCTCTTCAATATCCTGTCCAGACTATCCAGATTTCTAAATCTTGGCAATCTCCACTACAGAATGTTCCATTCAATCACGCGAATCTGGAATTCATCAGAGTCTCCACTCCCGGCAGGTTTTCGTGACACCACTGGTATATGTCCAAGGAAGCCAATGCTGGTTTTAAGCCGCCTGCTTATACTCTCAGCCGTGCTGTTCAATTTGCTATCCACCCAACCCTATTCAGCTCTACATTTTCCTGTCCTCATAACCCAACCTTCAGAAATAATTGGTATCTCCTCCACAGAATGTTCCGTTCATTCACTGCGAATCTTAAATTCATCTGACTCTCAACTCCCGGCGGGTTATCGTTACACCACTTGTGAATGTCCAAGTAAGCCAATGCTGGTTTTCAGTGGCCTGTTCATACTAAGAGACGTGCTGTTCATTTGGCTATCCACTCCACCCTGTTCAGCTCTACATTTTCGTGTCCACAAAACCCAGCCTTCAGAAATCATTGGAATCACCACTAGAGAATGTTCCATTCATTCACTGCGAATCTGGAATTCATCTGAACCTCCACTCCCGGCAGGTTTTCGTTACACCACTGGTGAATGTCCAAGTAACTCAATACTGGTTTTCAGAGGCATGTTCAACTCGCAGAAGTGCTGTTCAATGGGCTATCCACTCAATATTGGTCAGCTCTTCATTTTCCTCTCCACACAAACCAGCCTTCAGAAATCATTGGGATCTCCACTACAGACTGTTCCATTCATTCACTGCGATTCTGCAATTCATCTGACTCTCCGCTCCAGGCAGGTTTTCATTACAGCACTGGTGAATGACCAAGTAATCCAATGCTGGTTTTCAGCCGCCTTTTCACACTCGCAGTGTGCTGTTCAATTGTCTATCCACTCAAACCTGGTCAGCCTTTCATTTTCTTTTCCACAATATCAGACTTCAGAAATCATTGGAATCGCCAGTACAGAATGTTCCATTCATTCACTGCCAATCTGGAATTCATCTGAATCTGCACTCCAGGTAGGCTTTCATTACACCACTTATGAATGTCCAAGTAACACAATGCTGGTTTTCAGCGGTCTGTTCACACTCTAAGCCCTGCTTTTTACTGGGTATCCACACAACTGTGGTCAGCTCTTCATTTTCATGTCCAAACAATCCAGACTTGAGAAATCATTGCAATCTCCAGTACAGAATGTTCCATTCATTCACTGCGAATCTGGAATTCAACTGAATCTCCACTACCTGCAGATTTATCTTACACCACTTGTGAATGTCCAAGTAAAACAATGCTGGTTTTCAGAGGCCTGTTCATATTCGCAGTCGTGCTGTTCAATTGGCTATCCACTCAACCTGTTTTGCTCCTCATTTTCCTGTGCACACAACCCAGCCTTCAGAAATCATTGTAATCTCCACTACAGGATGTTCCATTCATTCACTGGGAATCTGGAATTCATCTGAATCTGCACTCCACGCAGGCTTTCGTTACACCACTGCTGAAAGTCGAAGTAATGCAATACTGGTTTTCAGTGGTCTGTTCACATTCGAAGCCGAGGCTTTTTACAGGCTATCCACTCAACACTGGTCAGCTCTTCATTTTCGTGTCCCCACAATCCAGATTTCAGAAATCATTGCAATCTCCACTACAGAATGTTCCATTCATTCACTGCGAGTCTGGAGTTTATCTGATTCTCCACTCCCGCCTGGTTAACATTACACCACTTGTGAATGTCCAAGTAAGCCAATGCTGGTTTTCAGAGGCCTGTTCATACTCGCAGCCGTGCTGTTTAATTGACAATTCACTCCACCCTGTTCAGCTCTTCATTGTCCCACCACACTACCAGCCTTCAGAAATCTTTGTTATCTCCACTACAGAATGTTCCATTCATTCACTGCGAATCTGGAATTCATCTGACTCTCAACTCCACGCAGGTTTTCATTACACCACTGTTGAATGTCCAAGTAACCCAATGCTGGTTTTCAGCGGCCTGTTCATATTCGCAGCCCTGCTGTTTACTTGGCTATCGATTCAAGCCTGGTCAGCTCTTCATTTTCCTGTCCACACAACACAGGCTTCAGAAATCATTGGAATCTCCTCTACAGAATGTTCCATTCATTCACTGCGAATGTGGAATTCAACTGACTCTCCACTCCATGCAGGTTTTCCTTACACCACTGATGAATGTCCAAGTAACCCAATGCTGGTTTTCAGCTGCATGTTCACACTCGCAGCCATGCTATACAATTGGCTTTCCACTAAATCCTGATTAGTTCTTGATTTTCCTTCCACACGACCCAGCCTTCAGAAATCATTGGAATCTCCACTAGAGAATGTTCCATTCATTCACTGCGAATCTGGAATTCCTCTGAACCTCCACTCCCGGCAGGTTTTCGTTACACCACTGTTGAATGTCCAAGTAACCCAATGTTTTAAGTGTTTTCTTCACAAGCGCAGTGGTGCTGTTCAATTGGCTATCCACTCAACCCTGGCCAGCTCTACATTTTCCTGTCCACACCACAGAGACTGGAGAAATCATTGTTATCTCCACTACAGAATGTTCCATTCATTCACAGCGAATCTGGAATTCATCTGAATCTCCACTCCCGGCAGGTTTTCGTGACACCACTGGTAAATATCCAAGTAAGCCAATGCTGGTTTTAAGTGGCCTGCTCATACTCTCAGCCGTGCTGTTCAATTTGCTATCCACTCAACCCTCTTCAGCTCCATTTTCCTGTCCACATAACCCAAACTTCAGAAACAATTGGTATCTCCTCCACAGAATGTTCCATTCATTGACTGCAAATCTGAAATTCATCTAATTCTCAACTCCCGTCAGGTTTTCGTTACACCACTTGTGAATGTCCAATTAAGCCAAAGCTGGTTTTCAGTGGCCTGTTCTTACTACGAGACGTGCTGTTCATTTGGCTATCCATTCCACCCTGTTCAGCTCTACATTTTCGTGTCCACAAAACCCAGCCTTCAGAAATCATTGGAATCACCACTAGAGAATGTTCCATTCATTCACTGCGAATCTGGAATTCATCTGAATCTCCACTCCCGGCAGGTTTTCATTGCACCACTGCTGAATGTTCAAGTAACGCAATGATGGTTTTCAGCGGTCTATTCACACTCGAACCCGTGCTGTTCACGGTCTAGCGACTCAACACTGGTGAGTTCTTCTTTTTCCAGTTCAGACAATACAAACCCCAGAAACCATTGCAATCTACACTACAGAATGTTTCATTCATTCACGCGAATCTTGAATTCATCTTGTTCTCCACTCCCAGCAGGTTTTCGTTTCACCACTGGTGAATGTCCAAGCAACCCAAGGCTGGTTTCAGCTGCGTGTTAACACTCGCAGCCGTGCTGTTCAATTGGCTATCCAGTGAACGCTGGTTAGCTCTTGATTTTCCTTCCACACACCGAGCCTTCAGAAATCATTCTTATCTCCACTTCAGAATGTTCCATTCGTTCCCTGCGAATCTGGAATTCCTCTGACTCTCCACACCAGGCAGATTTTCCTAACAACACTGGTGAATGACCAGGTAATCCAATGCTGGTTTTCAGCGGCTGTTCACACTCACAGCCTTGCTGTTCAATTGGCAATCCAGTCAAACCTAGTCAGCTCTTCATTTTCCTGTCCACACAACCCAGCGTTCAGAAATCATTGGAATCTCTACTACAGAAATTTCCATTCATTCACTGTGAATCTGGAAATAATCTGAATCTGCATTCCAGGAAGGCTTTCGTTTCACCACTGATGAATGTCCAAGTAATGCAATGCTGCTTCTTAGTGGTCTGTTCACACTCGAAACCGTGCTGTTCATTGGCTATCCACTCAATATCGTTCAGCTCTTCAATATCCTGTCCAGACTATCCAGATTTCTAAATCTTGGCAATCTCCACTACAGAATGTTCCATTCAATCACGCGAATCTGGAATTCATCAGAGTCTCCACTCCCGGCAGGTTTTCGTGACACCACTGGTATATGTCCAAGGAAGCCAATGCTGGTTTTAAGCCGCCTGCTTATACTCTCAGCCGTGCTGTTCAATTTGCTATCCACCCAACCCTATTCAGCTCTACATTTTCCTGTCCTCATAACCCAACCTTCAGAAATAATTGGTATCTCCTCCACAGAATGTTCCGTTCATTCACTGCGAATCTTAAATTCATCTGACTCTCAACTCCCGGCGGGTTATCGTTACACCACTTGTGAATGTCCAAGTAAGCCAATGCTGGTTTTCAGTGGCCTGTTCATACTAAGAGACGTGCTGTTCATTTGGCTATCCACTCCACCCTGTTCAGCTCTACATTTTCGTGTCCACAAAACCCAGCCTTCAGAAATCATTGGAATCACCACTAGAGAATGTTCCATTCATTCACTGCGAATCTGGAATTCATCTGAACCTCCACTCCCGGCAGGTTTTCGTTACACCACTGGTGAATGTCCAAGTAACTCAATACTGGTTTTCAGAGGCATGTTCAACTCGCAGAAGTGCTGTTCAATGGGCTATCCACTCAATATTGGTCAGCTCTTCATTTTCCTCTCCACACAAACCAGCCTTCAGAAATCATTGGGATCTCCACTACAGACTGTTCCATTCATTCACTGCGATTCTGCAATTCATCTGACTCTCCGCTCCAGGCAGGTTTTCATTACAGCACTGGTGAATGACCAAGTAATCCAATGCTGGTTTTCAGCCGCCTTTTCACACTCGCAGTGTGCTGTTCAATTGTCTATCCACTCAAACCTGGTCAGCCTTTCATTTTCTTTTCCACAATATCAGACTTCAGAAATCATTGGAATCGCCAGTACAGAATGTTCCATTCATTCACTGCCAATCTGGAATTCATCTGAATCTGCACTCCAGGTAGGCTTTCATTACACCACTTATGAATGTCCAAGTAACACAATGCTGGTTTTCAGCGGTCTGTTCACACTCTAAGCCCTGCTTTTTACTGGGTATCCACACAACTGTGGTCAGCTCTTCATTTTCATGTCCAAACAATCCAGACTTGAGAAATCATTGCAATCTCCAGTACAGAATGTTCCATTCATTCACTGCGAATCTGGAATTCAACTGAATCTCCACTACCTGCAGATTTATCTTACACCACTTGTGAATGTCCAAGTAAAACAATGCTGGTTTTCAGAGGCCTGTTCATATTCGCAGTCGTGCTGTTCAATTGGCTATCCACTCAACCTGTTTTGCTCCTCATTTTCCTGTGCACACAACCCAGCCTTCAGAAATCATTGTAATCTCCACTACAGGATGTTCCATTCATTCACTGGGAATCTGGAATTCATCTGAATCTGCACTCCACGCAGGCTTTCGTTACACCACTGCTGAAAGTCGAAGTAATGCAATACTGGTTTTCAGTGGTCTGTTCACATTCGAAGCCGAGGCTTTTTACAGGCTATCCACTCAACACTGGTCAGCTCTTCATTTTCGTGTCCCCACAATCCAGATTTCAGAAATCATTGCAATCTCCACTACAGAATGTTCCATTCATTCACTGCGAGTCTGGAGTTTATCTGATTCTCCACTCCCGCCTGGTTAACATTACACCACTTGTGAATGTCCAAGTAAGCCAATGCTGGTTTTCAGAGGCCTGTTCATACTCGCAGCCGTGCTGTTTAATTGACAATTCACTCCACCCTGTTCAGCTCTTCATTGTCCCACCACACTACCAGCCTTCAGAAATCTTTGTTATCTCCACTACAGAATGTTCCATTCATTCACTGCGAATCTGGAATTCATCTGACTCTCAACTCCACGCAGGTTTTCATTACACCACTGTTGAATGTCCAAGTAACCCAATGCTGGTTTTCAGCGGCCTGTTCATATTCGCAGCCCTGCTGTTTACTTGGCTATCGATTCAAGCCTGGTCAGCTCTTCATTTTCCTGTCCACACAACACAGGCTTCAGAAATCATTGGAATCTCCTCTACAGAATGTTCCATTCATTCACTGCGAATGTGGAATTCAACTGACTCTCCACTCCATGCAGGTTTTCCTTACACCACTGATGAATGTCCAAGTAACCCAATGCTGGTTTTCAGCTGCATGTTCACACTCGCAGCCATGCTATACAATTGGCTTTCCACTAAATCCTGATTAGTTCTTGATTTTCCTTCCACACGACCCAGCCTTCAGAAATCATTGGAATCTCCACTAGAGAATGTTCCATTCATTCACTGCGAATCTGGAATTCCTCTGAACCTCCACTCCCGGCAGGTTTTCGTTACACCACTGTTGAATGTCCAAGTAACCCAATGTTTTAAGTGTTTTCTTCACAAGCGCAGTGGTGCTGTTCAATTGGCTATCCACTCAACCCTGGCCAGCTCTACATTTTCCTGTCCACACCACAGAGACTGGAGAAATCATTGTTATCTCCACTACAGAATGTTCCATTCATTCACAGCGAATCTGGAATTCATCTGAATCTCCACTCCCGGCAGGTTTTCGTGACACCACTGGTAAATATCCAAGTAAGCCAATGCTGGTTTTAAGTGGCCTGCTCATACTCTCAGCCGTGCTGTTCAATTTGCTATCCACTCAACCCTCTTCAGCTCCATTTTCCTGTCCACATAACCCAAACTTCAGAAACAATTGGTATCTCCTCCACAGAATGTTCCATTCATTGACTGCAAATCTGAAATTCATCTAATTCTCAACTCCCGTCAGGTTTTCGTTACACCACTTGTGAATGTCCAATTAAGCCAAAGCTGGTTTTCAGTGGCCTGTTCTTACTACGAGACGTGCTGTTCATTTGGCTATCCATTCCACCCTGTTCAGCTCTACATTTTCGTGTCCACAAAACCCAGCCTTCAGAAATCATTGGAATCACCACTAGAGAATGTTCCATTCATTCACTGCGAATCTGGAATTCATCTGAATCTCCACTCCCGGCAGGTTTTCATTGCACCACTGCTGAATGTTCAAGTAACGCAATGATGGTTTTCAGCGGTCTATTCACACTCGAACCCGTGCTGTTCACGGTCTAGCGACTCAACACTGGTGAGTTCTTCTTTTTCCAGTTCAGACAATACAAACCTCAGAAACCATTGCAATCTACACTACAGAATGTTTCATTCATTCACGCGAATCTTGAATTCATCTTGTTCTCCACTCCCAGCAGGTTTTCGTTTCACCACTGGTGAATGTCCAAGCAACCCAAGGCTGGTTTCCGCTGCGTGTTAACACTCGCAGCCGTGCTGTTCAAGTGGCTATCCAGTGAACGCTGGTTAGCTCTTGATTTTCCTTCCACACACCGAGCCTTCAGAAATCATTCTTATCTCCACTTCAGAATGTTCCATTCGTTCCCTGCGAATCTGGAATTCCTCTGACTCTCCACACCAGGCAGATTTTCCTAACAACACTGGTGAATGACCAGGTAATCCAATGCTGGTTTTCAGCGGCTGTTCACACTCACAGCCTTGCTGTTCAATTGGCAATCCAGTCAAACCTAGTCAGCTCTTCATTTTCCTGTCCACACAACGCAGCGTTCAGAAATCATTGGAATCTCTACTACAGAAATTTCCATTCATTCACTGTGAATCTGGAAATAATCTGAATCTGCATTCCAGGAAGGCTTTCGTTACACCACTGATGAATGTCCAAGTAATGCAATGCTGCTTCTTAGTGGTCTGTTCACACTCGAAACCGTGCTGTTCATTGGCTATCCACTCAATATCGTTCAGCTCTTCAATATCCTGTCCAGACTATCCAGATTTCTAAATCTTGGCAATCTCCACTACAGAATGTTCCATTCAATCACGCGAATCTGGAATTCATCAGAGTCTCCACTCCCGGCAGGTTTTCGTGACACCACTGGTATATGTCCAAGGAAGCCAATGCTGGTTTTAAGCCGCCTGCTTATACTCTCAGCCGTGCTGTTCAATTTGCTATCCACCCAACCCTATTCAGCTCTACATTTTCCTGTCCTCATAACCCAACCTTCAGAAATAATTGGTATCTCCTCCACAGAATGTTCCGTTCATTCACTGCGAATCTTAAATTCATCTGACTCTCAACTCCCGGCGGGTTATCGTTACACCACTTGTGAATGTCCAAGTAAGCCAATGCTGGTTTTCAGTGGCCTGTTCATACTAAGAGACGTGCTGTTCATTTGGCTATCCACTCCACCCTGTTCAGCTCTACATTTTCGTGTCCACAAAACCCAGCCTTCAGAAATCATTGGAATCACCACTAGAGAATGTTCCATTCATTCACTGCGAATCTGGAATTCATCTGAACCTCCACTCCCGGCAGGTTTTCGTTACACCACTGGTGAATGTCCAAGTAACTCAATACTGGTTTTCAGAGGCATGTTCAACTCGCAGAAGTGCTGTTCAATGGGCTATCCACTCAATATTGGTCAGCTCTTCATTTTCCTCTCCACACAAACCAGCCTTCAGAAATCATTGGGATCTCCACTACAGACTGTTCCATTCATTCACTGCGATTCTGCAATTCATCTGACTCTCCGCTCCAGGCAGGTTTTCATTACAGCACTGGTGAATGACCAAGTAATCCAATGCTGGTTTTCAGCCGCCTTTTCACACTCGCAGTGTGCTGTTCAATTGTCTATCCACTCAAACCTGGTCAGCCTTTCATTTTCTTTTCCACAATATCAGACTTCAGAAATCATTGGAATCGCCAGTACAGAATGTTCCATTCATTCACTGCCAATCTGGAATTCATCTGAATCTGCACTCCAGGTAGGCTTTCATTACACCACTTATGAATGTCCAAGTAACACAATGCTGGTTTTCAGCGGTCTGTTCACACTCTAAGCCCTGCTTTTTACTGGGTATCCACACAACTGTGGTCAGCTCTTCATTTTCATGTCCAAACAATCCAGACTTGAGAAATCATTGCAATCTCCAGTACAGAATGTTCCATTCATTCACTGCGAATCTGGAATTCAACTGAATCTCCACTACCTGCAGATTTATCTTACACCACTTGTGAATGTCCAAGTAAAACAATGCTGGTTTTCAGAGGCCTGTTCATATTCGCAGTCGTGCTGTTCAATTGGCTATCCACTCAACCTGTTTTGCTCCTCATTTTCCTGTGCACACAACCCAGCCTTCAGAAATCATTGTAATCTCCACTACAGGATGTTCCATTCATTCACTGGGAATCTGGAATTCATCTGAATCTGCACTCCACGCAGGCTTTCGTTACACCACTGCTGAAAGTCGAAGTAATGCAATACTGGTTTTCAGTGGTCTGTTCACATTCGAAGCCGAGGCTTTTTACAGGCTATCCACTCAACACTGGTCAGCTCTTCATTTTCGTGTCCCCACAATCCAGATTTCAGAAATCATTGCAATCTCCACTACAGAATGTTCCATTCATTCACTGCGAGTCTGGAGTTTATCTGATTCTCCACTCCCGCCTGGTTAACATTACACCACTTGTGAATGTCCAAGTAAGCCAATGCTGGTTTTCAGAGGCCTGTTCATACTCGCAGCCGTGCTGTTTAATTGACAATTCACTCCACCCTGTTCAGCTCTTCATTGTCCCACCACACTACCAGCCTTCAGAAATCTTTGTTATCTCCACTACAGAATGTTCCATTCATTCACTGCGAATCTGGAATTCATCTGACTCTCAACTCCACGCAGGTTTTCATTACACCACTGTTGAATGTCCAAGTAACCCAATGCTGGTTTTCAGCGGCCTGTTCATATTCGCAGCCCTGCTGTTTACTTGGCTATCGATTCAAGCCTGGTCAGCTCTTCATTTTCCTGTCCACACAACACAGGCTTCAGAAATCATTGGAATCTCCTCTACAGAATGTTCCATTCATTCACTGCGAATGTGGAATTCAACTGACTCTCCACTCCATGCAGGTTTTCCTTACACCACTGATGAATGTCCAAGTAACCCAATGCTGGTTTTCAGCTGCATGTTCACACTCGCAGCCATGCTATACAATTGGCTTTCCACTAAATCCTGATTAGTTCTTGATTTTCCTTCCACACGACCCAGCCTTCAGAAATCATTGGAATCTCCACTAGAGAATGTTCCATTCATTCACTGCGAATCTGGAATTCCTCTGAACCTCCACTCCCGGCAGGTTTTCGTTACACCACTGTTGAATGTCCAAGTAACCCAATGTTTTAAGTGTTTTCTTCACAAGCGCAGTGGTGCTGTTCAATTGGCTATCCACTCAACCCTGGCCAGCTCTACATTTTCCTGTCCACACCACAGAGACTGGAGAAATCATTGTTATCTCCACTACAGAATGTTCCATTCATTCACAGCGAATCTGGAATTCATCTGAATCTCCACTCCCGGCAGGTTTTCGTGACACCACTGGTAAATATCCAAGTAAGCCAATGCTGGTTTTAAGTGGCCTGCTCATACTCTCAGCCGTGCTGTTCAATTTGCTATCCACTCAACCCTCTTCAGCTCCATTTTCCTGTCCACATAACCCAAACTTCAGAAACAATTGGTATCTCCTCCACAGAATGTTCCATTCATTGACTGCAAATCTGAAATTCATCTAATTCTCAACTCCCGTCAGGTTTTCGTTACACCACTTGTGAATGTCCAATTAAGCCAAAGCTGGTTTTCAGTGGCCTGTTCTTACTACGAGACGTGCTGTTCATTTGGCTATCCATTCCACCCTGTTCAGCTCTACATTTTCGTGTCCACAAAACCCAGCCTTCAGAAATCATTGGAATCACCACTAGAGAATGTTCCATGCATTCACTGCGAATCTGGAATTCATCTGAATCTCCACTCCCGGCAGGTTTTCATTGCACCACTGCTGAATGTTCAAGTAACGCAATGATGGTTTTCAGCGGTCTATTCACACTCGAACCCGTGCTGTTCACGGTCTAGCGACTCAACACTGGTGAGTTCTTCTTTTTCCAGTTCAGACAATACAAACCTCAGAAACCATTGCAATCTACACTACAGAATGTTTCATTCATTCACGCGAATCTTGAATTCATCTTGTTCTCCACTCCCAGCAGGTTTTCGTTTCACCACTGGTGAATGTCCAAGCAACCCAAGGCTGGTTTCAGCTGCGTGTTAACACTCGCAGCCGTGCTGTTCAATTGGCTATCCAGTGAACGCTGGTTAGCTCTTGATTTTCCTTCCACACACCGAGCCTTCAGAAATCATTCTTATCTCCACTTCAGAATGTTCCATTCGTTCCCTGCGAATCTGGAATTCCTCTGACTCTCCACACCAGGCAGATTTTCCTAACAACACTGGTGAATGACCAGGTAATCCAATGCTGGTTTTCAGCGGCTGTTCACACTCACAGCCTTGCTGTTCAATTGGCAATCCAGTCAAACCTAGTCAGCTCTTCATTTTCCTGTCCACACAACGCAGCGTTCAGAAATCATTGGAATCTCTACTACAGAAATTTCCATTCATTCACTGTGAATCTGGAAATAATCTGAATCTGCATTCCAGGAAGGCTTTCGTTACACCACTGATGAATGTCCAAGTAATGCAATGCTGCTTCTTAGTGGTCTGTTCACACTCGAAACCGTGCTGTTCATTGGCTATCCACTCAATATCGTTCAGCTCTTCAATATCCTGTCCAGACTATCCAGATTTCTAAATGTTGGCAATCACCACTACAGAATGTTCCATTCAGTCACGCGAATCTGGAATTCATCAGAGTCTCCACTCCTGGAAGTTTTTCGTGACACCACTGGTAAATGTCCAAGGAAGACAATGCTGGTTTTACGCCGCCTGCTAACACACACAGCTGTGCTGTTCAATTTGCTATCCACCCAACCCTATTCAGCTCTACATTTTCCTGTCCTCATAACCCAACCTTCAGAAATAATTGGTATCTCCTCCACAGAATGTTCCGTTCATTCACTGCGAATCTTAAATTCATCTGACTCTCAACTCCCGGCGGGTTATCGTTACACCACTTGTGAACGTCCAAGTAAGCCAATGCTGGTTTTCAGTGGCCTGTTCATACTAAGAGACGTGCTGTTCATTTGGCTATCCACTCCACCCTGTTCAGCTCTACATTTTCGTGTCCACAAAACCCAGCCTTCAGAAATCATTGGAATCACCACTAGAGAATGTTCCATTCATTCACTGCGAATCTGGAATTCATCTGAACCTCCACTCCTGGCAGGTTTTCGTTACGCCACTGGTGAATGTCCAAGTAACTCAATACTGGTTTTCAGAGGCATGTTCAACTCGCAGAAGTGCTGTTCAATGGGCTATCCACTCAATATTGGTCAGCTCTTCATTTTCCTCTCCACACAAACCAGCCTTCAGAAATCATTGGGATCTCCACTACAGACTGTTCCATTCATTCACTGCGATTCTGCAATTCATCTGACTCTCCGCTCCAGGCAGGTTTTCATTACAGCACTGGTGAATGACCAAGTAATCCAATGCTGGTTTTCAGCCGCCTTTTCACACTCGCAGTGTGCTGTTCAATTGTCTATCCACTCAAACCTGGTCAGCCTTTCATTTTCTTTTCCACAATATCAGACTTCAGAAATCATTGGAATCGCCAGTACAGAATGTTCCATTCATTCACTGCCAATCTGGAATTCATCTGAATCTGCACTCCAGGTAGGATTTCATTACACCACTTATGAATGTCCAAGTAACACAATGCTGGTTTTCAGCGGTCTGTTCACACTCTAAGCCCTGCTTTTTACTGGGTATCCACACAACTGTGGTCAGCTCTTCATTTTCATGTCCAAACAATCCAGACTTGAGAAATCATTGCAATCTCCAGTACAGAATGTTCCATTCATTCACTGCGAATCTGGAATTCAACTGAATCTCCACTACCTGCAGATTTATCTTACACCACTTGTGAATGTCCAAGTAAAACAATGCTGGTTTTCAGAGGCCTGTTCATGTTCGCAGTCGTGCTGTTCAATTGGCTATCCACTCAACCTGTTTTGCTCCTCATTTTCCTGTGCACACAACCCAGCCTTCAGAAATCATTGTAATCTCCACTACAGGATGTTCCATTCATTCACTGGGAATCTGGAATTCATCTGAATCTGCACTCCACGCAGGCTTTCGTTACACCACTGCTGAAAGTCGAAGTAATGCAATACTGGTTTTCAGTGGTCTGTTCACATTCGAAGCCGAGGCTTTTTACAGGCTATCCACTCAACACTGGTCAGCTCTTCATTTTCGTGTCCCCACAATCCAGATTTCAGAAATCATTGCAATCTCCACTACAGAATGTTCCATTCATTCACTGCGAGTCTGGAGTTTATCTGATTCTCCACTCCCGCCTGGTTAACATTACACCACTTGTGAATGTCCAAGTAAGCCAATGCTGGTTTTCAGAGGCCTGTTCATACTCGCAGCCGTGCTGTTTAATTGACAATTCACTCCACCCTGTTCAGCTCTTCATTGTCCCACCACACTACCAGCCTTCAGAAATCTTTGTTATCTCCACTACAGAATGTTCCATTCATTCACCGCGAATCTGGAATTCATCTGACTCTCAACTCCACGCAGGTTTTCATTACACCACTGTTGAATGTCCAAGTAACCCAATGCTGGTTTTCAGCGGCCTGTTCATATTCGCAGCCCTGCTGTTTACTTGGCTATCGATTCAAGCCTGGTCAGCTCTTCATTTTCCTGTCCACACAACACAGGCTTCAGAAATCATTGGAATCTCCTCTACAGAATGTTCCGTTCATTCACTGCGAATGTGGAATTCAACTGACTCTCCACTCCATGCAGGTTTTCCTTACACCACTGATGAATGTCCAAGTAACCCAATGCTGGTTTTCAGCTGCATGTTCACACTCGCAGCCATGCTATACAATTGGCTTTCCACTAAATCCTGATTAGTTCTTGATTTTCCTTCCACACGACCCAGCCTTCAGAAATCATTGGAATCTCCACTAGAGAATGTTCCATTCATTCACTGCGAATCTGGAATTCCTCTGAACCTCCACTCCCGGCAGGTTTTCGTTACACCACTGTTGAATGTCCAAGTAACCCAATGTTTTAAGTGTTTTCTTCACAAGCGCAGTGGTGCTGTTCAATTGACTATCCACTCAACCCTGGCCAGCTCTACATTTTCCTGTCCACACCACAGAGACTGGAGAAATCATTGTTATCTCCACTACAGAATGTTCCATTCATTCACAGCGAATCTGGAATTCATCTGAATCTCCACTCCCGGCAGGTTTTCGTGACACCACTGGTAAATATCCAAGTAAGCCAATGCTGGTTTTAAGTGGCCTGCTCATACTCTCAGCCGTGCTGTTCAATTTGCTATCCACTCAACCCTCTTCAGCTCCATTTTCCTGTCCACATAACCCAAACTTCAGAAACAATTGGTATCTCCTCCACAGAATGTTCCATTCATTGACTGCAAATCTGAAATTCATCTAATTCTCAACTCCCGTCAGGTTTTCGTTACACCACTTGTGAATGTCCAATTAAGCCAAAGCTGGTTTTCAGTGGCCTGTTCTTACTACGAGACGTGCTGTTCATTTGGCTATCCATTCCACCCTGTTCAGCTCTACATTTTCGTGTCCACAAAACCCAGCCTTCAGAATTCATTGGAATCACCACTAGAGAATGTTCCATTCATTCACTGCGAATCTGGAATTCATCTGAATCTCCACTCCCGGCAGGTTTTCATTGCACCACTGCTGAATGTTCAAGTAACGCAATGATGGTTTTCAGCGGTCTATTCACACTCGAACCCGTGCTGTTCACGGTCTAGCGACTCAACACTGGCGAGTTCTTCTTTTTCCAGTTCAGACAATACAAACCTCAGAAACCATTGCAATCTACACTACAGAATGTTTCATTCATTCACGCGAATCTTGAATTCATCTTGTTCTCCACTCCCAGCAGGTTTTCGTTTCACCACTGGTGAATGTCCAAGCAACCCAAGGCTGGTTTCAGCTGCGTGTTAACACTCGCAGCCGTGCTGTTCAATTGGCTATCCAGTGAACGCTGGTTAGCTCTTGATTTTCCTTCCACACACCGAGCCTTCAGAAATCATTCTTATCTCCACTTCAGAATGTTCCATTCGTTCCCTGCGAATCTGGAATTCCTCTGACTCTCCACACCAGGCAGATTTTCCTAACAACACTGGTGAATGACCAGGTAATCCAATGCTGGTTTTCAGCGGCTGTTCACACTCACAGCCTTGCTGTTCAATTGGCAATCCAGTCAAACCTAGTCAGCTCTTCATTTTCCTGTCCACACAACCCAGCGTTCAGAAATCATTGGAATCTCTACTACAGAAATTTCCATTCATTCACTGTGAATCTGGAAATAATCTGAATCTGCATTCCAGGAAGGCTTTCGTTACACCACTGATGAATGTCCAAGTAAGCCAATGCTGGTTTTCAGTGGCCTGTTCATACTAAGAGACGTGCTGTTCATTTGGCTATCCACTCCACCCTGTTCAGCTCTACATTTTCGTGTCCACAAAACCCAGCCTTCAGAAATCATTGGAATCACCACTAGAGAATGTTCCATTCATTCACTGCGAATCTGGAATTCATCTGAACCTCCACTCCCGGCAGGTTTTCGTTACGCCACTGGTGAATTTCCAAGTAACTCAATACTGGTTTTCAGAGGCATGTTCAACTCGCAGAAGTGCTGTTCAATGGGCTATCCACTCAATATTGGTCAGCTCTTCATTTTCCTCTCCACACAAACCAGCCTTCAGAAATCATTGGGATCTCCACTACAGACTGTTCCATTCATTCACTGCGATTCTGCAATTCATCTGACTCTCCGCTCCAGGCAGGTTTTCATTACAGCACTGGTGAATGACCAAGTAATCCAATGCTGGTTTTCAGCCGCCTTTTCACACTCGCAGTGTGCTGTTCAATTGTCTATCCACTCAAACCTGGTCAGCCTTTCATTTTCTTTTCCACAATATCAGACTTCAGAAATCATTGGAATCGCCAGTACAGAATCTTCCATTCATTCACTGCCAATCTGGAATTCATCTGAATCTGCACTCCAGGTAGGCTTTCATTACACCACTTATGAATGTCCAAGTAACACAATGCTGGTTTTCAGCGGTCTGTTCACACTCTAAGCCCTGCTTTTTACTGGGTATCCACACAACTGTGGTCAGCTCTTCATTTTCATGTCCAAACAATCCAGACTTGAGAAATCATTGCAATCTCCAGTACAGAATGTTCCATTCATTCACTGCGAATCTGGAATTCAACTGAATCTCCACTACCTGCAGATTTATCTTACACCACTTGTGAATGTCCAAGTAAAACAATGCTGGTTTTCAGAGGCCTGTTCATATTCGCAGTCGTGCTGTTCAATTGGCTATCCACTCAACCTGTTTTGCTCCTCATTTTCCTGTGCACACAACCCAGCCTTCAGAAATCATTGTAATCTCCACTACAGGATGTTCCATTCATTCACTGGGAATCTGGAATTCATCTGAATCTGCACTCCACGCAGGCTTTCGTTACACCACTGCTGAAAGTCGAAGTAATGCAATACTGGTTTTCAGTGGTCTGTTCACATTCGAAGCCGAGGCTTTTTACAGGCTATCCACTCAACACTGGTCAGCTCTTCATTTTCGTGTCCCCACAATCCAGATTTCAGAAATCATTGCAATCTCCACTACAGAATGTTCCATTCATTCACTGCGAGTCTGGAGTTTATCTGATTCTCCACTCCCGCCTGGTTAACATTACACCACTTGTGAATGTCCAAGTAAGCCAATGCTGGTTTTCAGAGGCCTGTTCATACTCGCAGCCGTGCTGTTTAATTGACAATTCACTCCACCCTGTTCAGCTCTTCATTGTCCCACCACACTACCAGCCTTCAGAAATCTTTGTTATCTCCACTACAGAATGTTCCATTCATTCACTGCGAATCTGGAATTCATCTGACTCTCAACTCCACGCAGGTTTTCATTACACCACTGTTGAATGTCCAAGTAACCCAATGCTGGTTTTCAGCGGCCTGTTCATATTCGCAGCCCTGCTGTTTACTTGGCTATCGATTCAAGCCTGGTCAGCTCTTCATTTTCCTGTCCACACAACACAGGCTTCAGAAATCATTGGAATCTCCTCTACAGAATGTTCCATTCATTCACTGCGAATGTGGAATTCAACTGACTCTCCACTCCATGCAGGTTTTCCTTACACCACTGATGAATGTCCAAGTAACCCAATGCTGGTTTTCAGCTGCATGTTCACACTCGCAGCCATGCTATACAATTGGCTTTCCACTAAATCCTGATTAGTTCTTGATTTTCCTTCCACACGACCCAGCCTTCAGAAATCATTGGAATCTCCACTAGAGAATGTTCCATTCATTCACTGCGAATCTGGAATTAATCTGAACCTCCACTCCCGGCAGGTTTTCGTTACACCACTGTTGAATGTCCAAGTAACCCAATGTTTTAAGTGTTTTCTTCACAAGCGCAGTGGTGCTGTTCAATTGGCTATCCACTCAACCCTGGCCAGCTCTACATTTTCCTGTCCACACCACAGAGACTGGAGAAATCATTGTTATCTCCACTACAGAATGTTCCATTCATTCACAGCGAATCTGGAATTCATCTGAATCTCCACTCCCGGCAGGTTTTCGTGACACCACTGGTAAATATCCAAGTAAGCCAATGCTGGTTTTAAGTGGCCTGCTCATACTCTCAGCCGTGCTGTTCAATTTGCTATCCACTCAACCCTCTTCAGCTCCATTTTCCTGTCCACATAACCCAAACTTCAGAAACAATTGGTATCTCCTCCACAGAATGTTCCATTCATTGACTGCAAATCTGAAATTCATCTAATTCTCAACTCCCGTCAGGTTTTCGTTACACCACTTGTGAATGTCCAATTAAGCCAAAGCTGGTTTTCAGTGGCCTGTTCTTACTACGAGACGTGCTGTTCATTTGGCTATCCATTCCACCCTGTTCAGCTCTACATTTTCGTGTCCACAAAACCCAGCCTTCAGAAATCATTGGAATCACCACTAGAGAATGTTCCATTCATTCATTGCGAATCTGGAATTCATCTGAATTTCCACTCCCGGCAGGTTTTCATTGCACCACTGCTGAATGTTCAAGTAACGCAATGATGGTTTTCAGCGGTCTATTCACACTCGAACCCGTGCTGTTCACGGTCTAGCGACTCAACACTGGTGAGTTCTTCTTTTTCCAGTTCAGACAATACAAACCTCAGAAACCATTGCAATCTACACTACAGAATGTTTCATTCATTCACGCGAATCTTGAATTCATCTTGTTCTCCACTCCCAGCAGGTTTTCGTTTCACCACTGGTGAATGTCCAAGCAACCCAAGGCTGGTTTCAGCTGCGTGTTAACACTCGCAGCCGTGCTGTTCAATTGGCTATCCAGTGAACGCTGGTTAGCTCTTGATTTTCCTTCCACACACCGAGCCTTCAGAAATCATTCTTATCTCCACTTCAGAATGTTCCATTCGTTCCCTGCGAATCTGGAATTCCTCTGACTCTCCACACCAGGCAGATTTTCCTAACAACACTGGTGAATGACCAGGTAATCCAATGCTGGTTTTCAGCGGCTGTTCACACTCACAGCCTTGCTGTTCAATTGGCAATCCAGTCAAACCTAGTCAGCTCTTCATTTTCCTGTCCACACAACCCAGCGTTCAGAAATCATTGGAATCTCTACTACAGAAATTTCCATTCATTCACTGTGAATCTGGAAATAATCTGAATCTGCATTCCAGGAAGGCTTTCGTTACACCACTGATGAATGTCCAAGTAATGCAATGCTGCTTCTTAGTGGTCTGTTCACACTCGAAACCGTGCTGTTCACTGGCTATCCACTCAACATTGGTCAGCTCTTCAATATCCTGTCCAGACTATCCAGATTTCTAAATCTTGGCAATCTCCACTACAGAATGTTCCATTCAATCACGCGAATCTGGAATTCATCAGAGTCTCCACTCCCGGCAGGTTTTCGTGACACCACTGGTATATGTCCAAGGAAGCCAATGCTGGTTTTAAGCCGCCTGCTTATACTCTCAGCCGTGCTGTTCAATTTGCTATCCACCCAACCCTATTCAGCTCTACATTTTCCTGTCCTCATAACCCAACCTTCAGAAATAATTGGTATCTCCTCCACAGAATGTTCCGTTCATTCACTGCGAATCTTAAATTCATCTGACTCTCAACTCCCGGCGGGTTATCGTTACACCACTTGTGAATGTCCAAGTAAGCCAATGCTGGTTTTCAGTGGCCTGTTCATACTAAGAGACGTGCTGTTCATTTGGCTATCCACTCCACCCTGTTCAGCTCTACATTTTCGTGTCCACAAAACCCAGCCTTCAGAAATCATTGCAATCTCCAGTACAGAATGTTCCATTCATTCACTGCGAATCTGGAATTCAACTGAATCTCCACTACCTGCAGATTTATCTTACACCACTTGTGAATGTCCAAGTAAAACAATGCTGGTTTTCAGAGGCCTGTTCATGTTCGCAGTCGTGCTGTTCAATTGGCTATCCACTCAACCTGTTTTGCTCCTCATTTTCCTGTGCACACAACCCAGCCTTCAGAAATCATTGTAATCTCCACTACAGGATGTTCCATTCATTCACTGGGAATCTGGAATTCATCTGAATCTGCACTCCACGCAGGCTTTCGTTACACCACTGCTGAAAGTCGAAGTAATGCAATACTGGTTTTCAGTGGTCTGTTCACATTCGAAGCCGAGGCTTTTTACAGGCTATCCACTCAACACTGGTCAGCTCTTCATTTTCGTGTCCCCACAATCCAGATTTCAGAAATCATTGCAATCTCCACTACAGAATGTTCCATTCATTCACTGCGAGTCTGGAGTTTATCTGATTCTCCACTCCCGCCTGGTTAACATTACACCACTTGTGAATGTCCAAGTAAGCCAATGCTGGTTTTCAGAGGCCTGTTCATACTCGCAGCCGTGCTGTTTAATTGACAATTCACTCCACCCTGTTCAGCTCTTCATTGTCCCACCACACTACCAGCCTTCAGAAATCTTTGTTATCTCCACTACAGAATGTTCCATTCATTCACTGCGAATCTGGAATTCATCTGACTCTCAACTCCACGCAGGTTTTCATTACACCACTGTTGAATGTCCAAGTAACCCAATGCTGGTTTTCAGCGGCCTGTTCATATTCGCAGCCCTGCTGTTTACTTGGCTATCGATTCAAGCCTGGTCAGCTCTTCATTTTCCTGTCCACACAACACAGGCTTCAGAAATCATTGGAATCTCCTCTACAGAATGTTCCATTCATTCACTGCGAATGTGGAATTCAACTGACTCTCCACTCCATGCAGGTTTTCCTTACACCACTGATGAATGTCCAAGTAACCCAATGCTGGTTTTCAGCTGCATGTTCACACTCGCAGCCATGCTATACAATTGGCTTTCCACTAAATCCTGATTAGTTCTTGATTTTCCTTCCACACGACCCAGCCTTCAGAAATCGTTGGAATCTCCACTAGAGAATGTTCCATTCATTCACTGCGAATCTGGAATTCCTCTGAACCTCCACTCCCGGCAGGTTTTCGTTACACCACTGTTGAATGTCCAAGTAACCCAATGTTTTAAGTGTTTTCTTCACAAGCGCAGTGGTGCTGTTCAATTGGCTATCCACTCAACCCTGGCCAGCTCTACATTTTCCTGTCCACACCACAGAGACTGGAGAAATCATTGTTATCTCCACTACAGAATGTTCCATTCATTCACAGCGAATCTGGAATTCATCTGAATCTCCACTCCCGGCAGGTTTTCGTGACACCACTGGTAAATATCCAAGTAAGCCAATGCTGGTTTTAAGTGGCCTGCTCATACTCTCAGCCGTGCTGTTCAATTTGCTATCCACTCAACCCTCTTCAGCTCCATTTTCCTGTCCACATAACCCAAACTTCAGAAACAATTGGTATCTCCTCCACAGAATGTTCCATTCATTGACTGCAAATCTGAAATTCATCTAATTCTCAACTCCCGTCAGGTTTTCGTTACACCACTTGTGAATGTCCAATTAAGCCAAAGCTGGTTTTCAGTGGCCTGTTCTTACTACGAGACGTGCTGTTCATTTGGCTATCCATTCCACCCTGTTCAGCTCTACATTTTCGTGTCCACAAAACCCAGCCTTCAGAAATCATTGGAATCACCACTAGAGAATGTTCCATTCATTCACTGCGAATCTGGAATTCATCTGAATCTCCACTCCCGGCAGGTTTTCATTGCACCACTGCTGAATGTTCAAGTAACGCAATGATGGTTTTCAGCGGTCTATTCACACTCGAACCGGTGCTGTTCACGGTCTAGCGACTCAACACTGGTGAGTTCTTCTTTTTCCAGTTCAGACAATACAAACCTCAGAAACCATTGCAATCTACACTACAGAATGTTTCATTCATTCACGCGAATCTTGAATTCATCTTGTTCTCCACTCCCAGCAGGTTTTCGTTTCACCACTGGTGAATGTCCAAGCAACCCAAGGCTGGTTTCAGCTGCGTGTTAACACTCGCAGCCGTGCTGTTCAATTGGCTATCCAGTGAACGCTGGTTAGCTCTTGATTTTCCTTCCACACACCGAGCCTTCAGAAATCATTCTTATCTCCACTTCAGAATGTTCCATTCGTTCCCTGCGAATCTGGAATTCCTCTGACTCTCCACACCAGGCAGATTTTCCTAACAACACTGGTGAATGACCAGGTAATCCAATGCTGGTTTTCAGCGGCTGTTCACACTCACAGCCTTGCTGTTCAATTGGCAATCCAGTCAAACCTAGTCAGCTCTTCATTTTCCTGTCCACACAACCCAGCGTTCAGAAATCATTGGAATCTCTACTACAGAAATTTCCATTCATTCACTGTGAATCTGGAAATAATCTGAATCTGCATTCCAGGAAGGCTTTCGTTACACCACTGATGAATGTCCAAGTAATGCAATGCTGCTTCTTAGTGGTCTGTTCACACTCGAAACCGTGCTGTTCATTGGTTATCCACTCAATATCGGTCAGCTCTTCAATATCCTGTCCAGACTATCCAGATTTCTAAATGTTGGCAATCACCACTACAGAATGTTCCATTCAGTCACGCGAATCTGGAATTCATCAGAGTCTCCACTCCTGGAAGGTTTTCGTGACACCACTGGTAAATGTCCAAGGAAGACAATGCTGGTTTTAAGCCGCCTGCTAACACACTCAGCCGTGCTGTTCAATTTGCTATCCACCCAACCCTATTCAGCTCTACATTTTCCTGTCCTCATAACCCAACCTTCAGAAATAATTGGTATCTCCTCCACAGAATGTTCCGTTCATTCACTGCGAATCTTAAATTCATCTGACTCTCAACTCCCGGCGGGTTATCGTTACACCACTTGTGAATGTCCAAGTAAGCCAATGCTGGTTTTCAGTGGCCTGTTCATACTAAGAGACGTGCTGTTCATTTGGCTATCCACTCCACCCTGTTCAGCTCTACATTTTCGTGTCCACAAAACCCAGCCTTCAGAAATCATTGGAATCACCACTAGAGAATGTTCCATTCATTCACTGCGAATCTGGAATTCATCTGAACCTCCACTCCCGGCAGGTTTTCGTTACACCACTGGTGAATGTCCAAGTAACTCAATACTGGTTTTCAGAGGCATGTTCAACTCGCAGAAGTGCTGTTCAATGGGCTATCCACTCAATATTGGTCAGCTCTTCATTTTCCTCTCCACACAAACCAGCCTTCAGAAATCATTGGGATCTCCACTACAGACTGTTCCATTCATTCACTGCGATTCTGCAATTCATCTGACTCTCCGCTCCAGGCAGGTTTTCATTACAGCACTGGTGAATGACCAAGTAATCCAATGCTGGTTTTCAGCCGCCTTTTCACACTCGCAGTGTGCTGTTCAATTGTCTATCCACTCAAACCTGGTCAGCCTTTCATTTTCTTTTCCACAATATCAGACTTCAGAAATCATTGGAATCGCCAGTACAGAATGTTCCATTCATTCACTGCCAATCTGGAATTCATCTGAATCTGCACTCCAGGTAGGCTTTCATTACACCACTTATGAATATCCAAGTAACACAATGCTGGTTTTCAGCGGTCTGTTCACACTCTAAGCCCTGCTTTTTACTGGGTATCCACACAACTGTGGTCAGCTCTTCATTTTCATGTCCAAACAATCCAGACTTGAGAAATCATTGCAATCTCCAGTACAGAATGTTCCATTCATTCACTGCGAATCTGGAATTCAACTGAATCTCCACTACCTGCAGATTTATCTTACACCACTTGTGAATGTCCAAGTAAAACAATGCTGGTTTTCAGAGGCCTGTTCATGTTCGCAGTCGTGCTGTTCAATTGGCTATCCACTCAACCTGTTTTGCTCCTCATTTTCCTGTGCACACAACCCAGCCTTCAGAAATCATTGTAATCTCCACTACAGGATGTTCCATTCATTCACTGGGAATCTGGAATTCATCTGAATCTGCACTCCACGCAGGCTTTCGTTACACCACTGCTGAAAGTCGAAGTAATGCAATACTGGTTTTCAGTGGTCTGTTCACATTCGAAGCCGAGGCTTTTTACAGGCTATCCACTCAACACTGGTCAGCTCTTCATTTTCGTGTCCCCACAATCCAGATTTCAGAAATCATTGCAATCTCCACTACAGAATGTTCCATTCATTCACTGCGAGTCTGGAGTTTATCTGATTCTCCACTCCCGCCTGGTTAACATTACACCACTTGTGAATGTCCAAGTAAGCCAATGCTGGTTTTCAGAGGCCTGTTCATACTCGCAGCCGTGCTGTTTAATTGACAATTCACTCCACCCTGTTCAGCTCTTCATTGTCCCACCACACTACCAGCCTTCAGAAATCTTTGTTATCTCCACTACAGAATGTTCCATTCATTCACTGCGAATCTGGAATTCATCTGACTCTCAACTCCACGCAGGTTTTCATTACACCACTGTTGAATGTCCAAGTAACCCAATGCTGGTTTTCAGCGGCCTGTTCATATTCGCAGCCCTGCTGTTTACTTGGCTATCGATTCAAGCCTGGTCAGCTCTTCATTTTCCTGTCCACACAACACAGGCTTCAGAAATCATTGGAATCTCCTCTACAGAATGTTCCATTCATTCACTGCGAATGTGGAATTCAACTGACTCTCCACTCCATGCAGGTTTTCCTTACACCACTGATGAATGTCCAAGTAACCCAATGCTGGTTTTCAGCTGCATGTTCACACTCGCAGCCATGCTATACAATTGGCTTTCCACTAAATCCTGATTAGTTCTTGATTTTCCTTCCACACGACCCAGCCTTCAGAAATCATTGGAATCTCCACTAGAGAATGTTCCATTCATTCACTGCGAATCTGGAATTCCTCTGAACCTCCACTCCCGGCAGGTTTTCGTTACACCACTGTTGAATGTCCAAGTAACCCAATGTTTTAAGTGTTTTCTTCACAAGCGCAGTGGTGCTGTTCAATTGGCTATCCACTCAACCCTGGCCAGCTCTACATTTTCCTGTCCACACCACAGAGACTGGAGAAATCATTGTTATCTCCACTACAGAATGTTCCATTCATTCACAGCGAATCTGGAATTCATCTGAATCTCCACTCCCGGCAGGTTTTCGTGACACCACTGGTAAATATCCAAGTAAGCCAATGCTGGTTTTAAGTGGCCTGCTCATACTCTCAGCCGTGCTGTTCAATTTGCTATCCACTCAACCCTCTTCAGCTCCATTTTCCTGTCCACATAACCCAAACTTCAGAAACAATTGGTATCTCCTCCACAGAATGTTCCATTCATTGACTGCAAATCTGAAATTCATCTAATTCTCAACTCCCGTCAGGTTTTCGTTACACCACTTGTGAATGTCCAATTAAGCCAAAGCTGGTTTTCAGTGGCCTGTTCTTACTACGAGACGTGCTGTTCATTTGGCTATCCATTCCACCCTGTTCAGCTCTACATTTTCGTGTCCACAAAACCCAGCCTTCAGAAATCATTGGAATCACCACTAGAGAATGTTCCATGCATTCACTGCGAATCTGGAATTCATCTGAATCTCCACTCCCGGCAGGTTTTCATTGCACCACTGCTGAATGTTCAAGTAACGCAATGATGGTTTTCAGCGGTCTATTCACACTCGAACCCGTGCTGTTCACGGTCTAGCGACTCAACACTGGTGAGTTCTTCTTTTTCCAGTTCAGACAATACAAACCCCAGAAACCATTGCAATCTACACTACAGAATGTTTCATTCATTCACGCGAATCTTGAATTCATCTTGTTCTCCACTCCCAGCAGGTTTTCGTTTCACCACTGGTGAATGTCCAAGCAACCCAAGGCTGGTTTCAGCTGCGTGTTAACACTCGCAGCCGTGCTGTTCAATTGGCTATCCAGTGAACGCTGGTTAGCTCTTGATTTTCCTTCCACACACCGAGCCTTCAGAAATCATTCTTATCTCCACTTCAGAATGTTCCATTCGTTCCCTGCGAATCTGGAATTCCTCTGACTCTCCACACCAGGCAGATTTTCCTAACAACACTGGTGAATGACCAGGTAATCCAATGCTGGTTTTCAGCGGCTGTTCACACTCACAGCCTTGCTGTTCAATTGGCAATCCAGTCAAACCTAGTCAGCTCTTCATTTTCCTGTCCACACAACCCAGCGTTCAGAAATCATTGGAATCTCTACTACAGAAATTTCCATTCATTCACTGTGAATCTGGAAATAATCTGAATCTGCATTCCAGGAAGGCTTTCGTTACACCACTGATGAATGTCCAAGTAATGCAATGCTGCTTCTTAGTGGTCTGTTCACACTCGAAACCGTGCTGTTCACTGGCTATCCACTCAACATTGGTCAGCTCTTCAATATCCTGTCCAGACTATCCAGATTTCTAAATCTTGGCAATCTCCACTACAGAATGTTCCATTCAATCACGCGAATCTGGAATTCATCAGAGTCTCCACTCCCGGCAGGTTTTCGTGACACCACTGGTATATGTCCAAGGAAGCCAATGCTGGTTTTAAGCCGCCTGCTTATACTCTCAGCCGTGCTGTTCAATTTGCTATCCACCCAACCCTATTCAGCTCTACATTTTCCTGTCCTCATAACCCAACCTTCAGAAATAATTGGTATCTCCTCCACAGAATGTTCCGTTCATTCACTGCGAATCTTAAATTCATCTGACTCTCAACTCCCGGCGGGTTATCGTTACACCACTTGTGAATGTCCAAGTAAGCCAATGCTGGTTTTCAGTGGCCTGTTCATACTAAGAGACGTGCTGTTCATTTGGCTATCCACTCCACCCTGTTCAGCTCTACATTTTCGTGTCCACAAAACCCAGCCTTCAGAAATCATTGGAATCACCACTAGAGAATGTTCCATTCATTCACTGCGAATCTGGAATTCATCTGAACCTCCACTCCCGGCAGGTTTTCTTTACGCCACTGGTGAATATCCAAGTAACTCAATACTGGTTTTCAGAGGCATGTTCAACTCGCAGAAGTGCTGTTCAATGGGCTATCCACTCAATATTGGTCAGCTCTTCATTTTCCTCTCCACACAAACCAGCCTTCAGAAATCATTGGGATCTCCACTACAGACTGTTCCATTCATTCACTGCGATTCTGCAATTCATCTGACTCTCCACTCCAGGCAGGTTTTCATTACAGCACTGGTGAATGACCAAGTAATCCAATGCTGGTTTTCAGCCGCCTTTTCACACTCGCAGTGTGCTGTTCAATTGTCTATCCACTCAAACCTGGTCAGCCTTTCATTTTCTTTTCCACAATATCAGACTTCAGAAATCATTGGAATCGCCAGTACAGAATGTTCCATTCATTCACTGCCAATCTGGAATTCATCTGAATCTGCACTCCAGGTAGGCTTTCATTACACCACTTATGAATGTCCAAGTAACACAATGCTGGTTTTCAGCGGTCTGTTCACACTCTAAGCCCTGCTTTTTACTGGGTATCCACACAACTGTGGTCAGCTCTTCATTTTCATGTCCAAACAATCCAGACTTGAGAAATCATTGCAATCTCCAGTACAGAATGTTCCATTCATTCACTGCGAATCTGGAATTCAACTGAATCTCCACTACCTGCAGATTTATCTTACACCACTTGTGAATGTCCAAGTAAAACAATGCTGGTTTTCAGAGGCCTGTTCATGTTCGCAGTCGTGCTGTTCAATTGGCTATCCACTCAACCTGTTTTGCTCCTCATTTTCCTGTGCACACAACCCAGCCTTCAGAAATCATTGTAATCTCCACTACAGGATGTTCCATACATTCACTGGGAATCTGGAATTCATCTGAATCTGCACTCCACGCAGGCTTTCGTTACACCACTGCTGAAAGTCGAAGTAATGCAATACTGGTTTTCAGTGGTCTGTTCACATTCGAAGCCGAGGCTTTTTACAGGCTGTCCACTCAACACTGGTCAGCTCTTCATTTTCGTGTCCCCACAATCCAGATTTCAGAAATCATTGCAATCTCCACTACAGAATGTTCCATTCATTCACTGCGAGTCTGGAGTTTATCTGATTCTCCACTCCCGCCTGGTTAACATTACACCACTTGTGAATGTCCAAGTAAGCCAATGCTGGTTTTCAGAGGCCTGTTCATACTCGCAGCCGTGCTGTTTAATTGACAATTCACTCCACCCTGTTCAGCTCTTCATTGTCCCACCACACTACCAGCCTTCAGAAATCTTTGTTATCTCCACTACAGAATGTTCCATTCATTCACTGCGAATCTGGAATTCATCTGACTCTCAACTCCACGCAGGTTTTCATTACACCACTGTTGAATGTCCAAGTAACCCAATGCTGGTTTTCAGCGGCCTGTTCATATTCGCAGCCCTGCTGTTTACTTGGCTATCGATTCAAGCCTGGTCAGCTCTTCATTTTCCTGTCCACACAACACAGGCTTCAGAAATCATTGGAATCTCCTCTACAGAATGTTCCATTCATTCACTGCGAATGTGGAATTCAACTGACTCTCCACTCCATGCAGGTTTTCCTTACACCACTGATGAATGTCCAAGTAACCCAATGCTGGTTTTCAGCTGCATGTTCACACTCGCAGCCATGCTATACAATTGGCTTTCCACTAAATCCTGATTAGTTCTTGATTTTCCTTCCACACGACCCAGCCTTCAGAAATCATTGGAATCTCCACTAGAGAATGTTCCATTCATTCACTGCGAATCTGGAATTCCTCTGAACCTCCACTCCCGGCAGGTTTTCGTTACACCACTGTTGAATGTCCAAGTAACCCAATGTTTTAAGTGTTTTCTTCACAAGCGCAGTGGTGCTGTTCAATTGGCTATCCACTCAACCCTGGCCAGCTCTACATTTTCCTGTCCACACCACAGAGACTGGAGAAATCATTGTTATCTCCACTACAGAATGTTCCATTCATTCACAGCGAATCTGGAATTCATCTGAATCTCCACTCCCGGCAGGTTTTCGTGACACCACTGGTAAATATCCAAGTAAGCCAATGCTGGTTTTAAGTGGCCTGCTCATACTCTCAGCCGTGCTGTTCAATTTGCTATCTACTCAACCCTCTTCAGCTCCATTTTCCTGTCCACATAACCCAAACTTCAGAAACAATTGGTATCTCCTCCACAGAATGTTCCATTCATTGACTGCAAATCTGAAATTCATCTAATTCTCAACTCCCGTCAGGTTTTCGTTACACCACTTGTGAATGTCCAATTAAGCCAAAGCTGGTTTTCAGTGGCCTGTTCTTACTACGAGACGTGCTGTTCATTTGGCTATCCATTCCACCCTGTTCAGCTCTACATTTTCGTGTCCACAAAACCCAGCCTTCAGAAATCATTGGAATCACCACTAGAGAATGTTCCATTCATTCACTGCGAATCTGGAATTCATCTGAATCTCCACTCCCGGCAGGTTTTCATTGCACCACTGCTGAATGTTCAAGTAACGCAATGATGGTTTTCAGCGGTCTATTCACACTCGAACCCGTGCTGTTCACGGTCTAGCGACTCAACACTGGTGAGTTCTTCTTTTTCCAGTTCAGACAATACAAACCTCAGAAACCATTGCAATCTACACTACAGAATGTTTCATTCATTCACGCGAATCTTGAATTCATCTTGTTCTCCACTCCCAGCAGGTTTTCGTTTCACCACTGGTGAATGTCCAAGCAACCCAAGGCTGGTTTCAGCTGCGTGTTAACACTCGCAGCCGTGCTGTTCAATTGGCTATCCAGTGAACGCTGGTTAGCTCTTGATTTTCCTTCCACACACCGAGCCTTCAGAAATCATTCTTATCTCCACTTCAGAATGTTCCATTCGTTCCCTGCGAATCTGGAATTCCTCTGACTCTCCACACCAGGCAGATTTTCCTAACAACACTGGTGAATGACCAGGTAATCCAATGCTGGTTTTCAGCGGCTGTTCACACTCACAGCCTTGCTGTTCAATTGGCAATCCAGTCAAACCTAGTCAGCTCTTCATTTTCCTGTCCACACAACCCAGCGTTCAGAAATCATTGGAATCTCTACTACAGAAATTTCCATTCATTCACTGTGAATCTGGAAATAATCTGAATCTGCATATCAGGAAGGCTTTCGTTACACCACTGATGAATGTCCAAGTAATGCAATGCTGCTTCTTAGTGGTCTGTTCACACTCGAAACCGTGATGTTCACTGGCTATCCACTCAACATTGGTCAGCTCTTCAATATCCTGTCCAGACTATCCAGATTTCTAAATCTTGGCAATCTCCACTACAGAATGTTCCATTCAATCACGCGAATCTGGAATTCATCAGAGTCTCCACTCCCGGCAGGTTTTCGTGACACCACTGGTATATGTCCAAGGAAGCCAATGCTGGTTTTAAGCCGCCTGCTTATACTCTCAGCCTTGCTGTTCAATTTGCTATCCACCCAACCCTATTCAGCTCTACATTTTCCTGTCCTCATAACCCAACCTTCAGAAATAATTGGTATCTCCTCCACAGAATGTTCCGTTCATTCACTGCGAATCTTAAATTCATCTGACTCTCAACTCCCGGCGGGTTATCGTTACACCACTTGTGAATGTCCAAGTAAGCCAATGCTGGTTTTCAGTGGCCTGTTCATACTAAGAGACGTGCTGTTCATTTGGCTATCCACTCCACCCTGTTCAGCTCTACATTTTCGTGTCCACAAAACCCAGCCTTCAGAAATCATTGGAATCACCACTAGAGAATGTTCCATTCATTCACTGCGAATCTGGAATTCATCTGAACCTCCACTCCCGGCAGGTTTTCGTTACGCCACTGGTGAATGTCCAAGTAACTCAATACTGGTTTTCAGAGGCATGTTCAACTCGCAGAAGTGCTGTTCAATGGGCTATCCACTCAATATTGGTCAGCTCTTCATTTTCCTCTCCACACAAACCAGCCTTCAGAAATCATTGGGATCTCCACTACAGACTGTTCCATTCATTCACTGCGATTCTGCAATTCATCTGACTCTCCGCTCCAGGCAGGTTTTCATTACAGCACTGGTGAATGACCAAGTAATCCAATGCTGGTTTTCAGCCGCCTTTTCACACTCGCAGTGTGCTGTTCAATTGTCTATCCACTCAAACCTGGTCAGCCTTTCATTTTCTTTTCCACAATATCAGACTTCAGAAATCATTGGAATCGCCAGTACAGAATGTTCCATTCATTCACTGCCAATCTGGAATTCATCTGAATCTGCACTCCAGGTAGGCTTTCATTACACCACTTATGAATGTCCAAGTAACACAATGCTGGTTTTCAGCGGTCTGTTCACACTCTAAGCCCTGCTTTTTACTGGGTATCCACACAACTGTGGTCAGCTCTTCATTTTCATGTCCAAACAATCCAGACTTGAGAAATCATTGCAATCTCCAGTACAGAATGTTCCATTCATTCACTGCGAATCTGGAATTCAACTGAATCTCCACTACCTGCAGATTTATCTTACACCACTTGTGAATGTCCAAGTAAGCCAATGCTGGTTTTCAGAGGCCTGTTCATACTCGCAGCCGTGCTGTTTAATTGACAATTCACTCCACCCTGTTCAGCTCTTCATTGTCCCACCACACTACCAGCCTTCAGAAATCTTTGTTATCTCCACTACAGAATGTTCCATTCATTCACTGCGAATCTGGAATTCATCTGACTCTCAACTCCACGCAGGTTTTCATTTCACCACTGTTGAATGTCCAAGTAACCCAATGCTGGTTTTCAGCGGCCTGTTCATATTCGCAGCCCTGCTGTTTACTTGGCTATCGATTCAAGCCTGGTCAGCTCTTCATTTTCCTGTCCACACAACACAGGCTTCAGAAATCATTGGAATCTCCTCTACAGAATGTTCCATTCATTCACTGCGAATGTGGAATTCAACTGACTCTCCACTCCATGCAGGTTTTCCTTACACCACTGATGAATGTCCAAGTAACCCAATGCTGGTTTTCAGCTGCATGTTCACACTCGCAGCCATGCTATACAATTGGCTTTCCACTAAATCCTGATTAGTTCTTGATTTTCCTTCCACACGACCCAGCCTTCAGAAATCATTGGAATCTCCACTAGAGAATGTTCCATTCATTCACTGCGAATCTGGAATTCCTCTGAACCTCCACTCCCGGCAGGTTTTCGTTACACCACTGTTGAATGTCCAAGTAACCCAATGTTTTAAGTGTTTTCTTCACAAGCGCAGTGGTGCTGTTCAATTGGCTATCCACTCAACCCTGGCCAGCTCTACATTTTCCTGTCCACACCACAGAGACTGGAGAAATCATTGTTATCTCCACTACAGAATGTTCCATTCATTCACAGCGAATCTGGAATTCATCTGAATCTCCACTCCCGGCAGGTTTTCGTGACACCACTGGTAAATATCCAAGTAAGCCAATGCTGGTTTTAAGTGGCCTGCTCATACTCTCAGCCGTGCTGTTCAATTTGCTATCTACTCAACCCTCTTCAGCTCCATTTTCCTGTCCACATAACCCAAACTTCAGAAACAATTGGTATCTCCTCCACAGAATGTTCCATTCATTGACTGCAAATCTGAAATTCATCTAATTCTCAACTCCCGTCAGGTTTTCGTTACACCACTTGTGAATGTCCAATTAAGCCAAAGCTGGTTTTCAGTGGCCTGTTCTTACTACGAGACGTGCTGTTCATTTGGCTATCCATTCCACCCTGTTCAGCTCTACATTTTCGTGTCCACAAAACCCAGCCTTCAGAAATCATTGGAATCACCACTAGAGAATGTTCCATTCATTCACTGCGAATCTGGAATTCATCTGAATCTCCACTCCCGGCAGGTTTTCATTGCACCACTGCTGAATGTTCAAGTAACGCAATGATGGTTTTCAGCGGTCTATTCACACTCGAACCCGTGCTGTTCACGGTCTAGCGACTCAACACTGGTGAGTTCTTCTTTTTCCAGTTCAGACAATACAAACCTCAGAAACCATTGCAATCTACACTACAGAATGTTTCATTCATTCACGCGAATCTTGAATTCATCTTGTTCTCCACTCCCAGCAGGTTTTCGTTTCACCACTGGTGAATGTCCAAGCAACCCAAGGCTGGTTTCAGCTGCGTGTTAACACTCGCAGCCGTGCTGTTCAATTGGCTATCCAGTGAACGCTGGTTAGCTCTTGATTTTCCTTCCACACACCGAGCCTTCAGAAATCATTCTTATCTCCACTTCAGAATGTTCCATTCGTTCCCTGCGAATCTGGAATTCCTCTGACTCTCCACACCAGGCAGATTTTCCTAACAACACTGGTGAATGACCAGGTAATCCAATGCTGGTTTTCAGCGGCTGTTCACACTCACAGCCTTGCTGTTCAATTGGCAATCCAGTCAAACCTAGTCAGCTCTTCATTTTCCTGTCCACACAACCCAGCGTTCAGAAATCATTGGAATCTCTACTACAGAAATTTCCATTCATTCACTGTGAATCTGGAAATAATCTGAATCTGCATATCAGGAAGGCTTTCGTTACACCACTGATGAATGTCCAAGTAATGCAATGCTGCTTCTTAGTGGTCTGTTCACACTCGAAACCGTGATGTTCACTGGCTATCCACTCAACATTGGTCAGCTCTTCAATATCCTGTCCAGACTATCCAGATTTCTAAATCTTGGCAATCTCCACTACAGAATGTTCCATTCAATCACGCGAATCTGGAATTCATCAGAGTCTCCACTCCCGGCAGGTTTTCGTGACACCACTGGTATATGTCCAAGGAAGCCAATGCTGGTTTTAAGCCGCCTGCTTATACTCTCAGCCTTGCTGTTCAATTTGCTATCCACCCAACCCTATTCAGCTCTACATTTTCCTGTCCTCATAACCCAACCTTCAGAAATAATTGGTATCTCCTCCACAGAATGTTCCGTTCATTCACTGCGAATCTTAAATTCATCTGACTCTCAACTCCCGGCGGGTTATCGTTACACCACTTGTGAATGTCCAAGTAAGCCAATGCTGGTTTTCAGTGGCCTGTTCATACTAAGAGACGTGCTGTTCATTTGGCTATCCACTCCACCCTGTTCAGCTCTACATTTTCGTGTCCACAAAACCCAGCCTTCAGAAATCATTGGAATCACCACTAGAGAATGTTCCATTCATTCACTGCGAATCTGGAATTCATCTGAACCTCCACTCCCGGCAGGTTTTCGTTACGCCACTGGTGAATGTCCAAGTAACTCAATACTGGTTTTCAGAGGCATGTTCAACTCGCAGAAGTGCTGTTCAATGGGCTATCCACTCAATATTGGTCAGCTCTTCATTTTCCTCTCCACACAAACCAGCCTTCAGAAATCATTGGGATCTCCACTACAGACTGTTCCATTCATTCACTGCGATTCTGCAATTCATCTGACTCTCCGCTCCAGGCAGGTTTTCATTACAGCACTGGTGAATGACCAAGTAATCCAATGCTGGTTTTCAGCCGCCTTTTCACACTCGCAGTGTGCTGTTCAATTGTCTATCCACTCAAACCTGGTCAGCCTTTCATTTTCTTTTCCACAATATCAGACTTCAGAAATCATTGGAATCGCCAGTACAGAATGTTCCATTCATTCACTGCCAATCTGGAATTCATCTGAATCTGCACTCCAGGTAGGCTTTCATTACACCACTTATGAATGTCCAAGTAACACAATGCTGGTTTTCAGCGGTCTGTTCACACTCTAAGCCCTGCTTTTTACTGGGTATCCACACAACTGTGGTCAGCTCTTCATTTTCATGTCCAAACAATCCAGACTTGAGAAATCATTGCAATCTCCAGTACAGAATGTTCCATTCATTCACTGCGAATCTGGAATTCAACTGAATCTCCACTACCTGCAGATTTATCTTACACCACTTGTGAATGTCCAAGTAAAACAATGCTGGTTTTCAGAGGCCTGTTCATGTTCGCAGTCGTGCTGTTCAATTGGCTATCCACTCAACCTGTTTTGCTCCTCATTTTCCTGTGCACACAACCCAGCCTTCAGAAATCATTGTAATCTCCACTACAGGATGTTCCATTCATTCACTGGGAATCTGGAATTCATCTGAATCTGCACTCCACGCAGGCTTTCGTTACACCACTGCTGAAAGTCGAAGTAATGCAATACTGGTTTTCAGTGGTCTGTTCACATTCGAAGCCGAGGCTTTTTACAGGCTATCCACTCAACACTGGTCAGCTCTTCATTTTCGTGTCCCCACAATCCAGATTTCAGAAATCATTGCAATCTCCACTACAGAATGTTCCATTCATTCACTGCGAGTCTGGAGTTTATCTGATTCTCCACTCCCGCCTGGTTAACATTACACCACTTGTGAATGTCCAAGTAAGCCAATGCTGGTTTTCAGAGGCCTGTTCATACTCGCAGCCGTGCTGTTTAATTGACAATTCACTCCACCCTGTTCAGCTCTTCATTGTCCCACCACACTACCAGCCTTCAGAAATCTTTGTTATCTCCACTACAGAATGTTCCATTCATTCACTGCGAATCTGGAATTCATCTGACTCTCAACTCCACGCAGGTTTTCATTACACCACTGTTGAATGTCCAAGTAACCCAATGCTGGTTTTCAGCGGCCTGTTCATATTCGCAGCCCTGCTGTTTACTTGGCTATCGATTCAAGCCTGGTCAGCTCTTCATTTTCCTGTCCACACAACACAGGCTTCAGAAATCATTGGAATCTCCTCTACAGAATGTTCCATTCATTCACTGCGAATGTGGAATTCAACTGACTCTCCACTCCATGCAGGTTTTCCTTACACCACTGATGAATGTCCAAGTAACCCAATGCTGGTTTTCAGCTGCATGTTCACACTCGCAGCCATGCTATACAATTGGCTTTCCACTAAATCCTGATTAGTTCTTGATTTTCCTTCCACACGACCCAGCCTTCAGAAATCGTTGGAATCTCCACTAGAGAATGTTCCATTCATTCACTGCGAATCTGGAATTCCTCTGAACCTCCACTCCCGGCAGGTTTTCGTTACACCACTGTTGAATGTCCAAGTAACCCAATGTTTTAAGTGTTTTCTTCACAAGCGCAGTGGTGCTGTTCAATTGGCTATCCACTCAACCCTGGCCAGCTCTACATTTTCCTGTCCACACCACAGAGACTGGAGAAATCATTGTTATCTCCACTACAGAATGTTCCATTCATTCACAGCGAATCTGGAATTCATCTGAATCTCCACCCCCGGCAGGTTTTCGTGACACCACTGGTAAATATCCAAGTAAGCCAATGCTGGTTTTAAGTGGCCTGCTCATACTCTCAGCCGTGCTGTTCAATTTGCTATCCACTCAACCCTCTTCAGCTCCATTTTCCTGTCCACATAACCCAAACTTCAGAAACAATTGGTATCTCCTCCACAGAATGTTCCATTCATTGACTGCAAATCTGAAATTCATCTAATTCTCAACTCCCGTCAGGTTTTCGTTACACCACTTGTGAATGTCCAATTAAGCCAAAGCTGGTTTTCAGTGGCCTGTTCTTACTACGAGACGTGCTGTTCATTTGGCTATCCATTCCACCCTGTTCAGCTCTACATTTTCGTGTCCACAAAACCCAGCCTTCAGAAATCATTGGAATCACCACTAGAGAATGTTCCATTCATTCACTGCGAATCTGGAATTCATCTGAATCTCCACTCCCGGCAGGTTTTCATTGCACCACTGCTGAATGTTCAAGTAACGCAATGATGGTTTTCAGCGGTCTATTCACACTCGAACCCGTGCTGTTCACGGTCTAGCGACTCAACACTGGTGAGTTCTTCTTTTTCCAGTTCAGACAATACAAACCTCAGAAACCATTGCAATCTACACTACAGAATGTTTCATTCATTCACGCGAATCTTGAATTCATCTTGTTCTCCACTCCCAGCAGGTTTTCGTTTCACCACTGGTGAATGTCCAAGCAACCCAAGGCTGGTTTCAGCTGCGTGTTAACACTCGCAGCCGTGCTGTTCAATTGGCTATCCAGTGAACGCTGGTTAGCTCTTGATTTTCCTTCCACACACCGAGCCTTCAGAAATCATTCTTATCTCCACTTCAGAATGTTCCATTCGTTCCCTGCGAATCTGGAATTCCTCTGACTCTCCACACCAGGCAGATTTTCCTAACAACACTGGTGAATGACCAGGTAATCCAATGCTGGTTTTCAGCGGCTGTTCACACTCACAGCCTTGCTGTTCAATTGGCAATCCAGTCAAACCTAGTCAGCTCTTCATTTTCCTGTCCACACAACCCAGCGTTCAGAAATCATTGGAATCTCTAATACAGAAATTTCCATTCATTCACTGTGAATCTGGAAATAATCTGAATCTGCATTCCAGGAAGGCTTTCGTTACACCACTGATGAATGTCCAAGTAATGCAATGCTGCTTCTTAGTGGTCTGTTCACACTCGAAACCGTGCTGTTCACTGGCTATCCACTCAACATTGGTCAGCTCTTCAATACCCTGTCCAGACTATCCAGATTTCTAAATCTTGGCAATCTCCACTACAGAATGTTCCATTCAATCACGCGAATCTGGAATTCATCAGAGTCTCCACTCCCGGCAGGTTTTCGTGACACCACTGGTATATGTCCAAGGAAGCCAATGCTGGTTTTAAGCCGCCTGCTTATACTCTCAGCCGTGCTGTTCAATTTGCTATCCACCCAACCCTATTCAGCTCTACATTTTCCTGTCCTCATAACCCAACCTTCAGAAATAATTGGTATCTCCTCCACAGAATGTTCCGTTCATTCACTGCGAATCTTAAATTCATCTGACTCTCAACTCCCGGCGGGTTATCGTTACACCACTTGTGAATGTCCAAGTAAGCCAATGCTGGTTTTCAGTGGCCTGTTCATACTAAGAGACGTGCTGTTCATTTGGCTATCCACTCCACCCTGTTCAGCTCTACATTTTCGTGTCCACAAAACCCAGCCTTCAGAAATCATTGGAATCACCACTAGAGAATGTTCCATTCATTCACTTCGAATCTGGAATTCATCTGAACCTCCACTCCCGGCAGGTTTTCGTTACACCACTGGTGAATGTCCAAGTAACTCAATACTGGTTTTCAGAGGCATGTTCAACTCGCAGAAGTGCTGTTCAATGGGCTATCCACTCAATATTGGTCAGCTCTTCATTTTCCTCTCCACACAAACCAGCCTTCAGAAATCATTGGGATCTCCACTACAGACTGTTCCATTCATTCACTGCGATTCTGCAATTCATCTGACTCTCCACTCCAGGCAGGTTTTCATTACAGCACTGGTGAATGACCAAGTAATCCAATGCTGGTTTTCAGCCGCCTTTTCACACTCGCAGTGTGCTGTTCAATTGTCTATCCACTCAAACCTGGTCAGCCTTTCATTTTCTTTTCCACAATATCAGACTTCAGAAATCATTGGAATCGCCAGTACAGAATGTTCCATTCATTCACTGCCAATCTGGAATTCATCTGAATCTGCACTCCAGGTAGGCTTTCATTACACCACTTATGAATGTCCAAGTAACACAATGCTGGTTTTCAGCGGTCTGTTCACACTCTAAGCCCTGCTTTTTACTGGGTATCCACACAACTGTGGTCAGCTCTTCATTTTCATGTCCAAACAATCCAGACTTGAGAAATCATTGCAATCTCCAGTACAGAATGTTCCATTCATTCACTGCGAATCTGGAATTCAACTGAATCTCCACTACCTGCAGATTTATCTTACACCACTTGTGAATGTCCAAGTAAAACAATGCTGGTTTTCAGAGGCCTGTTCATGTTCGCAGTCGTGCTGTTCAATTGGCTATCCACTCAACCTGTTTTGCTCCTCATTTTCCTGTGCACACAACCCAGCCTTCAGAAATCATTGTAATCTCCACTACAGGATGTTCCATTCATTCACTGGGAATCTGGAATTCATCTGAATCTGCACTCCACGCAGGCTTTCGTTACACCACTGCTGAAAGTCGAAGTAATGCAATACTGGTTTTCAGTGGTCTGTTCACATTCGAAGCCGAGGCTTTTTACAGGCTATCCACTCAACACTGGTCAGCTCTTCATTTTCGTGTCCCCACAATCCAGATTTCAGAAATCATTGCAATCTCCACTACAGAATGTTCCATTCATTCACTGCGAGTCTGGAGTTTATCTGATTCTCCACTCCCGCCTGGTTAACATTACACCACTTGTGAATGTCCAAGTAAGCCAATGCTGGTTTTCAGAGGCCTGTTCATACTCGCAGCCGTGCTGTTTAATTGACAATTCACTCCACCCTGTTCAGCTCTTCATTGTCCCACCACACTACCAGCCTTCAGAAATCTTTGTTATCTCCACTACAGAATGTTCCATTCATTCACTGCGAATCTGGAATTCATCTGACTCTCAACTCCACGCAGGTTTTCATTACACCACTGTTGAATGTCCAAGTAACCCAATGCTGGTTTTCAGCGGCCTGTTCATATTCGCAGCCCTGCTGTTTACTTGGCTATCGATTCAAGCCTGGTCAGCTCTTCATTTTCCTGTCCACACAACACAGGCTTCAGAAATCATTGGAATCTCCTCTACAGAATGTTCCATTCATTCACTGCGAATGTGGAATTCAACTGACTCTCCACTCCATGCAGGTTTTCCTTACACCACTGATGAATGTCCAAGTAACCCAATGCTGCTTTTCAGCTGCATGTTCACACTCGCAGCCATGCTATACAATTGGCTTTCCACTAAATCCTGATTAGTTCTTGATTTTCCTTCCACACGACCCAGCCTTCAGAAATCATTGGAATCTCCACTAGAGAATGTTCCATTCATTCACTGCGAATCTGGAATTCCTCTGAACCTCCACTCCCGGCAGGTTTTCGTTACACCACTGTTGAATGTCCAAGTAACCCAATGTTTTAAGTGTTTTCTTCACAAGCGCAGTGGTGCTGTTCAATTGGCTATCCACTCAACCCTGGCCAGCTCTACATTTTCCAGTCCACACCACAGAGACTGGAGAAATCATTGTTATCTCCACTACAGAATGTTCCATTCATTCACAGCGAATCTGGAATTCATCTGAATCTCCACTCCCGGCAGGTTTTCGTGACACCACTGGTAAATATCCAAGTAAGCCAATGCTGGTTTTAAGTGGCCTGCTCATACTCTCAGCCGTGCTGTTCAATTTGCTATCCACTCAACCCTCTTCAGCTCCATTTTCCTGTCCACATAACCCAAACTTCAGAAACAATTGGTATCTCCTCCACAGAATGTTCCATTCATTGACTGCAAATCTGAAATTCATCTAATTCTCAACTCCCGTCAGGTTTTCGTTACACCACTTGTGAATGTCCAATTAAGCCAAAGCTGGTTTTCAGTGGCCTGTTCTTACTACGAGACGTGCTGTTCATTTGGCTATCCATTCCACCCTGTTCAGCTCTACATTTTCGTGTCCACAAAACCCAGCCTTCAGAAATCATTGGAATCACCACTAGAGAATGTTCCATTCATTCACTGCGAATCTGGAATTCATCTGAATCTCCACTCCCGGCAGGTTTTCATTGCACCACTGCTGAATGTTCAAGTAACGCAATGATGGTTTTCAGCGGTCTATTCACACTCGAACCCGTGCTGTTCACGGTCTAGCGACTCAACACTGGTGAGTTCTTCTTTTTCCAGTTCAGACAATACAAACCTCAGAAACCATTGCAATCTACACTACAGAATGTTTCATTCATTCACGCGAATCTTGAATTCATCTTGTTCTCCACTCCCAGCAGGTTTTCGTTTCACCACTGGTGAATGTCCAAGCAACCCAAGGCTGGTTTCAGCTGCGTGTTAACACTCGCAGCCGTGCTGTTCAATTGGCTATCCAGTGAATGCTGGTTAGCTCTTGATTTTCCTTCCACACACCGAGCCTTCAGAAATCATTCTTATCTCCACTTCAGAATGTTCCATTCGTTCCCTGCGAATCTGGAATTCCTCTGACTCTCCACACCAGGCAGATTTTCCTAACAACACTGGTGAATGACCAGGTAATCCAATGCTGGTTTTCAGCGGCTGTTCACACTCACAGCCTTGCTGTTCAATTGGCAATCCAGTCAAACCTAGTCAGCTCTTCATTTTCCTGTCCACACAACCCAGCGTTCAGAAATCATTGGAATCTCTAATACAGAAATTTCCATTCATTCACTGTGAATCTGGAAATAATCTGAATCTGCATTCCAGGAAGGCTTTCGTTACACCACTGATGAATGTCCAAGTAATGCAATGCTGCTTCTTAGTGGTCTGTTCACACTCGAAACCGTGCTGTTCACTGGCTATCCACTCAACATTGGTCAGCTCTTCAATACCCTGTCCAGACTATCCAGATTTCTAAATCTTGGCAATCTCCACTACAGAATGTTCCATTCAATCACGCGAATCTGGAATTCATCAGAGTCTCCACTCCCGGCAGGTTTTCGTGACACCACTGGTATATGTCCAAGGAAGCCAATGCTGGTTTTAAGCCGCCTGCTTATACTCTCAGCCGTGCTGTTCAATTTGCTATCCACCCAACCCTATTCAGCTCTACATTTTCCTGTCCTCATAACCCAACCTTCAGAAATAATTGGTATCTCCTCCACAGAATGTTCCGTTCATTCACTGCGAATCTTAAATTCATCTGACTCTCAACTCCCGGCGGGTTATCGTTACACCACTTGTGAATGTCCAAGTAAGCCAATGCTGGTTTTCAGTGGCCTGTTCATACTAAGAGACGTGCTGTTCATTTGGCTATCCACTCCACCCTGTTCAGCTCTACATTTTCGTGTCCACAAAACCCAGCCTTCAGAAATCATTGGAATCACCACTAGAGAATGTTCCATTCATTCACTTCGAATCTGGAATTCATCTGAACCTCCACTCCCGGCAGGTTTTCGTTACACCACTGGTGAATGTCCAAGTAACTCAATACTGGTTTTCAGAGGCATGTTCAACTCGCAGAAGTGCTGTTCAATGGGCTATCCACTCAATATTGGTCAGCTCTTCATTTTCCTCTCCACACAAACCAGCCTTCAGAAATCATTGGGATCTCCACTACAGACTGTTCCATTCATTCACTGCGATTCTGCAATTCATCTGACTCTCCACTCCAGGCAGGTTTTCATTACAGCACTGGTGAATGACCAAGTAATCCAATGCTGGTTTTCAGCCGCCTTTTCACACTCGCAGTGTGCTGTTCAATTGTCTATCCACTCAAACCTGGTCAGCCTTTCATTTTCTTTTCCACAATATCAGACTTCAGAAATCATTGGAATCGCCAGTACAGAATGTTCCATTCATTCACTGCCAATCTGGAATTCATCTGAATCTGCACTCCAGGTAGGCTTTCATTACACCACTTATGAATGTCCAAGTAACACAATGCTGGTTTTCAGCGGTCTGTTCACACTCTAAGCCCTGCTTTTTACTGGGTATCCACACAACTGTGGTCAGCTCTTCATTTTCATGTCCAAACAATCCAGACTTGAGAAATCATTGCAATCTCCAGTACAGAATGTTCCATTCATTCACTGCGAATCTGGAATTCAACTGAATCTCCACTACCTGCAGATTTATCTTACACCACTTGTGAATGTCCAAGTAAAACAATGCTGGTTTTCAGAGGCCTGTTCATGTTCGCAGTCGTGCTGTTCAATTGGCTATCCACTCAACCTGTTTTGCTCCTCATTTTCCTGTGCACACAACCCAGCCTTCAGAAATCATTGTAATCTCCACTACAGGATGTTCCATTCATTCACTGGGAATCTGGAATTCATCTGAATCTGCACTCCACGCAGGCTTTCGTTACACCACTGCTGAAAGTCGAAGTAATGCAATACTGGTTTTCAGTGGTCTGTTCACATTCGAAGCCGAGGCTTTTTACAGGCTATCCACTCAACACTGGTCAGCTCTTCATTTTCGTGTCCCCACAATCCAGATTTCAGAAATCATTGCAATCTCCACTACAGAATGTTCCATTCATTCACTGCGAGTCTGGAGTTTATCTGATTCTCCACTCCCGCCTGGTTAACATTACACCACTTGTGAATGTCCAAGTAAGCCAATGCTGGTTTTCAGAGGCCTGTTCATACTCGCAGCCGTGCTGTTTAATTGACAATTCACTCCACCCTGTTCAGCTCTTCATTGTCCCACCACACTACCAGCCTTCAGAAATCTTTGTTATCTCCACTACAGAATGTTCCATTCATTCACTGCGAATCTGGAATTCATCTGACTCTCAACTCCACGCAGGTTTTCATTACACCACTGTTGAATGTCCAAGTAACCCAATGCTGGTTTTCAGCGGCCTGTTCATATTCGCAGCCCTGCTGTTTACTTGGCTATCGATTCAAGCCTGGTCAGCTCTTCATTTTCCTGTCCACACAACACAGGCTTCAGAAATCATTGGAATCTCCTCTACAGAATGTTCCATTCATTCACTGCGAATGTGGAATTCAACTGACTCTCCACTCCATGCAGGTTTTCCTTACACCACTGATGAATGTCCAAGTAACCCAATGCTGCTTTTCAGCTGCATGTTCACACTCGCAGCCATGCTATACAATTGGCTTTCCACTAAATCCTGATTAGTTCTTGATTTTCCTTCCACACGACCCAGCCTTCAGAAATCATTGGAATCTCCACTAGAGAATGTTCCATTCATTCACTGCGAATCTGGAATTCCTCTGAACCTCCACTCCCGGCAGGTTTTCGTTACACCACTGTTGAATGTCCAAGTAACCCAATGTTTTAAGTGTTTTCTTCACAAGCGCAGTGGTGCTGTTCAATTGGCTATCCACTCAACCCTGGCCAGCTCTACATTTTCCAGTCCACACCACAGAGACTGGAGAAATCATTGTTATCTCCACTACAGAATGTTCCATTCATTCACAGCGAATCTGGAATTCATCTGAATCTCCACTCCCGGCAGGTTTTCGTGACACCACTGGTAAATATCCAAGTAAGCCAATGCTGGTTTTAAGTGGCCTGCTCATACTCTCAGCCGTGCTGTTCAATTTGCTATCCACTCAACCCTCTTCAGCTCCATTTTCCTGTCCACATAACCCAAACTTCAGAAACAATTGGTATCTCCTCCACAGAATGTTCCATTCATTGACTGCAAATCTGAAATTCATGTAATTCTCAACTCCCGTCAGGTTTTCGTTACACCACTTGTGAATGTCCAATTAAGCCAAAGCTGGTTTTCAGTGGCCTGTTCTTACTACGAGACGTGCTGTTCATTTGGCTATCCATTCCACCCTGTTCAGCTCTACATTTTCGTGTCCACAAAACCCAGCCTTCAGAAATCATTGGAATCACCACTAGAGAATGTTCCATTCATTCACTGCGAATCTGGAATTCATCTGAATCTCCACTCCCGGCAGGTTTTCATTGCACCACTGCTGAATGTTCAAGTAACGCAATGATGGTTTTCAGCGGTCTATTCACACTCGAACCCGTGCTGTTCACGGTCTAGCGACTCAACACTGGTGAGTTCTTCTTTTTCCAGTTCAGACAATACAAACCTCAGAAACCATTGCAATCTACACTACAGAATGTTTCATTCATTCACGCGAATCTTGAATTCATCTTGTTCTCCACTCCCAGCAGGTTTTCGTTTCACCACTGGTGAATGTCCAAGCAACCCAAGGCTGGTTTCAGCTGCGTGTTAACACTCGCAGCCGTGCTGTTCAATTGGCTATCCAGTGAACGCTGGTTAGCTCTTGATTTTCCTTCCACACACCGAGCCTTCAGAAATCATTCTTATCTCCACTTCAGAATGTTCCATTCGTTCCCTGCGAATCTGGAATTCCTCTGACTCTCCACACCAGGCAGATTTTCCTAACAACACTGGTGAATGACCAGGTAATCCAATGCTGGTTTTCAGCGGCTGTTCACACTCACAGCCTTGCTGTTCAATTGGCAATCCAGTCAAACCTAGTCAGCTCTTCATTTTCCTGTCCACACAACCCAGCGTTCAGAAATCATTGGAATCTCTACTACAGAAATTTCCATTCATTCACTGTGAATCTGGAAATAATCTGAATCTGCATTCCAGGAAGGCTTTCGTTACACCACTGATGAATGTCCAAGTAATGCAATGCTGCTTCTTAGTGGTCTGTTCACACTCGAAACCGTGCTGTTCACTGGCTATCCACTCAACATTGGTCAGCTCTTCAATATCCTGTCCAGACTATCCAGATTTCTAAATCTTGGCAATCTCCACTACAGAATGTTCCATTCAATCACGCGAATCTGGAATTCATCAGAGTCTCCACTCCCGGCAGGTTTTCGTGACACCACTGGTATATGTCCAAGGAAGCCAATGCTGGTTTTAAGCCGCCTGCTTATACTCTCAGCCGTGCTGTTCAATTTGCTATCCACCCAACCCTATTCAGCTCTACATTTTCCTGTCCTCATAACCCAACCTTCAGAAATAATTGGTATCTCCTCCACAGAATGTTCCGTTCATTCACTGCGAATCTTAAATTCATCTGACTCTCAACTCCCGGCGGGTTATCGTTACACCACTTGTGAATGTCCAAGTAAGCCAATGCTGGTGTTCAGTGGCCTGTTCATACTAAGAGACGTGCTGTTCATTTGGCTATCCACTCCACCCTGTTCAGCTCTACATTTTCGTGTCCACAAAACCCAGCCTTCAGAAATCATTGGAATCACCACTAGAGAATGTTCCATTCATTCACTGCGAATCTGGAATTCATCTGAACCTCCACTCCCGGCAGGTTTTCGTTACACCACTGGTGAATGTCCAAGTAACTCAATACTGGTTTTCAGAGGCATGTTCAACTCGCAGAAGTGCTGTTCAATGGGCTATCCACTCAATATTGGTCAGCTCTTCATTTTCCTCTCCACACAAACCAGCCTTCAGAAATCATTGGGATCTCCACTACAGACTGTTCCATTCATTCACTGCGATTCTGCAATTCATCTGACTCTCCGCTCCAGGCAGGTTTTCATTACAGCACTGGTGAATGACCAAGTAATCCAATGCTGGTTTTCAGCCGCCTTTTCACACTCGCAGTGTGCTGTTCAATTGTCTATCCACTCAAACCTGGTCAGCCTTTCATTTTCTTTTCCACAATATCAGACTTCAGAAATCATTGGAATCGCCAGTACAGAATGTTCCATTCATTCACTGCCAATCTGGAATTCATTTGAATCTGCACTCCAGGTAGGCTTTCATTACACCACTTATGAATGTCCAAGTAACACAATGCTGGTTTTCAGCGGTCTGTTCACACTCTAAGCCCTGCTTTTTACTGGGTATCCACACAACTGTGGTCAGCTCTTCATTTTCATGTCCAAACAATCCAGACTTGAGAAATCATTGCAATCTCCAGTACAGAATGTTCCATTCATTCACTGCGAATCTGGAATTCAACTGAATCTCCACTACCTGCAGATTTATCTTACACCACTTGTGAATGTCCAAGTAAAACAATGCTGGTTTTCAGAGGCCTGTTCATGTTCGCAGTCGTGCTGTTCAATTGGCTATCCACTCAACCTGTTTTGCTCCTCATTTTCCTGTGCACACAACCCAGCCTTCAGAAATCATTGTAATCTCCACTACAGGATGTTCCATTCATTCACTGGGAATCTGGAATTCATCTGAATCTGCACTCCACGCAGGCTTTCGTTACACCACTGCTGAAAGTCGAAGTAATGCAATACTGGTTTTCAGTGGTCTGTTCACATTCGAAGCCGAGGCTTTTTACAGGCTATCCACTCAACACTGGTCAGCTCTTCATTTTCGTGTCCCCACAATCCAGATTTCAGAAATCATTGCAATCTCCACTACAGAATGTTCCATTCATTCACTGCGAGTCTGGAGTTTATCTGATTCTCCACTCCCGCCTGGTTAACATTACACCACTTGTGAATGTCCAAGTAAGCCAATGCTGGTTTTCAGAGGCCTGTTCATACTCGCAGCCGTGCTGTTTAATTGACAATTCACTCCACCCTGTTCAGCTCTTCATTGTCCCACCACACTACCAGCCTTCAGAAATCTTTGTTATCTCCACTACAGAATGTTCCATTCATTCACTGCGAATCTGGAATTCATCTGACTCTCAACTCCACGCAGGTTTTCATTACACCACTGTTGAATGTCCAAGTAACCCAATGCTGGTTTTCAGCGGCCTGTTCATATTCGCAGCCCTGCTGTTTACTTGGCTATCGATTCAAGCCTGGTCAGCTCTTCATTTTCCTGTCCACACAACACAGGCTTCAGAAATCATTGGAATCTCCTCTACAGAATGTTCCATTCATTCACTGCGAATGTGGAATTCAACTGACTCTCCACTCCATGCAGGTTTTCCTTACACCACTGATGAATGTCCAAGTAACCCAATGCTGGTTTTCAGCTGCATGTTCACACTCGCAGCCATGCTATACAATTGGCTTTCCACTAAATCCTGATTAGTTCTTGATTTTCCTTCCACACGACCCAGCCTTCAGAAATCATTGGAATCTCCACTAGAGAATGTTCCATTCATTCACTGCGAATCTGGAATTCCTCTGAACCTCCACTCCCGGCAGGTTTTCGTTACACCACTGTTGAATGTCCAAGTAACCCAATGTTTTAAGTGTTTTCTTCACAAGCGCAGTGGTGCTGTTCAATTGGCTATCCACTCAACCCTGGCCAGCTCTACATTTTCCTGTCCACACCACAGAGACTGGAGAAATCATTGTTATCTCCACTACAGAATGTTCCATTCATTCACAGCGAATCTGGAATTCATCTGAATCTCCACCCCCGGCAGGTTTTCGTGACACCACTGGTAAATATCCAAGTAAGCCAATGCTGGTTTTAAGTGGCCTGCTCATACTCTCAGCCGTGCTGTTCAATTTGCTATCCACTCAACCCTCTTCAGCTCCATTTTCCTGTCCACATAACCCAAACTTCAGAAACAATTGGTATCTCCTCCACAGAATGTTCCATTCATTGACTGCAAATCTGAAATTCATCTAATTCTCAACTCCCGTCAGGTTTTTGTTACACCACTTGTGAATGTCCAATTAAGCCAAAGCTGGTTTTCAGTGGCCTGTTCTTACTACGAGACGTGCTGTTCATTTGGCTATCCATTCCACCCTGTTCAGCTCTACATTTTCGTGTCCACAAAACCCAGCCTTCAGAAATCATTGGAATCACCACTAGAGAATGTTCCATTCATTCACTGCGAATCTGGAATTCATCTGAATCTCCACTCCCGGCAGGTTTTCATTGCACCACTGCTGAATGTTCAAGTAACGCAATGATGGTTTTCAGCGGTCTATTCACACTCGAACCCGTGCTGTTCACGGTCTAGCGACTCAACACTGGTGAGTTCTTCTTTTTCCAGTTCAGACAATACAAACCTCAGAAACCATTGCAATCTACACTACAGAATGTTTCATTCATTCACGCGAATCTTGAATTCATCTTGTTCTCCACTCCCAGCAGGTTTTCGTTTCACCACTGGTGAATGTCCAAGCAACCCAAGACTGGTTTCAGCTGCGTGTTAACACTCGCAGCCGTGCTGTTCAATTGGCTATCCAGTGAACGCTGGTTAGCTCTTGATTTTCCTTCCACACACCGAGCCTTCAGAAATCATTCTTATCTCCACTTCAGAATGTTCCATTCGTTCCCTGCGAATCTGGAATTCCTCTGACTCTCCACACCAGGCACATTTTCCTAACAACACTGGTGAATGACCAGGTAATCCAATGCTGGTTTTCAGCGGCTGTTCACACTCACAGCCTTGCTGTTCAATTGGCAATCCAGTCAAACCTAGTCAGCTCTTCATTTTCCTGTCCACACAACCCAGCGTTCAGAAATCATTGGAATCTCTACTACAGAAATTTCCATTCATTCACTGTGAATCTGGAAATAATCTGAATCTGCATTCCAGGAAGGCTTTCGTTACACCACTGACGAATGTCCAAGTAAGCCAATGCTGGTTTTCAGTGGCCTGTTCATACTAAGAGACGTGCTGTTCATTTGGCTATCCACTCCACCCTGTTCAGCTCTACATTTTCGTGTCCACAAAACCCAGCCTTCAGAAATCATTGGAATCACCACTAGAGAATGTTCCATTCATTCACTGCGAATCTGGAATTCATCTGAATCTCCACTCCCGGCAGGTTTTCGTTACGCCACTGGTGAATGTCCAAGTAACTCAATACTGGTTTTCAGAGGCATGTTCAACTCGCAGAAGTGCTGTTCAATGGGCTATCCACTCAATATTGGTCAGCTCTTCATTTTCCTCTCCACACAAACCAGCCTTCAGAAATCATTGGGATCTCCACTACAGACTGTTCCATTCATTCACTGCGATTCTGCAATTCATCTGACTCTCCGCTCCAGGCAGGTTTTCATTACAGCACTGGTGAATGACCAAGTAATCCAATGCTGGTTTTCAGCCGACTTTTCACACTCGCAGTGTGCTGTTCAATTGTTTATCCACTCAAACCTGGTCAGCCTTTCATTTTCTTTTCCACAATATCAGACTTCAGAAATCATTGGAATCGCCAGTACAGAATGTTCCATTCATTCACTGCCAATCTGGAATTCATCTGAATCTGCACTCCAGGTAGGCTTTCATTACACCACTTATGAATGTCCAAGTAACACAATGCTGGTTTTCAGCGGTCTGTTCACACTCTAAGCCCTGCTTTTTACTGGGTATCCACACAACTGTGGTCAGCTCTTCATTTTCATGTCCAAACAATCCAGACTTGAGAAATCATTGCAATCTCCAGTACAGAATGTTCCATTCATTCACTGCGAATCTGGAATTCAACTGAATCTCCACTACCTGCAGATTTATCTTACACCACTTGTGAATGTCCAAGTAAAACAATGCTGGTTTTCAGAGGCCTGTTCATATTCGCAGTCGTGCTGTTCAATTGGCTATCCACTCAACCTGTTTTGCTCCTCATTTTCCTGTGCACACAACCCAGCCTTCAGAAATCATTGTAATCTCCACTACAGGATGTTCCATTCATTCACTGGGAATCTGGAATTCATCTGAATCTGCACTCCACGCAGGCTTTCGTTACACCACTGCTGAAAGTCGAAGTAATGCAATACTGGTTTTCAGTGGTCTGTTCACATTCGAAGCCGAGGCTTTTTACAGGCTATCCACTCAACACTGGTCAGCTCTTCATTTTCGTGTCCCCACAATCCAGATTTCAGAAATCATTGCAATCTCCACTACAGAATGTTCCATTCATTCACTGCGAGTCTGGAGTTTATCTGATTCTCCACTCCCGCCTGGTTAACATTACACCACTTGTGAATGTCCAAGTAAGCCAATGCTGGTTTTCAGAGGCCTGTTCATACTCGCAGCCGTGCTGTTTAATTGACAATTCACTCCACCCTGTTCAGCTCTTCATTGTCCCACCACACTACCAGCCTTCAGAAATCTTTGTTATCTCCACTACAGAATGTTCCATTCATTCACTGCGAATCTGGAATTCATCTGACTCTCAACTCCACGCAGGTTTTCATTACACCACTGTTGAATGTCCAAGTAACCCAATGCTGGTTTTCAGCGGCCTGTTCATATTCGCAGCCCTGCTGTTTACTTGGCTATCGATTCAAGCCTGGTCAGCTCTTCATTTTCCTGTCCACACAACACAGGCTTCAGAAATCATTGGAATCTCCTCTACAGAATGTTCCATTCATTCACTGCGAATGTGGAATTCAACTGACTCTCCACTCCATGCAGGTTTTCCTTACACCACTGATGAATGTCCAAGTAACCCAATGCTGGTTTTCAGCTGCATGTTCACACTCGCAGCCATGCTATACAATTGGCTTTCCACTAAATCCTGATTAGTTCTTGATTTTCCTTCCACACGACCCAGCCTTCAGAAATCATTGGAATCTCCACTAGAGAATGTTCCATTCATTCACTGCGAATCTGGAATTCCTCTGAACCTCCACTCCCGGCAGGTTTTCGTTACACCACTGTTGAATGTCCAAGTAACCCAATGTTTTAAGTGTTTTCTTCACAAGCGCAGTGGTGCTGTTCAATTGGCTATCCACTCAACCCTGGCCAGCTCTACATTTTCCTGTCCACACCACAGAGACTGGAGAAATCATTGTTATCTCCACTACAGAATGTTCCATTCATTCACAGCGAATCTGGAATTCATCTGAATCTCCACTCCCGGCAGGTTTTCGTGACACCACTGGTAAATATCCAAGTAAGCCAATGCTGGTTTTAAGTGGCCTGCTCATACTCTCAGCCGTGCTGTTCAATTTGCTATCCACTCAACCCTCTTCAGCTCCATTTTCCTGTCCACATAACCCAAACTTCAGAAACAATTGGTATCTCCTCCACAGAATGTTCCATTCATTGACTGCAAATCTGAAATTCATCTAATTCTCAACTCCCGTCAGGTTTTCGTTACACCACTTGTGAATGTCCAATTAAGCCAAAGCTGGTTTTCAGTGGCCTGTTCTTACTACGAGACGTGCTGTTCATTTGGCTATCCATTCCACCCTGTTCAGCTCTACATTTTCGTGTCCACAAAACCCAGCCTTCAGAAATCATTGGAATCACCACTAGAGAATGTTCCATGCATTCACTGCGAATCTGGAATTCATCTGAATCTCCACTCCCGGCAGGTTTTCATTGCACCACTGCTGAATGTTCAAGTAACGCAATGATGGTTTTCAGCGGTCTATTCACACTCGAACCCGTGCTGTTCACGGTCTAGCGACTCAACACTGGTGAGTTCTTCTTTTTCCAGTTCAGACAATACAAACCCCAGAAACCATTGCAATCTACACTACAGAATGTTTCATTCATTCACGCGAATCTTGAATTCATCTTGTTCTCCACTCCCAGCAGGTTTTCGTTTCACCACTGGTGAATGTCCAAGCAACCCAAGGCTGGTTTCAGCTGCGTGTTAACACTCGCAGCCGTGCTGTTCAATTGGCTATCCAGTGAACGCTGGTTAGCTCTTGATTTTCCTTCCACACACCGAGCCTTCAGAAATCATTCTTATCTCCACTTCAGAATGTTCCATTCGTTCCCTGCGAATCTGGAATTCCTCTGACTCTCCACACCAGGCAGATTTTCCTAACAACACTGGTGAATGACCAGGTAATCCAATGCTGGTTTTCAGCGGCTGTTCACACTCACAGCCTTGCTGTTCAATTGGCAATCCAGTCAAACCTAGTCAGCTCTTCATTTTCCTGTCCACACAACCCAGCGTTCAGAAATCATTGGAATCTCTACTACAGAAATTTCCATTCATTCACTGTGAATCTGGAAATAATCTGAATCTGCATTCCAGGAAGGCTTTCGTTACACCACTGATGAATGTCCAAGTAATGCAATGCTGCTTCTTAGTGGTCTGTTCACACTCGAAACCGTGCTGTTCATTGGTTATCCACTCAATATCGGTCAGCTCTTCAATATCCTGTCCAGACTATCCAGATTTCTAAATGTTGGCAATCACCACTACAGAATGTTCCATTCAGTCACGCGAATCTGGAATTCATCAGAGTCTCCACTCCTGGAAGGTTTTCGTGACACCACTGGTAAATGTCCAAGGAAGACAATGCTGGTTTTAAGCCGCCTGCTAACACACTCAGCCGTGCTGTTCAATTTGCTATCCACCCAACCCTATTCAGCTCTACATTTTCCTGTCCTCATAACCCAACCTTCAGAAATAATTGGTATCTCCTCCACAGAATGTTCCGTTCATTCACTGCGAATCTTAAATTCATCTGACTCTCAACTCCCGGCGGGTTATCGTTACACCACTTGTGAATGTCCAAGTAAGCCAATGCTGGTGTTCAGTGGCCTGTTCATACTAAGAGACGTGCTGTTCATTTGGCTATCCACTCCACCCTGTTCAGCTCTACATTTTCGTGTCCACAAAACCCAGCCTTCAGAAATCATTGGAATCACCACTAGAGAATGTTCCATTCATTCACTGCGAATCTGGAATTCATCTGAACCTCCACTCCCGGCAGGTTTTCGTTACACCACTGGTGAATGTCCAAGTAACTCAATACTGGTTTTCAGAGGCATGTTCAACTCGCAGAAGTGCTGTTCAATGGGCTATCCACTCAATATTGGTCAGCTCTTCATTTTCCTCTCCACACAAACCAGCCTTCAGAAATCATTGGGATCTCCACTACAGACTGTTCCATTCATTCACTGCGATTCTGCAATTCATCTGACTCTCCGCTCCAGGCAGGTTTTCATTACAGCACTGGTGAATGACCAAGTAATCCAATGCTGGTTTTCAGCCGCCTTTTCACACTCGCAGTGTGCTGTTCAATTGTCTATCCACTCAAACCTGGTCAGCCTTTCATTTTCTTTTCCACAATATCAGACTTCAGAAATCATTGGAATCGCCAGTACAGAATCTTCCATTCATTCACTGCCAATCTGGAATTCATCTGAATCTGCACTCCAGGTAGGCTTTCATTACACCACTTATGAATGTCCAAGTAACACAATGCTGGTTTTCAGCGGTCTGTTCACACTCTAAGCCCTGCTTTTTACTGGGTATCCACACAACTGTGGTCAGCTCTTCATTTTCATGTCCAAACAATCCAGACTTGAGAAATCATTGCAATCTCCAGTACAGAATGTTCCATTCATTCACTGCGAATCTGGAATTCAACTGAATCTCCACTACCTGCAGATTTATCTTACACCACTTGTGAATGTCCAAGTAAAACAATGCTGGTTTTCAGAGGCCTGTTCATGTTCGCAGTCGTGCTGTTCAATTGGCTATCCACTCAACCTGTTTTGCTCCTCATTTTCCTGTGCACACAACCCAGCCTTCAGAAATCATTGTAATCTCCACTACAGGATGTTCCATTCATTCACTGGGAATCTGGAATTCATCTGAATCTGCACTCCACGCAGGCTTTCGTTACACCACTGCTGAAAGTCGAAGTAATGCAATACTGGTTTTCAGTGGTCTGTTCACATTCGAAGCCGAGGCTTTTTACAGGCTATCCACTCAACACTGGTCAGCTCTTCATTTTCGTGTCCCCACAATCCAGATTTCAGAAATCATTGCAATCTCCACTACAGAATGTTCCATTCATTCACTGCGAGTCTGGAGTTTATCTGATTCTCCACTCCCGCCTGGTTAACATTACACCACTTGTGAATGTCCAAGTAAGCCAATGCTGGTTTTCAGAGGCCTGTTCATACTCGCAGCCGTGCTGTTTAATTGACAATTCACTCCACCCTGTTCAGCTCTTCATTGTCCCACCACACTACCAGCCTTCAGAAATCTTTGTTATCTCCACTACAGAATGTTCCATTCATTCACTGCGAATCTGGAATTCATCTGACTCTCAACTCCACGCAGGTTTTCATTACACCACTGTTGAATGTCCAAGTAACCCAATGCTGGTTTTCAGCGGCCTGTTCATATTCGCAGCCCTGCTGTTTACTTGGCTATCGATTCAAGCCTGGTCAGCTCTTCATTTTCCTGTCCACACAACACAGGCTTCAGAAATCATTGGAATCTCCTCTACAGAATGTTCCATTCATTCACTGCGAATGTGGAATTCAACTGACTCTCCACTCCATGCAGGTTTTCCTTACACCACTGATGAATGTCCAAGTAACCCAATGCTGGTTTTCAGCTGCATGTTCACACTCGCAGCCATGCTATACAATTGGCTTTCCACTAAATCCTGATTAGTTCTTGATTTTCCTTCCACACGACCCAGCCTTCAGAAATCATTGGAATCTCCACTAGAGAATGTTCCATTCATTCACTGCGAATCTGGAATTCCTCTGAACCTCCACTCCCGGCAGGTTTTCGTTACACCACTGTTGAATGTCCAAGTAACCCAATGTTTTAAGTGTTTTCTTCACAAGCGCAGTGGTGCTGTTCAATTGGCTATCCACTCAACCCTGGCCAGCTCTACATTTTCCTGTCCACACCACAGAGACTGGAGAAATCATTGTTATCTCCACTACATAATGTTCCATTCATTCACAGCGAATCTGGAATTCATCTGAATCTCCACTCCCGGCAGGTTTTCGTGACACCACTGGTAAATATCCAAGTAAGCCAATGCTGGTTTTAAGTGGCCTGCTCATACTCTCAGCCGTGCTGTTCAATTTGCTATCCACTCAACCCTCTTCAGCTCCATTTTCCTGTCCACATAACCCAAACTTCAGAAACAATTGGTATCTCCTCCACAGAATGTTCCATTCATTGACTGCAAATCTGAAATTCATCTAATTCTCAACTCCCGTCAGGTTTTCGTTACACCACTTGTGAATGTCCAATTAAGCCAAAGCTGGTTTTCAGTGGCCTGTTCTTACTACGAGACGTGCTGTTCATTTGGCTATCCATTCCACCCTGTTCAGCTCTACATTTTCGTGTCCACAAAACCCAGCCTTCAGAAATCATTGGAATCACCACTAGAGAATGTTCCATTCATTCACTGCGAATCTGGAATTCATCTGAATCTCCACTCCCGGCAGGTTTTCATTGCACCACTGCTGAATGTTCAAGTAACGCAATGATGGTTTTCAGCGGTCTATTCACACTCGAACCCGTGCTGTTCACGGTCTAGCGACTCAACACTGGTGAGTTCTTCTTTTTCCAGTTCAGACAATACAAACCTCAGAAACCATTGCAATCTACACTACAGAATGTTTCATTCATTCACGCGAATCTTGAATTCATCTTGTTCTCCACTCCCAGCAGGTTTTCGTTTCACCACTGGTGAATGTCCAAGCAACCCAAGGCTGGTTTCAGCTGCGTGTTAACACTCGCAGCCGTGCTGTTCAATTGGCTATCCAGTGAACGCTGGTTAGCTCTTGATTTTCCTTCCACACACCGAGCCTTCAGAAATCATTCTTATCTCCACTTCAGAATGTTCCATTCGTTCCCTGCGAATCTGGAATTCCTCTGACTCTCCACACCAGGCAGATTTTCCTAACAACACTGGTGAATGACCAGGTAATCCAATGCTGGTATTCAGCGGCTGTTCACACTCACAGCCTTGCTGTTCAATTGGCAATCCAGTCAAACCTAGTCAGCTCTTCATTTTCCTGTCCACACAACCCAGCGTTCAGAAATCATTGGAATCTCTACTACAGAAATTTCCATTCATTCACTGTGAATCTGGAAATAATCTGAATCTGCATTCCAGGAAGGCTTTCGTTACACCACTGATGAATGTCCAAGTAAGCCAATGCTGGTTTTCAGTGGCCTGTTCATACTAAGAGACGTGCTGTTCATTTGGCTATCCACTCCACCCTGTTCAGCTCTACATTTTTGTGTCCACAAAACCCAGCCTTCAGAAATCATTGGAATCACCACTAGAGAATGCTCCATTCATTCACTGCGAATCTGGAATTCATCTCAACCTCCACTCCCGGCAGGTTTTCGTTACCCCACTGGTGAATGTCCAAGTAACTCAATACTGGTTTTCAGAGGCATGTTCAACTCGCAGAAGTGCTGTTCAATGGGCTATCCACTCAATATTGGTCAGCTCTTCATTTTCCTCTCCACACAAACCAGCCTTCAGAAATCATTGGGATCTCCACTACAGACTGTTCCATTCATTCACTGCGATTCTGCAATTCATCTGACTCTCCGCTCCAGGCAGGTTTTCATTACAGCACTGGTGAATGACCAAGTAATCCAATGCTGGTTTTCAGCCGCCTTTTCACACTCGCAGTGTGCTGTTCAATTGTCTATCCACTCAAACCTGGTCAGCCTTTCATTTTCTTTTCCACAATATCAGACTTCAGAAATCATTGGAATCGCCAGTACAGAATGTTCCATTCATTCACTGCCAATCTGGAATTCATCTGAATCTGCACTCCAGGTAGGCTTTCATTACACCACTTATGAATGTCCAAGTAACACAATGCTGGTTTTCAGCGGTCTGTTCACACTCTAAGCCCTGCTTTTTACTGGGTATCCACACAACTGTGGTCAGCTCTTCATTTTCATGTCCAAACAATCCAGACTTGAGAAATCATTGCAATCTCCAGTACAGAATGTTCCATTCATTCACTGCGAATCTGGAATTCAACTGAATCTCCACTACCTGCAGATTTATCTTACACCACTTGTGAATGTCCAAGTAAAACAATGCTGGTTTTCAGAGGCCTGTTCATGTTCGCAGTCGTGCTGTTCAATTGGCTATCCACTCAACCTGTTTTGCTCCTCATTTTCCTGTGCACACAACCCAGCCTTCAGAAATCATTGTAATCTCCACTACAGGATGTTCCATTCATTCACTGGGAATCTGGAATTCATCTGAATCTGCACTCCACGCAGGCTTTCGTTACACCACTGCTGAAAGTCGAAGTAATGCAATACTGGTTTTCAGTGGTCTGTTCACATTCGAAGCCGAGGCTTTTTACAGGCTATCCACTCAACACTGGTCAGCTCTTCATTTTCGTGTCCCCACAATCCAGATTTCAGAAATCATTGCAATCTCCACTACAGAATGTTCCATTCATTCACTGCGAGTCTGGAGTTTATCTGATTCTCCACTCCCGCCTGGTTAACATTACACCACTTGTGAATGTCCAAGTAAGCCAATGCTGGTTTTCAGAGGCCTGTTCATACTCGCAGCCGTGCTGTTTAATTGACAATTCACTCCACCCTGTTCAGCTCTTCATTGTCCCACCACACTACCAGCCTTCAGAAATCTTTGTTATCTCCACTACAGAATGTTCCATTCATTCACTGCGAATCTGGAATTCATCTGACTCTCAACTCCACGCAGGTTTTCATTACACCACTGTTGAATGTCCAAGTAACCCAATGCTGGTTTTCAGCGGCCTGTTCATATTCGCAGCCCTGCTGTTTACTTGGCTATCGATTCAAGCCTGGTCAGCTCTTCATTTTCCTGTCCACACAACACAGGCTTCAGAAATCATTGGAATCTCCTCTACAGAATGTTCCATTCATTCACTGCGAATGTGGAATTCAACTGACTCTCCACTCCATGCAGGTTTTCCTTACACCACTGATGAATGTCCAAGTAACCCAATGCTGGTTTTCAGCTGCATGTTCACACTCGCAGCCATGCTATACAATTGGCTTTCCACTAAATCCTGATTAGTTCTTGATTTTCCTTCCACACGACCCAGCCTTCAGAAATCATTGGAATCTCCACTAGAGAATGTTCCATTCATTCACTGCGAATCTGGAATTCCTCTGAACCTCCACTCCCGGCAGGTTTTCGTTACACCACTGTTGAATGTCCAAGTAACCCAATGTTTTAAGTGTTTTCTTCACAAGCGCAGTGGTGCTGTTCAATTGGCTATCCACTCAACCCTGGCCAGCTCTACATTTTCCTGTCCACACCACAGAGACTGGAGAAATCATTGTTATCTCCACTACAGAATGTTCCATTCATTCACAGCGAATCTGGAATTCATCTGAATCTCCACTCCCGGCAGGTTTTCGTGACACCGCTGGTAAATATCCAAGTAAGCCAATGCTGGTTTTAAGTGGCCTGCTCATACTCTCAGCCGTGCTGTTCAATTTGCTATCCACTCAACCCTCTTCAGCTCCATTTTCCTGTCCACATAACCCAAACTTCAGAAACAATTGGTATCTCCTCCACAGAATGTTCCATTCATTGACTGCAAATCTGAAATTCATCTAATTCTCAACTCCCGTCAGGTTTTCGTTACACCACTTGTGAATGTCCAATTAAGCCAAAGCTGGTTTTCAGTGGCCTGTTCTTACTACGAGACGTGCTGTTCATTTGGCTATCCATTCCACCCTGTTCAGCTCTACATTTTCGTGTCCACAAAACCCAGCCTTCAGAAATCATTGGAATCACCACTAGAGAATGTTCCATTCATTCACTGCGAATCTGGAATTCATCTGAATCTCCACTCCCGGCAGGTTTTCATTGCACCACTGCTGAATGTTCAAGTAACGCAATGATGGTTTTCAGCGGTCTATTCACACTCGAACCCGTGCTGTTCACGGTCTAGCGACTCAACACTGGTGAGTTCTTCTTTTTCCAGTTCAGACAATACAAACCTCAGAAACCATTGCAATCTACACTACAGAATGTTTCATTCATTCACGCGAATCTTGAATTCATCTTGTTCTCCACTCCCAGCAGGTTTTCGTTTCACCACTGGTGAATGTCCAAGCAACCCAAGGCTGGTTTCAGCTGCGTGTTAACACTCGCAGCCGTGCTGTTCAATTGGCTATCCAGTGAACGCTGGTTAGCTCTTGATTTTCCTTCCACACACCGAGCCTTCAGAAATCATTCTTATCTCCACTTCAGAATGTTCCATTCGTTCCCTGCGAATCTGGAATTCCTCTGACTCTCCACACCAGGCAGATTTTCCTAACAACACTGGTGAATGACCAGGTAATCCAATGCTGGTTTTCAGCGGCTGTTCACACTCACAGCCTTGCTGTTCAATTGGCAATCCAGTCAAACCTAGTCAGCTCTTCATTTTCCTGTCCACACAACCCAGCGTTCAGAAATCATTGGAATCTCTACTACAGAAATTTCCATTCATTCACTGTGAATCTGGAAATAATCTGAATCTGCATTCCAGGAAGGCTTTCGTTACACCACTGATGAATGTCCAAGTAATGCAATGCTGCTTCTTAGTGGTCTGTTCACACTCGAAACCGTGCTGTTCACTGGCTATCCACTCAACATTGGTCAGCTCTTCAATATCCTGTCCAGACTATCCAGATTTCTAAATCTTGGCAATCTCCACTACAGAATGTTCCATTCAATCACGCGAATCTGGAATTCATCAGAGTCTCCACTCCCGGCAGGTTTTCGTGACACCACTGGTATATGTCCAAGGAAGCCAATGCTGGTTTTAAGCCGCCTGCTTATACTCTCAGCCGTGCTGTTCAATTTGCTATCCACCCAACCCTATTCAGCTCTACATTTTCCTGTCCTCATAACCCAACCTTCAGAAATAATTGGTATCTCCTCCACAGAATGTTCCGTTCATTCACTGCGAATCTTAAATTCATCTGACTCTCAACTCCCGGCGGGTTATCGTTACACCACTTGTGAATGTCCAAGTAAGCCAATGCTGGTTTTCAGTGGCCTGTTCATACTAAGAGACGTGCTGTTCATTTGGCTATCCACTCGACCCTGTTCAGCTCTACATTTTCGTGTCCACAAAACCCAGCCTTCAGAAATCATTGGAATCACCACTAGAGAATGTTCCATTCATTCACTGCGAATCTGGAATTCATCTGAACCTCCACTCCCGGCAGGTTTTCGTTACACCACTGGTGAATGTCCAAGTAACTCAATACTGGTTTTCAGAGGCATGTTCAACTCGCAGAAGTGCTGTTCAATGGGCTATCCACTCAATATTGGTCAGCTCTTCATTTTCCTCTCCACACAAACCAGCCTTCAGAAATCATTGGGATCTCCACTACAGACTGTTCCATTCATTCACTGCGATTCTGCAATTCATCTGACTCTCCGCTCCAGGCAGGTTTTCATTACAGCACTGGTGAATGACCAAGTAATCCAATGCTGGTTTTCAGCTGCCTTTTCACACTCGCAGTGTGCTGTTCAATTGTCTATCCACTCAAACCTGGTCAGCCTTTCATTTTCTTTTCCACAATATCAGACTTCAGAAATCATTGGAATCGCCAGTACAGAATGTTCCATTCATTCACTGCCAATCTGGAATTCATCTGAATCTGCACTCCAGGTAGGCTTTCATTACACCACTTATGAATGTCCAAGTAACACAATGCTGGTTTTCAGCGGTCTGTTCACACTCTAAGCCCTGCTTTTTACTGGGTATCCACACAACTGTGGTCAGCTCTTCATTTTCATGTCCAAACAATCCAGACTTGAGAAATCATTGCAATCTCCAGTACAGAATGTTCCATTCATTCACTGCGAATCTGGAATTCAACTGAATCTCCACTACCTGCAGATTTATCTTACACCACTTGTGAATGTCCAAGTAAAACAATGCTGGTTTTCAGAGGCCTGTTCATGTTCGCAGTCGTGCTGTTCAATTGGCTATCCACTCAACCTGTTTTGCTCCTCATTTTCCTGTGCACACAACCCAGCCTTCAGAAATCATTGTAATCTCCACTACAGGATGTTCCATTCATTCACTGGGAATCTGGAATTCATCTGAATCTGCACTCCACGCAGGCTTTCGTTACACCACTGCTGAAAGTCGAAGTAATGCAATACTGGTTTTCAGTGGTCTGTTCACATTCGAAGCCGAGGCTTTTTACAGGCTATCCACTCAACACTGGTCAGCTCTTCATTTTCGTGTCCCCACAATCCAGATTTCAGAAATCATTGCAATCTCCACTACAGAATGTTCCATTCATTCACTGCGAGTCTGGAGTTTATCTGATTCTCCACTCCCGCCTGGTTAACATTACACCACTTGTGAATGTCCAAGTAAGCCAATGCTGGTTTTCAGAGGCCTGTTCATACTCGCAGCCGTGCTGTTTAATTGACAATTCACTCCACCCTGTTCAGCTCTTCATTGTCCCACCACACTACCAGCCTTCAGAAATCTTTGTTATCTCCACTACAGAATGTTCCATTCATTCACTGCGAATCTGGAATTCATCTGACTCTCAACTCCACGCAGGTTTTCATTACACCACTGTTGAATGTCCAAGTAACCCAATGCTGGTTTTCAGCGGCCTGTTCATATTCGCAGCCCTGCTGTTTACTTGGCTATCGATTCAAGCCTGGTCAGCTCTTCATTTTCCTGTCCACACAACACAGGCTTCAGAAATCATTGGAATCTCCTCTACAGAATGTTCCATTCATTCACTGCGAATGTGGAATTCAACTGACTCTCCACTCCATGCAGGTTTTCCTTACACCACTGATGAATGTCCAAGTAACCCAATGCTGGTTTTCAGCTGCATGTTCACACTCGCAGCCATGCTATACAATTGGCTTTCCACTAAATCCTGATTAGTTCTTGATTTTCCTTCCACACGACCCAGCCTTCAGAAATCATTGGAATCTCCACTAGAGAATGTTCCATTCATTCACTGCGAATCTGGAATTCCTCTGAACCTCCACTCCCGGCAGGTTTTCGTTACACCACTGTTGAATGTCCAAGTAACCCAATGTTTTAAGTGTTTTCTTCACAAGCGCAGTGGTGCTGTTCAATTGGCTATCCACTCAACCCTGGCCAGCTCTACATTTTCCTGTCCACACCACAGAGACTGGAGAAATCATTGTTATCTCCACTACAGAATGTTCCATTCATTCACAGCGAATCTGGAATTCATCTGAATCTCCACTCCCGGCAGGTTTTCGTGACACCACTGGTAAATATCCAAGTAAGCCAATGCTGGTTTTAAGTGGCCTGCTCATACTCTCAGCCGTGCTGTTCAATTTGCTATCCACTCAACCCTCTTCAGCTCCATTTTCCTGTCCACATAACCCAAACTTCAGAAACAATTGGTATCTCCTCCACAGAATGTTCCATTCATTGACTGCAAATCTGAAATTCATCTAATTCTCAACTCCCGTCAGGTTTTCGTTACACCACTTGTGAATGTCCAATTAAGCCAAAGCTGGTTTTCAGTGGCCTGTTCTTACTACGAGACGTGCTGTTCATTTGGCTATCCATTCCACCCTGTTCAGCTCTACATTTTCGTGTCCACAAAACCCAGCCTTCAGAAATCATTGGAATCACCACTAGAGAATGTTCCATTCATTCACTGCGAATCTGGAATTCATCTGAATCTCCACTCCCGGCAGGTTTTCATTGCACCACTGCTGAATGTTCAAGTAACGCAATGATGGTTTTCAGCGGTCTATTCACACTCGAACCCGTGCTGTTAGCGGTCTAGCGACTCAACACTGGTGAGTTCTTCTTTTTCCAGTTCAGACAATACAAACCCCAGAAACCATTGCAATCTACACTACAGAATGTTTCATTCATTCACGCGAATCTTGAATTCATCTTGTTCTCCACTCCCAGCAGGTTTTCGTTTCACCACTGGTGAATGTCCAAGCAACCCAAGGCTGGTTTCAGCTGCGTGTTAACACTCGCAGCCGTGCTGTTCAATTGGCTATCCAGTGAACGCTGGTTAGCTCTTGATTTTCCTTCCACACACCGAGCCTTCAGAAATCATTCTTATCTCCACTTCAGAATGTTCCATTCGTTCCCTGCGAATCTGGAATTCCTCTGACTCTCCACACCAGGCAGATTTTCCTAACAACACTGGTGAATGACCAGGTAATCCAATGCTGGTTTTCAGCGGCTGTTCACACTCACAGCCTTGCTGTTCAATTGGCAATCCAGTCAAACCTAGTCAGCTCTTCATTTTCCTGTCCACACAACCCAGCGTTCAGAAATCATTGGAATCTCTACTACAGAAATTTCCATTCATTCACTGTGAATCTGGAAATAATCTGAATCTGCATTCCAGGAAGGCTTTCGTTACACCACTGATGAATGTCCAAGTAATGCAATGCTGCTTCTTAGTGGTCTGTTCACACTCGAAACCGTGCTGTTCATTGGTTATCCACTCAATATCGGTCAGCTCTTCAATATCCTGTCCAGACTATCCAGATTTCTAAATGTTGGCAATCACCACTACAGAATGTTCCATTCAGTCACGCGAATCTGGAATTCATCAGAGTCTCCACTCCTGGAAGGTTTTCGTGACACCACTGGTAAATGTCCAAGGAAGACAATGCTGGTTTTAAGCCGCCTGCTAACACACTCAGCCGTGCTGTTCAATTTGCTATCCACCCAACCCTATTCAGCTCTACATTTTCCTGTCCTCATAACCCAACCTTCAGAAATAATTGGTATCTCCTCCACAGAATGTTCCGTTCATTCACTGCGAATCTTAAATTCATCTGACTCTCAACTCCCGGCGGGTTATCGTTACACCACTTGTGAATGTCCAAGTAAGCCAATGCTGGTGTTCAGTGGCCTGTTCATACTAAGAGACGTGCTGTTCATTTGGCTATCCACTCCACCCTGTTCAGCTCTACATTTTCGTGTCCACAAAACCCAGCCTTCAGAAATCATTGGAATCACCACTAGAGAATGTTCCATTCATTCACTGCGAATCTGGAATTCATCTGAACCTCCACTCCCGGCAGGTTTTCGTTACACCACTGGTGAATGTCCAAGTAACTCAATACTGGTTTTCAGAGGCATGTTCAACTCGCAGAAGTGCTGTTCAATGGGCTATCCACTCAATATTGGTCAGCTCTTCATTTTCCTCTCCACACAAACCAGCCTTCAGAAATCATTGGGATCTCCACTACAGACTGTTCCATTCATTCACTGCGATTCTGCAATTCATCTGACTCTCCGCTCCAGGCAGGTTTTCATTACAGCACTGGTGAATGACCAAGTAATCCAATGCTGGTTTTCAGCCGCCTTTTCACACTCGCAGTGTGCTGTTCAATTGTCTATCCACTCAAACCTGGTCAGCCTTTCATTTTCTTTTCCACAATATCAGACTTCAGAAATCATTGGAATCGCCAGTACAGAATGTTCCATTCATTCACTGCCAATCTGGAATTCATCTGAATCTGCACTCCAGGTAGGCTTTCATTACACCACTTATGAATGTCCAAGTAACACAATGCTGGTTTTCAGCGGTCTGTTCACACTCTAAGCCCTGCTTTTTACTGGGTATCCACACAACTGTGGTCAGCTCTTCATTTTCATGTCCAAACAATCCAGACTTGAGAAATCATTGCAATCTCCAGTACAGAATGTTCCATTCATTCACTGCGAATCTGGAATTCAACTGAATCTCCACTACCTGCAGATTTATCTTACACCACTTGTGAATGTCCAAGTAAAACAATGCTGGTTTTCAGAGGCCTGTTCATGTTCGCAGTCGTGCTGTTCAATTGGCTATCCACTCAACCTGTTTTGCTCCTCATTTTCCTGTGCACACAACCCAGCCTTCAGAAATCATTGTAATCTCCACTACAGGATGTTCCATTCATTCACTGGGAATCTGGAATTCATCTGAATCTGCACTCCACGCAGGCTTTCGTTACACCACTGCTGAAAGTCGAAGTAATGCAATACTGGTTTTCAGTGGTCTGTTCACATTCGAAGCCGAGGCTTTTTACAGGCTATCCACTCAACACTGGTCAGCTCTTCATTTTCGTGTCCCCACAATCCAGATTTCAGAAATCATTGCAATCTCCACTACAGAATGTTCCATTCATTCACTGCGAGTCTGGAGTTTATCTGATTCTCCACTCCCGCCTGGTTAACATTACACCACTTGTGAATGTCCAAGTAAGCCAATGCTGGTTTTCAGAGGCCTGTTCATACTCGCAGCCGTGCTGTTTAATTGACAATTCACTCCACCCTGTTCAGCTCTTCATTGTCCCACCACACTACCAGCCTTCAGAAATCTTTGTTATCTCCACTACAGAATGTTCCATTCATTCACTGCGAATCTGGAATTCATCTGACTCTCAACTCCACGCAGGTTTTCATTACACCACTGTTGAATGTCCAAGTAACCCAATGCTGGTTTTCAGCGGCCTGTTCATATTCGCAGCCCTGCTGTTTACTTGGCTATCGATTCAAGCCTGGTCAGCTCTTCATTTTCCTGTCCACACAACACAGGCTTCAGAAATCATTGGAATCTCCTCTACAGAATGTTCCATTCATTCACTGCGAATGTGGAATTCAACTGACTCTCCACTCCATGCAGGTTTTCCTTACACCACTGATGAATGTCCAAGTAACCCAATGCTGGTTTTCAGCTGCATGTTCACACTCGCAGCCATGCTATACAATTGGCTTTCCACTAAATCCTGATTAGTTCTTGATTTTCCTTCCACACGACCCAGCCTTCAGAAATCATTGGAATCTCCACTAGAGAATGTTCCATTCATTCACTGCGAATCTGGAATTCCTCTGAACCTCCACTCCCGGCAGGTTTTCGTTACACCACTGTTGAATGTCCAAGTAACCCAATGTTTTAAGTGTTTTCTTCACAAGCGCAGTGGTGCTGTTCAATTGGCTATCCACTCAACCCTGGCCAGCTCTACATTTTCCTGTCCACACCACAGAGACTGGAGAAATCATTGTTATCTCCACTACAGAATGTTCCATTCATTCACAGCGAATCTGGAATTCATCTGAATCTCCACCCCCGGCAGGTTTTCGTGACACCACTGGTAAATATCCAAGTAAGCCAATGCTGGTTTTAAGTGGCCTGCTCATACTCTCAGCCGTGCTGTTCAATTTGCTATCCACTCAACCCTCTTCAGCTCCATTTTCCTGTCCACATAACCCAAACTTCAGAAACAATTGGTATCTCCTCCACAGAATGTTCCATTCATTGACTGCAAATCTGAAATTCATGTAATTCTCAACTCCCGTCAGGTTTTCGTTACACCACTTGTGAATGTCCAATTAAGCCAAAGCTGGTTTTCAGTGGCCTGTTCTTACTACGAGACGTGCTGTTCATTTGGCTATCCATTCCACCCTGTTCAGCTCTACATTTTCGTGTCCACAAAACCCAGCCTTCAGAAATCATTGGAATCACCACTAGAGAATGTTCCATTCATTCACTGCGAATCTGGAATTCATCTGAATCTCCACTCCCGGCAGGTTTTCATTGCACCACTGCTGAATGTTCAAGTAACGCAATGATGGTTTTCAGCGGTCTATTCACACTCGAACCCGTGCTGTTCACGGTCTAGCGACTCAACACTGGTGAGTTCTTCTTTTTCCAGTTCAGACAATACAAACCTCAGAAACCATTGCAATCTACACTACAGAATGTTTCATTCATTCACGCGAATCTTGAATTCATCTTGTTCTCCACTCCCAGCAGGTTTTCGTTTCACCACTGGTGAATGTCCAAGCAACCCAAGACTGGTTTCAGCTGCGTGTTAACACTCGCAGCCGTGCTGTTCAATTGGCTAGCCAGTGAACGCTGGTTAGCTCTTGATTTTCCTTCCACACACCGAGCCTTCAGAAATCATTCTTATCTCCACTTCAGAATGTTCCATTCGTTCCCTGCGAATCTGGAATTCCTCTGACTCTCCACACCAGGCACATTTTCCTAACAACACTGGTGAATGACCAGGTAATCCAATGCTGGTTTTCAGCGGCTGTTCACACTCACAGCCTTGCTGTTCAATTGGCAATCCAGTCAAACCTAGTCAGCTCTTCATTTTCCTGTCCACACAACCCAGCGTTCAGAAATCATTGGAATCTCTACTACAGAAATTTCCATTCATTCACTGTGAATCTGGAAATAATCTGAATCTGCATTCCAGGAAGGCTTTCGTTACATCACTGACGAATGTCCAAGTAAGCCAATGCTGGTTTTCAGTGGCCTGTTCATACTAAGAGACGTGCTGTTCATTTGGCTATCCACTCCACCCTGTTCAGCTCTACATTTTCGTGTCCACAAAACCCAGCCTTCAGAAATCATTGGAATCACCACTAGAGAATGTTCCATTCATTCACTGCGAATCTGGAATTCATCTGAATCTCCACTCCCGGCAGGTTTTCGTTACGCCACTGGTGAATGTCCAAGTAACTCAATACTGGTTTTCAGAGGCATGTTCAACTCGCAGAAGTGCTGTTCAATGGGCTATCCACTCAATATTGGTCAGCTCTTCATTTTCCTCTCCACACAAACCAGCCTTCAGAAATCATTGGGATCTCCACTACAGACTGTTCCATTCATTCACTGCGATTCTGCAATTCATCTGACTCTCCGCTCCAGGCAGGTTTTCATTACAGCACTGGTGAATGACCAAGTAATCCAATGCTGGTTTTCAGCCGCCTTTTCACACTCGCAGTGTGCTGTTCAATTGTCTATCCACTCAAACCTGGTCAGCCTTTCATTTTCTTTTCCACAATATCAGACTTCAGAAATCATTGGAATCGCCAGTACAGAATGTTCCATTCATTCACTGCCAATCTGGAATTCATCTGAATCTGCACTCCAGGTAGGCTTTCATTACACCACTTATGAATGTCCAAGTAACACAATGCTGGTTTTCAGCGGTCTGTTCACACTCTAAGCCCTGCTTTTTACTGGGTATCCACACAACTGTGGTCAGCTCTTCATTTTCATGTCCAAACAATCCAGACTTGAGAAATCATTGCAATCTCCAGTACAGAATGTTCCATTCATTCACTGCGAATCTGGAATTCAACTGAATCTCCACTACCTGCAGATTTATCTTACACCACTTGTGAATGTCCAAGTAAAACAATGCTGGTTTTCAGAGGCCTGTTCATATTCGCAGTCGTGCTGTTCAATTGGCTATCCACTCAACCTGTTTTGCTCCTCATTTTCCTGTGCACACAACCCAGCCTTCAGAAATCATTGTAATCTCCACTACAGGATGTTCCATTCATTCACTGGGAATCTGGAATTCATCTGAATCTGCACTCCACGCAGGCTTTCGTTACACCACTGCTGAAAGTCGAAGTAATGCAATACTGGTTTTCAGTGGTCTGTTCACATTCGAAGCCGAGGCTTTTTACAGGCTATCCACTCAACACTGGTCAGCTCTTCATTTTCGTGTCCCCACAATCCAGATTTCAGAAATCATTGCAATCTCCACTACAGAATGTTCCATTCATTCACTGCGAGTCTGGAGTTTATCTGATTCTCCACTCCCGCCTGGTTAACATTACACCACTTGTGAATGTCCAAGTAAGCCAATGCTGGTTTTCAGAGGCCTGTTCATACTCGCAGCCGTGCTGTTTAATTGACAATTCACTCCACCCTGTTCAGCTCTTCATTGTCCCACCACACTACCAGCCTTCAGAAATCTTTGTTATCTCCACTACTGAATGTTCCATTCATTCACTGCGAATCTGGAATTCATCTGACTCTCAACTCCACGCAGGTTTTCATTACACCACTGTTGAATGTCCAAGTAACCCAATGCTGGTTTTCAGCGGCCTGTTCATATTCGCAGCCCTGCTGTTTACTTGGCTATCGATTCAAGCCTGGTCAGCTCTTCATTTTCCTGTCCACACAACACAGGCTTCAGAAATCATTGGAATCTCCTCTACAGAATGTTCCATTCATTCACTGCGAATGTGGAATTCAACTGACTCTCCACTCCATGCAGGTTTTCCTTACACCACTGATGAATGTCCAAGTAACCCAATGCTGGTTTTCAGCTGCATGTTCACACTCGCAGCCATGCTATACAATTGGCTTTCCACTAAATCCTGATTAGTTCTTGATTTTCCTTCCACACGACCCAGCCTTCAGAAATCATTGGAATCTCCACTAGAGAATGTTCCATTCATTCACTGCGAATCTGGAATTCCTCTGAACCTCCACTCCCGGCAGGTTTTCGTTACACCACTGTTGAATGTCCAAGTAACCCAATGTTTTAAGTGTTTTCTTCACAAGCGCAGTGGTGCTGTTCAATTGGCTATCCACTCAACCCTGGCCAGCTCTACATTTTCCTGTCCACACCACAGAGACTGGAGAAATCATTGTTATCTCCACTACAGAATGTTCCATTCATTCACAGCGAATCTGGAATTCATCTGAATCTCCACTCCCGGCAGGTTTTCGTGACACCACTGGTAAATATCCAAGTAAGCCAATGCTGGTTTTAAGTGGCCTGCTCATACTCTCAGCCGTGCTGTTCAATTTGCTATCCACTCAACCCTCTTCAGCTCCATTTTCCTGTCCACATAACCCAAACTTCAGAAACAATTGGTATCTCCTCCACAGAATGTTCCATTCATTGACTGCAAATCTGAAATTCATCTAATTCTCAACTCCCGTCAGGTTTTCGTTACACCACTTGTGAATGTCCAATTAAGCCAAAGCTGGTTTTCAGTGGCCTGTTCTTACTACGAGACGTGCTGTTCATTTGGCTATCCATTCCACCCTGTTCAGCTCTACATTTTCGTGTCCACAAAACCCAGCCTTCAGAAATCATTGGAATCACCACTAGAGAATGTTCCATTCATTCACTGCGAATCTGGAATTCATCTGAATCTCCACTCCCGGCAGGTTTTCATTGCACCACTGCTGAATGTTCAAGTAACGCAATGATGGTTTTCAGCGGTCTATTCACACTCGAACCCGTGCTGTTCACGGTCTAGCGACTCAACACTGGTGAGTTCTTCTTTTTCCAGTTCAGACAATACAAACCTCAGAAACCATTGCAATCTACACTACAGAATGTTTCATTCATTCACGCGAATCTTGAATTCATCTTGTTCTCCACTCCCAGCAGGTTTTCGTTTCACCACTGGTGAATGTCCAAGAAACCCAAGGCTGGTTTCAGCTGCGTGTTAACACTCGCAGCCGTGCTGTTCAATTGGCTATCCAGTGAACGCTGGTTAGCTCTTGATTTTCCTTCCACACACCGAGCCTTCAGAAATCATTCTTATCTCCACTTCAGAATGTTCCATTCGTTCCCTGCGAATCTGGAATTCCTCTGACTCTCCACACCAGGCAGATTTTCCTAACAACACTGGTGAATGACCAGGTAATCCAATGCTGGTATTCAGCGGCTGTTCACACTCACAGCCTTGCTGTTCAATTGGCAATCCAGTCAAACCTAGTCAGCTCTTCATTTTCCTGTCCACACAACCCAGCGTTCAGAAATCATTGGAATCTCTACTACAGAAATTTCCATTCATTCACTGTGAATCTGGAAATAATCTGAATCTGCATTCCAGGAAGGCTTTCGTTACACCACTGATGAATGTCCAAGTAAGCCAATGCTGGTTTTCAGTGGCCTGTTCATACTAAGAGACGTGCTGTTCATTTGGCTATCCACTCCACCCTGTTCAGCTCTACATTTTTGTGTCCACAAAACCCAGCCTTCAGAAATCATTGGAATCACCACTAGAGAATGCTCCATTCATTCACTGCGAATCTGGAATTCATCTCAACCTCCACTCCCGGCAGGTTTTCGTTACCCCACTGGTAAATGTCCAAGTAACTCAATACTGGTTTTCAGAGGCATGTTCAACTCGCAGAAGTGCTGTTCAATGGGCTATCCACTCAATATTGGTCAGCTCTTCATTTTCCTCTCCACACAAACCAGCCTTCAGAAATCATTGGGATCTCCACTACAGACTGTTCCATTCATTCACTGCGATTCTGCAATTCATCTGACTCTCCGCTCCAGGCAGGTTTTCATTACAGCACTGGTGAATGACCAAGTAATCCAATGCTGGTTTTCAGCCGCCTTTTCACACTCGCAGTGTGCTGTTCAATTGTCTATCCACTCAAACCTGGTCAGCCTTTCATTTTCTTTTCCACAATATCAGACTTCAGAAATCATTGGAATCGCCAGTACAGAATGTTCCATTCATTCACTGCCAATCTGGAATTCATCTGAATCTGCACTCCAGGTAGGCTTTCATTACACCACTTATGAATGTCCAAGTAACACAATGCTGGTTTTCAGCGGTCTGTTCACACTCTAAGCCCTGCTTTTTACTGGGTATCCACACAACTGTGGTCAGCTCTTCATTTTCATGTCCAAACAATCCAGACTTGAGAAATCATTGCAATCTCCAGTACAGAATGTTCCATTCATTCACTGCGAATCTGGAATTCAACTGAATCTCCACTACCTGCAGATTTATCTTACACCACTTGTGAATGTCCAAGTAAAACAATGCTGGTTTTCAGAGGCCTGTTCATGTTCGCAGTCGTGCTGTTCAATTGGCTATCCACTCAACCTGTTTTGCTCCTCATTTTCCTGTGCACACAACCCAGCCTTCAGAAATCATTGTAATCTCCACTACAGGATGTTCCATTCATTCACTGGGAATCTGGAATTCATCTGAATCTGCACTCCACGCAGGCTTTCGTTACACCACTGCTGAAAGTCGAAGTAATGCAATACTGGTTTTCAGTGGTCTGTTCACATTCGAAGCCGAGGCTTTTTACAGGCTATCCACTCAACACTGGTCAGCTCTTCATTTTCGTGTCCCCACAATCCAGATTTCAGAAATCATTGCAATCTCCACTACAGAATGTTCCATTCATTCACTGCGAGTCTGGAGTTTATCTGATTCTCCACTCCCGCCTGGTTAACATTACACCACTTGTGAATGTCCAAGTAAGCCAATGCTGGTTTTCAGAGGCCTGTTCATACTCGCAGCCGTGCTGTTTAATTGACAATTCACTCCACCCTGTTCAGCTCTTCATTGTCCCATCACACTACCAGCCTTCAGAAATCTTTGTTATCTCCACTACAGAATGTTCCATTCATTCACTGCGAATCTGGAATTCATCTGACTCTCAACTCCACGCAGGTTTTCATTACACCACTGTTGAATGTCCAAGTAACCCAATGCTGGTTTTCAGCGGCCTGTTCATATTCGCAGCCCTGCTGTTTACTTGGCTATCGATTCAAGCCTGGTCAGCTCTTCATTTTCCTGTCCACACAACACAGGCTTCAGAAATCATTGGAATCTCCTCTACAGAATGTTCCATTCATTCACTGCGAATGTGGAATTCAACTGACTCTCCACTCCATGCAGGTTTTCCTTACACCACTGATGAATGTCCAAGTAACCCAATGCTGGTTTTCAGCTGCATGTTCACACTCGCAGCCATGCTATACAATTGGCTTTCCACTAAATCCTGATTAGTTCTTGATTTTCCTTCCACACGACCCAGCCTTCAGAAATCATTGGAATCTCCACTAGAGAATGTTCCATTCATTCACTGCGAATCTGGAATTCCTCTGAACCTCCACTCCCGGCAGGTTTTCGTTACACCACTGTTGAATGTCCAAGTAACCCAATGTTTTAAGTGTTTTCTTCACAAGCGCAGTGGTGCTGTTCAATTGGCTATCCACTCAACCCTGGCCAGCTCTACATTTTCCTGTCCACACCACAGAGACTGGAGAAATCATTGTTATCTCCACTACAGAATGTTCCATTCATTCACAGCGAATCTGGAATTCATCTGAATCTCCACTCCCGGCAGGTTTTCGTGACACCACTGGTAAATATCCAAGTAAGCCAATGCTGGTTTTAAGTGACCTGCTCATACTCTCAGCCGTGCTGTTCAATTTGCTATCCACTCAACCCTCTTCAGCTCCATTTTCCTGTCCACATAACCCAAACTTCAGAAACAATTGGTATCTCCTCCACAGAATGTTCCATTCATTGACTGCAAATCTGAAATTCATCTAATTCTCAACTCCCGTCAGGTTTTCGTTACACCACTTGTGAATGTCCAATTAAGCCAAAGCTGGTTTTCAGTGGCCTGTTCTTACTACGAGACGTGCTGTTCATTTGGCTATCCATTCCACCCTGTTCAGCTCTACATTTTCGTGTCCACAAAACCCAGCCTTCAGAAATCATTGGAATCACCACTAGAGAATGTTCCATGCATTCACTGCGAATCTGGAATTCATCTGAATCTCCACTCCCGGCAGGTTTTCATTGCACCACTGCTGAATGTTCAAGTAACGCAATGATGGTTTTCAGCGGTCTATTCACACTCGAACCCGTGCTGTTCACGGTCTAGCGACTCAACACTGGTGAGTTCTTCTTTTTCCAGTTCAGACAATACAAACCCCAGAAACCATTGCAATCTACACTACAGAATGTTTCATTCATTCACGCGAATCTTGAATTCATCTTGTTCTCCACTCCCAGCAGGTGTTCGTTTCACCACTGGTGAATGTCCAAGCAACCCAAGGCTGGTTTCAGCTGCGTGTTAACACTCGCAGCCGTGCTGTTCAATTGGCTATCCAGTGAACGCTGGTTAGCTCTTGATTTTCCTTCCACACACCGAGCCTTCAGAAATCATTCTTATCTCCACTTCAGAATGTTCCATTCGTTCCCTGCGAATCTGGAATTCCTCTGACTCTCCACACCAGGCACATTTTCCTAACAACACTGGTGAATGACCAGGTAATCCAATGCTGGTTTTCAGCGGCTGTTCACACTCACAGCCTTGCTGTTCAATTGGCAATCCAGTCAAACCTAGTCAGCTCTTCATTTTCCTGTCCACACAACCCAGCGTTCAGAAATCATTGGAAACTCTACTACAGAAATTTCCATTCATTCACTGTGAATCTGGAAATAATCTGAATCTGCATTCCAGGAAGGCTTTCGTTACACCACTGATGAATGTCCAAGTAATGCAATGCTGCTTCTTAGTGGTCTGTTCACACTCGAAACCGTGCTGTTCACTGGCTATCCACTCAACATTGGTCAGCTCTTCAATATCCTGTCCAGACTATCCAGATTTCTAAATCTTGGCAATCTCCACTACAGAATGTTCCATTCAATCACGCGAATCTGGAATTCATCAGAGTCTCCACTCCCGGCAGGTTTTCGTGACACCACTGGTAAATGTCCAAGGAAGCCAATGCTGGTTTTAAGCCGCCTGCTTATACTCTCAGCCGTGCTGTTCAATTTGCTATCCACCCAACCCTATTCAGCTCTACATTTTCCTGTCCTCATAACCCAACCTTCAGAAATAATTGGTATCTCCTCCACAGAATGTTCCGTTCATTCACTGCGAATCTTAAATTCATCTGACTCTCAACTCCCGGCGGGTTATCGTTACACCACTTGTGAATGCCCAAGTAAGCCAATGCTGGTTTTCAGTGGCCTGTTCATACTAAGAGACGTGCTGTTCATTTGGCTATCCACTCCACCCTGTTCAGCTCTACATTTTCGTGTCCACAAAACCCAGCCTTCAGAAATCATTGGAATCACCACTAGAGAATGTTCCATTCATTCACTGCGAATCTGGAATTCATCTGAACCTCCACTCCCGGCAGGTTTTCGTTACACCACTGGTGAATGTCCAAGTAACTCAATACTGGTTTTCAGAGGCATGTTCAACTCGCAGAAGTGCTGTTCAATGGGCTATCCACTCAATATTGGTCAGCTCTTCATTTTCCTCTCCACACAAACCAGCCTTCAGAAATCATTGGGATCTCCACTACAGACTGTTCCATTCATTCACTGCGATTCTGCAATTCATCTGACTCTCCGCTCCAGGCAGGTTTTCATTACAGCACTGGTGAATGACCAAGTAATCCAATGCTGGTTTTCAGCCGCCTTTTCACACTCGCAGTGTGCTGTTCAATTGTCTATCCACTCAAACCTGGTCAGCCTTTCATTTTCTTTTCCACAATATCAGACTTCAGAAATCATTGGAATCGCCAGTACAGAATGTTCCATTCATTCACTGCCAATCTGGAATTCATCTGAATCTGCACTCCAGGTAGGCTTTCATTACACCACTTATGAATGTCCAAGTAACACAATGCTGGTTTTCAGCGGTCTGTTCACACTCTAAGCCCTGCTTTTTACTGGGTATCCACACAACTGTGGTCAGCTCTTCATTTTCATGTCCAAACAATCCAGACTTGAGAAATCATTGCAATCTCCAGTACAGAATGTTCCATTCATTCACTGCGAATCTGGAATTCAACTGAATCTCCACTACCTGCAGATTTATCTTACACCACTTGTGAATGTCCAAGTAAAACAATGCTGGTTTTCAGAGGCCTGTTCATGTTCGCAGTCGTGCTGTTCAATTGGCTATCCACTCAACCTGTTTTGCTCCTCATTTTCCTGTGCACACAACCCAGCCTTCAGAAATCATTGTAATCTCCACTACAGGATGTTCCATTCATTCACTGGGAATCTGGAATTCATCTGAATCTGCACTCCACGCAGGCTTTCGTTACACCACTGCTGAAAGTCGAAGTAATGCAATACTGGTTTTCAGTGGTCTGTTCACATTCGAAGCCGAGGCTTTTTACAGGCTATCCACTCAACACTGGTCAGCTCTTCATTTTCGTGTCCCCACAATCCAGATTTCAGAAATCATTGCAATCTCCACTACAGAATGTTCCATTCATTCACTGCGAGTCTGGAGTTTATCTGATTCTCCACTCCCGCCTGGTTAACATTACACCACTTGTGAATGTCCAAGTAAGCCAATGCTGGTTTTCAGAGGCCTGTTCATACTCGCAGCCGTGCTGTTTAATTGACAATTCACTCCACCCTGTTCAGCTCTTCATTGTCCCACCACACTACCAGCCTTCAGAAATCTTTGTTATCTCCACTACAGAATGTTCCATTCATTCACTGCGAATCTGGAATTCATCTGACTCTCAACTCCACGCAGGTTTTCATTACACCACTGTTGAATGTCCAAGTAACCCAATGCTGGTTTTCAGCGGCCTGTTCATATTCGCAGCCCTGCTGTTTACTTGGCTATCGATTCAAGCCTGGTCAGCTCTTCATTTTCCTGTCCACACAACACAGGCTTCAGAAATCATTGGAATCTCCTCTACAGAATGTTCCATTCATTCACTGCGAATGTGGAATTCAACTGACTCTCCACTCCATGCAGGTTTTCCTTACACCACTGATGAATGTCCAAGTAACCCAATGCTGGTTTTCAGCTGCATGTTCACACTCGCAGCCATGCTATACAATTGGCTTTCCACTAAATCCTGATTAGTTCTTGATTTTCCTTCCACACGACCCAGCCTTCAGAAATCATTGGAATCTCCACTAGAGAATGTTCCATTCATTCACTGCGAATCTGGAATTCCTCTGAACCTCCACTCCCGGCAGGTTTTCGTTACACCACTGTTGAATGTCCAAGTAACCCAATGTTTTAAGTGTTTTCTTCACAAGCGCAGTGGTGCTGTTCAATTGGCTATCCACTCAACCCTGGCCAGCTCTACATTTTCCTGTCCACACCACAGAGACTGGAGAAATCATTGTTATCTCCACTACAGAATGTTCCATTCATTCACAGCGAATCTGGAATTCATCTGAATCTCCACTCCCGGCAGGTTTTCGTGACACCACTGGTAAATATCCAAGTAAGCCAATGCTGGTTTTAAGTGGCCTGCTCATACTCTCAGCCGTGCTGTTCAATTTGCTATCCACTCAACCCTCTCCAGCTCCATTTTCCTGTCCACATAACCCAAACTTCAGAAACAATTGGTATCTCCTCCACAGAATGTTCCATTCATTGACTGCAAATCTGAAATTCATCTAATTCTCAACTCCCGTCAGGTTTTCGTTACACCACTTGTGAATGTCCAATTAAGCCAAAGCTGGTTTTCAGTGGCCTGTTCTTACTACGAGACGTGCTGTTCATTTGGCTATCCATTCCACCCTGTTCAGCTCTACATTTTCGTGTCCACAAAACCCAGCCTTCAGAAATCATTGGAATCACCACTAGAGAATGTTCCATTCATTCACTGCGAATCTGGAATTCATCTGAATCTCCACTCCCGGCAGGTTTTCATTGCACCACTGCTGAATGTTCAAGTAACGCAATGATGGTTTTCAGCGGTCTATTCACACTCGAACCCGTGCTGTTCACGGTCTAGCGACTCAACACTGGTGAGTTCTTCTTTTTCCAGTTCAGACAATACAAACCCCAGAAACCATTGCAATCTACACTACAGAATGTTTCATTCATTCACGCGAATCTTGAATTCATCTTGTTCTCCACTCCCAGCAGGTGTTCGTTTCACCACTGGTGAATGTCCAAGCAACCCAAGGCTGGTTTCAGCTGCGTGTTAACACTCGCAGCCGTGCTGTTCAATTGGCTATCCAGTGAACGCTGGTTAGCTCTTGATTTTCCTTCCACACACCGAGCCTTCAGAAATCATTCTTATCTCCACTTCAGAATGTTCCATTCGTTCCCTGCGAATCTGGAATTCCTCTGACTCTCCACACCAGGCAGATTTTCCTAACAACACTGGTGAATGACCAGGTAATCCAATGCTGGTTTTCAGTGGCTGTTCACACTCACAGCCTTGCTGTTCAATTGGCAATCCAGTCAAACCTAGTCAGCTCTTCATTTTCCTGTCCACACAACCCAGCGTTCAGAAATCATTGGAATCTCTACTACAGAAATTTCCATTCATTCACTGTGAATCTGGAAATAATCTGAATCTGCATTCCAGGAAGGCTTTCGTTACACCACTGATGAATGTCCAAGTAATGCAATGCTGCTTCTTAGTGGTCTGTTCACACTCGAAACCGTGCTGTTCACTGGCTATCCACTCAATATCGGTCAGCTCTTCAATATCCTGTCCAGACTATCCAGATTTCTAAATGTTGGCAATCACCACTACAGAATGTTCCATACAATCACGCGAATCTGGAATTCATCAGAGTCTCCACTCCCGGAAGGTTTTCGTGACACCACTGGTAAATGTCCAAGGAAGACAATGCTGGTTTTAAGCCGCCTGCTAACACACTCAGCCGTGCTGTTCAATTTGCTATCCACCCAACCCTATTCAGCTCTACATTTTCCTGTCCTCATAACCCAACCTTCAGAAATAATTGGTATCTCCTCCACAGAATGTTCCGTTCATTCACTGCGAATCTTAAATTCATCTGACTCTCAACTCCCGGCGGGTTATCGTTACACCACTTGTGAATGTCCAAGTAAGCCAATGCTGGTTTTCAGTGGCCTGTTCATACTAAGAGACGTGCTGTTCATTTGGCTATCCACTCCACCCTGTTCAGCTCTACATTTTCGTGTCCACAAAACCCAGCCTTCAGAAATCATTGGAATCACCACTAGAGAATGTTCCATTCATTCACTGCGAATCTGGAATTCATCTGAACCTCCACTCCCGGCAGGTTTTCGTTACGCCACTGGTGAATGTCCAAGTAACTCAATACTGGTTTTCAGAGGCATGTTCAACTCGCAGAAGTGCTGTTCAATGGGCTATCCACTCAATATTGGTCAGCTCTTCATTTTCCTCTCCACACAAACCAGCCTTCAGAAATCATTGGGATCTCCACTACAGACTGTTCCATTCATTCACAGCGATTCTGCAATTCATCTGACTCTCCGCTCCAGGCAGGTTTTCATTACAGCACTGGTGAATGACCAAGTAATCCAATGCTGGTTTTCAGCCGCCTTTTCACACTCGCAGTGTGCTGTTCAATTGTCTATCCACTCAAACCTGGTCAGCCTTTCATTTTCTTTTCCACAATATCAGACTTCAGAAATCATTGGAATCGCCAGTACAGAATCTTCCATTCATTCACTGCCAATCTGGAATTCATCTGAATCTGCACTCCAGGTAGGCTTTCATTACACCACTTATGAATGTCCAAGTAACACAATGCTGGTTTTCAGCGGTCTGTTCACACTCTAAGCCCTGCTTTTTACTGGGTATCCACACAACTGTGGTCAGCTCTTCATTTTCATGTCCAAACAATCCAGACTTGAGAAATCATTGCAATCTCCAGTACAGAATGTTCCATTCATTCACTGCGAATCTGGAATTCAACTGAATCTCCACTACCTGCAGATTTATCTTACACCACTTGTGAATGTCCAAGTAAAACAATGCTGGTTTTCAGAGGCCTGTTCATGTTCGCAGTCGTGCTGTTCAAATGGCTATCCACTCAACCTGTTTTGCTCCTCATTTTCCTGTGCACACAACCCAGCCTTCAGAAATCATTGTAATCTCCACTACAGGATGTTCCATTCATTCACTGGGAATCTGGAATTCATCTGAATCTGCACTCCACGCAGGCTTTCGTTACACCACTGCTGAAAGTCGAAGTAATGCAATACTGGTTTTCAGTGGTCTGTTCACATTCGAAGCCGAGGCTTTTTACAGGCTATCCACTCAACACTGGTCAGCTCTTCATTTTCGTGTCCCCACAATCCAGATTTCAGAAATCATTGCAATCTCCACTACAGAATGTTCCATTCATTCACTGCGAGTCTGGAGTTTATCTGATTCTCCACTCCCGCCTGGTTAACATTACACCACTTGTGAATGTCCAAGTAAGCCAATGCTGGTTTTCAGAGGCCTGTTCATACTCGCAGCCGTGCTGTTTAATTGACAATTCACTCCACCCTGTTCAGCTCTTCATTGTCCCACCACACTACCAGCCTTCAGAAATCTTTGTTATCTCCACTACAGAATGTTCCATTCATTCACTGCGAATCTGGAATTCATCTGACTCTCAACTCCACGCAGGTTTTCATTACACCACTGTTGAATGTCCAAGTAACCCAATGCTGGTTTTCAGCGGCCTGTTCATATTCGCAGCCCTGCTGTTTACTTGGCTATCGATTCAAGCCTGGTCAGCTCTTCATTTTCCTGTCCACACAACACAGGCTTCAGAAATCATTGGAATCTCCTCTACAGAATGTTCCATTCATTCACTGCGAATGTGGAATTCAACTGACTCTCCACTCCATGCAGGTTTTACTTACACCACTGATGAATGTCCAAGTAACCCAATGCTGGTTTTCAGCTGCATGTTCACACTCGCAGCCATGCTATACAATTGGCTTTCCACTAAATCCTGATTAGTTCTTGATTTTCCTTCCACACGACCCAGCCTTCAGAAATCATTGGAATCTCCACTAGAGAATGTTCCATTCATTCACTGCGAATCTGGAATTCCTCTGAACCTCCACTCCCGGCAGGTTTTCGTTACACCACTGTTGAATGTCCAAGTAACCCAATGTTTTAAGTGTTTTCTTCACAAGCGCAGTGGTGCTGTTCAATTGGCTATCCACTCAACCCTGGCCAGCTCTACATTTTCCTGTCCACACCACAGAGACTGGAGAAATCATTGTTATCTCCACTACAGAATGTTCCATTCATTCACAGCGAATCTGGAATTCATCTGAATCTCCACTCCCGGCAGGTTTTCGTGACACCACTGGTAAATATCCAAGTAAGCCAATGCTGGTTTTAAGTGGCCTGCTCATACTCTCAGCCGTGCTGTTCAATTTGCTATCCACTCAACCCTCTTCAGCTCCATTTTCCTGTCCACATAACCCAAACTTCAGAAACAATTGGTATCTCCTCCACAGAATGTTCCATTCATTGACTGCAAATCTGAAATTCATCTAATTCTCAACTCCCGTCAGGTTTTCGTTACACCACTTGTGAATGTCCAATTAAGCCAAAGCTGGTTTTCAGTGGCCTGTTCTTACTACGAGACGTGCTGTTCATTTGGCTATCCATTCCACCCTGTTCAGCTCTACATTTTCGTGTCCACAAAACCCAGCCTTCAGAAATCATTGGAATCACCACTAGAGAATGTTCCATGCATTCACTGCGAATCTGGAATTCATCTGAATCTCCACTCCCGGCAGGTTTTCATTGCACCACTGCTGAATGTTCAAGTAACGCAATGATGGTTTTCAGCGGTCTATTCACACTCGAACCCGTGCTGTTCACGGTCTAGCGACTCAACACTGGTGAGTTCTTCTTTTTCCAGTTCAGACAATACAAACCTCAGAAACCATTGCAATCTACACTACAGAATGTTTCATTCATTCACGCGAATCTAGAATTCATCTTGTTCTCCACTCCCAGCAGGTTTTCGTTTCACCACCTGTGAATGTCCAAGCAACCCAAGGCTGGTTTCAGCTGCGTGTTAACACTCGCAGCCGTGCTGTTCAATTGGCTATCCAGTGAACGCTGGTTAGCTCTTGATTTTCCTTCCACACACCGAGCCTTCAGAAATCATTCTTATCTCCACTTCAGAATGTTCCATTCGTTCCCTGCGAATCTGGAATTCCTCTGACTCTCCACACCAGGCAGATTTTCCTAACAACACTGGTGAATGACCAGGTAATCCAATGCTGGTTTTCAGCGGCTGTTCACACTCACAGCCTTGCTGTTCAATTGGCAATCCAGTCAAACCTAGTCAGCTCGTCATTTTCCTGTCCACACAACCCAGCGTTCAGAAATCATTGGAATCTCTACTACAGAAATTTCCATTCATTCACTGTGAATCTGGAAATAATCTGAATCTGCATTCCAGGAAGGCTTTCGTTACACCACTGATGAATGTCCAAGTAATGCAATGCTGCTTCTTAGTGGTCTGTTCACACTCGAAACCGTGCTGTTCACTGGCTATCCACTCAACATTGGTCAGCTCTTCAATATCCTGTCCAGACTATCCAGATTTCTAAATCTTGGCAATCTCCACTACAGAATGTTCCATTCAATCACGCGAATCTGGAATTCATCAGAGTCTCCACTCCCGGCAGGTTTTCGTGACACCACTGGTATATGTCCAAGGAAGCCAATGCTGGTTTTAAGCCGCCTGCTTATACTCTCAGCCGTGCTGTTCAATTTGCTATCCACCCAACCCTATTCAGCTCTACATTTTCCTGTCCTCATAACCCAACCTTCAGAAATAATTGGTATCTCCTCCACAGAATGTTCCGTTCATTCACTGCGAATCTTAAATTCATCTGACTCTCAACTCCCGGCGGGTTATCGTTACACCACTTGTGAATGTCCAAGTAAGCCAATGCTGGTTTTCAGTGGCCTGTTCATACTAAGAGACGTGCTGTTCATTTGGCTATCCACTCCACCCTGTTCAGCTCTACATTTTCGTGTCCACAAAACCCAGCCTTCAGAAATCATTGGAATCACCACTAGAGAATGTTCCATTCATTCACTGCGAATCTGGAATTCATCTGAACCTCCACTCCTGGCAGGTTTTCGTTACGCCACTGGTGAATGTCCAAGTAACTCAATACTGGTTTTCAGAGGCATGTTCAACTCGCAGAAGTGCTGTTCAATGGGCTATCCACTCAATATTGGTCAGCTCTTCATTTTCCTCTCCACACAAACCAGCCTTCAGAAATCATTGGGATCTCCACTACAGACTGTTCCATTCATTCACAGCGATTCTGCAATTCATCTGACTCTCCGCTCCAGGCAGGTTTTCATTACAGCACTGGTGAATGACCAAGTAATCCAATGCTGGTTTTCAGCTGCCTTTTCACACGCGCAGTGTGCTGTTCAATTGTCTATCCACTCAAACCTGGTCAGCCTTTCATTTTCTTTTCCACAATATCAGACTTCAGAAATCATTGGAATCGCCAGTACAGAATGTTCCATTCATTCACTGCCAATCTGGAATTCATCTGAATCTGCACTCCAGGTAGGCTTTCATTACACCACTTATGAATGTCCAAGTAACACAATGCTGGTTTTCAGCGGTCTGTTCACACTCTAAGCCCTGCTTTTTACTGGGTATCCACACAACTGTGGTCAGCTCTTCATTTTCATGTCCAAACAATCCAGACTTGAGAAATCATTGCAATCTCCAGTACAGAATGTTCCATTCATTCACTGCGAATCTGGAATTCAACTGAATCTCCACTACCTGCAGATTTATCTTACACCACTTGTGAATTTCCAAGTAAAACAATGCTGGTTTTCAGAGGCCTGTTCATATTCGCAGTCGTGCTGTTCAATTGGCTATCCACTCAACCTGTTTTGCTCCTCATTTTCCTGTGCACACAACCCAGCCTTCAGAAATCATTGTAATCTCCACTACAGGATGTTCCATTCATTCACTGGGAATCTGGAATTCATCTGAATCTGCACTCCACGCAGGCTTTCGTTACACCACTGCTGAAAGTCGAAGTAATGCAATACTGGTTTTCAGTGGTCTGTTCACATTCGAAGCCGAGGCTTTTTACAGGCTATCCACTCAACACTGGTCAGCTCTTCATTTTCGTGTCCCCACAATCCAGATTTCAGAAATCATTGCAATCTCCACTACAGAATGTTCCATTCATTCACTGCGAGTCTGGAGTTTATCTGATTCTCCACTCCCGCCTGGTTAACATTACACCACTTGTGAATGTCCAAGTAAGCCAATGCTGGTTTTCAGAGGCCTGTTCATACTCGCAGCCGTGCTGTTTAATTGACAATTCACTCCACCCTGTTCAGCTCTTCATTGTCCCACCACACTACCAGCCTTCAGAAATCTTTGTTATCTCCACTACAGAATGTTCCATTCATTCACTGCGAATCTGGAATTCATCTGACTCTCAACTCCACGCAGGTTTTCATTACACCACTGTTGAATGTCCAAGTAACCCAATGCTGGTTTTCAGCGGCCTGTTCATATTCGCAGCCCTGCTGTTTACTTGGCTATCGATTCAAGCCTGGTCAGCTCTTCATTTTCCTGTCCACACAACACAGGCTTCAGAAATCATTGGAATCTCCTCTACAGAATGTTCCATTCATTCACTGCGAATGTGGAATTCAACTGACTCTCCACTCCATGCAGGTTTTCCTTACACCACTGATGAATGTCCAAGTAACCCAATGCTGGTTTTCAGCTGCATGTTCACACTCGCAGCCATGCTATACAATTGGCTTTCCACTAAATCCTGATTAGTTCTTGATTTTCCTTCCACACGACCCAGCCTTCAGAAATCATTGGAATCTCCACTAGAGAATGTTCCATTCATTCACTGCGAATCTGGAATTCCTCTGAACCTCCACTCCCGGCAGGTTTTCGTTACACCACTGTTGAATGTCCAAGTAACCCAATGTTTTAAGTGTTTTCTTCACAAGCGCAGTGGTGCTGTTCAATTGGCTATCCACTCAACCCTGGCCAGCTCTACATTTTCCTGTCCACACCACAGAGACTGGAGAAATCATTGTTATCTCCACTACAGAATGTTCCATTCATTCACAGCGAATCTGGAATTCATCTGAATCTCCACTCCCGGCAGGTTTTCGTGACACCACTGGTAAATATCCAAGTAAGCCAATGCTGGTTTTAAGTGGCCTGCTCATACTCTCAGCCGTGCTGTTCAATTTGCTATCCACTCAACCCTCTTCAGCTCCATTTTCCTGTCCACATAACCCAAACTTCAGAAACAATTGGTATCTCCTCCACAGAATGTTCCATTCATTGACTGCAAATCTGAAATTCATCTAATTCTCAACTCCCGTCAGGTTTTCGTTACACCACTTGTGAATGTCCAATTAAGCCAAAGCTGGTTTTCAGTGGCCTGTTCTTACTACGAGACGTGCTGTTCATTTGGCTATCCATTCCACCCTGTTCAGCTCTACATTTTCGTGTCCACAAAACCCAGCCTTCAGAAATCATTGGAATCACCACTAGAGAATGTTCCATGCATTCACTGCGAATCTGGAATTCATCTGAATCTCCACTCCCGGCAGGTTTTCATTGCACCACTGCTGAATGTTCAAGTAACGCAATGATGGTTTTCAGCGGTCTATTCACACTCGAACCCGTGCTGTTCACGGTCTAGCGACTCAACACTGGTGAGTTCTTCTTTTTCCAGTTCAGACAATACAAACCTCAGAAACCATTGCAATCTACACTACAGAATGTTTCATTCATTCACGCGAATCTAGAATTCATCTTGTTCTCCACTCCCAGCAGGTTTTCGTTTCACCACCTGTGAATGTCCAAGCAACCCAAGGCTGGTTTCAGCTGCGTGTTAACACTCGCAGCCGTGCTGTTCAATTGGCTATCCAGTGAACGCTGGTTAGCTCTTGATTTTCCTTCCACACACCGAGCCTTCAGAAATCATTCTTATCTCCACTTCAGAATGTTCCATTCGTTCCCTGCGAATCTGGAATTCCTCTGACTCTCCACACCAGGCAGATTTTCCTAACAACACTGGTGAATGACCAGGTAATCCAATGCTGGTTTTCAGCGGCTGTTCACACTCACAGCCTTGCTGTTCAATTGGCAATCCAGTCAAACCTAGTCAGCTCTTCATTTTCCTGTCCACACAACCCAGCGTTCAGAAATCATTGGAATCTCTACTACAGAAATTTCCATTCATTCACTGTGAATCTGGAAATAATCTGAATCTGCATTCCAGGAAGGCTTTCGTTACACCACTGATGAATGTCCAAGTAATGCAATGCTGCTTCTTAGTGGTCTGTTCACACTCGAAACCGTGCTGTTCACTGGCTATCCACTCAACATTGGTCAGCTCTTCAATATCCTGTCCAGACTATCCAGATTTCTAAATCTTGGCAATCTCCACTACAGAATGTTCCATTCAATCACGCGAATCTGGAATTCATCAGAGTCTCCACTCCCGGCAGGTTTTCGTGACACCACTGGTATATGTCCAAGGAAGCCAATGCTGGTTTTAAGCCGCCTGCTTATACTCTCAGCCGTGCTGTTCAATTTGCTATCCACCCAACCCTATTCAGCTCTACATTTTCCTGTCCTCATAACCCAACCTTCAGAAATAATTGGTATCTCCTCCACAGAATGTTCCGTTCATTCACTGCGAATCTTAAATTCATCTGACTCTCAACTCCCGGCGGGTTATCGTTACACCACTTGTGAATGTCCAAGTAAGCCAATGCTGGTTTTCAGTGGCCTGTTCATACTAAGAGACGTGCTGTTCATTTGGCTATCCACTCCACCCTGTTCAGCTCTACATTTTCGTGTCCACAAAACCCAGCCTTCAGAAATCATTGGAATCACCACTAGAGAATGTTCCATTCATTCACTGCGAATCTGGAATTCATCTGAACCTCCACTCCCGGCAGGTTTTCGTTACACCACTGGTGAATGTCCAAGTAACTCAATACTGGTTTTCAGAGGCATGTTCAACTCGCAGAAGTGCTGTTCAATGGGCTATCCACTCAATACTGGTCAGCTCTTCATTTTCCTCTCCACACAAACCAGCCTTCAGAAATCATTGGGATCTCCACTACAGACTGTTCCATTCATTCACTGCGATTCTGCAATTCATCTGACTCTCCGCTCCAGGCAGGTTTTCATTACAGCACTGGTGAATGACCAAGTAATCCAATGCTGGTTTTCAGCCGCCTTTTCACACTCGCAGTGTGCTGTTCAATTGTCTAGCCACTCAAACCTGGTCAGCCTTTCATTTTCTTTTCCACAATATCAGACTTCAGAAATCATTGGAATCGCCAGTACAGAATGTTCCATTCATTCACTGCCAATCTGGAATTCATCTGAATCTGCACTCCAGGTAGGCTTTCATTACACCACTTATGAATGTCCAAGTAACACAATGCTGGTTTTCAGCGGTCTGTTCACACTCTAAGCCCTGCTTTTTACTGGGTATCCACACAACTGTGGTCAGCTCTTCATTTTCATGTCCAAACAATCCAGACTTGAGAAATCATTGCAATCTCCAGTACAGAATGTTCCATTCATTCACTGCGAATCTGGAATTCAACTGAATCTCCACTACCTGCAGATTTATCTTACACCACTTGTGAATGTCCAAGTAAAACAATGCTGGTTTTCAGAGGCCTGTTCATATTCGCAGTCGTGCTGTTCAATTGGCTATCCACTCAACCTGTTTTGCTCCTCATTTTCCTGTGCACACAACCCAGACTTCAGAAATCATTGTAATCTCCACTACAGGATGTTCCATTCATTCACTGGGAATCTGGAATTCATCTGAATCTGCACTCCACGCAGGCTTTCGTTACACCACTGCTGAAAGTCGAAGTAATGCAATACTGGTTTTCAGTGGTCTGTTCACATTCGAAGCCGAGGCTTTTTACAGGCTATCCACTCAACACTGGTCAGCTCTTCATTTTCGTGTCCCCACAATCCAGATTTCAGAAATCATTGCAATCTCCACTACAGAATGTTCCATTCATTCACTGCGAGTCTGGAGTTTATCTGATTCTCCACTCCCGCCTGGTTAACATTACACCACTTGTGAATGTCCAAGTAAGCCAATGCTGGTTTTCAGAGGCCTGTTCATACTCGCAGCCGTGCTGTTTAATTGACAATTCACTCCACCCTGTTCAGCTCTTCATTGTCCCACCACACTACCAGCCTTCAGAAATCTTTGTTATCTCCACTACAGAATGTTCCATTCATTCACTGCGAATCTGGAATTCATCTGACTCTCAACTCCACGCAGGTTTTCATTACACCACTGTTGAATGTCCAAGTAACCCAATGCTGGCTTTCAGCGGCCTGTTCATATTCGCAGCCCTGCTGTTTACTTGGCTATCGATTCAAGCCTGGTCAGCTCTTCATTTTCCTGTCCACACAACACAGGCTTCAGAAATCATTGGAATCTCCTCTACAGAATGTTCCATTCTTTCACTGCGAATGTGGAATTCAACTGACTCTCCACTCCATGCAGGTTTTCCTTACACCACTGATGAATGTCCAAGTAACCCAATGCTGGTTTTCAGCTGCATGTTCACACTCGCAGCCATGCTATACAATTGGCTTTCCACTAAATCCTGATTAGTTCTTGATTTTCCTTCCACACGACCCAGCCTTCAGAAATCATTGGAATTCTCCACTAGAGAATGTTCCATTCATTCACTGCGAATCTGGAATTCCTCTGAACCTCCACTCCCGGCAGGTTTTCGTTACACCACTGTTGAATGTCCAAGTAACCCAATGTTTTAAGTGTTTTCTTCACAAGCGCAGTGGTGCTGTTCAATTGGCTATCCACTCAACCCTGGCCAGCTCTACATTTTCCTGTCCACACCACAGAGACTGGAGAAATCATTGTTATCTCCACTACAGAATGTTCCATTCATTCACAGCGAATCTGGAATTCATCTGAATCTCCACTCCCGGCAGGTTTTCGTGACACCACTGGTAAATATCCAAGTAAACCAATGCTGGTTTTAAGTGGCCTGCTCATACTCTCAGCCGTGCTGTTCAATTTGCTATCCACTCAACCCTCTTCAGCTCCATTTTCCTATCCACATAACCCAAACTTCAGAAACAATTGGTATCTCCTCCACAGAATGTTCCATTCATTGACTGCAAATCTGAAATTCATCTAATTCTCAACTCCCGTCAGGTTTTCGTTACACCACTTGTGAATGTCCAATTAAGCCAAAGCTGGTTTTCAGTGGCCTGTTCTTACTACGAGACGTGCTGTTCATTTGGCTATCCATTCCACCCTGTTCAGCTCTACATTTTCGTGTCCACAAAACCCAGCCTTCAGAAATCATTGGAATCACCACTAGAGAATGTTCCATTCATTCACTGCGAATCTGGAATTCATCTGAATCTCCACTCCCGGCAGGTTTTCATTGCACCACTGCTGAATGTTCAAGTAACGCAATGATGGTTTTCAGCGGTCTATTCACACTCGAACCCGTGCTGTTCACGGTCTAGCGACTCAACACTGGTGAGTTCTTCTTTTTCCAGTTCAGACAATACAAACCTCAGAAACCATTGCAATCTACACTACAGAATGTTTCATTCATTCACGCGAATCTTGAATTCATCTTGTTCTCCACTCCCAGCAGGTTTTCGTTTCACCACTGGTGAATGTCCAAGCAACCCAAGGCTGGTTTCAGCTGCGTGTTAACACTCGCAGCCGTGCTGTTCAATTGGCTATCCAGTGAACGCTGGTTAGCTCTTGATTTTCCTTCCACACACCGAGCCTTCAGAAATCATTCTTATCTCCACTTCAGAATGTTCCATTCGTTCCCTGCGAATCTGGAATTCCTCTGACCCTCCACACCAGGCAGATTTTCCTAACAACACTGGTGAATGACCAGGTAATCCAATGCTGGTTTTCAGCGGCTGTTCACACTCACAGCCTTGCTGTTCAATTGGCAATCCAGTCAAACCTAGTCAGCTCTTCATTTTCCTGTCCACACAACCCAGCGTTCAGAAATCATTGGAATCTCTACTACAGAAATTTCCATTCATTCACTGTGAATCTGGAAATAATCTGAATCTGCATTCCAGGAAGGCTTTCGTTACACCACTGATGAATGTCCAAGTAATGCAATGCTGCTTCTTAGTGGTCTGTTCACACTCGAAACCGTGCTGTTCATTGGCTATCCACTCAATATCGGTCAGCTCTTCAATATCCTGTACAGACTATCCAGATTTCTAAATGTTGGCAATCACCACTACAGAACGTTCCATTCAATCACGCGAATCTGGAATTCATCAGAGTCTCCACTCCTGGAAGGTTTTCGTGACACCACTAGTATATGTCCAAGGAAGCCAATGCTGGTTTTAAGCCGCCTGCTTATACTCTCAGCCGTGCTGTTCAATTTGCTGACCACCCAACCCTATTCAGCTCTACATTTTCCTGTCCTCATAACCCAACCTTCAGAAATAATTGGTATCTCCTCCACAGAATGTTCCGTTCATTCACTGCGAATCTTAAATTCATCTGACTCTCAACTCCCGGCGGGTTATCGTTACACCACTTGTGAATGTCCAAGTAAGCCAATGCTGGTTTTCAGTGGCCTGTTCATACTAAGAGACGTGCTGTTCATTTGGCTATCCACTCCACCCTGTTCAGCTCTACATTTTCGTGTCCACAAAACCCAGCCTTCAGAAATCATTGGAATCACCACTAGAGAATGTTCCATTCATTCACTGCGAATCTGGAATTCATCTGAACCTCCACTCCCGGCAGGTTTTCGTTACACCACTGGTGAATGTCCAAGTAACTCAATACTGGTTTTCAGAGGCATGTTCAACTCGCAGAAGTGCTGTTCAATGGGCTATCCACTCAATACTGGTCAGCTCTTCATTTTCCTCTCCACACAAACCAGCCTTCAGAAATCATTGGGATCTCCACTACAGACTGTTCCATTCATTCACTGCGATTCTGCAATTCATCTGACTCTCCGCTCCAGGCAGGTTTTCATTACAGCACTGGTGAATGACCAAGTAATCCAATGCTGGTTTTCAGCCGCCTTTTCACACTCGCAGTGTGCTGTTCAATTGTCTATCCACTCAAACCTGGTCAGCCTTTCATTTTCTTTTCCACAATATCAGACTTCAGAAATCATTGGAATCGCCAGTACAGAATGTTCCATTCATTCACTGCCAATCTGGAATTCATCTGAATCTGCACTCCAGGTAGGCTTTCATTACACCACTTATGAATGTCCAAGTAACACAATGCTGGTTTTCAGCGGTCTGTTCACACTCTAAGCCCTGCTTTTTACTGGGTATCCACACAACTGTGGTCAGCTCTTCATTTTCATGTCCAAACAATCCAGACTTGAGAAATCATTGCAATCTCCAGTACAGAATGTTCCATTCATTCACTGCGAATCTGGAATTCAACTGAATCTCCACTACCTGCAGATTTATCTTACACCACTTGTGAATGTCCAAGTAAAACAATGCTGGTTTTCAGAGGCCTGTTCATGTTCGCAGTCGTGCTGTTCAATTGGCTATCCACTCAACCTGTTTTGCTCCTCATTTTCCTGTGCACACAACCCAGCCTTCAGAAATCATTGTAATCTCCACTACAGGATGTTCCATTCATTCACTGGGAATCTGGAATTCATCTGAATCTGCACTCCACGCAGGCTTTCGTTACACCACTGCTGAAAGTCGAAGTAATGCAATACTGGTTTTCAGTGGTCTGTTCACATTCGAAGCCGAGGCTTTTTACAGGCTATCCACTCAACACTGGTCAGCTCTTCATTTTCGTGTCCCCACAATCCAGATTTCAGAAATCATTGCAATCTCCACTACAGAATGTTCCATTCATTCACTGCGAGTCTGGAGTTTATCTGATTCTCCACTCCCGCCTGGTTAACATTACACCACTTGTGAATGTCCAAGTAAGCCAATGCTGGTTTTCAGAGGCCTGTTCATACTCGCAGCCGTGCTGTTTAATTGACAATTCACTCCACCCTGTTCAGCTCTTCATTGTCCCACCACACTACCAGCCTTCAGAAATCTTTGTTATCTCCACTACAGAATGTTCCATTCATTCACTGCGAATCTGGAATTCATCTGACTCTCAACTCCACGCAGGTTTTCATTACACCACTGTTGAATGTCCAAGTAACCCAATGCTGGTTTTCAGCGGCCTGTTCATATTCGCAGCCCTGCTGTTTACTTGGCTATCGATTCAAGCCTGGTCAGCTCTTCATTTTCCTGTCCACACAACACAGGCTTCAGAAATCATTGGAATCTCCTCTACAGAATGTTCCATTCATTCACTGCGAATGTGGAATTCAACTGACTCTCCACTCCATGCAGGTTTTCCTTACACCACTGATGAATGTCCAAGTAACCCAATGCTGGTTTTCAGCTGCATGTTCACACTCGCAGCCATGCTATACAATTGGCTTTCCACTAAATCCTGATTAGTTCTTGATGTTCCTTCCACACGACCCAGCCTTCAGAAATCATTGGAATCTCCACTAGAGAATGTTCCATTCATTCACTGCGAATCTGGAATTCCTCTGAACCTCCACTCCCGGCAGGTTTTCGTTACACCACTGTTGAATGTCCAAGTAACCCAATGTTTTAAGTGTTTTCTTCACAAGCGCAGTGGTGCTGTTCAATTGGCTATCCACTCAACCCTGGCCAGCTCTACATTTTCCTGTCCACACCACAGAGACTGGAGAAATCATTGTTATCTCCACTACAGAATGTTCCATTCATTCACAGCGAATCTGGAATTCATCTGAATCTCCACTCCCGGCAGGTTTTCGTGACACCACTGGTAAATATCCAAGTAAGCCAATGCTGGTTTTAAGTGGCCTGCTCATACTCTCAGCCGTGCTGTTCAATTTGCTATCCACTCAACCCTCTTCAGCTCCATTTTCGTGTCCACATAACCCAAACTTCAGAAACAATTGGTATCTCCTCCACAGAATGTTCCATTCATTGACTGTAAATCTGAAATTCATCTAATTCTCAACTCCCGTCAGGTTTTCGTTACACCACTTGTGAATGTCCAATTAAGCCAAAGCTGGTTTTCAGTGGCCTGTTCTTACTACGAGACGTGCTGTTCATTTGGCTATCCATTCTACCCTGTTCAGCTCTACATTTTCGTGTCCACAAAACCCAGCCTTCAGAAATCATTGGAATCACCACTAGAGAATGTTCCATTCATTCACTGCGAATCTGGAATTCATCTGAATCTCCACTCCCGGCAGGTTTTCATTGCACCACTGCTGAATGTTCAAGTAACGCAATGATGGTTTTCAGCGGTCTATTCACACTCGAACCCGTGCTGTTCACGGTCTAGCGACTCAACACTGGTGAGTTCTTCTTTTTCCAGTTCAGACAATACAAACCTCAGAAACCATTGCACGCGAATCTTGAATTCATCTTGTTCTCCACTCCCAGCAGGTTTTCGTTTCACCACTGGTGAATGTCCAAGCAACCCAAGGCTGGTTTCAGCTGCGTGTTAACACACGCAGCCGTGCTGTTCAATTGGCTATCCAGTGAACGCTGGTTAGCTCTTGATTTTCCTTCCACACACCGAGCCTTCAGAAATCATTCTTATCTCCACTTCAGAATGTTCCATTCGTTCCCTGCGAATCTGGAATTCCTCTGACTCTCCACACCAGGCAGATTTTCCTAACAACACTGGTGAATGACCAGGTAATCCAATGCTGGTTTTCAGCGGCTGTTCACACTCACAGCCTTGCTGTTCAATTGGCAATCCAGTCAAACCTAGTCAGCTCTTCATTTCTTCATTTTCCTGTCCACACAACCCAGCGTTCAGAAATCATTGGAATCTCTACTACAGAAATTTCCATTCATTCACTGTGAATCTGGAAATAATCTGAATCTGCATTCCAGGAAGGCTTTCGTTACACCACTGATGAATGTCCAAGTAATGCAATGCTGCTTCTTAGTGGTCTGTTCACACTCGAAACCGTGCTGTTCATTGGCTATCCACTCAATATCGGTCAGCTCTTCAATATCCTGTCCAGACTATCCAGATTTCTAAATGTTGGCAATCACCACTACAGAATGTTCCATTCAGTCACGCGAATCTGGAATTCATCAGAGTCTCCACTCCTGGAAGGTTTTCGTGACACCACTGGTAAATGTCCAAGGAAGACAATGCTGGTTTTAAGCCGCCTGCTAACACACTCAGCCGTGCTGTTCAATTTGCTATCCACCCAACCCTATTCAGCTCTACATTTTCCTGTCCTCATAACCCAACCTTCAGAAATAATTGGTATCTCCTCCACAGAATGTTCCGTTCATTCACTGCGAATCTTAAATTCATCTGACTCTCAACTCCCGGCGGGTTATCGTTACACCACTTGTGAATGTCCAAGTAAGCCAATGCTGGTTTTCAGTGGCCTGTTCATACTAAGAGACGTGCTGTTCATTTGGCTATCCACTCCACCCTGTTCAGCTCTACATTTTCGTGTCCACAAAACCCAGCCTTCAGAAATCATTGGAATCACCACTAGAGAATGTTCCATTCATTCACTGCGAATCTGGAATTCATCTGAACCTCCACTCCTGGCAGGTTTTCGTTACGCCACTGGTGAATGTCCAAGTAACTCAATACTGGTTTTCAGAGGCATGTTCAACTCGCAGAAGTGCTGTTCAATGGGCTATCCACTCAATATTGGTCAGCTCTTCATTTTCCTCTCCACACAAACCAGCCTTCAGAAATCATTGGGATCTCCACTACAGACTGTTCCATTCATTCACTGCGATTCTGCAATTCATCTGACTCTCCGCTCCAGGCAGGTTTTCATTACAGCACTGGTGAATGACCAAGTAATCCAATGCTGGTTTTCAGCCGCCTTTTCACACTCGCAGTGTGCTGTTCAATTGTCTATCCACTCAAACCTGGTCAGCCTTTCATTTTCTTTTCCACAATATCAGACTTCAGAAATCATTGGAATCGCCAGTACAGAATGTTCCATTCATTCACTGCCAATCTGGAATTCATCTGAATCTGCACTCCAGGTAGGCTTTCATTACACCACTTATGAATGTCCAAGTAACACAATGCTGGTTTTCAGCGGTCTGTTCACACTCTAAGCCCTGCTTTTTACTGGGTATCCACACAACTGTGGTCAGCTCTTCATTTTCATGTCCAAACAATCCAGACTTGAGAAATCATTGCAATCTCCAGTACAGAATGTTCCATTCATTCACTGCGAATCTGGAATTCAACTGAATCTCCACTACCTGCAGATTTATCTTACACCACTTGTGAATGTCCAAGTAAAACAATGCTGGTTTTCAGAGGCCTGTTCATGTTCGCAGTCGTGCTGTTCAATTGGCTATCCACTCAACCTGTTTTGCTCCTCATTTTCCTGTGCACACAACCCAGCCTTCAGAAATCATTGTAATCTCCACTACAGGATGTTCCATTCATTCACTGGGAATCTGGAATTCATCTGAATCTGCACTCCACGCAGGCTTTCGTTACACCACTGCTGAAAGTCGAAGTAATGCAATACTGGTTTTCAGTGGTCTGTTCACATTCGAAGCCGAGGCTTTTTACAGGCTATCCACTCAACACTGGTCAGCTCTTCATTTTCGTGTCCCCACAATCCAGATTTCAGAAATCATTGCAATCTCCACTACAGAATGTTCCATTCATTCACTGCGAGTCTGGAGTTTATCTGATTCTCCACTCCCGCCTGGTTAACATTACACCACTTGTGAATGTCCAAGTAAGCCAATGCTGGTTTTCAGAGGCCTGTTCATACTCGCAGCCGTGCTGTTTAATTGACAATTCACTCCACCCTGTTCAGCTCTTCATTGTCCCACCACACTACCAGCCTTCAGAAATCTTTGTTATCTCCACTACAGAATGTTCCATTCATTCACTGCGAATCTGGAATTCATCTGACTCTCAACTCCACGCAGGTTTTCATTACACCACTGTTGAATGTCCAAGTAACCCAATGCTGGTTTTCAGCGGCCTGTTCATATTCGCAGCCCTGCTGTTTACTTGGCTATCGATTCAAGCCTGGTCAGCTCTTCATTTTCCTGTCCACACAACACAGGCTTCAGAAATCATTGGAATCTCCTCTACAGAATGTTCCATTCATTCACTGCGAATGTGGAATTCAACTGACTCTCCACTCCATGCAGGTTTTCCTTACACCACTGATGAATGTCCAAGTAACCCAATGCTGCTTTTCAGCTGCATGTTCACACTCGCAGCCATGCTATACAATTGGCTTTCCACTAAATCCTGATTAGTTCTTGATTTTCCTTCCACACGACCCAGCCTTCAGAAATCATTGGAATCTCCACTAGAGAATGTTCCATTCATTCACTGCGAATCTGGAATTCCTCTGAACCTCCACTCCCGGCAGGTTTTCGTTACACCACTGTTGAATGTCCAAGTAACCCAATGTTTTAAGTGTTTTCTTCACAAGCGCAGTGGTGCTGTTCAATTGGCTATCCACTCAACCCTGGCCAGCTCTACATTTTCCTGTCCACACCACAGAGACTGGAGAAATCATTGTTATCTCCACTACAGAATGTCCCATTCATTCACAGCGAATCTGGAATTCATCTGAATCTCCACTCCCGGCAGGTTTTCGTGACACCACTGGTAAATATCCAAGTAAGCCAATGCTGGTTTTAAGTGGCCTGCTCATACTCTCAGCCGTGCTGTTCAATTTGCTATCCACTCAACCCTCTTCAGCTCCATTTTCCTGTCCACATAACCCAAACTTCAGAAACAATTGGTATCTCCTCCACAGAATGTTCCATTCATTGACTGCAAATCTGAAATTCATCTAATTCTCAACTCCCGTCAGGTTTTCGTTACACCACTTGTGAATGTCCAATTAAGCCAAAGCTGGTTTTCAGTGGCCTGTTCTTACTACGAGACGTGCTGTTCATTTGGCTATCCATTCCACCCTGTTCAGCTCTACATTTTCGTGTCCACAAAACCCAGCCTTCAGAAATCATTGGAATCACCACTAGAGAATGTTCCATTCATTCACTGCGAATCTGGAATTCATCTGAATCTCCACTCCCGGCAGGTTTTCATTGCACCACTGCTGAATGTTCAAGTAACGCAATGATGGTTTTCAGCGGTCTATTCACACTCGAACCCGTGCTGTTCACGGTCTAGCGACTCAACACTGGTGAGTTCTTCTTTTTCCAGTTCAGACAATACAAACCTCAGAAACCATTGCAATCTACACTACAGAATGTTTCATTCATTCACGCGAATCTTGAATTCATCTTGTTCTCCACTCCCAGCAGGTTTTCGTTTCACCACTGGTGAATGTCCAAGCAACCCAAGGCTGGTTTCAGCTGCGTGTTAACACTCGCAGCCGTGCTGTTCAATTGGCTATCCAGTGAACGCTGGTTAGCTCTTGATTTTCCTTCCACACACCGAGCCTTCAGAAATCATTCTTATCTCCACTTCAGAATGTTCCATTCGTTCCCTGCGAATCTGGAATTCCTCTGACTCTCCACACCAGGCAGATTTTCCTAACAACACTGGTGAATGACCAGGTAATCCAATGCTGGTTTTCAGTGGCTGTTCACACTCACAGCCTTGCTGTTCAATTGGCAATCCAGTCAAACCTAGTCAGCTCTTCATTTTCCTGTCCACACAACCCAGCGTTCAGAAATCATTGGAATCTCTACTACAGAAATTTCCATTCATTCACTGTGAATCTGGAAATAATCTGAATCTGCATTCCAGGAAGGCTTTCGTTACACCACTGATGAATTTCCAAGTAATGCAATGCTGCTTCTTAGTGGTCTGTTCACACTCGAAACCGTGCTGTTCATTGGCTATCCACTCAATATCGGTCAGCTCTTCAATATCCTGTCCAGACTATCCAGATTTCTAAATGTTGGCAATCACCACTACAGAATGTTCCATTCAGTCACGCGAATCTGGAATTCATCAGAGTCTCCACTCCTGGAAGGTTTTCGTGACACCACTGGTAAATGTCCAAGGAAGACAATGCTGGTTTTAAGCTGCCTGCTAACACACTCAGCCGTGCTGTTCAATTTGCTATCCACCCAACCCTATTCAGCTCTACATTTTCCTGTCCTCATAACCCAACCTTCAGAAATAATTGGTATCTCCTCCACAGAATGTTCCGTTCATTCACTGCGAATCTTAAATTCATCTGACTCTCAACTCCCGGCGGGTTATCGTTACACCACTTGTGAATGTCCAAGTAAGCCAATGCTGGTTTTCAGTGGCCTGTTCATACTAAGAGACGTGCTGTTCATTTGGCTATCCACTCCACCCTGTTCAGCTCTACATTTTCGTGTCCACAAAACCCAGCCTTCAGAAATCATTGGAATCACCACTAGAGAATGTTCCATTCATTCACTGCGAATCTGGAATTCATCTGAACCTCCACTCCTGGCAGGTTTTCGTTACGCCACTGGTGAATGTCCAAGTAACTCAATACTGGTTTTCAGAGGCATGTTCAACTCGCAGAAGTGCTGTTCAATGGGCTATCCACTCAATATTGGTCAGCTCTTCATTTTCCTCTCCACACAAACCAGCCTTCAGAAATCATTGGGATCTCCACTACAGACTGTTCCATTCATTCACTGCGATTCTGCAATTCATCTGACTCTCCGCTCCAGGCAGGTTTTCATTACAGCACTGGTGAATGACCAAGTAATCCAATGCTGGTTTTCAGCCGCCTTTTCACACTCGCAGTGTGCTGTTCAATTGTCTATCCACTCAAACCTGGTCAGCCTTTCATTTTCTTTTCCACAATATCAGACTTCAGAAATCATTGGAATCGCCAGTACAGAATGTTCCATTCATTCACTGCCAATCTGGAATTCATCTGAATCTGCACTCCAGGTAGGCTTTCATTACACCACTTATGAATGTCCAAGTAACACAATGCTGGTTTTCAGCGGTCTGTTCACACTCTAAGCCCTGCTTTTTACTGGGTATCCACACAACTGTGGTCAGCTCTTCATTTTCATGTCCAAACAATCCAGACTTGAGAAATCATTGCAATCTCCAGTACAGAATGTTCCATTCATTCACTGCGAATCTGGAATTCAACTGAATCTCCACTACCTGCAGATTTATCTTACACCACTTGTGAATGTCCAAGTAAAACAATGCTGGTTTTCAGAGGCCTGTTCATGTTCGCAGTCGTGCTGTTCAATTGGCTATCCACTCAACCTGTTTTGCTCCTCATTTTCCTGTGCACACAACCCAGCCTTCAGAAATCATTGTAATCTCCACTACAGGATGTTCCATTCATTCACTGGGAATCTGGAATTCATCTGAATCTGCACTCCACGCAGGCTTTCGTTACACCACTGCTGAAAGTCGAAGTAATGCAATACTGGTTTTCAGTGGTCTGTTCACATTCGAAGCCGAGGCTTTTTACAGGCTATCCACTCAACACTGGTCAGCTCTTCATTTTCGTGTCCCCACAATCCAGATTTCAGAAATCATTGCAATCTCCACTACAGAATGTTCCATTCATTCACTGCGAGTCTGGAGTTTATCTGATTCTCCACTCCCGCCTGGTTAACATTACACCACTTGTGAATGTCCAAGTAAGCCAATGCTGGTTTTCAGAGGCCTGTTCATACTCGCAGCCGTGCTGTTTAATTGACAATTCACTCCACCCTGTTCAGCTCTTCATTGTCCCACCACACTACCAGCCTTCAGAAATCTTTGTTATCTCCACTACAGAATGTTCCATTCATTCACTGCGAATCTGGAATTCATCTGACTCTCAACTCCACGCAGGTTTTCATTACACCACTGTTGAATGTCCAAGTAACCCAATGCTGGTTTTCAGCGGCCTGTTCATATTCGCAGCCCTGCTGTTTACTTGGCTATCGATTCAAGCCTGGTCAGCTCTTCATTTTCCTGTCCACACAACACAGGCTTCAGAAATCATTGGAATCTCCTCTACAGAATGTTCCATTCATTCACTGCGAATGTGGAATTCAACTGACTCTCCACTCCATGCAGGTTTTCCTTACACCACTGATGAATGTCCAAGTAACCCAATGCTGCTTTTCAGCTGCATGTTCACACTCGCAGCCATGCTATACAATTGGCTTTCCACTAAATCCTGATTAGTTCTTGATTTTCCTTCCACACGACCCAGCCTTCAGAAATCATTGGAATCTCCACTAGAGAATGTTCCATTCATTCACTGCGAATCTGGAATTCCTCTGAACCTCCACTCCCGGCAGGTTTTCGTTACACCACTGTTGAATGTCCAAGTAACCCAATGTTTTAAGTGTTTTCTTCACAAGCGCAGTGGTGCTGTTCAATTGGCTATCCACTCAACCCTGGCCAGCTCTACATTTTCCTGTCCACACCACAGAGACTGGAGAAATCATTGTTATCTCCACTACAGAATGTCCCATTCATTCATAGCGAATCTGGAATTCATCTGAATCTCCACTCCCGGCAGGTTTTCGTGACACCACTGGTAAATATCCAAGTAAGCCAATGCTGGTTTTAAATGGCCTGCTCATACTCTCAGCCGTGCTGTTCAATTTGCTATCCACTCAACCCTCTTCAGCTCCATTTTCCTGTCCACATAACCCAAACTTCAGAAACAATTGGTATCTCCTCCACAGAATGTTCCATTCATTGACTGCAAATCTGAAATTCATCTAATTCTCAACTCCCGTCAGGTTTTCGTTACACCACTTGTGAATGTCCAATTAAGCCAAAGCTGGTTTTCAGTGGCCTGTTCTTACTACGAGACGTGCTGTTCATTTGGCTATCCATTCCACCCTGTTCAGCTCTACATTTTCGTGTCCACAAAACCCAGCCTTCAGAAATCATTGGAATCACCACTAGAGAATGTTCCATTCATTCACTGCGAATCTGGAATTCATCTGAATCTCCACTCCCGGCAGGTTTTCATTGCACCACTGCTGAATGTTCAAGTAACGCAATGATGGTTTTCAGCGGTCTATTCACACTCGAACCCGTGCTGTTCACGGTCTAGCGACTCAACACTGGTGAGTTCTTCTTTTTCCAGTTCAGACAATACAAACCTCAGAAACCATTGCAATCTACACTACAGAATGTTTCATTCATTCACGCGAATCTTGAATTCATCTTGTTCTCCACTCCCAGCAGGTTTTCGTTTCACCACTGGTGAATGTCCAAGCAACCCAAGGCTGGTTTCAGCTGCGTGTTAACACTCGCAGCCGTGCTGTTCAATTGGCTATCCAGTGAACGCTGGTTAGCTCTTGATTTTCCTTCCACACACCGAGCCTTCAGAAATCATTCTTATCTCCACTTCAGAATGTTCCATTCGTTCCCTGCGAATCTGGAATTCCTCTGACTCTCCACACCAGGCAGATTTTCCTAACAACACTGGTGAATGACCAGGTAATCCAATGCTGGTTTTCAGTGGCTGTTCACACTCACAGCCTTGCTGTTCAATTGGCAATCCAGTCAAACCTAGTCAGCTCTTCATTTTCCTGTCCACACAACCCAGCGTTCAGAAATCATTGGAATCTCTACTACAAAAATTTCCATTCATTCACTGTGAATCTGGAAATAATCTGAATCTGCATTCCAGGAAGGCTTTCGTTACACCACTGATGAATTTCCAAGTAATGCAATGCTGCTTCTTAGTGGTCTGTTCACACTCGAAACCGTGCTGTTCATTGGCTATCCACTCAATATCGGTCAGCTCTTCAATATCCTGTCCAGACTATCCAGATTTCTAAATGTTGGCAATCACCACTACAGAATGTTCCATTCAGTCACGCGAATCTGGAATTCATCAGAGTCTCCACTCCTGGAAGGTTTTCGTGACACCACTGGTAAATGTCCAAGGAAGACAATGCTGGTTTTAAGCCGCCTGCTAACACACTCAGCCGTGCTGTTCAATTTGCTATCCACCCAACCCTATTCAGCTCTACATTTTCCTGTCCTCATAACCCAACCTTCAGAAATAATTGGTATCTCCTCCACAGAATGTTCCGTTCATTCACTGCGAATCTTAAATTCATCTGACTCTCAACTCCCGGCGGGTTATCGTTACACCACTTGTGAATGTCCAAGTAAGCCAATGCTGGTTTTCAGTGGCCTGTTCATACTAAGAGACGTGCTGTTCATTTGGCTATCCACTCCACCCTGTTCAGCTCTACATTTTCGTGTCCACAAAACCCAGCCTTCAGAAATCATTGGAATCACCACTAGAGAATGTTCCATTCATTCACTGCGAATCTGGAATTCATCTGAACCTCCACTCCTGGCAGGTTTTCGTTACGCCACTGGTGAATGTCCAAGTAACTCAATACTGGTTTTCAGAGGCATGTTCAACTCGCAGAAGTGCTGTTCAATGGGCTATCCACTCAATATTGGTCAGCTCTTCATTTTCCTCTCCACACAAACCAGCCTTCAGAAATCATTGGGATCTCCACTACAGACTGTTCCATTCATTCACTGCGATTCTGCAATTCATCTGACTCTCCACTCCAGGCAGGTTTTCATTACAGCACTGGTGAATGACCAAGTAATCCAATGCTGGTTTTCAGCCGCCTTTTCACACTCGCAGTGTGCTGTTCAATTGTCTATCCACTCAAACCTGGTCAGCCTTTCATTTTCTTTTCCACAATATCAGACTTCAGAAATCATTGGAATCGCCAGTACAGAATGTTCCATTCATTCACTGCCAATCTGGAATTCATCTGAATCTGCACTCCAGGTAGGCTTTCATTACACCACTTATGAATGTCCAAGTAACACAATGCTGGTTTTCAGCGGTCTGTTCACACTCTAAGCCCTGCTTTTTACTGGGTATCCACACAACTGTGGTCAGCTCTTCATTTTCATGTCCAAACAATCCAGACTTGAGAAATCATTGCAATCTCCAGTACAGAATGTTCCATTCATTCACTGCGAATCTGGAATTCAACTGAATCTCCACTACCTGCAGATTTATCTTACACCACTTGTGAATGTCCAAGTAAAACAATGCTGGTTTTCAGAGGCCTGTTCATGTTCGCAGTCGTGCTGTTCAATTGGCTATCCACTCAACCTGTTTTGCTCCTCATTTTCCTGTGCACACAACCCAGCCTTCAGAAATCATTGTAATCTCCACTACAGGATGTTCCATTCATTCACTGGGAATCTGGAATTCATCTGAATCTGCACTCCACGCAGGCTTTCGTTACACCACTGCTGAAAGTCGAAGTAATGCAATACTGGTTTTCAGTGGTCTGTTCACATTCGAAGCCGAGGCTTTTTACAGGCTATCCACTCAACACTGGTCAGCTCTTCATTTTCGTGTCCCCACAATCCAGATTTCAGAAATCATTGCAATCTCCACTACAGAATGTTCCATTCATTCACTGCGAGTCTGGAGTTTATCTGATTCTCCACTCCCGCCTGGTTAACATTACACCACTTGTGAATGTCCAAGTAAGCCAATGCTGGTTTTCAGAGGCCTGTTCATACTCGCAGCCGTGCTGTTTAATTGACAATTCACTCCACCCTGTTCAGCTCTTCATTGTCCCACCACACTACCAGCCTTCAGAAATCTTTGTTATCTCCACTACAGAATGTTCCATTCATTCACTGCGAATCTGGAATTCATCTGACTCTCAACTCCACGCAGGTTTTCATTACACCACTGTTGAATGTCCAAGTAACCCAATGCTGGTTTTCAGCGGCCTGTTCATATTCGCAGCCCTGCTGTTTACTTGGCTATCGATTCAAGCCTGGTCAGCTCTTCATTTTCCTGTCCACACAACACAGGCTTCAGAAATCATTGGAATCTCCTCTACAGAATGTTCCATTCATTCACTGCGAATGTGGAATTCAACTGACTCTCCACTCCATGCAGGTTTTCCTTACACCACTGATGAATGTCCAAGTAACCCAATGCTGCTTTTCAGCTGCATGTTCACACTCGCAGCCATGCTATACAATTGGCTTTCCACTAAATCCTGATTAGTTCTTGATTTTCCTTCCACACGACCCAGCCTTCAGAAATCATTGGAATCTCCACTAGAGAATGTTCCATTCATTCACTGCGAATCTGGAATTCCTCTGAACCTCCACTCCCGGCAGGTTTTCGTTACACCACTGTTGAATGTCCAAGTAACCCAATGTTTTAAGTGTTTTCTTCACAAGCGCAGTGGTGCTGTTCAATTGGCTATCCACTCAACCCTGGCCAGCTCTACATTTTCCTGTCCACACCACAGAGACTGGAGAAATCATTGTTATCTCCACTACAGAATGTTCCATTCATTCACAGCGAATCTGGAATTCATCTGAATCTCCACTCCCGGCAGGTTTTCGTGACACCACTGGTAAATATCCAAGTAAGCCAATGCTGGTTTTAAGTGGCCTGCTCATACTCTCAGCCGTGCTGTTCAATTTGCTATCCACTCAACCCTCTTCAGCTCCATTTTCCTGTCCACATAACCCAAACTTCAGAAACAATTGGTATCTCCTCCACAGAATGTTCCATTCATTGACTGCAAATCTGAAATTCATCTAATTCTCAACTCCCGTCAGGTTTTCGTTACACCACTTGTGAATGTCCAATTAAGCCAAAGCTGGTTTTCAGTGGCCTGTTCTTACTACGAGACGTGCTGTTCATTTGGCTATCCATTCCACCCTGTTCAGCTCTACATTTTCGTGTCCACAAAACCCAGCCTTCAGAAATCATTGGAATCACCACTAGAGAATGTTCCATGCATTCACTGCGAATCTGAAATTCATCTGAATCTCCACTCCCGGCAGGTTTTCATTGCACCACTGCTGAATGTTCAAGTAACGCAATGATGGTTTTCAGCGGTCTATTCACACTCGAACCCGTGCTGTTCACGGTCTAGCGACTCAACACTGGTGAGTTCTTCTTTTTCCAGTTCAGACAATACAAACCCCAGAAACCATTGCAATCTACACTACAGAATGTTTCATTCATTCACGCGAATCTTGAATTCATCTTGTTCTCCACTCCCAGCAGGTTTTCGTTTCACCACTGGTGAATGTCCAAGCAACCCAAGGCTGGTTTCAGCTGCGTGTTAACACTCGCAGCCGTGCTGTTCAATTGGCTATCCAGTGAACGCTGGTTAGCTCTTGATTTTCCTTCCACACACCGAGCCTTCAGAAATCATTCTTATCTCCACTTCAGAATGTTCCATTCGTTCCCTGCGAATCTGGAATTCCTCTGACTCTCCACACCAGGCAGATTTTCCTAACAACACTGGTGAATGACCAGGTAATCCAATGCTGGTTTTCAGCGGCTGTTCACACTCACAGCCTTGCTGTTCAATTGGCAATCCAGTCAAACCTAGTCAGCTCTTCATTTTCCTGTCCACACAACCCAGCGTTCAGAAATCATTGGAATCTCTACTACAGAAATTTCCATTCATTCACTGTGAATCTGGAAATAATCTGAATCTGCATTCCAGGAAGTCTTTCGTTACACCACTAATGAATGTCCAAGTAATGCAATGCTGCTTCTTAGTGGTCTGTTCACACTCGAAACCGTGCTGTTCATTGGCTATCCACTCAATATCGGTCAGCTCTTCAATATCCTGTCCAGACTATCCAGATTTCTAAATGTTGGCAATCACCACTACAGAATGTTCCATTCAATCACGCGAATCTGGAATTCATCAGAGTCTCCACTCCTGGAAGGTTTTCGTGACACCACTGGTAAATGTCCAAGGAAGACAATGCTGGTTTTAAGCCGCCTGCTAACACACACAGCCGTGCTGTTCAATTTGCTATCCACCCAACCCTATTCAGCTCTACATTTTCCTGTCCTCATAACCCAACCTTCAGAAATAATTGGTATCTCCTCCACAGAATGTTCCGTTCATTCACTGCGAATCTTAAATTCACCTGACTCTCAACTCCCGGCGGGTTATCGTTACACCACTTGTGAATGTCCAAGTAAGCCAATGCTGGTTTTCAGTGGCCTGTTCATACTAAGAGACGTGCTGTTCATTTGGCTATCCACTCCACCCTGTTCAGCTCTACATTTTCGTGTCCACAAAACCCAGCCTTCAGAAATCATTGGAATCACCACTAGAGAATGTTCCATTCATTCACTGCGAATCTGGAATTCATCTGAACCTCCACTCCTGGCAGGTTTTCGTTACGCCACTGGTGAATGTCCAAGAAACTCAATACTGGTTTTCAGAGGCATGTTCAACTCGCAGAAGTGCTGTTCAATGGGCTATGCACTCAATATTGGTCAGCTCTTCATTTTCCTCTCCACACAAACCACCCTTCAGAAATCATTGGGATCTCCACTACAGACTGTTCCATTCATTCACTGCGATTCTGCAATTCATCTGACTCTCCGCTCCAGGCAGGTTTTCATTACAGCACTGGTGAATGACCAAGTAATCCAATGCTGGTTTTCAGCCGCCTTTTCACACTCGCAGTGTGCTGTTCAATTGTCTATCCACTCAAACCTGGTCAGCCTTTCATTTTCTTTTCCACAATATCAGACTTCAGAAATCATTGGAATCGCCAGTACAGAATGTTCCATTCATTCACTGCCAATCTGGAATTCATCTGAATCTGCACTCCAGGTAGGCTTTCATTACACCACTTATGAATGTCCAAGTAACACAATGCTGGTTTTCAGCGGTCTGTTCACACTCTAAGCCCTGCTTTTTACTGGGTATCCACACAACTGTGGTCAGCTCTTCATTTTCATGTCCAAACAATCCAGACTTGAGAAATCATTGCAATCTCCAGTACAGAATGTTCCATTCATTCACTGCGAATCTGGAATTCAACTGAATCTCCACTACCTGCAGATTTATCTTACACCACTTGTGAATGTCCAAGTAAAACAATGCTGGTTTTCAGAGGCCTGTTCATGTTCGCAGTCGTGCTGTTCAATTGGCTATCCACTCAACCTGTTTTGCTCCTCATTTTCCTGTGCACACAACCCAGCCTTCAGAAATCATTGTAATCTCCACTACAGGATGTTCCATTCATTCACTGGGAATCTGGAATTCATCTGAATCTGCACTCCACGCAGGCTTTCGTTACACCACTGCTGAAAGTCGAAGTAATGCAATACTGGTTTTCAGTGGTCTGTTCACATTCGAAGCCGAGGCTTTTTACAGGCTATCCACTCAACACTGGTCAGCTCTTCATTTTCGTGTCCCCACAATCCAGATTTCAGAAATCATTGCAATCTCCACTACAGAATGTTCCATTCATTCACTGCGAGTCTGGAGTTTATCTGATTCTCCACTCCCGCCTGGTTAACATTACACCACTTGTGAATGTCCAAGTAAGCCAATGCTGGTTTTCAGAGGCCTGTTCATACTCGCAGCCGTGCTGTTTAATTGACAATTCACTCCACCCTGTTCAGCTCTTCATTGTCCCACCACACTACCAGCCTTCAGAAATCTTTGTTATCTCCACTACAGAATGTTCCATTCATTCACTGCGAATCTGGAATTCATCTGACTCTCAACTCCACGCAGGTTTTCATTACACCACTGTTGAATGTCCAAGTAACCCAATGCTGGTTTTCAGCGGCCTGTTCATATTCGCAGCCCTGCTGTTTACTTGGCTATCGATTCAAGCCTGGTCAGCTCTTCATTTTCCTGTCCACACAACACAGGCTTCAGAAATCATTGGAATCTCCTCTACAGAATGTTCCATTCATTCACTGCGAATGTGGAATTCAACTGACTCTCCACTCCATGCAGGTTTTCCTTACACCACTGATGAATGTCCAAGTAACCCAATGCTGGTTTTCAGCTGCATGTTCACACTCGCAGCCATGCTATACAATTGGCTTTCCACTAAATCCTGATTAGTTCTTGATTTTCCTTCCACACGACCCAGCCTTCAGAAATCATTGGAATCTCCACTAGAGAATGTTCCATTCATTCACTGCGAATCTGGAATTCCTCTGAACCTCCACTCCCGGCAGGTTTTCGTTACACCACTGTTGAATGTCCAAGTAACCCAATGTTTTAAGTGTTTTCTTCACAAGCGCAGTGGTGCTGTTCAATTGGCTATCCACTCAACCCTGGCCAGCTCTACATTTTCCTGTCCACACCACAGAGACTGGAGAAATCATTGTTATCTCCACTACAGAATGTTCCATTCATTCACAGCGAATCTGGAATTCATCTGAATCTCCACTCCCGGCAGGTTTTCGTGACACCACTGGTAAATATCCAAGTAAGCCAATGCTGGTTTTAAGTGGCCTGCTCATACTCTCAGCCGTGCTGTTCAATTTGCTATCCACTCAACCCTCTTCAGCTCCATTTTCCTGTCCACATAACCCAAACTTCAGAAACAATTGGTATCTCCTCCACAGAATGTTCCATTCATTGACTGCAAACCTGAAATTCATCTAATTCTCAACTCCCGTCAGGTTTTCGTTACACCACTTGTGAATGTCCAATTAAGCCAAAGCTGGTTTTCAGTAGCCTGTTCTTACTACGAGACGTGCTGTTCATTTGGCTATCCATTCCACCCTGTTCAGCTCTACATTTTCGTGTCCACAAAAACCCAGCCTTCAGAAATCATTGGAATCACCACTAGAGAATGTTCCATTCATTCACTGCGAATCTGGAATTCATCTGAATCTCCACTCCCGGCAGGTTTTCATTGCACCACTGCTGAATGTTCAAGTAACGCAATGATGGTTTTCAGCGGTCTATTCACACTCGAACCCGTGCTGTTCACGGTCTAGCGACTCAACACTGGTGAGTTCTTCTTTTTCCAGTTCAGACAATACAAACCTCAGAAACCATTGCAATCTACACTACAGAATGTTTCATTCATTCACGCGAATCTTGAATTCATCTTGTTCTCCACTCCCAGCAGGTTTTCGTTTCACCACTGGTGAATGTCCAAGCAACCCAAGGCTGGTTTCAGCTGCGTGTTAACACTCGCAGCCGTGCTGTTCAATTGGCTATCCAGTGAACGCTGGTTAGCTCTTGATTTTCCTTCCACACACCGAGCCTTCAGAAATCATTCTTATCTCCACTTCAGAATGTTCCATTCGTTCCCTGCGAATCTGGAATTCCTCTGACTCTCCACACCAGGCAGATTTTCCTAACAACACTGGTGAATGACCAGGTAATCCAATGCTGGTTTTCAGCGGCTGTTCACACTCACAGCCTTGCTGTTCAATTGGCAATCCAGTCAAACCTAGTCAGCTCTTCATTTTCCTGTCCACACAACCCAGCGTTCAGAAATCATTGGAATCTCTACTACAGAAATTTCCATTCATTCACTGTGAATCTGGAAATAATCTGAATCTGCATTCCAGGAAGGCTTTCGTTACACCACTGATGAATGTCCAAGTAATGCAATGCTGCTTCTTAGTGGTCTGTTCACACTCGAAACCGTGCTGTTCACTGGCTATCCACTCAACATTGGTCAGCTCTTCAATATCCTGTCCAGACTATCCAGATTTCTAAATCTTGGCAATCTCCACTACAGAATGTTCCATTCAATCACGCGAATCTGGAATTCATCAGAGTCTCCACTCCCGGCAGGTTTTCGTGACACCACTGGTATATGTCCAAGGAAGCCAATGCTGGTTTTAAGCCGCCTGCTTATACTCTCAGCCGTGCTGTTCAATTTGCTATCCACCCAACCCTATTCAGCTCTACATTTTCCTGTCCTCATAACCCAACCTTCAGAAATAATTGGTATCTCCTCCACAGAATGTTCCGTTCATTCACTGCGAATCTTAAATTCATCTGACTCTCAACTCCCGGCGGGTTATCGTTACACCACTTGTGAATGTCCAAGTAAGCCAATGCTGGTTTTCAGTGGCCTGTTCATACTAAGAGACGTGCTGTTCATTTGGCTATCCACTCCACCCTGTTCAGCTCTACATTTTCGTGTCCACAAAACCCAGCCTTCAGAAATCATTGGAATCACCACTAGAGAATGTTCCATTCATTCACTGCGAATCTGGAATTCCTCTGAATCTCCACTCCCGGCAGGTTTTCATTGCACCACTGCTGAATGTTCAAGTAACGCAATGATGGTTTTCAGCGGTCTATTCACACTCGAACCCGTGCTGTTCACGGTCTAGCGACTCAACACTGGTGAGTTCTTCTTTTTCCAGTTCAGACAATACAAACCCCAGAAACCATTGCAATCTACACTACAGAATGTTTCATTCATTCACGCGAATCTTGAATTCATCTTGTTCTCCACTCCCAGCAGGTTTTCGTTTCACCACTGGTGAATGTCCAAGCAACCCAAGGCTGGTTTCAGCTGCGTGTTAACACTCGCAGCCGTGCTGTTCAATTGGCTATCCAGTGAACGCTGGTTAGCTCTTGATTTTCCTTCCACACACCGAGCCTTCAGAAATCATTCTTATCTCCACTTCAGAATGTTCCATTCGTTCCCTGCGAATCTGGAATTCCTCTGACTCTCCACACCAGGCAGATTTTCCTAACAACACTGGTGAATGACCAGGTAATCCAATGCTGGTTTTCAGCGGCTGTTCACACTCACAGCCTTGCTGTTCAATTGGCAATCCAGTCAAACCTAGTCAGCTCTTCATTTTCCTGTCCACACAACCCAGCGTTCAGAAATCATTGGAATCTCTACTACAGAAATTTCCATTCATTCACTGTGAATCTGGAAATAATCTGAATCTGCATTCCAGGAAGGCTTTCGTTACACCACTGATGAATGTCCAAGTAATGCAATGCTGCTTCTTAGTGGTCTGTTCACACTCGAAACCGTGCTGTTCATTGGCTATCCACTCAATATCGGTCAGCTCTTCAATATCCTGTCCAGACTATCCAGATTTCTAAATGTTGGCAATCACCACTACAGAATGTTCCATTCAATCACGCGAATCTGGAATTCATCAGAGTCTCCACTCCTGGAAGGTTTTCGTGACACCACTGGTAAATGTCCAAGGAAGACAATGCTGGTTTTAAGCCGCCTGCTAACACACACAGCCGTGCTGTTCAATTTGCTATCCACCCAACCCTATTCAGCTCTACATTTTCCTGTCCTCATAACCCAACCTTCAGAAATAATTGGTATCTCCTCCACAGAATGTTCCGTTCATTCACTGCGAATCTTAAATTCACCTGACTCTCAACTCCCGGCGGGTTATCGTTACACCACTTGTGAATGTCCAAGTAAGCCAATGCTGGTTTTCAGTGGCCTGTTCATACTAAGAGACGTGCTGTTCATTTGGCTATCCACTCCACCCTGTTCAGCTCTACATTTTCGTGTCCACAAAACCCAGCCTTCAGAAATCATTGGAATCACCACTAGAGAATGTTCCATTCATTCACTGCGAATCTGGAATTCATCTGAACCTCCACTCCTGGCAGGTTTTCGTTACGCCACTGGTGAATGTCCAAGAAACTCAATACTGGTTTTCAGAGGCATGTTCAACTCGCAGAAGTGCTGTTCAATGGGCTATGCACTCAATATTGGTCAGCTCTTCATTTTCCTCTCCACACAAACCACCCTTCAGAAATCATTGGGATCTCCACTACAGACTGTTCCATTCATTCACTGCGATTCTGCAATTCATCTGACTCTCCGCTCCAGGCAGGTTTTCATTACAGCACTGGTGAATGACCAAGTAATCCAATGCTGGTTTTCAGCCGCCTTTTCACACTCGCAGTGTGCTGTTCAATTGTCTATCCACTCAAACCTGGTCAGCCTTTCATTTTCTTTTCCACAATATCAGACTTCAGAAATCATTGGAATCGCCAGTACAGAATGTTCCATTCATTCACTGCCAATCTGGAATTCATCTGAATCTGCACTCCAGGTAGGCTTTCATTACACCACTTATGAATGTCCAAGTAACACAATGCTGGTTTTCAGCGGTCTGTTCACACTCTAAGCCCTGCTTTTTACTGGGTATCCACACAACTGTGGTCAGCTCTTCATTTTCATGTCCAAACAATCCAGACTTGAGAAATCATTGCAATCTCCAGTACAGAATGTTCCATTCATTCACTGCGAATCTGGAATTCAACTGAATCTCCACTACCTGCAGATTTATCTTACACCACTTGTGAATGTCCAAGTAAAACAATGCTGGTTTTCAGAGGCCTGTTCATGTTCGCAGTCGTGCTGTTCAATTGGCTATCCACTCAACCTGTTTTGCTCCTCATTTTCCTGTGCACACAACCCAGCCTTCAGAAATCATTGTAATCTCCACTACAGGATGTTCCATTCATTCACTGGGAATCTGGAATTCATCTGAATCTGCACTCCACGCAGGCTTTCGTTACACCACTGCTGAAAGTCGAAGTAATGCAATACTGGTTTTCAGTGGTCTGTTCACATTCGAAGCCGAGGCTTTTTACAGGCTATCCACTCAACACTGGTCAGCTCTTCATTTTCGTGTCCCCACAATCCAGATTTCAGAAATCATTGCAATCTCCACTACAGAATGTTCCATTCATTCACTGCGAGTCTGGAGTTTATCTGATTCTCCACTCCCGCCTGGTTAACATTACACCACTTGTGAATGTCCAAGTAAGCCAATGCTGGTTTTCAGAGGCCTGTTCATACTCGCAGCCGTGCTGTTTAATTGACAATTCACTCCACCCTGTTCAGCTCTTCATTGTCCCACCACACTACCAGCCTTCAGAAATCTTTGTTATCTCCACTACAGAATGTTCCATTCATTCACTGCGAATCTGGAATTCATCTGACTCTCAACTCCACGCAGGTTTTCATTACACCACTGTTGAATGTCCAAGTAACCCAATGCTGGTTTTCAGCGGCCTGTTCATATTCGCAGCCCTGCTGTTTACTTGGCTATCGATTCAAGCCTGGTCAGCTCTTCATTTTCCTGTCCACACAACACAGGCTTCAGAAATCATTGGAATCTCCTCTACAGAATGTTCCATTCATTCACTGCGAATGTGGAATTCAACTGACTCTCCACTCCATGCAGGTTTTCCTTACACCACTGATGAATGTCCAAGTAACCCAATGCTGGTTTTCAGCTGCATGTTCACACTCGCAGCCATGCTATACAATTGGCTTTCCACTAAATCCTGATTAGTTCTTGATTTTCCTTCCACACGACCCAGCCTTCAGAAATCATTGGAATCTCCACTAGAGAATGTTCCATTCATTCACTGCGAATCTGGAATTCCTCTGAACCTCCACTCCCGGCAGGTTTTCGTTACACCACTGTTGAATGTCCAAGTAACCCAATGTTTTAAGTGTTTTCTTCACAAGCGCAGTGGTGCTGTTCAATTGGCTATCCACTCAACCCTGGCCAGCTCTACATTTTCCTGTCCACACCACAGAGACTGGAGAAATCATTGTTATCTCCACTACAGAATGTTCCATTCATTCACAGCGAATCTGGAATTCATCTGAATCTCCACTCCCGGCAGGTTTTCGTGACACCACTGGTAAATATCCAAGTAAGCCAATGCTGGTTTTAAGTGGCCTGCTCATACTCTCAGCCGTGCTGTTCAATTTGCTATCCACTCAACCCTCTTCAGCTCCATTTTCCTGTCCACATAACCCAAACTTCAGAAACAATTGGTATCTCCTCCACAGAATGTTCCATTCATTGACTGCAAATCTGAAATTCATCTAATTCTCAACTCCCGTCAGGTTTTCGTTACACCACTTGTGAATGTCCAATTAAGCCAAAGCTGGTTTTCAGTGGCCTGTTCTTACTACGAGACGTGCTGTTCATTTGGCTATCCATTCCACCCTGTTCAGCTCTACATTTTCGTGTCCACAAAACCCAGCCTTCAGAAATCATTGGAATCACCACTAGAGAATGTTCCATGCATTCACTGCGAATCTGGAATTCATCTGAATCTCCACTCCCGGCAGGTTTTCATTGCACCACTGCTGAATGTTCAAGTAACGCAATGATGGTTTTCAGCGGTCTATTCACACTCGAACCCGTGCTGTTCACGGTCTAGCGACTCAACACTGGTGAGTTCTTCTTTTTCCAGTTCAGACAATACAAACCCCAGAAACCATTGCAATCTACACTACAGAATGTTTCATTCATTCACGCGAATCTTGAATTCATCTTGTTCTCCACTCCCAGCAGGTTTTCGTTTCACCACTGGTGAATGTCCAAGCAACCCAAGGCTGGTTTCAGCTGCGTGTTAACACTCGCAGCCGTGCTGTTCAATTGGCTATCCAGTGAACGCTGGTTAGCTCTTGATTTTCCTTCCACACACCGAGCCTTCAGAAATCATTCTTATCTCCACTTCAGAATGTTCCATTCGTTCCCTGCGAATCTGGAATTCCTCTGACTCTCCACACCAGGCAGATTTTCCTAACAACACTGGTGAATGACCAGGTAATCCAATGCTGGTTTTCAGCGGCTGTTCACACTCACAGCCTTGCTGTTCAATTGGCAATCCAGTCAAACCTAGTCAGCTCTTCATTTTCCTGTCCACACAACCCAGCGTTCAGAAATCATTGGAATCTCTACTACAGAAATTTCCATTCATTCACTGTGAATCTGGAAATAATCTGAATCTGCATTCCAGGAAGGCTTTCGTTACACCACTGATGAATGTCCAAGTAATGCAATGCTGCTTCTTAGTGGTCTGTTCACACTCGAAACCGTGCTGTTCATTGGCTATCCACTCAATATCGGTCAGCTCTTCAATATCCTGTCCAGACTATCCAGATTTCTAAATGTTGGCAATCACCACTACAGAATGTTCCATTCAATCACGCGAATCTGGAATTCATCAGAGTCTCCACTCCTGGAAGGTTTTCGTGACACCACTGGTAAATGTCCAAGGAAGACAATGCTGGTTTTAAGCCGCCTGCTAACACACACAGCCGTGCTGTTCAATTTGCTATCCACCCAACCCTATTCAGCTCTACATTTTCCTGTCCTCATAACCCAACCTTCAGAAATAATTGGTATCTCCTCCACAGAATGTTCCGTTCATTCACTGCGAATCTTAAATTCACCTGACTCTCAACTCCCGGCGGGTTATCGTTACACCACTTGTGAATGTCCAAGTAAGCCAATGCTGGTTTTCAGTGGCCTGTTCATACTAAGAGACGTGCTGTTCATTTGGCTATCCACTCCACCCTGATCAGCTCTACATTTTCGTGTCCACAAAACCCAGCCTTCAGAAATCATTGGAATCACCACTAGAGAATGTTCCATTCATTCACTGCGAATCTGGAATTCATCTGAACCTCCACTCCTGGCAGGTTTTCGTTACGCCACTGGTGAATGTCCAAGAAACTCAATACTGGTTTTCAGAGGCATGTTCAACTCGCAGAAGTGCTGTTCAATGGGCTATGCACTCAATATTGGTCAGCTCTTCATTTTCCTCTCCACACAAACCAGCCTTCAGAAATCATTGGGATCTCCACTACAGACTGTTCCATTCATTCACTGCGATTCTGCAATTCATCTGACTCTCCGCTCCAGGCAGGTTTTCATTACAGCACTGGTGAATGACCAAGTAATCCAATGCTGGTTTTCAGCCGCCTTTTCACACTCGCAGTGTGCTGTTCAATTGTCTATCCACTCAAACCTGGTCAGCCTTTCATTTTCTTTTCCACAATATCAGACTTCAGAAATCATTGGAATCGCCAGTACAGAATGTTCCATTCATTCACTGCCAATCTGGAATTCATCTGAATCTGCACTCCAGGTAGGCTTTCATTACACCACTTATGAATGTCCAAGTAACACAATGCTGGTTTTCAGCGGTCTGTTCACACTCTAAGCCCTGCTTTTTACTGGGTATCCACACAACTGTGGTCAGCTCTTCATTTTCATGTCCAAACAATCCAGACTTGAGAAATCATTGCAATCTCCAGTACAGAATGTTCCATTCATTCACTGCGAATCTGGAATTCAACTGAATCTCCACTACCTGCAGATTTATCTTACACCACTTGTGAATGTCCAAGTAAAACAATGCTGGTTTTCAGAGGCCTGTTCATGTTCGCAGTCGTGCTGTTCAATTGGCTATCCACTCAACCTGTTTTGCTCCTCATTTTCCTGTGCACACAACCCAGCCTTCAGAAATCATTGTAATCTCCACTACAGGATGTTCCATTCATTCACTGGGAATCTGGAATTCATCTGAATCTGCACTCCACGCAGGCTTTCGTTACACCACTGCTGAAAGTCGAAGTAATGCAATACTGGTTTTCAGTGGTCTGTTCACATTCGAAGCCGAGGCTTTTTACAGGCTATCCACTCAACACTGGTCAGCTCTTCATTTTCGTGTCCCCACAATCCAGATTTCAGAAATCATTGCAATCTCCACTACAGAATGTTCCATTCATTCACTGCGAGTCTGGAGTTTATCTGATTCTCCACTCCCGCCTGGTTAACATTACACCACTTGTGAATGTCCAAGTAAGCCAATGCTGGTTTTCAGAGGCCTGTTCATACTCGCAGCCGTGCTGTTTAATTGACAATTCACTCCACCCTGTTCAGCTCTTCATTGTCCCACCACACTACCAGCCTTCAGAAATCTTTGTTATCTCCACTACAGAATGTTCCATTCATTCACTGCGAATCTGGAATTCATCTGACTCTCAACTCCACGCAGGTTTTCATTACACCACTGTTGAATGTCCAAGTAACCCAATGCTGGTTTTCAGCGGCCTGTTCATATTCGCAGCCCTGCTGTTTACTTGGCTATCGATTCAAGCCTGGTCAGCTCTTCATTTTCCTGTCCACACAACACAGGCTTCAGAAATCATTGGAATCTCCTCTACAGAATGTTCCATTCATTCACTGCGAATGTGGAATTCAACTGACTCTCCACTCCATGCAGGTTTTCCTTACACCACTGATGAATGTCCAAGTAACCCAATGCTGGTTTTCAGCTGCATGTTCACACTCGCAGCCATGCTATACAATTGGCTTTCCACTAAATCCTGATTAGTTCTTGATTTTCCTTCCACACGACCCAGCCTTCAGAAATCATTGGAATCTCCACTAGAGAATGTTCCATTCATTCACTGCGAATCTGGAATTCCTCTGAACCTCCACTCCCGGCAGGTTTTCGTTACACCACTGTTGAATGTCCAAGTAACCCAATGTTTTAAGTGTTTTCTTCACAAGCGCAGTGGTGCTGTTCAATTGGCTATCCACTCAACCCTGGCCAGCTCTACATTTTCCTGTCCACACCACAGAGACTGGAGAAATCATTGTTATCTCCACTACAGAATGTTCCATTCATTCACAGCGAATCTGGAATTCATCTGAATCTCCACTCCCGGCAGGTTTTCGTGACACCACTGGTAAATATCCAAGTAAGCCAATGCTGGTTTTAAGTGGCCTGCTCATACTCTCAGCCGTGCTGTTCAATTTGCTATCCACTCAACCCTCTTCAGCTCCATTTTCCTGTCCACATAACCCAAACTTCAGAAACAATTGGTATCTCCTCCACAGAATGTTCCATTCATTGACTGCAAATCTGAAATTCATCTAATTCTCAACTCCCGTCAGGTTTTCGTTACACCACTTGTGAATGTCCAATTAAGCCAAAGCTGGTTTTCAGTGGCCTGTTCTTACTACGAGACGTGCTGTTCATTTGGCTATCCATTCCACCCTGTTCAGCTCTACATTTTCGTGTCCACAAAACCCAGCCTTCAGAAATCATTGGAATCACCACTAGAGAATGTTCCATGCATTCACTGCGAATCTGGAATTCATCTGAATCTCCACTCCCGGCAGGTTTTCATTGCACCACTGCTGAATGTTCAAGTAACGCAATGATGGTTTTCAGCGGTCTATTCACACTCGAACCCGTGCTGTTCACGGTCTAGCGACTCAACACTGGTGAGTTCTTCTTTTTCCAGTTCAGACAATACAAACCCCAGAAACCATTGCAATCTACACTACAGAATGTTTCATTCATTCACGCGAATCTTGAATTCATCTTGTTCTCCACTCCCAGCAGGTTTTCGTTTCACCACTGGTGAATGTCCAAGCAACCCAAGGCTGGTTTCAGCTGCGTGTTAACACTCGCAGCCGTGCTGTTCAATTGGCTATCCAGTGAACGCTGGTTAGCTCTTGATTTTCCTTCCACACACCGAGCCTTCAGAAATCATTCTTATCTCCACTTCAGAATGTTCCATTCGTTCCCTGCGAATCTGGAATTCCTCTGACTCTCCACACCAGGCAGATTTTCCTAACAACACTGGTGAATGACCAGGTAATCCAATGCTGGTTTTCAGCGGCTGTTCACACTCACAGCCTTGCTGTTCAATTGGCAATCCAGTCAAACCTAGTCAGCTCTTCATTTTCCTGTCCACACAACCCAGCGTTCAGAAATCATTGGAATCTCTACTACAGAAATTTCCATTCATTCACTGTGAATCTGGAAATAATCTGAATCTGCATTCCAGGAAGGCTTTCGTTACACCACTGATGAATGTCCAAGTAATGCAATGCTGCTTCTTAGTGGTCTGTTCACACTCGAAACCGTGCTGTTCATTGGCTATCCACTCAATATCGGTCAGCTCTTCAATATCCTGTCCAGACTATCCAGATTTCTAAATGTTGGCAATCACCACTACAGAATGTTCCATTCAATCACGCGAATCTGGAATTCATCAGAGTCTCCACTCCTGGAAGGTTTTCGTGACACCACTGGTAAATGTCCAAGGAAGACAATGCTGGTTTTAAGCCGCCTGCTAACACACACAGCCGTGCTGTTCAATTTGCTATCCACCCAACCCTATTCAGCTCTACATTTTCCTGTCCTCATAACCCAACCTTCAGAAATAATTGGTATCTCCTCCACAGAATGTTCCGTTCATTCACTGCGAATCTTAAATTCATCTGACTCTCAACTCCCGGCGGGTTATCGTTACACCACTTGTGAATGTCCAAGTAAGCCAATGCTGGTTTTCAGTGGCCTGTTCATACTAAGAGACATGCTGTTCATTTGGCTATCCACTCCACCCTGTTCAGCTCTACATTTTCGTGTCCACAAAACCCAGCCTTCAGAAATCATTGGAATCACCACTAGAGAATGTTCCATTCATTCACTGCGAATCTGGAATTCATCTGAACCTCCACTCCTGGCAGGATTTCGTTACGCCACTGGTGAATGTCCAAGAAACTCAATACTGGTTTTCAGAGGCATGTTCAACTCGCAGAAGTGCTGTTCAATGGGCTATGCACTCAATATTGGTCAGCTCTTCATTTTCCTCTCCACACAAACCAGCCTTCAGAAATCATTGGGATCTCCACTACAGACTGTTCCATTCATTCACTGCGATTCTGCAATTCATCTGACTCTCCGCTCCAGGCAGGTTTTCATTACAGCACTGGTGAATGACCAAGTAATCCAATGCTGGTTTTCAGCCGCCTTTTCACACTCGCAGTGTGCTGTTCAATTGTCTATCCACTCAAACCTGGTCAGCCTTTCATTTTCTTTTCCACAATATCAGACTTCAGAAATCATTGGAATCGCCAGTACAGAATGTTCCATTCATTCACTGCCAATCTGGAATTCATCTGAATCTGCACTCCAGGTAGGCTTTCATTACACCACTTATGAATGTCCAAGTAACACAATGCTGGTTTTCAGCGGTCTGTTCACACTGTAAGCCCTGCTTTTTACTGGGTATCCACACAACTGTGGTCAGCTCTTCATTTTCATGTCCAAACAATCCAGACTTGAGAAATCATTGCAATCTCCAGTACAGAATGTTCCATTCATTCACTGCGAATCTGGAATTCAACTGAATCTCCACTACCTGCAGATTTATCTTACACCACTTGTGAATGTCCAAGTAAAACAATGCTGGTTTTCAGAGGCCTGTTCATGTTCGCAGTCGTGCTGTTCAATTGGCTATCCACTCAACCTGTTTTGCTCCTCATTTTCCTGTGCACACAACCCAGCCTTCAGAAATCATTGTAATCTCCACTACAGGATGTTCCATTCATTCACTGGGAATCTGGAATTCATCTGAATCTGCACTCCACGCAGGCTTTCGTTACACCACTGCTGAAAGTCGAAGTAATGCAATACTGGTTTTCAGTGGTCTGTTCACATTCGAAGCCGAGGCTTTTTACAGGCTATCCACTCAACACTGGTCAGCTCTTCATTTTCGTGTCCCCACAATCCAGATTTCAGAAATCATTGCAATCTCCACTACAGAATGTTCCATTCATTCACTGCGAGTCTGGAGTTTATCTGATTCTCCACTCCCGCCTGGTTAACATTACACCACTTGTGAATGTCCAAGTAAGCCAATGCTGGTTTTCAGAGGCCTGTTCATACTCGCAGCCGTGCTGTTTAATTGACAATTCACTCCACCCTGTTCAGCTCTTCATTGTCCCACCACACTACCAGCCTTCAGAAATCTTTGTTATCTCCACTACAGAATGTTCCATTCATTCACTGCGAATCTGGAATTCATCTGACTCTCAACTCCACGCAGGTTTTCATTACACCACTGTTGAATGTCCAAGTAACCCAACGCTGGTTTTCAGCGGCCTGTTCTTATTCGCAGCCCTGCTGTTTACTTGGCTATCGATTCAAGCCTGGTCAGCTCTTCATTTTCCTGTCCACACAACACAGGCTTCAGAAATCATTGGAATCTCCTCTACAGAATGTTCCATTCATTCACTGCGAATGTGGAATTCAACTGACTCTCCACTCCATGCAGGTTTTCCTTACTTACACCACTGATGAATGTCCAAGTAACCCAATGCTGGTTTTCAGCTGCATGTTCACACTCGCAGCCATGCTATACAATTGGCTTTCCACTAAATCCTGATTAGTTCTTGATTTTCCTTCCACACGACCCAGCCTTCAGAAATCATTGGAATCTCCACTAGAGAATGTTCCATTCATTCACTGCGAATCTGGAATTCCTCTGAACCTCCACTCCCGGCAGGTTTTCGTTACACCACTGTTGAATGTCCAAGTAACCCAATGTTTTAAGTGTTTTCTTCACAAGCGCAGTGGTGCTGTTCAATTGGCTATCCACTCAACCCTGGCCAGCTCTACATTTTCCTGTCCACACCACAGAGACTGGAGAAATCATTGTTATCTCCACTACAGAATGTTCCATTCATTCACAGCGAATCTGGAATTCATCTGAATCTCCACTCCCGGCAGGTTTTCGTGACACCACTGGTAAATATCCAAGTAAGCCAATGCTGGTTTTAAGTGGCCTGCTCATACTCTCAGCCGTGCTGTTCAATTTGCTATCCACTCAACCCTCTTCAGCTCCATTTTCCTGTCCACATAACCCAAACTTCAGAAACAATTGGTATCTCCTCCACAGAATGTTCCATTCATTGACTGCAAATCTGAAATTCATCTAATTCTCAACTCCCGTCAGGTTTTCGTTACACCACTTGTGAATGTCCAATTAAGCCAAAGCTGGTTTTCAGTGGCCTGTTCTTACTACGAGACGTGCTGTTCATTTGGCTATCCATTCCACCCTGTTCAGCTCTACATTTTCGTGTCCACAAAACCCAGCCTTCAGAAATCATTGGAATCACCACTAGAGAATGTTCCATGCATTCACTGCGAATCTGGAATTCATCTGAATCTCCACTCCCGGCAGGTTTTCATTGCACCACTGCTGAATGTTCAAGTAACGCAATGATGGTTTTCAGCGGTCTATTCACACTCGAACCCGTGCTGTTCACGGTCTAGCGACTCAACACTGGTGAGTTCTTCTTTTTCCAGTTCAGACAATACAAACCCCAGAAACCATTGCAATCTACACTACAGAATGTTTCATTCATTCACGCGAATCTTGAATTCATCTTGTTCTCCACTCCCAGCAGGTTTTCGTTTCACCACTGGTGAATGTCCAAGCAACCCAAGGCTGGTTTCAGCTGCGTGTTAACACTCGCAGCCGTGCTGTTCAATTGGCTATCCAGTGAACGCTGGTTAGCTCTTGATTTTCCTTCCACACACCGAGCCTTCAGAAATCATTCTTATCTCCACTTCAGAATGTTCCATTCGTTCCCTGCGAATCTGGAATTCCTCTGACTCTCCACACCAGGCAGATTTTCCTAACAACACTGGTGAATGACCAGGTAATCCAATGCTGGTTTTCAGCGGCTGTTCACACTCACAGCCTTGCTGTTCAATTGGCAATCCAGTCAAACCTAGTCAGCTCTTCATTTTCCTGTCCACACAACCCAGCGTTCAGAAATCATTGGAATCTCTACTACAGAAATTTCCATTCATTCACTGTGAATCTGGAAATAATCTGAATCTGCATTCCAGGAAGGCTTTCGTTACACCACTGATGAATGTCCAAGTAATGCAATGCTGCTTCTTAGTGGTCTGTTCACACTCGAAACCGTGCTGTTCATTGGCTATCCACTCAATATCGGTCAGCTCTTCAATATCCTGTCCAGACTATCCAGATTTCTAAATGTTGGCAATCACCACTACAGAATGTTCCATTCAATCACGCGAATCTGGAATTCATCAGAGTCTCCACTCCTGGAAGGTTTTCGTGACACCACTGGTAAATGTCCAAGGAAGACAATGCTGGTTTTAAGCCGCCTGCTAACACACACAGCCGTGCTGTTCAATTTGCTATCCACCCAACCCTATTCAGCTCTACATTTTCCTGTCCTCATAACCCAACCTTCAGAAATAATTGGTATCTCCTCCACAGAATGTTCCGTTCATTCACTGCGAATCTTAAATTCATCTAACTCTCAACTCCCGGCGGGTTATCGTTACACCACTTGTGAATGTCCAAGTAAGCCAATGCTGGTTTTCAGTGGCCTGTTCATACTAAGAGACATGCTGTTCATTTGGCTATCCACTCCACCCTGTTCAGCTCTACATTTTCGTGTCCACAAAACCCAGCCTTCAGAAATCATTGGAATCACCACTAGAGAATGTTCCATTCATTCACTGCGAATCTGGAATTCATCTGAACCTCCACTCCTGGCAGGATTTCGTTACGCCACTGGTGAATGTCCAAGAAACTCAATACTGGTTTTCAGAGGCATGTTCAACTCGCAGAAGTGCTGTTCAATGGGCTATGCACTCAATATTGGTCAGCTCTTCATTTTCCTCTCCACACAAACCAGCCTTCAGAAATCATTGGGATCTCCACTACAGACTGTTCCATTCATTCACTGCGATTCTGCAATTCATCTGACTCTCCGCTCCAGGCAGGTTTTCATTACAGCACTGGTGAATGACCAAGTAATCCAATGCTGGTTTTCAGCCGCCTTTTCACACTCGCAGTGTGCTGTTCAATTGTCTATCCACTCAAACCTGGTCAGCCTTTCATTTTCTTTTCCACAATATCAGACTTCAGAAATCATTGGAATCGCCAGTACAGAATGTTCCATTCATTCACTGCCAATCTGGAATTCATCTGAATCTGCACTCCAGGTAGGCTTTCATTACACCACTTATGAATGTCCAAGTAACACAATGCTGGTTTTCAGCGGTCTGTTCACACTGTAAGCCCTGCTTTTTACTGGGTATCCACACAACTGTGGTCAGCTCTTCATTTTCATGTCCAAACAATCCAGACTTGAGAAATCATTGCAATCTCCAGTACAGAATGTTCCATTCATTCACTGCGAATCTGGAATTCAACTGAATCTCCACTACCTGCAGATTTATCTTACACCACTTGTGAATGTCCAAGTAAAACAATGCTGGTTTTCAGAGGCCTGTTCATGTTCGCAGTCGTGCTGTTCAATTGGCTATCCACTCAACCTGTTTTGCTCCTCATTTTCCTGTGCACACAACCCAGCCTTCAGAAATCATTGTAATCTCCACTACAGGATGTTCCATTCATTCACTGGGAATCTGGAATTCATCTGAATCTGCACTCCACGCAGGCTTTCGTTACACCACTGCTGAAAGTCGAAGTAATGCAATACTGGTTTTCAGTGGTCTGTTCACATTCGAAGCCGAGGCTTTTTACAGGCTATCCACTCAACACTGGTCAGCTCTTCATTTTCGTGTCCCCACAATCCAGATTTCAGAAATCATTGCAATCTCCACTACAGAATGTTCCATTCATTCACTGCGAGTCTGGAGTTTATCTGATTCTCCACTCCCGCCTGGTTAACATTACACCACTTGTGAATGTCCAAGTAAGCCAATGCTGGTTTTCAGAGGCCTGTTCATACTCGCAGCCGTGCTGTTTAATTGACAATTCACTCCACCCTGTTCAGCTCTTCATTGTCCCACCACACTACCAGCCTTCAGAAATCTTTGTTATCTCCACTACAGAATGTTCCATTCATTCACTGCGAATCTGGAATTCATCTGACTCTCAACTCCACGCAGGTTTTCATTACACCACTGTTGAATGTCCAAGTAACCCAACGCTGGTTTTCAGCGGCCTGTTCTTATTCGCAGCCCTGCTGTTTACTTGGCTATCGATTCAAGCCTGGTCAGCTCTTCATTTTCCTGTCCACACAACACAGGCTTCAGAAATCATTGGAATCTCCTCTACAGAATGTTCCATTCATTCACTGCGAATGTGGAATTCAACTGACTCTCCACTCCATGCAGGTTTTCCTTACTTACACCACTGATGAATGTCCAAGTAACCCAATGCTGGTTTTCAGCTGCATGTTCACACTCGCAGCCATGCTATACAATTGGCTTTCCACTAAATCCTGATTAGTTCTTGATTTTCCTTCCACACGACCCAGCCTTCAGAAATCATTGGAATCTCCACTAGAGAATGTTCCATTCATTCACTGCGAATCTGGAATTCCTCTGAACCTCCACTCCCGGCAGGTTTTCGTTACACCACTGTTGAATGTCCAAGTAACCCAATGTTTTAAGTGTTTTCTTCACAAGCGCAGTGGTGCTGTTCAATTGGCTATCCACTCAACCCTGGCCAGCTCTACATTTTCCTGTCCACACCACAGAGACTGGAGAAATCATTGTTATCTCCACTACAGAATGTTCCATTCATTCACAGCGAATCTGGAATTCATCTGAATCTCCACTCCCGGCAGGTTTTCGTGACACCACTGGTAAATATCCAAGTAAGCCAATGCTGGTTTTAAGTGGCCTGCTCATACTCTCAGCCGTGCTGTTCAATTTGCTATCCACTCAACCCTCTTCAGCTCCATTTTCCTGTCCACATAACCCAAACTTCAGAAACAATTGGTATCTCCTCCACAGAATGTTCCATTCATTGACTGCAAATCTGAAATTCATCTAATTCTCAACTCCCGTCAGGTTTTCGTTACACCACTTGTGAATGTCCAATTAAGCCAAAGCTGGTTTTCAGTGGCCTGTTCTTACTACGAGACGTGCTGTTCATTTGGCTATCCATTCCACCCTGTTCAGCTCTACATTTTCGTGTCCACAAAACCCAGCCTTCAGAAATCATTGGAATCACCACTAGAGAATGTTCCATTCATTCACTGCGAATCTGGAATTCATCTGAATCTCCACTCCCGGCAGGTTTTCATTGCACCACTGCTGAATGTTCAAGTAACGCAATGATGGTTTTCAGCGGTCTATTCACACTCGAACCCGTGCTGTTCACGGTCTAGCGACTCAACACTGGTGAGTTCTTCTTTTTCCAGTTCAGACAATACAAACCTCAGAAACCATTGCACGCGAATCTTGAATTCATCTTGTTCTCCACTCCCAGCAGGTTTTCGTTTCACCACTGGTGAATGTCCAAGCAACCCAAGGCTGGTTTCAGCTGCGTGTTAACACTCGCAGCCGTGCTGTTCAATTGGCTATCCAGTGAACGCTGGTTAGCTCTTGATTTTCCTTCCACACACCGAGCCTTCAGAAATCATTCTTATCTCCACTTCAGAATGTTCCATTCGTTCCCTGCGAATCTGGAATTCCTCTGACTCTCCACACCAGGCAGATTTTCCTAACAACACTGGTGAATGACCAGGTAATCCAATGCTGGTTTTCAGCGGCTGTTCACACTCACAGCCTTGCTGTTCAACTGGCAATCCAGTCAAACCTAGTCAGCTCTTCATTTTCCTGTCCACACAAACCAGCGTTCAGAAATCATTGGAATCTCTACTACAGAAATTTCCATTCATTCACTGTGAATCTGGAAATAATCTGAATCTGCATTCCAGGAAGGCTTTCGTTACACCACTGATGAATGTCCAAGTAATGCAATGCTGCTTCTTAGTGGTCTGTTCACACTCGAAACCGTGCTGTTCACTGGCTATCCACTCAACATCGGTCAGCTCCTCAATATCCTGTCCAGACTATCCAGATTTCTAAATGTTGGCAATCACCACTACAGAATGTTCCATTCAGTCACGCGAATCTGGAATTCATCAGAGTCTCCACTCCTGGAAGGTTTTCGTGACACCACTGGTAAATGTCCAAGGAAGACAATGCTGGTTTTAAGCCGCCTGCTAACACACACAGCCGTGCTGTTCAATTTGCTATCCACCCAACCCTATTCAGCTCTACATTTTCCTGTCCTCATAACCCAACCTTCAGAAATAATTGGTATCTCCTCCACAGAATGTTCCGTTCATTCACTGCGAATCTTAAATTCATCTGACTCTCAACTCCCGGCGGGTTATCGTTACACCACTTGTGAATGTCCAAGTAAGCCAATGCTGGTTTTCAGTGGCCTGTTCATACTAAGAGACGTGCTGTTCATTTGGCTATCCACTCCACCCTGTTCAGCTCTACATTTTCGTGTCCACAAAACCCAGCCTTCAGAAATCATTGGAATCACCACTAGAGAATGTTCCATTCATTCACTGCGAATCTGGAATTCATCTGAACCTCCACTCCCGGCAGGTTTTCGTTACGCCACTGGTGAATGTCCAAGTAACTCAATACTGGTTTTCAGAGGCATGTTCAACTCGCAGAAGTGCTGTTCAATGGGCTATCCACTCAATATTGGTCAGCTCTTCATTTTCCTCTCCACACAAACCAGCCTTCAGAAATCATTGGGATCTCCACTACAGACTGTTCCATTCATTCACTGCGATTCTGCAATTCATCTGACTCTCCGCTCCAGGCAGGTTTTCATTACAGCACTGGTGAATGACCAAGTAATCCAATGCTGGTTTTCAGCCGCCTTTTCACACTCGCAGTGTGCTGTTCAATTGTCTAGCCACTCAAACCTGGTCAGCCTTTCATTTTCTTTTCCACAATATCAGACTTCAGAAATCATTGGAATCGCCAGTACAGAATGTTCCATTCATTCACTGCCAATCTGGAATTCATCTGAATCTGCACTCCAGGTAGGCTTTCATTACACCACTTATGAATGTCCAAGTAACACAATGCTGGTTTTCAGCGGTCTGTTCACACTCTAAGCCCTGCTTTTTACTGGGTATCCACACAACTGTGGTCAGCTCTTCATTTTCATGTCCAAACAATCCAGACTTGAGAAATCATTGCAATCTCCAGTACAGAATGTTCCATTCATTCACTGCGAATCTGGAATTCAACTGAATCTCCACTACCTGCAGATTTATCTTACACCACTTGTGAATGTCCAAGTAAAACAATGCTGGTTTTCAGAGGCCTGTTCATGTTCGCAGTCGTGCTGTTCAATTGGCTATCCACTCAACCTGTTTTGCTCCTCATTTTCCTGTGCACACAACCCAGCCTTCAGAAATCATTGTAATCTCCACTACAGGATGTTCCATTCATTCACTGGGAATCTGGAATTCATCTGAATCTGCACTCCACGCAGGCTTTCGTTACACCACTGCTGAAAGTCGAAGTAATGCAATACTGGTTTTCAGTGGTCTGTTCACATTCGAAGCCGAGGCTTTTTACAGGCTATCCACTCAACACTGGTCAGCTCTTCATTTTCGTGTCCCCACAATCCAGATTTCAGAAATCATTGCAATCTCCACTACAGAATGTTCCATTCATTCACTGCGAGTCTGGAGTTTATCTGATTCTCCACTCCCGCCTGGTTAACATTACACCACTTGTGAATGTCCAAGTAAGCCAATGCTGGTTTTCAGAGGCCTGTTCATACTCGCAGCCGTGCTGTTTAATTGACAATTCACTCCACCCTGTTCAGCTCTTCATTGTCCCACCACACTACCAGCCTTCAGAAATCTTTGTTATCTCCACTACAGAATGTTCCATTCATTCACTGCGAATCTGGAATTCATCTGACTCTCAACTCCACGCAGGTTTTCATTACACCACTGTTGAATGTCCAAGTAACCCAATGCTGGTTTTCAGCGGCCTGTTCATATTCGCAGCCCTGCTGTTTACTTGGCTATCGATTCAAGCCTGGTCAGCTCTTCATTTTCCTGTCCACACAACACAGGCTTCAGAAATCATTGGAATCTCCTCTACAGAATGTTCCATTCATTCACTGCGAATGTGGAATTCAACTGACTCTCCACTCCATGCAGGTTTTCCTTACACCACTGATGAATGTCCAAGTAACCCAATGCTGCTTTTCAGCTGCATGTTCACACTCGCAGCCATGCTATACAATTGGCTTTCCACTAAATCCTGATTAGTTCTTGATTTTCCTTCCACACGACCCAGCCTTCAGAAATCATTGGAATCTCCACTAGAGAATGTTCCATTCATTCACTGCGAATCTGGAATTCCTCTGAACCTCCACTCCCGGCAGGTTTTCGTTACACCACTGTTGAATGTCCAAGTAACCCAATGTTTTAAGTGTTTTCTTCACAAGCGCAGTGGTGCTGTTCAATTGGCTATCCACTCAACCCTGGCCAGCTCTACATTTTCCTGTCCACACCACAGAGACTGGAGAAATCATTGTTATCTCCACTACAGAATGTTCCATTCATTCACAGCGAATCTGGAATTCATCTGAATCTCCACTCCCGGCAGGTTTTCGTGACACCACTGGTAAATATCCAAGTAAGCCAATGCTGGTTTTAAGTGGCCTGCTCATACTCTCAGCCGTGCTGTTCAATTTGCTATCCACTCAACCCTCTTCAGCTCCATTTTCCTGTCCACATAACCCAAACTTCAGAAACAATTGGTATCTCCTCCACAGAATGTTCCATTCATTGACGGCAAATCTGAAATTCATCTAATTCTCAACTCCCGTCAGGTTTTCGTTACACCACTTGTGAATGTCCAATTAAGCCAAAGCTGGTTTTCAGTGGCCTGTTCTTACTACGAGACGTGCTGTTCATTTGGCTATCCATTCCACCCTGTTCAGCTCTACATTTACGTGTCCACAAAACCCAGCCTTCAGAAATCATTGGAATCACCACTAGAGAATGTTCCATTCATTCACTGCGAATCTGGAATTCATCTGAATCTCCACTCCCGGCAGGTTTTCATTGCACCACTGCTGAATGTTCAAGTAACGCAATGATGGTTTTCAGCGGTCTATTCACACTCGAACCCGTGCTGTTCACGGTCTAGCGACTCAACACTGGTGAGTTCTTCTTTTTCCAGTTCAGACAATACAAACCTCAGAAACCATTGCACGCGAATCTTGAATTCATCTTGTTCTCCACTCCCAGCAGGTTTTCGTTTCACCACTGGTGAATGTCCAAGCAACCCAAGGCTGGTTTCAGCTGCGTGTTAACACTCGCAGCCGTGCTGTTCAATTGGCTATCCAGTGAACGCTGGTTAGCTCTTGATTTTCCTTCCACACACCGAGCCTTCAGAAATCATTCTTATCTCCACTTCAGAATGTTCCATTCGTTCCCTGCGAATCTGGAATTCCTCTGACTCTCCACACCAGGCAGATTTTCCTAACAACACTGGTGAATGACCAGGTAATCCAATGCTGGTTTTCAGCGGCTGTTCACACTCACAGCCTTGCTGTTCAACTGGCAATCCAGTCAAACCTAGTCAGCTCTTCATTTTCCTGTCCACACAAACCAGCGTTCAGAAATCATTGGAATCTCTACTACAGAAATTTCCATTCATTCACTGTGAATCTGGAAATAATCTGAATCTGCATTCCAGGAAGGCTTTCGTTACACCACTGATGAATGTCCAAGTAATGCAATGCTGCTTCTTAGTGGTCTGTTCACACTCGAAACCGTGCTGTTCACTGGCTATCCACTCAACATCGGTCAGCTCCTCAATATCCTGTCCAGACTATCCAGATTTCTAAATGTTGGCAATCACCACTACAGAATGTTCCATTCAGTCACGCGAATCTGGAATTCATCAGAGTCTCCACTCCTGGAAGGTTTTCGTGACACCACTGGTAAATGTCCAAGGAAGACAATGCTGGTTTTAAGCCGCCTGCTAACACACACAGCCGTGCTGTTCAATTTGCTATCCACCCAACCCTATTCAGCTCTACATTTTCCTGTCCTCATAACCCAACCTTCAGAAATAATTGGTATCTCCTCCACAGAATGTTCCGTTCATTCACTGCGAATCTTAAATTCATCTGACTCTCAACTCCCGGCGGGTTATCGTTACACCACTTGTGAATGTCCAAGTAAGCCAATGCTGGTTTTCAGTGGCCTGTTCATACTAAGAGACGTGCTGTTCATTTGGCTATCCACTCCACCCTGTTCAGCTCTACATTTTCGTGTCCACAAAACCCAGCCTTCAGAAATCATTGGAATCACCACTAGAGAATGTTCCATTCATTCACTGCGAATCTGGAATTCATCTGAACCTCCACTCCCGGCAGATTTTCGTTACGCCACTGGTGAATGTCCAAGTAACTCAATACTGGTTTTCAGAGGCATGTTCAACTCGCAGAAGTGCTGTTCAATGGGCTATCCACTCAATATTGGTCAGCTCTTCATTTTCCTCTCCACACAAACCAGCCTTCAGAAATCATTGGGATCTCCACTACAGACTGTTCCATTCATTCACTGCGATTCTGCAATTCATCTGACTCTCCGCTCCAGGCAGGTTTTCATTACAGCACTGGTGAATGACCAAGTAATCCAATGCTGGTTTTCAGCCGCCTTTTCACACTCGCAGTGTGCTGTTCAATTGTCTAGCCACTCAAACCTGGTCAGCCTTTCATTTTCTTTTCCACAATATCAGACTTCAGAAATCATTGGAATCGCCAGTACAGAATGTTCCATTCATTCACTGCCAATCTGGAATTCATCTGAATCTGCACTCCAGGTAGGCTTTCATTACACCACTTATGAATGTCCAAGTAACACAATGCTGGTTTTCAGCGGTCTGTTCACACTCTAAGCCCTGCTTTTTACTGGGTATCCACACAACTGTGGTCAGCTCTTCATTTTCATGTCCAAACAATCCAGACTTGAGAAATCATTGCAATCTCCAGTACAGAATGTTCCATTCATTCACTGCGAATCTGGAATTCAACTGAATCTCCACTACCTGCAGATTTATCTTACACCACTTGTGAATGTCCAAGTAAAACAATGCTGGTTTTCAGAGGCCTGTTCATGTTCGCAGTCGTGCTGTTCAATTGGCTATCCACTCAACCTGTTTTGCTCCTCATTTTCCTGTGCACACAACCCAGCCTTCAGAAATCATTGTAATCTCCACTACAGGATGTTCCATTCATTCACTGGGAATCTGGAATTCATCTGAATCTGCACTCCACGCAGGCTTTCGTTACACCACTGCTGAAAGTCGAAGTAATGCAATACTGGTTTTCAGTGGTCTGTTCACATTCGAAGCCGAGGCTTTTTACAGGCTATCCACTCAACACTGGTCAGCTCTTCATTTTCGTGTCCCCACAATCCAGATTTCAGAAATCATTGCAATCTCCACTACAGAATGTTCCATTCATTCACTGCGAGTCTGGAGTTTATCTGATTCTCCACTCCCGCCTGGTTAACATTACACCACTTGTGAATGTCCAAGTAAGCCAATGCTGGTTTTCAGAGGCCTGTTCATACTCGCAGCCGTGCTGTTTAATTGACAATTCACTCCACCCTGTTCAGCTCTTCATTGTCCCACCACACTACCAGCCTTCAGAAATCTTTGTTATCTCCACTACAGAATGTTCCATTCATTCACTGCGAATCTGGAATTCATCTGACTCTCAACTCCACGCAGGTTTTCATTACACCACTGTTGAATGTACAAGTAACCCAATGCTGGTTTTCAGCGGCCTGTTCATATTCGCAGCCCTGCTGTTTACTTGGCTATCGATTCAAGCCTGGTCAGCTCTTCATTTTCCTGTCCACACAACACAGGCTTCAGAAATCATTGGAATCTCCTCTACAGAATGTTCCATTCATTCACTGCGAATGTGGAATTCAACTGACTCTCCACTCCATGCAGGTTTTCCTTACACCACTGATGAATGTCCAAGTAACCCAATGCTGCTTTTCAGCTGCATGTTCACACTCGCAGCCATGCTATACAATTGGCTTTCCACTAAATCCTGATTAGTTCTTGATTTTCCTTCCACACGACCCAGCCTTCAGAAATCATTGGAATCTCCACTAGAGAATGTTCCATTCATTCACTGCGAATCTGGAATTCCTCTGAACCTCCACTCCCGGCAGGTTTTCGTTACACCACTGTTGAATGTCCAAGTAACCCAATGTTTTAAGTGTTTTCTTCACAAGCGCAGTGGTGCTGTTCAATTGGCTATCCACTCAACCCTGGCCAGCTCTACATTTTCCTGTCCACACCACAGAGACTGGAGAAATCATTGTTATCTCCACTACAGAATGTTCCATTCATTCACAGCGAATCTGGAATTCATCTGAATCTCCACTCCCGGCAGGTTTTCGTGACACCACTGGTAAATATCCAAGTAAGCCAATGCTGGTTTTAAGTGGCCTGCTCATACTCTCAGCCGTGCTGTTCAATTTGCTATCCACTCAACCCTCTTCAGCTCCATTTTCCTGTCCACATAACCCAAACTTCAGAAACAATTGGTATCTCCTCCACAGAATGTTCCATTCATTGACGGCAAATCTGAAATTCATCTAATTCTCAACTCCCGTCAGGTTTTCGTTACACCACTTGTGAATGTCCAATTAAGCCAAAGCTGGTTTTCAGTGGCCTGTTCTTACTACGAGACGTGCTGTTCATTTGGCTATCCATTCCACCCTGTTCAGCTCTACATTTACGTGTCCACAAAACCCAGCCTTCAGAAATCATTGGAATCACCACTAGAGAATGTTCCATTCATTCACTGCGAATCTGGAATTCATCTGAATCTCCACTCCCGGCAGGTTTTCATTGCACCACTGCTGAATGTTCAAGTAACGCAATGATGGTTTTCAGCGGTCTATTCACACTCGAACCCGTGCTGTTCACGGTCTAGCGACTCAACACTGGTGAGTTCTTCTTTTTCCAGTTCAGACAATACAAACCTCAGAAACCATTGCACGCGAATCTTGAATTCATCTTGTTCTCCACTCCCAGCAGGTTTTCGTTTCACCACTGGTGAATGTCCAAGCAACCCAAGGCTGGTTTCAGCTGCGTGTTAACACTCGCAGCCGTGCTGTTCAATTGGCTATCCAGTGAACGCTGGTTAGCTCTTGATTTTCCTTCCACACACCGAGCCTTCAGAAATCATTCTTATCTCCACTTCAGAATGTTCCATTCGTTCCCTGCGAATCTGGAATTCCTCTGACTCTCCACACCAGGCAGATTTTCCTAACAACACTGGTGAATGACCAGGTAATCCAATGCTGGTTTTCAGCGGCTGTTTACACTCACAGCCTTGCTGTTCAATTGGCAATCCAGTCAAACCTAGTCAGCTCTTCTTCATTTTCCTGTCCACACAACCCAGCGTTCAGAAATCATTGGAATCTCTACTACAGAAATTTCCATTCATTCACTGTGAATCTGGAAATAATCTGAATCTGCATTCCAGGAAGGCTTTCGTTACACCACTGATGAATGTCCAAGTAATGCAATGCTGCTTCTTAGTGGTCTGTTCACACTCGAAACCGTGCTGTTCATTGGCTATCCACTCAATATCGGTCAGCTCTTCAATATCCTGTCCAGACTATCCAGATTTCTAAATGTTGGCAATCACCACTACAGAATGTTCCATTCAGTCACGCGAATCTGGAATTCATCAGAGTCTCCACTCCTGGAAGGTTTTCGTGACACCACTGGTAAATGTCCAAGGAAGACAATGCTGGTTTTAAGCCGCCTGCTAACACACACAGCCGTGCTGTTCAATTTGCTATCCACCCAACCCTATTCAGCTCTACATTTTCCTGTCCTCATAACCCAACCTTCAGAAATAATTGGTATCTCCTCCACAGAATGTTCCGTTCATTCACTGCGAATCTTAAATTCATCTGACTCTCAACTCCCGGCGGGTTATCGTTACACCACTTGTGAATGTCCAAGTAAGCCAATGCTGGTTTTCAGTGGCCTGTTCATACTAAGAGACGTGCTGTTCATTTGGCTATCCACTCCACCCTGTTCAGCTCTACATTTTCGTGTCCACAAAACCCAGCCTTCAGAAATCATTGGAATCACCACTAGAGAATGTTCCATTCATTCACTGCGAATCTGGAATTCATCTGAACCTCCACTCCCGGCAGGTTTTCGTTACGCCACTGGTGAATGTCCAAGTAACTCAATACTGGTTTTCAGAGGCATGTTCAACTCGCAGAAGTGCTGTTCAATGGGCTATCCACTCAATATTGGTCAGCTCTTCATTTTCCTCTCCACACAAACCAGCCTTCAGAAATCATTGGGATCTCCACTACAGACTGTTCCATTCATTCACTGCGATTCTGCAATTCATCTGACTCTCCGCTCCAGGCAGGTTTTCATTACAGCACTGGTGAATGACCAAGTAATCCAATGCTGGTTTTCAGCCGCCTTTTCACACTCGCAGTGTGCTGTTCAATTGTCTATCCACTCAAACCTGGTCAGCCTTTCATTTTCTTTTCCACAATATCAGACTTCAGAAATCATTGGAATCGCCAGTACAGAATGTTCCATTCATTCACTGCCAATCTGGAATTCATCTGAATCTGCACTCCAGGTAGGCTTTCATTACACCACTTATGAATGTCCAAGTAACACAATGCTGGTTTTCAGCGGTCTGTTCACACTCTAAGCCCTGCTTTTTACTGGGTATCCACACAACTGTGGTCAGCTCTTCATTTTCATGTCCAAACAATCCAGACTTGAGAAATCATTGCAATCTCCAGTACAGAATGTTCCATTCATTCACTGCGAATCTGGAATTCAACTGAATCTCCACTACCTGCAGATTTATCTTACACCACTTGTGAATGTCCAAGTAAAACAATGCTGGTTTTCAGAGGCCTGTTCATGTTCGCAGTCGTGCTGTTCAATTGGCTATCCACTCAACCTGTTTTGCTCCTCATTTTCCTGTGCACACAACCCAGCCTTCAGAAATCATTGTAATCTCCACTACAGGATGTTCCATTCATTCACTGGGAATCTGGAATTCATCTGAATCTGCACTCCACGCAGGCTTTCGTTACACCACTGCTGAAAGTCGAAGTAATGCAATACTGGTTTTCAGTGGTCTGTTCACATTCGAAGCCGAGGCTTTTTACAGGCTATCCACTCAACACTGGTCAGCTCTTCATTTTCGTGTCCCCACAATCCAGATTTCAGAAATCATTGCAATCTCCACTACAGAATGTTCCATTCATTCACTGCGAGTCTGGAGTTTATCTGATTCTCCACTCCCGCCTGGTTAACATTACACCACTTGTGAATGTCCAAGTAAGCCAATGCTGGTTTTCAGAGGCCTGTTCATACTCGCAGCCGTGCTGTTTAATTGACAATTCACTCCACCCTGTTCAGCTCTTCATTGTCCCACCACACTACCAGCCTTCAGAAATCTTTGTTATCTCCACTACAGAATGTTCCATTCATTCACTGCGAATCTGGAATTCATCTGACTCTCAACTCCACGCAGGTTTTCATTACACCACTGTTGAATGTCCAAGTAACCCAATGCTGGTTTTCAGCGGCCTGTTCATACTCGCAGCCCTGCTGTTTACTTGGCTATCGATTCAAGCCTGGTCAGCTCTTCATTTTCCTGTCCACACAACACAGGCTTCAGAAATCATTGGAATCTCCTCTACAGAATGTTCCATTCATTCACTGCGAATGTGGAATTCAACTGACTCTCCACTCCATGCAGGTTTTCCTTACACCACTGATGAATGTCCAAGTAACCCAATGCTGGTTTTCAGCTGCATGTTCACACTCGCAGCCATGCTATACAATTGGCTTTCCACTAAATCCTGATTAGTTCTTGATTTTCCTTCCACACGACCCAGCCTTCAGAAATCATTGGAATCTCCACTAGAGAATGTTCCATTCATTCACTGTGAATCTGGAATTCCTCTGAACCTCCACTCCCGGCAGGTTTTCGTTACACCACTGTTGAATGTCCAAGTAACCCAATGTTTTAAGTGTTTTCTTCACAAGCGCAGTGGTGCTGTTCAATTGGCTATCCACTCAACCCTGGCCAGCTCTACATTTTCCTGTCCACACCACAGAGACTGGAGAAATCATTGTTATCTCCACTACAGAATGTTCCATTCATTCACAGCGAATCTGGAATTCATCTGAATCTCCACTCCCGGCAGGTTTTCGTGACACCACTGGTAAATATCCAAGTAAGCCAATGCTGGTTTTAAGTGGCCTGCTCATACTCTCAGCCATTCTGTTCAATTTGCTATCCACTCAACCCTCTTCAGCTCCATTTTCCTGTCCACATAACCCAAACTTCAGAAACAATTGGTATCTCCTCCACAGAATGTTCCATTCATTGACTGCAAATCTGAAATTCATCTAATTCTCAACTCCCGTCAGGTTTTCGTTACACCACTTGTGAATGTCCAATTAAGCCAAAGCTGGTTTTCAGTGGCCTGTTCTTACTACGAGACGTGCTGTTCATTTGGCTATCCATTCCACCCTGTTCAGCTCTACATTTTCGTGTCCACAAAACCCAGCCTTCAGAAATCATTGGAATCACCACTAGAGAATGTTCCATTCATTCACTGCGAATCTGGAATTCATCTGAATCTCCACTCCCGGCAGGTTTTCATTGCACCACTGCTGAATGTTCAAGTAACGCAATGATGGTTTTCAGCGGTCTATTCACACTCGAACCCGTGCTGTTCACGGTCTAGCGACTCAACACTGGTGAGTTCTTCTTTTTCCAGTTCAGACAATACAAACCTCAGAAACCATTGCACGCAAATCTTGAATTCATCTTGTTCTCCACTCCCAGCAGGTTTTCGTTTCACCACTGGTGAATGTCCAAGCAACCCAAGGCTGGTTTCAGCTGCGTGTTAACACTCGCAGCCGTGCTGTTCAATTGGCTATCCAGTGAACGCTGGTTAGCTCTTGATTTTCCTTCCACACACCGAGCCTTCAGAAATCATTCTTATCTCCACTTCAGAATGTTCCATTCGTTCCCTGCGAATCTGGAATTCCTCTGACTCTCCACACCAGGCAGATTTTCCTAACAACACTGGTGAATGACCAGGTAATCCAATGCTGGTTTTCAGCGGCTGTTCACACTCACAGCCTTGCTGTTCAATTGGCAATCCAGTCAAACCTAGTCAGCTCTTCATTTTCCTGTCCACACAACCCAGCGTTCAGAAATCATTGGAATCTCTACTACAGAAATTTCCATTCATTCACTGTGAATCTGGAAATAATCTGAATCTGCATTCCAGGAAGGCTTTCGTTACACCACTGATGAATGTCCAAGTAATGCAATGCTGCTTCTTAGTGGTCTGTTCACACTCGAAACCGTGCTGTTCATTGGTTATCCACTCAATATCGGTCAGCTCTTCAATATCCTGTCCAGACTATCCAGATTTCTAAATGTTGGCAATCACCACTACAGAATGTTCCATTCAGTCACGCGAATCTGGAATTCATCAGAGTCTCCACTCCTGGAAGGTTTTCGTGACACCACTGGTAAATGTCCAAGGAAGACAATGCTGGTTTTAAGCCGCCTGCTAACACACTCAGCCGTGCTGTTCAATTTGCTATCCACCCAACCCTATTCAGCTCTACATTTTCCTGTCCTCATAACCCAACCTTCAGAAATAATTGGTATCTCCTCCACAGAATGTTCCGTTCATTCACTGCGAATCTTAAATTCATCTGACTCTCAACTCCCGGCGGGTTATCGTTACACCACTTGTGAATGTCCAAGTAAGCCAATGCTGGTTTTCAGTGGCCTGTTCATACTAAGAGACGTGCTGTTCATTTGGCTATCCACTCCACCCTGTTCAGCTCTACATTTTCGTGTCCACAAAACCCAGCCTTCAGAAATCATTGGAATCACCACTAGAGAATGTTCCATTCATTCACTGCGAATCTGGAATTCATCTGAACCTCCACTCCCGGCAGGTTTTCGTTACGCCACTGGTGAATGTCCAAGTAACTCAATACTGGTTTTCAGAGGCATGTTCAACTCGCAGAAGTGCTGTTCAATGGGCTATCCACTCAATATTGGTCAGCTCTTCATTTTCCTCTCCACACAAACCAGCCTTCAGAAATCATTGGGATCTCCACTACAGACTGTTCCATTCATTCACTGCGATTCTGCAATTCATCTGACTCTCCGCTCCAGGCAGGTTTTCAATACAGCACTGGTGAATGACCAAGTAATCCAATGCTGGTTTTCAGCCGCCTTTTCACACTCGCAGTGTGCTGTTCAATTGTCTATCCACTCAAACCTGGTCAGCCTTTCATTTTCTTTTCCACAATATCAGACTTCAGAAATCATTGGAATCGCCAGTACAGAATGTTCCATTCATTCACTGCCAATCTGGAATTCATCTGAATCTGCACTCCAGGTAGGCTTTCATTACACCACTTATGAATGTCCAAGTAACACAATGCTGGTTTTCAGCGGTCTGTTCACACTCTAAGCCCTGCTTTTTACTGGGTATCCACACAACTGTGGTCAGCTCTTCATTTTCATGTCCAAACAATCCAGACTTGAGAAATCATTGCAATCTCCAGTACAGAATGTTCCATTCATTCACTGCGAATCTGGAATTCAACTGAATCTCCACTACCTGCAGATTTATCTTACACCACTTGTGAATGTCCAAGTAAAACAATGCTGGTTTTCAGAGGCCTGTTCATGTTCGCAGTCGTGCTGTTCAATTGGCTATCCACTCAACCTGTTTTGCTCCTCATTTTCCTGTGCACACAACCCAGCCTTCAGAAATCATTGTAATCTCCACTACAGGATGTTCCATTCATTCACTGGGAATCTGGAATTCATCTGAATCTGCACTCCACGCAGGCTTTCGTTACACCACTGCTGAAAGTCGAAGTAATGCAATACTGGTTTTCAGTGGTCTGTTCACATTCGAAGCCGAGGCTTTTTACAGGCTATCCACTCAACACTGGTCAGCTCTTCATTTTCGTGTCCCCACAATCCAGATTTCAGAAATCATTGCAATCTCCACTACAGAATGTTCCATTCATTCACTGCGAGTCTGGAGTTTATCTGATTCTCCACTCCCGCCTGGTTAACATTACACCACTTGTGAATGTCCAAGTAAGCCAATGCTGGTTTTCAGAGGCCTGTTCATACTCGCAGCCGTGCTGTTTAATTGACAATTCACTCCACCCTGTTCAGCTCTTCATTGTCCCACCACACTACCAGCCTTCAGAAATCTTTGTTATCTCCACTACAGAATGTTCCATTCATTCACTGCGAATCTGGAATTCATCTGACTCTCAACTCCACGCAGGTTTTCATTACACCACTGTTGAATGTCCAAGTAACCCAATGCTGGTTTTCAGCGGCCTGTTCATATTCGCAGCCCTGCTGTTTACTTGGCTATCGATTCAAGCCTGGTCAGCTCTTCATTTTCCTGTCCACACAACACAGGCTTCAGAAATCATTGGAATCTCCTCTACAGAATGTTCCATTCATTCACTGCGAATGTGGAATTCAACTGACTCTCCACTCCATGCAGGTTTTCCTTACACCACTGATGAATGTCCAAGTAACCCAATGCTGGTTTTCAGCTGCATGTTCACACTCGCAGCCATGCTATACAATTGGCTTTCCACTAAATCCTGATTAGTTCTTGATTTTCCTTCCACACGACCCAGCCTTCAGAAATCATTGGAATCTCCACTAGAGAATGTTCCATTCATTCACTGCGAATCTGGAATTCCTCTGAACCTCCACTCCCGGCAGGTTTTCGTTACACCACTGTTGAATGTCCAAGTAACCCAATGTTTTAAGTGTTTTCTTCACAAGCGCAGTGGTGCTGTTCAATTGGCTATCCACTCAACCCTGGCCAGCTCTACATTTTCCTGTCCACACCACAGAGACTGGAGAAATCATTGTTATCTCCACTACAGAATGTTCCATTCATTCACAGCGAATCTGGAATTCATCTGAATCTCCACTCCCGGCAGGTTTTCGTGACACCACTGGTAAATATCCAAGTAAGCCAATGCTGGTTTTAAGTGGCCTGCTCATACTCTCAGCCGTGCTGTTCAATTTGCTATCCACTCAACCCTCTTCAGCTCCATTTTCCTGTCCACATAACCCAAACTTCAGAAACAATTGGTATCTCCTCCACAGAATGTTCCATTCATTGACTGCAAATCTGAAATTCATCTAATTCTCAACTCCCGTCAGGTTTTCGTTACACCACTTGTGAATGTCCAATTAAGCCAAAGCTGGTTTTCAGTGGCCTGTTCTTACTACGAGACGTGCTGTTCATTTGGCTATCCATTCCACCCTGTTCAGCTCTACATTTTCGTGTCCACAAAACCCAGCCTTCAGAAATCATTGGAATCACCACTAGAGAATGTTCCATGCATTCACTGCGAATCTGGAATTCATCTGAATCTCCACTCCCGGCAGGTTTTCATTGCACCACTGCTGAATGTTCAAGTAACGCAATGATGGTTTTCAGCGGTCTATTCACACTCGAACCCGTGCTGTTCACGGTCTAGCGACTCAACACTGGTGAGTTCTTCTTTTTCCAGTTCAGACAATACAAACCTCAGAAACCATTGAACGCGAATCTTGAATTCATCTTGTTCTCCACTCCCAGCAGGTTTTCGTTTCACCACTGGTGAATGTCCAAGCAACCCAAGGCTGGTTTCAGCTGCGTGTTAACACTCGCAGCCGTGCTGTTCAATTGGCTATCCAGTGAACGCTGGTTAGCTCTTGATTTTCCTTCCACACACCGAGCCTTCAGAAATCATTCTTATCTCCACTTCAGAATGTTCCATTCGTTCCCTGCGAATCTGGAATTCCTCTGACTCTCCACACCAGGCAGATTTTCCTAACAACACTGGTGAATGACCAGGTAATCCAATGCTGGTTTTCAGCGGCTGTTCACACTCACAGCCTTGCTGTTCAATTGGCAATCCAGTCAAACCTAGTCAGCTCTTCATTTTCCTGTCCACACAACCCAGCGTTCAGAAATCATTGGAATCTCTACTACAGAAATTTCCATTCATTCACTGTGAATCTGGAAATAATCTGAATCTGCATTCCAGGAAGGCTTTCGTTACACCACTGATGAATGTCCAAGTAATGCAATGCTGCTTCTTAGTGGTCTGTTCACACTCGAAACCGTGCTGTTCATTGGCTATCCACTCAATATCGGTCAGCTCTTCAATATCCTGTCCAGACTATCCAGATTTCTAAATGTTGGCAATCACCACTACAGAATGTTCCATTCAATCACGCGAATCTGGAATTCATCAGAGTCTCCACTCCTGGAAGGTTTTCGTGACACCACTGGTAAATGTCCAAGGAAGACAATGCTGGTTTTAAGCCGCCTGCTAACACACACAGCCGTGCTGTTCAATTTGCTATCCACCCAACCCTATTCAGCTCTACATTTTCCTGTCCTCATAACCCAACCTTCAGAAATAATTGGTATCTCCTCCACAGAATGTTCCGTTCATTCACTGCGAATCTTAAATTCATCTGACTCTCAACTCCCGGCGGGTTATCGTTACACCACTTGTGAATGTCCAAGTAAGCCAATGCTGGTTTTCAGTGGCCTGTTCATACTAAGAGACGTGCTGTTCATTTGGCTATCCACTCCACCCTGTTCAGCTCTACATTTTCGTGTCCACAAAACCCAGCCTTCAGAAATCATTGGAATCACCACTAGAGAATGTTCCATTCATTCACTGCGAATCTGGAATTCATCTGAACCTCCACTCCTGGCAGGATTTCGTTACGCCACTGGTGAATGTCCAAGAAACTCAATACTGGTTTTCAGAGGCATGTTCAACTCGCAGAAGTGCTGTTCAATGGGCTATGCACTCAATATTGGTCAGCTCTTCATTTTCCTCTCCACACAAACCAGCCTTCAGAAATCATTGGGATCTCCACTACAGACTGTTCCATTCATTCACTGCGATTCTGCAATTCATCTGACTCTCCGCTCCAGGCAGGTTGTCATTACAGCACTGGTGAATGACCAAGTAATCCAATGCTGGTTTTCAGCCGCCTTTTCACACTCGCAGTGTGCTGTTCAATTGTCTATCCACTCAAACCTGGTCAGCCTTTCATTTTCTTTTCCACAATATCAGACTTCAGAAATCATTGGAATCGCCAGTACAGAATGTTCCATTCATTCACTGCCAATCTGGAATTCATCTGAATCTGCACTCCAGGTAGGCTTTCATTACACCACTTATGAATGTCCAAGTAACACAATGCTGGTTTTCAGCGGTCTGTTCACACTGTAAGCCCTGCTTTTTACTGGGTATCCACACAACTGTGGTCAGCTCTTCATTTTCATGTCCAAACAATCCAGACTTGAGAAATCATTGCAATCTCCAGTACAGAATGTTCCATTCATTCACTGCGAATCTGGAATTCAACTGAATCTCCACTACCTGCAGATTTATCTTACACCACTTGTGAATGTCCAAGTAAAACAATGCTGGTTTTCAGAGGCCTGTTCATGTTCGCAGTCGTGCTGTTCAATTGGCTATCCACTCAACCTGTTTTGCTCCTCATTTTCCTGTGCACACAACCCAGCCTTCAGAAATCATTGTAATCTCCACTACAGGATGTTCCATTCATTCACTGGGAATCTGGAATTCATCTGAATCTGCACTCCACGCAGGCTTTCGTTACACCACTGCTGAAAGTCGAAGTAATGCAATACTGGTTTTCAGTGGTCTGTTCACATTCGAAGCCGAGGCTTTTTACAGGCTATCCACTCAACACTGGTCAGCTCTTCATTTTCGTGTCCCCACAATCCAGATTTCAGAAATCATTGCAATCTCCACTACAGAATGTTCCATTCATTCACTGCGAGTCTGGAGTTTATCTGATTCTCCACTCCCGCCTGGTTAACATTACACCACTTGTGAATGTCCAAGTAAGCCAATGCTGGTTTTCAGAGGCCTGTTCATACTCGCAGCCGTGCTGTTTAATTGACAATTCACTCCACCCTGTTCAGCTCTTCATTGTCCCACCACACTACCAGCCTTCAGAAATCTTTGTTATCTCCACTACAGAATGTTCCATTCATTCACTGCGAATCTGGAATTCATCTGACTCTCAACTCCACGCAGGTTTTCATTACACCACTGTTGAATGTCCAAGTAACCCAACGCTGGTTTTCAGCGGCCTGTTCTTATTCGCAGCCCTGCTGTTTACTTGGCTATCGATTCAAGCCTGGTCAGCTCTTCATTTTCCTGTCCACACAACACAGGCTTCAGAAATCATTGGAATCTCCTCTACAGAATGTTCCATTCATTCACTGCGAATGTGGAATTCAACTGACTCTGCACTCCATGCAGGTTTTCCTTACACCACTGATGAATGTCCAAGTAACCCAATGCTGGTTTTCAGCTGCATGTTCACACTCGCAGCCATGCTATACAATTGGCTTTCCACTAAATCCTGATTAGTTCTTGATTTTCCTTCCACACGACCCAGCCTTCAGAAATCATTGGAATCTCCACTAGAGAATGTTCCATTCATTCACTGCGAATCTGGAATTCCTCTGAACCTCCACTCCCGGCAGGTTTTCGTTACACCACTGTTGAATGTCCAAGTAACCCAATGTTTTAAGTGTTTTCTTCACAAGCGCAGTGGTGCTGTTCAATTGGCTATCCACTCAACCCTGGCCAGCTCTACATTTTCCTGTCCACACCACAGAGACTGGAGAAATCATTGTTATCTCCACTACAGAATGTTCCATTCATTCACAGCGAATCTGGAATTCATCTGAATCTCCACTCCCGGCAGGTTTTCGTGACACCACTGGTAAATATCCAAGTAAGCCAATGCTGGTTTTAAGTGGCCTGCTCATACTCTCAGCCGTGCTGTTCAATTTGCTATCCACTCAACCCTCTTCAGCTCCATTTTCCTGTCCACATAACCCAATCTTCAGAAACAATTGGTATCTCCTCCACAGAATGTTCCATTCATTGACTGCAAATCTGAAATTCATCTAATTCTCAACTCCCGTCAGGTTTTCGTTACACCACTTGTGAATGTCCAATTAAGCCAAAGCTGGTTTTCAGTGGCCTGTTCTTACTACGAGACGTGCTGTTCATTTGGCTATCCATTCCACCCTGTTCAGCTCTACATTTTCGTGTCCACAAAACCCAGCCTTCAGAAATCATTGGAATCACCACTAGAGAATGTTCCATTCATTCACTGCGAATCTGGAATTCATCTGAATCTCCACTCCCGGCAGGTTTTCATTGCACCACTGCTGAATGTTCAAGTAACGCAATGATGGTTTTCAGCGGTCTATTCACACTCGAACCCGTGCTGTTCACGGTCTAGCGACTCAACACTGGTGAGTTCTTCTTTTTCCAGTTCAGACAATACAACCTCAGAAACCATTGCACGCGAATCTTGAATTCATCTTGTTCTCCACTCCCAGCAGGTTTTCGTTTCACCACTGGTGAATGTCCAAGCAACCCAAGGCTGGTTTCAGCTGCGTGTTAACACTCGCAGCCGTGCTGTTCAATTGGCTATCCAGTGAACGCTGGTTAGCTCTTGATTTTCCTTCCACACACCGAGCCTTCAGAAATCATTCTTATCTCCACTTCAGAATGTTCCATTCGTTCCCTGCGAATCTGGAATTCCTCTGACTCTCCACACCAGGTAGATTTTCCTAACAACACTGGTGAATGACCAGGTAATCCAATGCTGGTTTTCAGCGGCTGTTCACACTCACAGCCTTGCTGTTCAATTGGCAATCCAGTCAAACCTAGTCAGCTCTTCATTTTCCTGTCCACACAACCCAGCGTTCAGAAATCATTGGAATCTCTACTACAGAAATTTCCATTCATTCACTGTGAATCTGGAAATAATCTGAATCTGCATTCCAGGAAGGCTTTCGTTACACCACTGATGAATGTCCAAGTAATGCAATGCTGCTTCTTAGTGGTCTGTTCACACTCGAAACCGTGCTGTTCATTGGCTATCCACTCAATATCGGTCAGCTCTTCAATATCCTGTCCAGACTATCCAGATTTCTAAATGTTGGCAATCACCACTACAGAATGTTCCATTCAGTCACGCGAATCTGGAATTCATCAGAGTCTCCACTCCTGGAAGGTTTTCGTGACACCACTGGTAAATGTCCAAGGAAGACAATGCTGGTTTTAAGCCGCCTGCTAACACACTCAGCCGTGCTGTTCAATTTGCTATCCACCCAACCCTATTCAGCTCTACATTTTCCTGTCCTCATAACCCAACCTTCAGAAATAATTGGTATCTCCTCCACAGAATGTTCCGTTCATTCACTGCGAATCTTAAATTCATCTGACTCTCAACTCCCGGCGGGTTATCGTTACACCACTTGTGAATGTCCAAGTAAGCCAATGCTGGTTTTCAGTGGCCTGTTCATACTAAGAGACGTGCTGTTCATTTGGCTATCCACTCCACCCTGTTCAGCTCTACATTTTCGTGTCCACAAAACCCAGCCTTCAGAAATCATTGGAATCACCACTAGAGAATGTTCCATTCATTCACTGCGAATCTGGAATTCATCTGAACCTCCACTCCCGGCAGGTTTTCGTTACGCCACTGGTGAATGTCCAAGTAACTCAATACTGGTTTTCAGAGGCATGTTCAACTCGCAGAAGTGCTGTTCAATGGGCTATCCACTCAATATTGGTCAGCTCTTCATTTTCTTCTCCACACAAACCAGCCTTCAGAAATCATTGGGATCTCCACTACAGACTGTTCCATTCATTCACTGCGATTCTGCAATTCATCTGACTCTCCGCTCCAGGCAGGTTGTCATTACAGCACTGGTGAATGACCAAGTAATCCAATGCTGGTTTTCAGCCGCCTTTTCACACTCGCAGTGTGCTGTTCAATTGTCTATCCACTCAAACCTGGTCAGCCTTTCATTTTCTTTTCCACAATATCAGACTTCAGAAATCATTGGAATCGCCAGTACAGAATGTTCCATTCATTCACTGCCAATCTGGAATTCATCTGAATCTGCACTCCAGGTAGGCTTTCATTACATCACTTATGAATGTCCAAGTAACACAATGCTGGTTTTCAGCGGTCTGTTCACACTCTAAGCCCTGCTTTTTACTGGGTATCCACACAACTGTGGTCAGCTCTTCATTTTCATGTCCAAACAATCCAGACTTGAGAAATCATTGCAATCTCCAGTACAGAATGTTCCATTCATTCACTGCGAATCTGGAATTCAACTGAATCTCCACTACCTGCAGATTTATCTTACACCACTTGTGAATGTCCAAGTAAAACAATGCTGGTTTTCAGAGGCCTGTTCATGTTCGCAGTCGTGCTGTTCAATTGGCTATCCACTCAACCTGTTTTGCTCCTCATTTTCCTGTGCACACAACCCAGCCTTCAGAAATCATTGTAATCTCCACTACAGGATGTTCCATTCATTCACTGGGAATCTGGAATTCATCTGAATCTGCACTCCACGCAGGCTTTCGTTACACCACTGCTGAAAGTCGAAGTAATGCAATACTGGTTTTCAGTGGTCTGTTCACATTCGAAGCCGAGGCTTTTTACAGGCTATCCACTCAACACTGGTCAGCTCTTCATTTTCGTGTCCCCACAATCCAGATTTCAGAAATCATTGCAATCTCCACTACAGAATGTTCCATTCATTCACTGCGAGTCTGGAGTTTATCTGATTCTCCACTCCCGCCTGGTTAACATTACACCACTTGTGAATGTCCAAGTAAGCCAATGCTGGTTTTCAGAGGCCTGTTCATACTCGCAGCCGTGCTGTTTAATTGACAATTCACTCCACCCTGTTCAGCTCTTCATTGTCCCACCACACTACCAGCCTTCAGAAATCTTTGTTATCTCCACTACAGAATGTTCCATTCATTCACTGCGAATCTGGAATTCATCTGACTCTCAACTCCACGCAGGTTTTCATTACACCACTGTTGAATGTCCAAGTAACCCAATGCTGGTTTTCAGCGGCCTGTTCATATTCGCAGCCCTGCTGTTTACTTGGCTATCGATTCAAGCCTGGTCAGCTCTTCATTTTCCTGTCCACACAACACAGGCTTCAGAAATCATTGGAATCTCCTCTACAGAATGTTCCATTCATTCACTGCGAATGTGGAATTCAACTGACTCTCCACTCCATGCAGGTTTTCCTTACTTACACCACTGATGAATGTCCAAGTAACCTAATGCTGGTTTTCAGCTGCATGTTCACACTCGCAGCCATGCTATACAATTGGCTTTCCACTAAATCCTGATTAGTTCTTGATTTTCCTTCCACACGACCCAGCCTTCAGAAATCATTGGAATCTCCACTAGAGAATGTTCCATTCATTCACTGCGAATCTGGAATTCCTCTGAACCTCCACTCCCGGCAGGTTTTCGTTACACCACTGTTGAATGTCCAAGTAACCCAATGTTTTAAGTGTTTTCTTCACAAGCGCAGTGGTGCTGTTCAATTGGCTATCCACTCAACCCTGGCCAGCTCTACATTTTCCTGTCCACACCACAGAGACTGGAAAATCATTGTTATCTCCACTACAGAATGTTCCATTCATTCACAGCGAATCTGGAATTCATCTGAATCTCCACTCCCGGCAGGTTTTCGTGACACCACTGGTAAATATCCAAGTAAGCCAATGCTGGTTTTAAGTGGCCTGCTCATACTCTCAGCCGTGCTGTTCAATTTGCTATCCACTCAACCCTCTTCAGCTCCATTTTCCTGTCCACATAACCCAATCTTCAGAAACAATTGGTATTTCCTCCACAGAATGTTCCATTCATTGACTGCAAATCTGAAATTCATCTAATTCTCAACTCCCGTCAGGTTTTCGTTACACCACTTGTGAATGTCCAATTAAGCCAAAGCTGGTTTTCAGTGGCCTGTTCTTACTACGAGACGTGCTGTTCATTTGGCTATCCATTCCACCCTGTTCAGCTCTACATTTTCGTGTGCACAAAACCCAGCCTTCAGAAATCATTGGAATCACCACTAGAGAATGTTCCATTCATTCACTGCGAATCTGGAATTCATCTGAATCTCCACTCCCGGCAGGTTTTGATTGCACCACTGCTGAATGTTCAAGTAACGCAATGATGGTTTTCAGCGGTCTATTCACACTCGAACCCGTGCTGTTCACGGTCTAGCGACTCAACACTGGTGAGTTCTTCTTTTTCCAGTTCAGACAATACAAACCTCAGAAACCATTGCACGCGAATCTTGAATTCATCTTGTTCTCCACTCCCAGCAGGTTTTCGTTTCACCACTGGTGAATGTCCAAGCAACCCAAGGCTGGTTTCAGCTGCGTGTTAACACTCGCAGCCGTGCTGTTCAATTGGCTATCCAGTGAACGCTGGTTAGCTCTTGATTTTCCTTCCACACACCGAGCCTTCAGAAATCATTCTTATCTCCACTTCAGAATGTTCCATTCGTTCCCTGCGAATCTGGAATTCCTCTGACTCTCCACACCAGGTAGATTTTCCTAACAACACTGGTGAATGACCAGGTAATCCAATGCTGGTTTTCAGCGGCTGTTCACACTCACAGCCTTGCTGTTCAATTGGCAATCCAGTCAAACCTAGTCAGCTCTTCATTTTCCTGTCCACACAACCCAGCGTTCAGAAATCATTGGAATCTCTACTACAGAAATTTCCATTCATTCACTGTGAATCTGGAAATAATCTGAATCTGCATTCCAGGAAGGCTTTCGTTACACCACTGATGAATGTCCAAGTAATGCAATGCTGCTTCTTAGTGGTCTGTTCACACTCGAAACCGTGCTGTTCATTGGCTATCCACTCAATATCGGTCAGCTCTTCAATATCCTGTCCAGACTATCCAGATTTCTAAATGTTGGCAATCACCACTACAGAATGTTCCATTCAGTCACGCGAATCTGGAATTCATCAGAGTCTCCACTCCTGGAAGGTTTTCGTGACACCACTGGTAAATGTCCAAGGAAGACAATGCTGGTTTTAAGCCGCCTGCTAACACACTCAGCCGTGCTGTTCAATTTGCTATCCACCCAACCCTATTCAGCTCTACATTTTCCTGTCCTCATAACCCAACCTTCAGAAATAATTGGTATCTCCTCCACAGAATGTTCCGTTCATTCACTGCGAATCTTAAATTCATCTGACTCTCAACTCCCGGCGGGTTATCGTTACACCACTTGTGAATGTCCAAGTAAGCCAATGCTGGTTTTCAGTGGCCTGTTCATACTAAGAGACGTGCTGTTCATTTGGCTATCCACTCCACCCTGTTCAGCTCTACATTTTCGTGTCCACAAAACCCAGCCTTCAGAAATCATTGGAATCACCACTAGAGAATGTTCCATTCATTCACTGCGAATCTGGAATTCATCTGAACCTCCACTCCCGGCAGGTTTTCGTTACGCCACTGGTGAATGTCCAAGTAACTCAATACTGGTTTTCAGAGGCATGTTCAACTCGCAGAAGTGCTGTTCAATGGGCTATCCACTCAATATTGGTCAGCTCTTCATTTTCTTCTCCACACAAACCAGCCTTCAGAAATCATTGGGATCTCCACTACAGACTGTTCCATTCATTCACTGCGATTCTGCAATTCATCTGACTCTCTGCTCCAGGCAGGTTGTCATTACAGCACTGGTGAATGACCAAGTAATCCAATGCTGGTTTTCAGCCGCCTTTTCACACTCGCAGTGTGCTGTTCAATTGTCTATCCACTCAAACCTGGTCAGCCTTTCATTTTCTTTTCCACAATATCAGACTTCAGAAATCATTGGAATCGCCAGTACAGAATGTTCCATTCATTCACTGCCAATCTGGAATTCATCTGAATCTGCACTCCAGGTAGGCTTTCATTACACCACTTATGAATGTCCAAGTAACACAATGCTGGTTTTCAGCGGTCTGTTCACACTCTAAGCCCTGCTTTTTACTGGGTATCCACACAACTGTGGTCAGCTCTTCATTTTCATGTCCAAACAATCCAGACTTGAGAAATCATTGCAATCTCCAGTACAGAATGTTCCATTCATTCACTGCGAATCTGGAATTCAACTGAATCTCCACTACCTGCAGATTTATCTTACACCACTTGTGAATGTCCAAGTAAAACAATGCTGGTTTTCAGAGGCCTGTTCATGTTCGCAGTCGTGCTGTTCAATTGGCTATCCACTCAACCTGTTTTGCTCCTCATTTTCCTGTGCACACAACCCAGCCTTCAGAAATCATTGTAATCTCCACTACAGGATGTTCCATTCATTCACTGGGAATCTGGAATTCATCTGAATCTGCACTCCACGCAGGCTTTCGTTACACCACTGCTGAAAGTCGAAGTAATGCAATACTGGTTTTCAGTGGTCTGTTCACATTCGAAGCCGAGGCTTTTTACAGGCTATCCACTCAACACTGGTCAGCTCTTCATTTTCGTGTCCCCACAATCCAGATTTCAGAAATCATTGCAATCTCCACTACAGAATGTTCCATTCATTCACTGCGAGTCTGGAGTTTATCTGATTCTCCACTCCCGCCTGGTTAACATTACACCACTTGTGAATGTCCAAGTAAGCCAATGCTGGTTTTCAGAGGCCTGTTCATACTCGCAGCCGTGCTGTTTAATTGACAATTCACTCCACCCTGTTCAGCTCTTCATTGTCCCACCACACTACCAGCCTTCAGAAATCTTTGTTATCTCCACTACAGAATGTTCCATTCATTCACTGCGAATCTGGAATTCATCTGACTCTCAACTCCACGCAGGTTTTCATTACACCACTGTTGAATGTCCAAGTAACCCAATGCTGGTTTTCAGCGGCCTGTTCATATTCGCAGCCCTGCTGTTTACTTGGCTATCGATTCAAGCCTGGTCAGCTCTTCATTTTCCTGTCCACACAACACAGGCTTCAGAAATCATTGGAATCTCCTCTACAGAATGTTCCATTCATTCACTGCGAATGTGGAATTCAACTGACTCTCCACTCCATGCAGGTTTTCCTTACACCACTGATGAATGTCCAAGTAACCCAATGCTGGTTTTCAGCTGCATGTTCACACTCGCAGCCATGCTATACAATTGGCTTTCCACTAAATCCTGATTAGTTCTTGATTTTCCTTCCACACGACCCAGCCTTCAGAAATCATTGGAATCTCCACTAGAGAATGTTCCATTCATTCACTGCGAATCTGGAATTCCTCTGAACCTCCACTCCCGGCAGGTTTTCGTTACACCACTGTTGAATGTCCAAGTAACCCAATGTTTTAAGTGTTTTCTTCACAAGCGCAGTGGTGCTGTTCAATTGGCTATCCACTCAACCCTGGCCAGCTCTACATTTTCCTGTCCACACCACAGAGACTGGAGAAATCATTGTTATCTCCACTACAGAATGTTCCATTCATTCACAGCGAATCTGGAATTCATCTGAATCTCCACTCCCGGCAGGTTTTCGTGACACCACTGGTAAATATCCAAGTAAGCCAATGCTGGTTTTAAGTGGCCTGCTCATACTCTCAGCCGTGCTGTTCAATTTGCTATCCACTCAACCCTCTTCAGCTCCATTTTCCTGTCCACATAACCCAAACTTCAGAAACAATTGGTATCTCCTCCACAGAATGTTCCATTCATTGACTGCAAATCTGAAATTCATCTAATTCTCAACTCCCGTCAGGTTTTCGTTACACCACTTGTGAATGTCCAATTAAGCCAAAGCTGGTTTTCAGTGGCCTGTTCTTACTACGAGACGTGCTGTTCATTTGGCTATCCATTCCACCCTGTTCAGCTCTACATTTTCGTGTCCACAAAACCCAGCCTTCAGAAATCATTGGAATCACCACTAGAGAATGTTCCATTCATTCACTGCGAATCTGGAATTCATCTGAATCTCCACTCCCGGCAGGTTTTCATTGCACCACTGCTGAATGTTCAAGTAACGCAATGATGGTTTTCAGCGGTCTATTCACACTCGAACCCGTGCTGTTCACGGTCTAGCGACTCAACACTGGTGAGTTCTTCTTTTTCCAGTTCAGACAATACAAACCCCAGAAACCATTGCAATCTACACTACAGAATGTTTCATTCATTCACGCGAATCTTGAATTCATCTTGTTCTCCACTCCCAGCAGGTTTTCGTTTCACCACTGGTGAATGTCCAAGCAACCCAAGGCTGGTTTCAGCTGCGTGTTAACACTCGCAGCCGTGCTGTTCAATTGGCTATCCAGTGAACGCTGGTTAGCTCTTGATTTTCCTTCCACACACCGAGCCTTCAGAAATCATTCTTATCTCCACTTCAGAATGTTCCATTCGTTCCCTGCGAATCTGGAATTCCTCTGACTCTCCACACCAGGCAGATTTTCCTAACAACACTGGTGAATGACCAGGTAATCCAATGCTGGTTTTCAGCGGCTGTTCACACTCACAGCCTTGCTGTTCAACTGGCAATCCAGTCAAACCTAGTCAGCTCTTCATTTTCCTGTCCACACAACCCAGCGTTCAGAAATCATTGGAATCTCTACTACAGAAATTTCCATTCATTCACTGTGAATCTGGAAATAATCTGAATCTGCATTCCAGGAAGGCTTTCGTTACACCACTGATGAATGTCCAAGTAATGCAATGCTGCTTCTTAGTGGTCTGTTCACACTCGAAACCGTGCTGTTCATTGGTTTATCCACTCAATATCGGTCAGCTCTTCAATATCCTGTCCAGACTATCCAGATTTCTAAATGTTGGCAATCACCACTACAGAATGTTCCATTCAATCACGCGAATCTGGAATTCATCAGAGTCTCCACTCCTGGAAGGTTTTCGTGACACCACTGGTAAATGTCCAAGGAAGACAATGCTGGTTTTAAGCCGCCTGCTAACACACTCAGCCGTGCTGTTCAATTTGCTATCCACCCAACCCTATTCAGCTCTACATTTTCCTGTCCTCATAACCCAACCTTCAGAAATAATTGGTATCTCCTCCACAGAATGTTCCGTTCATTCACTGCGAATCTTAAATTCATCTGACTCTCAACTCCCGGCGGGTTATCGTTACACCACTTGTGAATGTCCAAGTAAGCCAATGCTGGTTTTCAGAGGCCTGTTCAACTCGCAGAAGTGCTGTTCAATGGGCTATCCACTCAATATTGGTCAGCTCTTCATTTTCCTCTCCACACAAACCAGCCTTCAGAAATCATTGGGATCTCCACTACAGACTGTTCCATTCATTCACTGCGATTCTGCAATTCATCTGACTCTCCACTCCAGGCAGGTTTTCATTACAGCACTGGTGAATGACCAAATAATCCAATGCTGGTTTTCAGCCGCCTTTTCACACTCGCAGTGTGCTGTTCAATTGTCTAGCCACTCAAACCTGGTCAGCCTTTCATTTTCTTTTCCACAATATCAGACTTCAGAAATCATTGGAATCGCCAGTACAGAATGTTCCATTCATTCACTGCCAATCTGGAATTCATCTGAATCTGCACTCCAGGTAGGCTTTCTTTACACCACTTATGAATGTCCAAGTAACACAATGCTGGTTTTCAGTGGTCTGTTCACACTCTAAGCCCTGCTTTTTACTGGGTATCCACACAACTGTGGTCAGCTCTTCATTTTCATGTCCAAACAATCCAGACTTGAGAAATCATTGCAATCTCCAGTACAGAATGTTCCATTCATTCACTGCGAATCTGGAATTCAACTGAATCTCCACTACCTGCAGATTTATCTTACACCACTTGTGAATGTCCAAGTAAAACAATGCTGGTTTTCAGAGGCCTGTTCATGTTCGCAGTCGTGCTGTTCAATTGGCTATCCACTCAACCTGTTTTGCTCCTCATTTTCCTGTGCACACAACCCAGCCTTCAGAAATCATTGTAATCTCCACTACAGGATGTTCCATTCATTCACTGGGAATCTGGAATTCATCTGAATCTGCACTCCACGCAGGCTTTCGTTACACCACTGCTGAAAGTCGAAGTAATGCAATACTGGTTTTCAGTGGTCTGTTCACATTCGAAGCCGAGGCTTTTTACAGGCTATCCACTCAACACTGGTCAGCTCTTCATTTTCGTGTCCCCACAATCCAGATTTCAGAAATCATTGCAATCTCCACTACAGAATGTTCCATTCATTCACTGCGAGTCTGGAGTTTATCTGATTCTCCACTCCCGCCTGGTTAACATTACACCACTTGTGAATGTCCAAGTAAGCCAATGCTGGTTTTCAGAGGCCTGTTCATACTCGCAGCCGTGCTGTTTAATTGACAATTCACTCCACCCTGTTCAGCTCTTCATTGTCCCACCACACTACCAGCCTTCAGAAATCTTTGTTATCTCCACTACAGAATGTTCCATTCATTCACTGCGAATCTGGAATTCATCTGACTCTCAACTCCACGCAGGTTTTCATTACACCACTGTTGAATGTCCAAGTAACCCAATGCTGGTTTTCAGCGGCCTGTTCATATTCGCAGCCCTGCTGTTTACTTGGCTATCGATTCAAGCCTGGTCAGCTCTTCATTTTCCTGTCCACACAACACAGGCTTCAGAAATCATTGGAATCTCCTCTACAGAATGTTCCATTCATTCACTGCGAATGTGGAATTCAACTGACTCTCCACTCCATGCAGGTTTTCCTTACACCACTGATGAATGTCCAAGTAACCCAATGCTGGTTTTCAGCTGCATGTTCACACTCGCAGCCATGCTATACAATTGGCTTTCCACTAAATCCTGATTAGTTCTTGATTTTCCTTCCACACGACCCAGCCTTCAGAAATCATTGGAATCTCCACTAGAGAATGTTCCATTCATTCACTGCGAATCTGGAATTCCTCTGAACCTCCACTCCCGGCAGGTTTTCGTTACACCACTGTTGAATGTCCAAGTAACCCAATGTTTTAAGTGTTTTCTTCACAAGCGCAGTGGTGCTGTTCAATTGGCTATCCACTCAACCCTGGCCAGCTCTACATTTTCCTGTCCACACCACAGAGACTGGAGAAATCATTGTTATCTCCACTACAGAATGTTCCATTCATTCACAGCGAATCTGGAATTCATCTGAATCTCCACTCCCGGCAGGTTTTCGTGACACCACTGGTAAATATCCAAGTAAGCCAATGCTGGTTTTAAGTGGCCTGCTCATACTCTCAGCCGTGCTGTTCAATTTGCTATCCACTCAACCCTCTTCAGCTCCATTTTCCTGTCCACATAACCCAAACTTCAGAAACAATTGGTATCTCCTCCACAGAATGTTCCATTCATTGACTGCAAATCTGAAATTCATCTAATTCTCAACTCCCGTCAGGTTTTCGTTACACCACTTGTGAATGTCCAATTAAGCCAAAGCTGGTTTTCAGTGGCCTGTTCTTACTACGAGACGTGCTGTTCATTTGGCTATCCATTCCACCCTGTTCAGCTCTACATTTTCGTGTCCACAAAACCCAGCCTTCAGAAATCATTGGAATCACCACTAGAGAATGTTCCATTCATTCACTGCGAATCTGGAATTCATCTGAATCTCCACTCCCGGCAGGTTTTCATTGCACCACTGCTGAATGTTCAAGTAACGCAATGATGGTTTTCAGCGGTCTATTCACACTCGAACCCGTGCTGTTCACGGTCTAGCGACTCAACACTGGTGAGTTCTTCTTTTTCCAGTTCAGACAATACAAACCTCAGAAACCATTGCAATCTACACTACAGAATGTTTCATTCATTCACGCGAATCTTGAATTCATCTTGTTCTCCACTCCCAGCAGGTTTTCGTTTCACCACTGGTGAATGTCCAAGCAACCCAAGGCTGGTTTCAGCTGCGTGTTAACACTCGCAGCCGTGCTGTTCAATTGGCTATCCAGTGAACGCTGGTTAGCTCTTGATTTTCCTTCCACACACCGAGCCTTCAGAAATCATTCTTATCTCCACTTCAGAATGTTCCATTCGTTCCCTGCGAATCTGGAATTCCTCTGACTCTCCACACCAGGCAGATTTTCCTAACAACACTGGTGAATGACCAGGTAATCCAATGCTGGTTATCAGCGGCTGTTCACACTCACAGCCTTGCTGTTCAACTGGCAATCCAGTCAAACCTAGTCAGCTCTTCATTTTCCTGTCCACACAACCCAGCGTTCAGAAATCATTGGAATCTCTACTACAGAAATTTCCATTCATTCACTGTGAATCTGGAAATAATCTGAATCTGCATTCCAGGAAGGCTTTCGTTACACCACTGATGAATGTCCAAGTAATGCAATGCTGCTTCTTAGTGGTCTGTTCACACTCGAAACCGTGCTGTTCATTGGTTTATCCACTCAATATCGGTCAGCTCTTCAATATCCTGTCCAGACTATCCAGATTTCTAAATGTTGGCAATCACCACTACAGAATGTTCCATTCAATCACGCGAATCTGGAATTCATCAGAGTCTCCACTCCTGGAAGGTTTTCGTGACACCACTGGTAAATGTCCAAGGAAGACAATGCTGGTTTTAAGCCGCCTGCTAACACACTCAGCCGTGCTGTTCAATTTGCTATCCACCCAACCCTATTCAGCTCTACATTTTCCTGTCCTCATAACCCAACCTTCAGAAATAATTGGTATCTCCTCCACAGAATGTTCCGTTCATTCACTGCGAATCTTAAATTCATCTGACTCTCAACTCCCGGCGGGTTATCGTTACACCACTTGTGAATGTCCAAGTAAGCCAATGCTGGTTTTCAGAGGCCTGTTCAACTCGCAGAAGTGCTGTTCAATGGGCTATCCACTCAATATTGGTCAGCTCTTCATTTTCCTCTCCACACAAACCAGCCTTCAGAAATCATTGGGATCTCCACTACAGACTGTTCCATTCATTCACTGCGATTCTGCAATTCATCTGACTCTCCACTCCAGGCAGGTTTTCATTACAGCACTGGTGAATGACCAAATAATCCAATGCTGGTTTTCAGCCGCCTTTTCACACTCGCAGTGTGCTGTTCAATTGTCTAGCCACTCAAACCTGGTCAGCCTTTCATTTTCTTTTCCACAATATCAGACTTCAGAAATCATTGGAATCGCCAGTACAGAATGTTCCATTCATTCACTGCCAATCTGGAATTCATCTGAATCTGCACTCCAGGTAGGCTTTCTTTACACCACTTATGAATGTCCAAGTAACACAATGCTGGTTTTCAGTGGTCTGTTCACACTCTAAGCCCTGCTTTTTACTGGGTATCCACACAACTGTGGTCAGCTCTTCATTTTCATGTCCAAACAATCCAGACTTGAGAAATCATTGCAATCTCCAGTACAGAATGTTCCATTCATTCACTGCGAATCTGGAATTCAACTGAATCTCCACTACCTGCAGATTTATCTTACACCACTTGTGAATGTCCAAGTAAAACAATGCTGGTTTTCAGAGGCCTGTTCATGTTCGCAGTCGTGCTGTTCAATTGGCTATCCACTCAACCTGTTTTGCTCCTCATTTTCCTGTGCACACAACCCAGCCTTCAGAAATCATTGTAATCTCCACTACAGGATGTTCCATTCATTCACTGGGAATCTGGAATTCATCTGAATCTGCACTCCACGCAGGCTTTCGTTACACCACTGCTGAAAGTCGAAGTAATGCAATACTGGTTTTCAGTGGTCTGTTCACATTCGAAGCCGAGGCTTTTTACAGGCTATCCACTCAACACTGGTCAGCTCTTCATTTTCGTGTCCCCACAATCCAGATTTCAGAAATCATTGCAATCTCCACTACAGAATGTTCCATTCATTCACTGCGAGTCTGGAGTTTATCTGATTCTCCACTCCCGCCTGGTTAACATTACACCACTTGTGAATGTCCAAGTAAGCCAATGCTGGTTTTCAGAGGCCTGTTCATACTCGCAGCCGTGCTGTTTAATTGACAATTCACTCCACCCTGTTCAGCTCTTCATTGTCCCACCACACTACCAGCCTTCAGAAATCTTTGTTATCTCCACTACAGAATGTTCCATTCATTCACTGCGAATCTGGAATTCATCTGACTCTCAACTCCACGCAGGTTTTCATTACACCACTGTTGAATGTCCAAGTAACCCAATGCTGGTTTTCAGCGGCCTGTTCATATTCGCAGCCCTGCTGTTTACTTGGCTATCGATTCAAGCCTGGTCAGCTCTTCATTTTCCTGTCCACACAACACAGGCTTCAGAAATCATTGGAATCTCCTCTACAGAATGTTCCATTCATTCACTGCGAATGTGGAATTCAACTGACTCTCCACTCCATGCAGGTTTTCCTTACACCACTGATGAATGTCCAAGTAACCCAATGCTGGTTTTCAGCTGCATGTTCACACTCGCAGCCATGCTATACAATTGGCTTTCCACTAAATCCTGATTAGTTCTTGATTTTCCTTCCACACGACCCAGCCTTCAGAAATCATTGGAATCTCCACTAGAGAATGTTCCATTCATTCACTGCGAATCTGGAATTCCTCTGAACCTCCACTCCCGGCAGGTTTTCGTTACACCACTGTTGAATGTCCAAGTAACCCAATGTTTTAAGTGTTTTCTTCACAAGCGCAGTGGTGCTGTTCAATTGGCTATCCACTCAACCCTGGCCAGCTCTACATTTTCCTGTCCACACCACAGAGACTGGAGAAATCATTGTTATCTCCACTACAGAATGTTCCATTCATTCACAGCGAATCTGGAATTCATCTGAATCTCCACTCCCGGCAGGTTTTCGTGACACCACTGGTAAATATCCAAGTAAGCCAATGCTGGTTTTAAGTGGCCTGCTCATACTCTCAGCCGTGCTGTTCAATTTGCTATCCACTCAACCCTCTTCAGCTCCATTTTCCTGTCCACATAACCCAAACTTCAGAAACAATTGGTATCTCCTCCACAGAATGTTCCATTCATTGACTGCAAATCTGAAATTCATCTAATTCTCAACTCCCGTCAGGTTTTCGTTACACCACTTGTGAATGTCCAATTAAGCCAAAGCTGGTTTTCAGTGGCCTGTTCTTACTACGAGACGTGCTGTTCATTTGGCTATCCATTCCACCCTGTTCAGCTCTACATTTTCGTGTCCACAAAACCCAGCCTTCAGAAATCATTGGAATCACCACTAGAGAATGTTCCATTCATTCACTGCGAATCTGGAATTCATCTGAATCTCCACTCCCGGCAGGTTTTCATTGCACCACTGCTGAATGTTCAAGAAACGCAATGATGGTTTTCAGCGGTCTATTCACACTCGAACCCGTGCTGTTCACGGTCTAGCGACTCAACACTGGTGAGTTCTTCTTTTTCCAGTTCAGACAATACAAACCTCAGAAACCATTGCAATCTACACTACAGAATGTTTCATTCATTCACGCGAATCTTGAATTCATCTTGTTCTCCACTCCCAGCAGGTTTTCGTTTCACCACTGGTGAATGTCCAAGCAACCCAAGGCTGGTTTCAGCTGCGTGTTAACACTCGCAGCCGTGCTGTTCAATTGGCTATCCAGTGAACGCTGGTTAGCTCTTGATTTTCCTTCCACACACCGAGCCTTCAGAAATCATTCTTATCTCCACTTCAGAATGTTCCATTCGTTCCCTGCGAATCTGGAATTCCTCTGACTCTCCACACCAGGCAGATTTTCCTAACAACACTGGTGAATGACCAGGTAATCCAATGCTGGTTTTCAGCGGCTGTTCACACTCACAGCCTTGCTGTTCAATTGGCAATCCAGTCAAACCTAGTCAGCTCTTCTTCATTTTCCTGTCCACACAACCCAGCGTTCAGAAATCATTGGAATCTCTACTACAGAAATTTCCATTCATTCACTGTGAATCTGGAAATAATCTGAATCTGCATTCCAGGAAGGCTTTCGTTACACCACTGATGAATGTCCAAGTAATGCAATGCTGCTTCTTAGTGGTCTGTTCACACTCGAAACCGTGCTGTTCATTGGCTATCCACTCAATATCGGTCAGCTCTTCAATATCCTGTCCAGACTATCTAGATTTCTAAATGTTGGCAATCACCACTACAGAATGTTCCATTCAATCACGCGAATCTGGAATTCATCAGAGTCTCCACTCCTGGAAGGTTTTCGTGACACCACTGGTAAATGTCCAAGGAAGACAATGCTGGTTTTAAGCCGCCTGCTAACACACTCAGCCGTGCTGTTCAATTTGCTATCCACCCAACCCTATTCAGCTCTACATTTTCCTGTCCTAATAACCCAACCTTCAGAAATAATTGCTATCTCCTCCACAGAATGTTCCGTTCATTCACTGCGAATCTTAAATTCATCTGACTCTCAACTCCCGGCGGGTTATCGTTACACCACTTGTGAATGTCCAAGTAAGCCAATGCTGGTTTTCAGAGGCCTGTTCAACTCGCAGAAGTGCTGTTCAATGGGCTATCCACTCAATATTGGTCAGCTCTTCATTTTCCTCTCAACACAAACCAGCCTTCAGAAATCATTGGGATCTCCACTACAGACTGTTCCATTCATTCACTGCGATTCTGCAATTCATTGGACTCTCCACTCCAGGCAGGTTTTCATTACAGCACTGGTGAATGACCAAGTAATCCAATGCTGGTTTTCAGCTGCCTTTTCACACTCGCAGTGTGCTGTTCAATTGTCTATCCACTCAAACCTGGTCAGCCTTTCATTTTCTTTTCCACAATATCAGACTTCAGAAATCATTGGAATCGCCAGTACAGAATCTTCCATTCATTCACTGCCAATCTGGAATTCATCTGAATCTGCACTCCAGGTAGGCTTTCATTACACCACTTATGAATGTCCAAGTAACACAATGCTGGTTTTCAGCGGTCTGTTCACACTCTAAGCCCTGCTTTTTACTGGGTATCCACACAACTGTGGTCAGCTCTTCATTTTCATGTCCAAACAATCCAGACTTGAGAAATCATTGCAATCTCCAGTACAGAATGTTCCATTCATTCACTGCGAATCTGGAATTCAACTGAATCTCCACTACCTGCAGATTTATCTTACACCACTTGTGAATGTCCAAGTAAAACAATGCTGGTTTTCAGAGGCCTGTTCATGTTCGCAGTCGTGCTGTTCAATTGGCTATCCACTCAACCTGTTTTGCTCCTCATTTTCCTGTGCACACAACCCAGCCTTCAGAAATCATTGTAATCTCCACTACAGGATGTTCCATTCATTCACTGGGAATCTGGAATTCATCTGAATCTGCACTCCACGCAGGCTTTCGTTACACCACTGCTGAAAGTCGAAGTAATGCAATACTGGTTTTCAGTGGTCTGTTCACATTCGAAGCCGAGGCTTTTTACAGGCTATCCACTCAACACTGGTCAGCTCTTCATTTTCGTGTCCCCACAATCCAGATTTCAGAAATCATTGCAATCTCCACTACAGAATGTTCCATTCATTCACTGCGAGTCTGGAGTTTATCTGATTCTCCACTCCCGCCTGGTTAACATTACACCACTTGTGAATGTCCAAGTAAGCCAATGCCGGTTTTCAGAGGCCTGTTCATACTCGCAGCCGTGCTGTTTAATTGACAATTCACTCCACCCTGTTCAGCTCTTCATTGTCCCACCACACTACCAGCCTTCAGAAATCTTTGTTATCTCCACTACAGAATGTTCCATTCATTCACTGCGAATCTGGAATTCATCTGACTCTCAACTCCACGCAGGTTTTCATTACACCACTGTTGAATGTCCAAGTAACCCAATGCTGGTTTTCAGCGGCCTGTTCATATTCGCAGCCCTGCTGTTTACTTGGCTATCGATTCAAGCCTGGTCAGCTCTTCATTTTCCTGTCCACACAACACAGGCTTCAGAAATCATTGGAATCTCCTCTACAGAATGTTCCATTCATTCACTGCGAATGTGGAATTCAACTGACTCTCCACTCCATGCAGGTTTTCCTTACACCACTGATGAATGTCCAAGTAACCCAATGCTGGTTTTCAGCTGCATGTTCACACTTGCAGCCATGCTATACAATTGGCTTTCCACTAAATCCTGATTAGTTCTTGATTTTCCTTCCACACGACCCAGCCTTCAGAAATCATTGGAATCTCCACTAGAGAATGTTCCATTCATTCACTGCGAATCTGGAATTCCTCTGAACCTCCACTCCCGGCAGGTTTTCGTTACACCACTGTTGAATGTCCAAGTAACCCAATGTTTTAAGTGTTTTCTTCACAAGCGCAGTGGTGCTGTTCAATTGGCTATCCACTCAACCCTGGCCAGCTCTACATTTTCCTGTCCACACCACAGAGACTGGAGAAATCATTGTTATCTCCACTACAGAATGTTCCATTCATTCACAGCGAATCTGGAATTCATCTGAATCTCCACTCCCGGCAGGTTTTCGTGACACCACTGGTAAATATCCAAGTAAGCCAATGCTGGTTTTAAGTGGCCTGCTCATACTCTCAGCCGTGCTGTTCAATTTGCTATCCACTCAACCCTCTTCAGCTCCATTTTCCTGTCCACATAACCCAAACTTCAGAAACAATTGGTATCTCCTCCACAGAATGTTCCATTCATTGACTCCAAATCTGAAATTCATCTAATTCTCAACTCCCGTCAGGTTTTCGTTACACCACTTGTGAATGTCCAATTAAGCCAAAGCTGGTTTTCAGTGGCCTGTTCTTACTACGAGACGTGCTGTTCATTTGGCTATCCATTCCACCCTGTTCAGCTCTACATTTTCGTGTCCACAAAACCCAGCCTTCAGAAATCATTGGAATCACCACTAGAGAATGTTCCATTCATTCACTGCGAATCTGGAATTCATCTGAATCTCCACTCCCAGCAGGTTTTCATTGCACCACTGCTGAATGTTCAAGTAACGCAATGATGGTTTTCAGCGGTCTATTCACACTCGAACCCGTGCTGTTCACGGTCTAGCGACTCAACACTGGTGAGTTCTTCTTTTTCCAGTTCAGACAATACAAACCTCAGAAACCATTGCAATCTACACTACAGAATGTTTCATTCATTCACGCGAATCTTGAATTCATCTTGTTCTCCACTCCCAGCAGGTTTTCGTTTCACCACTGGTGAATGTCCAAGCAACCCAAGGCTGGTTTCAGCTGCGTGTTAACACTCGCAGCCGTGCTGTTCAATTGGCTATCCAGTGAACGCTGGTTAGCTCTTGATTTTCCTTCCACACACCGAGCCTTCAGAAATCATTCTTATCTCCACTTCAGAATGTTCCATTCGTTCCCTGCGAATCTGGAATTCCTCTGACTCTCCACACCAGGCAGATTTTCCTAACAACACTGGTGAATGACCAGGTAATCCAATGCTGGTTTTCAGCGGCTGTTCACACTCACAGCCTTGCTGTTCAATTGGCAATCCAGTCAAACCTAGTCAGCTCTTCTTCATTTTCCTGTCCACACAACCCAGCGTTCAGAAATCATTGGAATCTCTACTACAGAAATTTCCATTCATTCACTGTGAATCTGGAAATAATCTGAATCTGCATTCCAGGAAGGCTTTCGTTACACCACTGATGAATGTCCAAGTAATGCAATGCTGCTTCTTAGTGGTCTGTTCACACTCGAAACCGTGCTGTTCATTGGCTATCCACTCAATATCGGTCAGCTCTTCAATATCCTGTCCAGACTATCTAGATTTCTAAATGTTGGCAATCACCACTACAGAATGTTCCATTCAATCACGCGAATCTGGAATTCATCAGAGTCTCCACTCCTGGAAGGTTTTCGTGACACCACTGGTAAATGTCCAAGGAAGACAATGCTGGTTTTAAGCCGCCTGCTAACACACTCAGCCGTGCTGTTCAATTTGCTATCCACCCAACCCTATTCAGCTCTACATTTTCCTGTCCTCATAACCCAACCTTCAGAAATAATTGCTATCTCTTCCACAGAATGTTCCGTTCATTCACTGCGAATCTTAAATTCATCTGACTCTCAACTCCCGGCGGGTTATCGTTACACCACTTGTGAATGTCCATGTAAGCCAATGCTGGTTTTCAGAGGCCTGTTCAACTCGCAGAAGTGCTGTTCAATGGGCTATCCACTCAATATTGGTCAGCTCTTCATTTTCCTCTCCACACAAACCAGCCTTCAGAAATCATTGGGATCTCCACTACAGACTGTTCCATTCATTCACTGCGATTCTGCAATTCATTGGACTCTCCACTCCAGGCAGGTTTTCATTACAGCACTGGTGAATGACCAAGTAATCCAATGCTGGTTTTCAGCTGCCTTTTCACACTCGCAGTGTGCTGTTCAATTGTCTATCCACTCAAACCTGGTCAGCCTTTCATTTTCTTTTCCACAATATCAGACTTCAGAAATCATTGGAATCGCCAGTACAGAATCTTCCATTCATTCACTGCCAATCTGGAATTCATCTGAATCTGCACTCCAGGTAGGCTTTCATTACACCACTTATGAATGTCCAAGTAACACAATGCTGGTTTTCAGCGGTCTGTTCACACTCTAAGCCCTGCTTTTTACTGGGTATCCACACAACTGTGGTCAGCTCTTCATTTTCATGTCCAAACAATCCAGACTTGAGAAATCATTGCAATCTCCAGTACAGAATGTTCCATTCATTCACTGCGAATCTGGAATTCAACTGAATCTCCACTACCTGCAGATTTATCTTACACCACTTGTGAATGTCCAAGTAAAACAATGCTGGTTTTCAGAGGCCTGTTCATGTTCGCAGTCGTGCTGTTCAATTGGCTATCCACTCAACCTGTTTTGCTCCTCATTTTCCTGTGCACACAACCCAGCCTTCAGAAATCATTGTAATCTCCACTACAGGATGTTCCATTCATTCACTGGGAATCTGGAATTCATCTGAATCTGCACTCCACGCAGGCTTTCGTTACACCACTGCTGAAAGTCGAAGTAATGCAATACTGGTTTTCAGTGGTCTGTTCACATTCGAAGCCGAGGCTTTTTACAGGCTATCCACTCAACACTGGTCAGCTCTTCATTTTCGTGTCCCCACAATCCAGATTTCAGAAATCATTGCAATCTCCACTACAGAATGTTCCATTCATTCACTGCGAGTCTGGAGTTTATCTGATTCTCCACTCCCGCCTGGTTAACATTACACCACTTGTGAATGTCCAAGTAAGCCAATGCTGGTTTTCAGAGGCCTGTTCATACTCGCAGCCGTGCTGTTTAATTGACAATTCACTCCACCCTGTTCAGCTCGTCATTGTCCCACCACACTACCAGCCTTCAGAAATCTTTGTTATCTCCACTACAGAATGTTCCATTCATTCACTGCGAATCTGGAATTCATCTGACTCTCAACTCCACGCAGGTTTTCATTACACCACTGTTGAATGTCCAAGTAACCCAATGCTGGTTTTCAGCGGCCTGTTCATATTCGCAGCCCTGCTGTTTACTTGGCTATCGATTCAAGCCTGGTCAGCTCTTCATTTTCCTGTCCACACAACACAGGCTTCAGAAATCATTGGAATCTCCTCTACAGAATGTTCCATTCATTCACTGCGAATGTGGAATTCAACTGACTCTCCACTCCATGCAGGTTTTCCTTACACCACTGATGAATGTCCAAGTAACCCAATGCTGGTTTTCAGCTGCATGTTCACACTCGCAGCCATGCTATACAATTGGCTTTCCACTAAATCCTGATTAGTTCTTGATTTTCCTTCCACACGACCCAGCCTTCAGAAATCATTGGAATCTCCACTAGAGAATGTTCCATTCATTCACTGCGAATCTGGAATTCCTCTGAACCTCCACTCCCGGCAGGTTTTCGTTACACCACTGTTGAATGTCCAAGTAACCCAATGTTTTAAGTGTTTTCTTCACAAGCGCAGTGGTGCTGTTCAATTGGCTATCCACTCAACCCTGGCCAGCTCTACATTTTCCTGTCCACACCACAGAGACTGGAGAAATCATTGTTATCTCCACTACAGAATGTTCCATTCATTCACAGCGAATCTGGAATTCATCTGAATCTCCACTCCCGGCAGGTTTTCGTGACACCACTGGTAAATATCCAAGTAAGCCAATGCTGGTTTTAAGTGGCCTGCTCATACTCTCAGCCGTGCTGTTCAATTTGCTATCCACTCAACCCTCTTCAGCTCCATTTTCCTGTCCACATAACCCAAACTTCAGAAACAATTGGTATCTCCTCCACAGAATGTTCCATTCATTGACTGCAAATCTGAAATTCATCTAATTCTCAACTCCCGTCAGGTTTTCGTTACACCACTTGTGAATGTCCAATTAAGCCAAAGCTGGTTTTCAATGGCCTGTTCTTACTACGAGACGTGCTGTTCATTTGGCTATCCATTCCACCCTGTTCAGCTCTACATTTTCGTGTCCACAAAACCCAGCCTTCAGAAATCATTGGAATCACCACTAGAGAATGTTCCATTCATTCACTGCGAATCTGGAATTCATCTGAATCTCCACTCCCGGCAGGTTTTCATTGCACCACTGCTGAATGTTCAAGTAACGCAATGATGGTTTTCAGCGGTCTATTCACACTCGAACCCGTGCTGTTCACGGTCTAGCGACTCAACACTGGTGAGTTCTTCTTTTTCCAGTTCAGACAGTACAAACCTCAGAAACCATTGCAATCTACACTACAGAATGTTTCATTCATTCACGCGAATCTTGAATTCATCTTGTTCTCCACTCCCAGCAGGTTTTCGTTTCACCACTGGTGAATGTCCAAGCAACCCAAGGCTGGTTTCAGCTGCGTGTTAACACTCGCAGCCGTGCTGTTCAATTGGCTATCCAGTGAACGCTGGTTAGCTCTTGATTTTCCTTCCAAACACCGAGCCTTCAGAAATCATTCTTATCTCCACTTCAGAATGTTCCATTCGTTCCCTGCGAATCTGGAATTCCTCTGACTCTCCACACCAGGCAGATTTTCCTAACAACACTGGTGAATGACCAGGTAATCCAATGCTGGTTTTCAGCGGCTGTTCACACTCACAGCCTTGCTGTTCAATTGGCAATCCAGTCAAACCTAGTCAGCTCTTCTTCATTTTCCTGTCCACAAAACCCAGCGTTCAGAAATCATTGGAATCTCTACTACAGAAATTTCCATTCATTCACTGTGAATCTGGAAATAATCTGAATCTGCATTCCAGGAAGGCTTTCGTTACACCACTGATGAATGTCCAAGTAATGCAATGCTGCTTCTTAGTGGTCTGTTCACACTCGAAACCGTGCTGTTCATTGGCTATCCACTCAATATCGGTCAGCTCTTCAATATCCTGTCCAGACTATCCAGATTTCTAAATGTTGGCAATCACCACTACAGAATGTTCCATTCAGTCACGCGAATCTGGAATTCATCAGAGTCTACACTCCTGGAAGGTTTTCGTGACACCACTGGTAAATGTCCAAGGAAGACAATGCTGGTTTTAAGCCGCCTGCTAACACACTCAGCCGTGCTGTTCAATTTGCTATCCACCCAACCCTATTCAGCTCTACATTTTCCTGTCCTCATAACCCAACCTTCAGAAATAATTGGTATCTCCTCCACAGAATGTTCCGTTCATTCACTGCGAATCTTAAATTCATCTGACTCTCAACTCCCGGCGGGTTATCGTTACACCACTTGTGAATGTCCAAGTAAGCCAATGCTGGTTTTCAGTGGCCTGTTCATACTAAGAGACGTGCTGATCATTTGGCTATCCACTCCACCCTGTTCAGCTCTACATTTTCGTGTCCACAAAACCCAGCCTTCAGAAATCATTGGAATCACCACTAGAGAATGTTCCATTCATTCACTGCGAATCTGGAATTCATCTGAACCTCCACTCCTGGCAGGTTTTCGTTACGCCACTGGTGAATGTCCAAGTAACTCAATACTGGTTTTCAGAGGCATGTTCAACTCGCAGAAGTGCTGTTCAATGGGCTATCCTCTCAATATTGGTCAGCTCTTCATTTTCTTCTCCACACAAACCAGCCTTCAGAAATCATTGGGATCTCCACTACAGACTGTTCCATTCATTCACTGCGATTCTGCAATTCATCTGACTCTCCGCTCCAGGCAGGTTTTCATTACAGCACTGGTGAATGACCAAGTAATCCAATGCTGGTTTTCAGCCGCCTTTTCACACTCGCAGTGTGCTGTTCAATTGTCTATCCACTCAAACCTGGTCAGCCTTTCATTTTCTTTTCCACAATATCAGACTTCAGAAATCATTGGAATCGCCAGTACAGAATGTTCCATTCATTCACTGCCAATCTGGAATTCATCTGAATCTGCACTCCAGGTAGGCTTTCATTACACCACTTATGAATGTCCAAGTAACACAATGCTGGTTTTCAGCGGTCTGTTCACACTCTAAGCCCTGCTTTTTACTGGGTATCCACACAACTGTGGTCAGCTCTTCATTTTCATGTCCAAACAATCCAGACTTGAGAAATCATTGCAATCTCCAGTACAGAATGTTCCATTCATTCACTGCGAATCTGGAATTCAACTGAATCTCCACTACCTGCAGATTTATCTTACACCACTTGTGAATGTCCAAGTAAAACAATGCTGGTTTTCAGAGGCCTGTTCATGTTCGCAGTCGTGCTGTTCAATTGGCTATCCACTCAACCTGTTTTGCTCCTCATTTTCCTGTGCACACAACCCAGCCTTCAGAAATCATTGTAATCTCCACTACAGGATGTTCCATTCATTCACTGGGAATCTGGAATTCATCTGAATCTGCACTCCACGCAGGCTTTCGTTACACCACTGCTGAAAGTCGAAGTAATGCAATACTGGTTTTCAGTGGTCTGTTCACATTCGAAGCCGAGGCTTTTTACAGGCTATCCACTCAACACTGGTCAGCTCTTCATTTTCGTGTCCCCACAATCCAGATTTCAGAAATCATTGCAATCTCCACTACAGAATGTTCCATTCATTCACTGCGAGTCTGGAGTTTATCTGATTCTCCACTCCCGCCTGGTTAACATTACACCACTTGTGAATGTCCAAGTAAGCCAATGCTGGTTTTCAGAGGCCTGTTCATACTCGCAGCCGTGCTGTTTAATTGACAATTCACTCCACCCTGTTCAGCTCTTCATTGTCCCACCACACTACCAGCCTTCAGAAATCTTTGTTATCTCCACTACAGAATGTTCCATTCATTCACTGCGAATCTGGAATTCATCTGACTCTCAACTCCACGCAGGTTTTCATTACACCACTGTTGAATGTCCAAGTAACCCAATGCTGGTTTTCAGCGGCCTGTTCATATTCGCAGCCCTGCTGTTTACTTGGCTATCGATTCAAGCCTGGACAGCTCTTCATTTTCCTGTCCACACAACACAGGCTTCAGAAATCATTGGAATCTCCTCTACAGAATGTTCCATTCATTCACTGCGAATGTGGAATTCAACTGACTCTCCACTCCATGCAGGTTTTCCTTACACCACTGATGAATGTCCAAGTAACCCAATGCTGGTTTTCAGCTGCATGTTCACACTCGCAGCCATGCTATACAATTGGCTTTCCACTAAATCCTGATTAGTTCTTGATTTTCCTTCCACACGACCCAGCCTTCAGAAATCATTGGAATCTCCACTAGAGAATGTTCCATTCATTCACTGCGAATCTGGAATTCCTCTGAACCTCCACTCCCGGCAGGTTTTCGTTACACCACTGTTGAATGTCCAAGTAACCCAATGTTTTAAGTGTTTTCTTCACAAGCGCAGTGGTGCTGTTCAATTGGCTATCCACTCAACCCTGGCCAGCTCTACATTTTCCTGTCCACACCACAGAGACTGGAGAAATCATTGTTATCTCCACTACAGAATGTTCCATTCATTCACAGCGAATCTGGAATTCATCTCAATCTCCACTCCCGGCAGGTTTTCGTGACACCACTGGTAAATATCCAAGTAAGCCAATGCTGGTTTTAAGTGGCCTGCTCATACTCTCAGCCGTGCTGTTCAATTTGCTATCCACTCAACCCTCTTCAGCTCCATTTTCCTGTCCACATAACCCAAACTTCAGAAACAATTGGTATCTCCTCCACAGAATGTTCCATTCATTGACTGCAAATCTGAAATTCATCTAATTCTCAACTCCCGTCAGGTTTTCGTTACACCACTTGTGAATGTCCAATTAAGCCAAAGCTGGTTTTCAGTGGCCTGTTCTTACTACGAGACATGCTGTTCATTTGGCTATCCATTCCACCCTGTTCAGCTCTACATTTTCGTGTCCACAAAACCCAGCCTTCAGAAATCATTGGAATCACCACTAGAGAATGTTCCATTCATTCACTGCGAATCTGGAATTCATCTGAATCTCCACTCCCGGCAGGTTTTCATTGCACCACTGCTGAATGTTCAAGTAACGCAATGATGGTTTTCAGCGGTCTATTCACACTCGAACCCGTGCTGTTCACGGTCTAGCGACTCAACACTGGTGAGTTCTTCTTTTTCCAGTTCAGACAATACAAACCCCAGAAACCATTGCAATCTACACTACAGAATGTTTCATTCATTCACGCGAATCTTGAATTCATCTTGTTCTCCACTCCCAGCAGGTTTTCGTTTCACCACTGGTGAATGTCCAAGCAACCCAAGGCTGGTTTCAGCTGCGTGTTAACACTCGCAGCCGTGCTGTTCAATTGGCTATCCAGTGAACGCTGGTTAGCTCTTGATTTTCCTTCCACACACCGAGCCTTCAGAAATCATTCTTATCTCCACTTCAGAATGTTCCATTCGTTCCCTGCGAATCTGGAATTCCTCTGACTCTCCACACCAGGCAGATTTTCCTAACAACACTGGTGAATGACCAGGTAATCCAATGCTGGTTTTCAGCGGCTGTTCACACTCACAGCCTTGCTGTTCAATTGGCAATCCAGTCAAACCTAGTCAGCTCTTCTTCATTTTCCTGTCCACACAACCCAGCGTTCAGAAATCATTGGAATCTCTACTACAGAAATTTCCATTCATTCACTGTGAATCTGGAAATAATCTGAATCTGCATTCCAGGAAGGCTTTCGTTACACCACTGATGAATGTCCAAGTAATGCAATGCTGCTTCTTAGTGGTCTGTTCACACTCGAAACCGTGCTGTTCATTGGCTATCCACTCAATATCGGTCAGCTCTTCAATATCCTGTCCAGACTATCCAGATTTCTAAATGTTGGCAATCACCACTACAGAATGTTCCATTCAATCACGCGAATCTGGAATTCATCAGAGTCTACACTCCTGGAAGGTTTTCGTGACACCACTGGTAAATGTCCAAGGAAGACAATGCTGGTTTTAAGCCGCCTGCTAACACACTCAGCCGTGCTGTTCAATTTGCTATCCACCCAACCCTATTCAGCTCTACATTTTCCTGTCCTCATAACCCAACCTTCAGAAATAATTGGTATCTCCTCCACAGAATGTTCCGTTCATTCACTGCGAATCTTAAATTCATCTGACTCTCAACTCCCGGCGGGTTATCGTTACACCACTTGTGAATGTCCAAGTAAGCCAATGCTGGTTTTCAGTGGCCTGTTCATACTAAGAGACGTGCTGTTCATTTGGCTATCCACTCCACCCTGTTCAGCTCTACATTTTCGTGTCCACAAAACCCAGCCTTCAGAAATCATTGGAATCACCACTAGAGAATGTTCCATTCATTCACTGCGAATCTGGAATTCATCTGAACCTCCACTCCTGGCAGGTTTTCGTTACGCCACTGGTGAATGTCCAAGTAACTCAATACTGGTTTTCAGAGGCATGTTCAACTCGCAGAAGTGCTGTTCAATGGGCTACCCACTCAATATTGGTCAGCTCTTCATTTTCCTCTCCACACAAACCAGCCTTCAGAAATCATTGGGATCTCCACTACAGACTGTTCCATTCATTCACTGCGATTCTGCAATTCATCTGACTCTCCGCTCCAGGCAGGTTTTCATTACAGCACTGGTGAATGACCAAGTAATCCAATGCTGGTTTTCAGCCGCCTTTTCACACTCGCAGTGTGCTGTTCAATTGTCTATCCACTCAAACCTGGTCAGCCTTTCATTTTCTTTTCCACAATATCAGACTTCAGAAATCATTGGAATCGCCAGTACAGAATGTTCCATTCATTCACTGCCAATCTGGAATTCATCTGAATCTGCACTCCAGGTAGGCTTTCATTACACCACTTATGAATGTCCAAGTAACACAATGCTGGTTTTCAGCGGTCTGTTCACACTCTAAGCCCTGCTTTTTACTGGGTATCCACACAACTGTGGTCAGCTCTTCATTTTCATGTCCAAACAATCCAGACTTGAGAAATCATTGCAATCTCCAGTACAGAATGTTCCATTCATTCACTGCGAATCTGGAATTCAACTGAATCTCCACTACCTGCAGATTTATCTTACACCACTTGTGAATGTCCAAGTAAAACAATGCTGGTTTTCAGAGGCCTGTTCATGTTCGCAGTCGTGCTGTTCAATTGGCTATCCACTCAACCTGTTTTGCTCCTCATTTTCCTGTGCACACAACCCAGCCTTCAGAAATCATTGTAATCTCCACTACAGGATGTTCCATTCATTCACTGGGAATCTGGAATTCATCTGAATCTGCACTCCACGCAGGCTTTCGTTACACCACTGCTGAAAGTCGAAGTATTGCAATACTGGTTTTCAGTGGTCTGTTCACATTCGAAGCCGAGGCTTTTTACAGGCTATCCACTCAACACTGGTCAGCTCTTCATTTTCGTGTCCCCACAATCCAGATTTCAGAAATCATTGCAATCTCCACTACAGAATGTTCCATTCATTCACTGCGAGTCTGGAGTTTATCTGATTCTCCACTCCCGCCTGGTTAACATTACACCACTTGTGAATGTCCAAGTAAGCCAATGCTGGTTTTCAGAGGCCTGTTCATACTCGCAGCCGTGCTGTTTAATTGACAATTCACTCCACCCTGTTCAGCTCTTCATTGTCCCACCACACTACCAGCCTTCAGAAATCTTTGTTATCTCCACTACAGAATGTTCCATTCATTCACTGCGAATCTGGAATTCATCTGACTCTCAACTCCACGCAGGTTTTCATTACACCACTGTTGAATGTCCAAGTAACCCAATGCTGGTTTTCAGCGGCCTGTTCATATTCGCAGTCCTGCTGTTTACTTGGCTATGGATTCAAGCCTGGTCAGCTCTTCATTTTCCTGTCCACACAACACAGGCTTCAGAAATCATTGGAATCTCCTCTACAGAATGTTCCATTCATTCACTGCGAATGTGGAATTCAACTGACTCTCCACTCCATGCAGGTTTTCCTTACACCACTGATGAATGTCCAAGTAACCCAATGCTGGTTTTCAGCTGCATGTTCACACTCGCAGCCATGCTATACAATTGGCTTTCCACTAAATCCTGATTAGTTCTTGATTTTCCTTCCACACGACCCAGCCTTCAGAAATCATTGGAATCTCCACTAGAGAATGTTCCATTCATTCACTGCGAATCTGGAATTCCTCTGAACCTCCACTCCCGGCAGGTTTTCGTTACACCACTGTTGAATGTCCAAGTAACCCAATGTTTTAAGTGTTTTCTTCACAAGCGCAGTGGTGCTGTTCAATTGGCTATCCACTCAACCCTGGCCAGCTCTACATTTTCCTGTCCACACCACAGAGACTGGAGAAATCATTGTTATCTCCACTACAGAATGTTCCATTCATTCACAGCGAATCTGGAATTCATCTGAATCTCCACTCCCGGCAGGTTTTCGTGACACCACTGGTAAATATCCAAGTAAGCCAATGCTGGTTTTAAGTGGCCTGCTCATACTCTCAGCCGTGCTGTTCAATTTGCTATCCACTCAACCCTCTTCAGCTCCATTTTCCTGTCCACATAACCCAAACTTCAGAAACAATTGGTATCTCCTCCACAGAATGTTCCATTCATTGACTGCAAATCTGAAATTCATCTAATTCTCAACTCCCGTCAGGTTTTCGTTACACCACTTGTGAATGTCCAATTAAGCCAAAGCTGGTTTTCAGTGGCCTGTTCTTACTACGAGACGTGCTGTTCATTTGGCTATCCATTCCACCCTCTTCAGCTCTACATTTTCGTGTCCACAAAACCCAGCCTCAGAAATCATTGGAATCACCACTAGAGAATGTTCCATTCATTCACTGCGAATCTGGAATTCATCTGAATCTCCACTCCCGGCAGGTTTTCATTGCACCACTGCTGAATGTTCAAGTAACGCAATGATGGTTTTCAGCGGTCTATTCACACTCGAACCCGTGCTGTTCACGGTCTAGCGACTCAACACTGGTGAGTTCTTCTTTTTCCAGTTCAGACAATACAAACCTCAGAAACCATTGCAATCTACACTACAGAATGTTTCATTCATTCACGCGAATCTTGAATTCATCTTGTTCTCCACTCCCAGCAGGTTTTCGTTTCACCACTGGTGAATGTCCAAGCAACCCAAGGCTGGTTTCAGCTGCGTGTTAACACTCGCAGCCGTGCTGTTCAATTGGCTATCCAGTGAACGCTGGTTAGCTCTTGATTTTCCTTCCACACACCGAGCCTTCAGAAATCATTCTTATCTCCACTTCAGAATGTTCCATTCGTTCCCTGCGAATCTGGAATTCCTCTGACTCTCCACACCAGGCAGATTTTCCTAACAACACTGGTGAATGACCAGGTAATCCAATGCTGGTTTTCAGCGGCTGTTCACACTCACAGCCTTGCTGTTCAATTGGCAATCCAGTCAAACCTAGTCAGCTCTTCATTTTCCTGTCCACACAACCCAGCGTTCAGAAATCATTGGAATCTCTACTACAGAAATTTCCATTCATTCACTGTGAATCTGGAAATAATCTGAATCTGCATTCCAGGAAGGCTTTCGTTACACCACTGATGAATGTCCAAGTAATGCAATGCTGCTTCTTAGTGGTCTGTTCACACTCGAAACCGTGCTGTTCATTGGCTATCCACTCAATATCGGTCAGCTCTTCAATATCCTGTCCAGACTATCCAGATTTCTAAATGTTGGCAATCACCACTACAGAATGTTCCATTCAGTCACGCGAATCTGGAATTCATCAGAGTCTCCACTCCTGGAAGGTTTTCGTGACACCACTGGTAAATGTCCAAGGAAGACAATGCTGGTTTTAAGCCGCCTGCTAACACACACAGCCGTGCTGTTCAATTTGCTATCCACCCAACCCTATTCAGCTCTACATTTTCCTGTCCTCATAACCCAACCTTCAGAAATAATTGGTATCTCCTCCACAGAATGTTCCGTTCATTCACTGCGAATCTTAAATTCATCTGACTCTCAACTCCCGGCGGGTTATCGTTACACCACTTGTGAACGTCCAAGTAAGCCAATGCTGGTTTTCAGTGGCCTGTTCATACTAAGAGACGTGCTGTTCATTTGGCTATCCACTCCACCCTGTTCAGCTCTACATTTTCGTGTCCACAAAACCCAGCCTTCAGAAATCATTGGAATCACCACTAGAGAATGTTCCATTCATTCACTGCGAATCTGGAATTCATCTGAACCTCCACTCCTGGCAGGTTTTCGTTACGCCACTGGTGAATGTCCAAGTAACTCAATACTGGTTTTCAGAGGCATGTTCAACTCGCAGAAGTGCTGTTCAATGGGCTACCCACTCAATATTGGTCAGCTCTTCATTTTCCTCTCCACACAAACCAGCCTTCAGAAATCATTGGGATCTCCACTACAGACTGTTCCATTCATTCACTGCGATTCTGCAATTCATCTGACTCTCCGCTCCAGGCAGGTTTTCATTACAGCACTGGTGAATGACCAAGTAATCCAATGCTGGTTTTCAGCCGCCTTTTCACACTCGCAGTGTGCTGTTCAATTGTCTATCCACTCAAACCTGGTCAGCCTTTCATTTTCTTTTCCACAATATCAGACTTCAGAAATCATTGGAATCGCCAGTACAGAATGTTCCATTCATTCACTGCCAATCTGGAATTCATCTGAATCTGCACTCCAGGTAGGCTTTCATTACACCACTTATGAATGTCCAAGTAACACAATGCTGGTTTTCAGCGGTCTGTTCACACTCTAAGCCCTGCTTTTTACTGGGTATCCACACAACTGTGGTCAGCTCTTCATTTTCATGTCCAAACAATCCAGACTTGAGAAATCATTGCAATCTCCAGTACAGAATGTTCCATTCATTCACTGCGAATCTGGAATTCAACTGAATCTCCACTACCTGCAGATTTATCTTACACCACTTGTGAATGTCCAAGTAAAACAATGCTGGTTTTCAGAGGCCTGTTCATGTTCGCAGTCGTGCTGTTCAATTGGCTATCCACTCAACCTGTTTTGCTCCTCATTTTCCTGTGCACACAACCCAGCCTTCAGAAATCATTGTAATCTCCACTACAGGATGTTCCATTCATTCACTGGGAATCTGGAATTCATCTGAATCTGCACTCCACGCAGGCTTTCGTTACACCACTGCTGAAAGTCGAAGTATTGCAATACTGGTTTTCAGTGGTCTGTTCACATTCGAAGCCGAGGCTTTTTACAGGCTATCCACTCAACACTGGTCAGCTCTTCATTTTCGTGTCCCCACAATCCAGATTTCAGAAATCATTGCAATCTCCACTACAGAATGTTCCATTCATTCACTGCGAGTCTGGAGTTTATCTGATTCTCCACTCCCGCCTGGTTAACATTACACCACTTGTGAATGTCCAAGTAAGCCAATGCTGGTTTTCAGAGGCCTGTTCATACTCGCAGCCGTGCTGTTTAATTGACAATTCACTCCACCCTGTTCAGCTCTTCATTGTCCCACCACACTACCAGCCTTCAGAAATCTTTGTTATCTCCACTACAGAATGTTCCATTCATTCACTGCGAATCTGGAATTCATCTGACTCTCAACTCCACGCAGGTTTTCATTACACCACTGTTGAATGTCCAAGTAACCCAATGCTGGTTTTCAGCGGCCTGTTCATATTCGCAGTCCTGCTGTTTACTTGGCTATGGATTCAAGCCTGGTCAGCTCTTCATTTTCCTGTCCACACAACACAGGCTTCAGAAATCATTGGAATCTCCTCTACAGAATGTTCCATTCATTCACTGCGAATGTGGAATTCAACTGACTCTCCACTCCATGCAGGTTTTCCTTACACCACTGATGAATGTCCAAGTAACCCAATGCTGGTTTTCAGCTGCATGTTCACACTCGCAGCCATGCTATACAATTGGCTTTCCACTAAATCCTGATTAGTTCTTGATTTTCCTTCCACACGACCCAGCCTTCAGAAATCATTGGAATCTCCACTAGAGAATGTTCCATTCATTCACTGCAAATCTGGAATTCCTCTGAACCTCCACTCCCGGCAGGTTTTCGTTACACCACTGTTGAATGTCCAAGTAACCCAATGTTTTAAGTGTTTTCTTCACAAGCGCAGTGGTGCTGTTCAATTGGCTATCCATTCAACCCTGGCCAGCTCTACATTTTCCTGTCCACACCACAGAGACTGGAGAAATCATTGTTATCTCCACTACAGAATGTTCCATTCATTCACAGCGAATCTGGAATTCATCTGAATCTCCACTCCCGGCAGGTTTTCGTGACACCACTGGTAAATATCCAAGTAAGCCAATGCTGGTTTTAAGTGGCCTGCTCATACTCTCAGCCGTGCTGTTCAATTTGCTATCCACTCAACCCTCTTCAGCTCCATTTTCCTGTCCACATAACCCAAACTTCAGAAACAATTGGTATCTCCTCTACAGAATGTTCCATTCATTGACTGCAAATCTGAAATTCATCTAATTCTCAACTCCCGTCAGGTTTTCGTTACACCACTTGTGAATGTCCAATTAAGCCAAAGCTGGTTTTCAGTGGCCTGTTCTTACTACGAGACGTGCTGTTCATTTGGCTATCCATTCCACCCTCTTCAGCTCGACATTTTCGTGTCCACAAAACCCAGCCTTCAGAAATCATTGGAATCACCACTAGAGAATGTTCCATTCATTCACTGCGAATCTGGAATTCATCTGAATCTCCACTCCCAGCAGGTTTTCATTGCACCACTGCTGAATGTTCAAGTAACGCAATGATGGTTTTCAGCGGTCTATTCACACTCGAACCCGTGCTGTTCACGGTCTAGCGACTCAACACTGGTGAGTTCTTCTTTTTCCAGTTCAGACAATACAAACCTCAGAAACCATTGCAATCTACACTACAGAATGTTTCATTCATTCACGCGAATCTTGAATTCATCTTGTTCTCCACTCCCAGCAGGTTTTCGTTTCACCACTGGTGAATGTCCAAGCAACCCAAGGCTGGTTTCAGCTGCGTGTTAACACTCGCAGCCGTGCTGTTCAATTGGCTATCCAGTGAACGCTGGTTAGCTCTTGATTTTCCTTCCACACACCGAGCCTTCAGAAATCATTCTTATCTCCACTTCAGAATGTTCCATTCGTTCCCTGCGAATCTGGAATTCCTCTGACTCTCCACACCAGGCAGATTTTCCTAACAACACTGGTGAATGACCAGGTAATCCAATGCTGGTTTTCAGCGGCTGTTCACACTCACAGCCTTGCTGTTCAATTGGCAATCCAGTCAAACCTAGTCAGCTCTTCATTTTCCTGTCCACACAACCCAGCGTTCAGAAATCATTGGAATCTCTACTACAGAAATTTCCATTCATTCACTGTGAATCTGGAAATAATCTGAATCTGCATTCCAGGAAGGCTTTCATTACACCACTGATGAATGTCCAAGTAATGCAATGCTGCTTCTTAGTGGTCTGTTCACACTCGAAACCGTGCTGTTCATTGGCTATCCACTCAATATCGGTCAGCTCTTCAATATCCTGTCCAGACTATCCAGATTTCTAAATGTTGGCAATCACCACTACAGAATGTTCCATTCAGTCACGCGAATCTGGAATTCATCAGAGTCTCCACTCCTGGAAGGTTTTCGTGACACCACTGGTAAATGTCCAAGGAAGACAATGCTGGTTTTAAGCCGCCTGCTAACACACACAGCCGTGCTGTTCAATTTGCTATCCACCCAACCCTATTCAGCTCTACATTTTCCTGTCCTCATAACCCAACCTTCAGAAATAATTGGTATCTCCTCCACAGAATGTTCCGTTCATTCACTGCGAATCTTAAATTCATCTGACTCTCAACTCCCGGCGGGTTATCGTTACACCACTTGTGAACGTCCAAGTAAGCCAATGCTGGTTTTCAGTGGCCTGTTCATACTAAGAGACGTGCTGTTCATTTGGCTATCCACTCCACCCTGTTCAGCTCTACATTTTCGTGTCCACAAAACCCAGCCTTCAGAAATCATTGGAATCACCACTAGAGAATGTTCCATTCATTCACTGCGAATCTGGAATTCATCTGAACCTCCACTCCCGGCAGGTTTTCGTTACGCCACTGGTGAATGTCCAAGTAACTCAATACTGGTTTTCAGAGGCATGTTCAACTCGCAGAAGTGCTGTTCAATGGGCTATCCACTCAATATTGGTCAGCTCTTCATTTTCCTCTCCACACAAACCAGCCTTCAGAAATCATTGGGATCTCCACTACAGACTGTTCCATTCATTCACTGCGATTCTGCAATTCATCTGACTCTCCGCTCCAGGCAGGTTTTCATTACAGCACTGGTGAATGACCAAGTAATCCAATGCTGGTTTTCAGCCGCCTTTTCACACTCGCAGTGTGCTGTTCAATTGTCTATCCACTCAAACCTGGTCAGCCTTTCATTTTCTTTTCCACAATATCAGACTTCAGAAATCATTGGAATCGCCAGTACAGAATGTTCCATTCATTCACTGCCAATCTGGAATTCATCTGAATCTGCACTCCAGGTAGGCTTTCATTACACCACTTATGAATGTCCAAGTAACACAATGCTGGTTTTCAGCGGTCTGTTCACACGCTAAGCCCTGCTTTTTACTGGGTATCCACACAACTGTGGTCAGCTCTTCATTTTCATGTCCAAACAATCCAGACTTGAGAAATCATTGCAATCTCCAGTACAGAATGTTCCATTCATTCACTGCGAATCTGGAATTCAACTGAATCTCCACTACCTGCAGATTTATCTTACACCACTTGTGAATGTCCAAGTAAAACAATGCTGGTTTTCAGAGGCCTGTTCATGTTCGCAGTCGTGCTGTTCAATTGGCTATCCACTCAACCTGTTTTGCTCCTCATTTTCCTGTGCACACAACCCAGCCTTCAGAAATCATTGTAATCTCCACTACAGGATGTTCCATTCATTCACTGGGAATCTGGAATTCATCTGAATCTGCACTCCACGCAGGCTTTCGTTACACCACTGCTGAAAGTCGAAGTAATGCAATACTGGTTTTCAGTGGTCTGTTCACATTCGAAGCCGAGGCTTTTTACAGGCTATCCACTCAACACTGGTCAGCTCTTCATTTTCGTGTCCCCACAATCCAGATTTCAGAAATCATTGCAATCTCCACTACAGAATGTTCCATTCATTCACTGCGAGTCTGGAGTTTATCTGATTCTCCACTCCCGCCTGGTTAACATTACACCACTTGTGAATGTCCAAGTAAGCCAATGCTGGTTTTCAGAGGCCTGTTCATACTCGCAGCCGTGCTGTTTAATTGACAATTCACTCCACCCTGTTCAGCTCTTCATTGTCCCACCACACTACCAGCCTTCAGAAATCTTTGTTATCTCCACTACAGAATGTTCCATTCATTCACTGCGAATCTGGAATTCATCTGACTCTCAACTCCACGCAGGTTTTCATTACACCACTGTTGAATGTCCAAGTAACCCAATGCTGGTTTTCAGCGGCCTGTTCATATTCGCAGCCCTGCTGTTTACTTGGCTATCGATTCAAGCCTGGTCAGCTCTTCATTTTCCTGTCCACACAACACAGGCTTCAGAAATCATTGGAATCTCCTCTACAGAATGTTCCATTCATTCACTGCGAATGTGGAATTCAACTGACTCTCCACTCCATGCAGGTTTTCCTTACACCACTGATGAATGTCCAAGTAACCCAATGCTGGTTTTCAGCTGCATGTTCACACTCGCAGCCATGCTATACAATTGGCTTTCCACTAAATCCTGATTAGTTCTTGATTTTCCTTCCACACGACCCAGCCTTCAGAAATCCTTGGAATCTCCACTAGAGAATGTTCCATTCATTCACTGCGAATCTGTAATTCCTCTGAACCTCCACTCCCGGCAGGTTTTCGTTACACCACTGTTGAATGTCCAAGTAACCCAATGTTTTAAGTGTTTTCTTCACAAGCGCAGTGGTGCTGTTCAATTGGCTATCCACTCAACTCTGGCCAGCTCTACATTTTCCTGTCCACACCACAGAGACTGGAGAAATCATTTTTATCTCCACTACAGAATGTTCCATTCATTCACAGCGAATCTGGAATTCATCTGAATCTCCACTCCCGGCAGGTTTTCGTGACACCACTGGTAAATATCCAAGTAAGCCAATGCTGGTTTTAAGTGGCCTGCTCATACTCTCAGCCGTGCTGTTCAATTTGCTATCCACTCAACCCTCTTCAGCTCCATTTTCCTGTCCACATAACCCAAACTTCAGAAACAATTGGTATCTCCTCCACAGAATGTTCCATTCATTGACTGCAAATCTGAAATTCATCTAATTCTCAACTCCCGTCAGGTTTTCGTTACACCACTTGTGAATGTCCAATTAAGCCAAAGCTGGTTTTCAGTGGCCTGTTCTTACTACGAGACGTGCTGTTCATTTGGCTATCCATTCCACCCTCTTCAGCTCTACATTTTCGTGTCCACAAAACCCAGCCTTCAGAAATCATTGGAATCACCACTAGAGAATGTTCCATTCATTCACTGCGAATCTGGAATTCATCTGAATCTCCACTCCCGGCAGGTTTTCATTGCACCACTGCTGAATGTTCAAGTAACGCAATGATGGTTTTCAGCGGTCTATTCACACTCGAACCCGTGCTGTTCACGGTCTAGCGACTCAACACTGGTGAGTTCTTCTTTTTCCAGTTCAGACAATACAAACCTCAGAAACCATTGCAATCTACACTACAGAATGTTTCATTCATTCACGCGAATCTTGAATTCATCTTGTTCTCCACTCCCAGCAGGTTTTCGTTTCACCACTGGTGAATGTCCAAGCAACCCAAGGCTGGTTTCAGCTGCGTGTTAACACTCGCAGCCGTGCTGTTCAATTGGCTATCCAGTGAACGCTGGTTAGCTCTTGATTTTCCTTCCACACACCGAGCCTTCAGAAATCATTCTTATCTCCACTTCAGAATGTTCCATTCGTTCCCTGCGAATCTGGAATTCCTCTGACTCTCCACACCAGGCAGATTTTCCTAACAACACTGGTGAATGACCAGGTAATCCAATGCTGGTTTTCAGCGGCTGTTCACACTCACAGCCTTGCTGTTCAACTGGCAATCCAGTCAAACCTAGTCAGCTCTTCATTTTCCTGTCCACACAACCCAGCGTTCAGAAATCATTGGAATCTCTACTACAGAAATTTCCATTCATTCACTGTGAATCTGGAAATAATCTGAATCTGCATTCCAGGAAGGCTTTCGTTACACCACTGATGAATGTCCAAGTAATGCAATGCTGCTTCTTAGTGGTCTGTTCACACTCAAAACCGTGCTGTTCATTGGCTATCCACTCAATATCGGTCAGCTCTTCAATATCCTGTCCAGACTATCCAGATTTCTAAATGTTGGCAATCACCACTACAGAATGTTCCATTCAGTCACGCGAATCTGGAATTCATCAGAGTCTCCACTCCTGGAAGGTTTTCGTGACACCACTGGTAAATGTCCAAGGAAGACAATGCTGGTTTTAAGCCGCCTGCTAACACACACAGCCGTGCTGTTCAATTTGCTATCCACCCAACCCTATTCAGCTCTACATTTTCCTGTCCTCATAACCCAACCTTCAGAAATAATTGGTATCTCCTCCACAGAATGTTCCGTTCATTCACTGCGAATCTTAAATTCATCTGACTCTCAACTCCTGGCGGGTTATCGTTACACCACTTGTGAATGTCCAAGTAAGCCAATGCTGGTTTTCAGTGGCCTGTTCATACTAAGAGACGTGCTGTTCATTTGGCTATCCACTCCACCCTGTTCAGCTCTACATTTTCGTGTCCACAAAACCCAGCCTTCAGAAATCATTGGAATCACCACTAGAGAATGTTCCATTCATTCACTGCGAATCTGGAATTCATCTGAACCTCCACTCCCGGCAGGTTTTCGTTACGCCACTGGTGAATGTCCAAGTAACTCAATACTGGTTTTCAGAGGCATGTTCATCTCGCAGAAGTGCTGTTCAATGGGCTATCCACTCAATATTGGTCAGCTCTTCATTTTCCTCTCCACACAAACCAGCCTTCAGAAATCATTGGGATCTCCACTACAGACTGTTCCATTCATTCACTGCGATTCTGCAATTCATCTGACTCTCCGCTCCAGGCAGGTTTTCATTACAGCACTGGTGAATGACCAAGTAATCCAATGCTGGTTTTCAGCCGCCTTTTCACACTCGCAGTGTGCTGTTCAATTGTCTATCCACTCAAACCTGGTCAGCCTTTCATTTTCTTTTCCACAATATCAGACTTCAGAAATCATTGGAATCGCCAGTACAGAATGTTCCATTCATTCACTGCCAATCTGGAATTCATCTGAATCTGCACTCCAGGTAGGCTTTCATTACACCACTTATGAATGTCCAAGTAACACAATGCTGGTTTTCAGCGGTCTGTTCACACTCTAAGCCCTGCTTTTTACTGGGTATCCACACAACTGTGGTCAGCTCTTCATTTTCATGTCCAAACAATCCAGACTTGAGAAATCATTGCAATCTCCAGTACAGAATGTTCCATTCATTCACTGCGAATCTGGAATTCAACTGAATCTCCACTACCTGCAGATTTATCTTACACCACTTGTGAATGTCCAAGTAAAACAATGCGGGTTTTCAGAGGCCTGTTCATGTTCGCAGTCGTGCTGTTCAATTGGCTATCCACTCAACCTGTTTTGCTCCTCATTTTCCTGTGCACACAACCCAGCCTTCAGAAATCATTGTAATCTCCACTACAGGATGTTCCATTCATTCACTGGGAATCTGGAATTCATCTGAATCTGCACTCCACGCAGGCTTTCGTTACACCACTGCTGAAAGTCGAAGTAATGCAATACTGGTTTTCAGTGGTCTGTTCACATTCGAAGCCGAGGCTTTTTACAGGCTATCCACTCAACACTGGTCAGCTCTTCATTTTCGTGTCCCCACAATCCAGATTTCAGAAATCATTGCAATCTCCACTACAGAATGTTCCATTCATTCACTGCGAGTCTGGAGTTTATCTGATTCTCCACTCCCGCCTGGTTAACATTACACCACTTGTGAATGTCCAAGTAAGCCAATGCTGGTTTTCAGAGGCCTGTTCATACTCGCAGCCGTGCTGTTTAATTGACAATTCACTCCACCCTGTTCAGCTCTTCATTGTCCCACCACACTACCAGCCTTCAGAAATCTTTGTTATCTCCACTACAGAATGTTCCATTCATTCACTGCGAATCTGGAATTCATCTGACTCTCAACTCCACGCAGGTTTTCATTACACCACTGTTGAATGTCCAAGTAACCCAATGCTGGTTTTCAGCGGCCTGTTCATATTCGCAGCCCTGCTGTTTACTTGGCTATCGATTCAAGCCTGGTCAGCTCTTCATTTTCCTGTCCACACAACACAGGCTTCAGAAATCATTGGAATCTCCTCTACAGAATGTTCCATTCATTCACTGCGAATGTGGAATTCAACTGACTCTCCACTCCATGCAGGTTTTCCTTACACCACTGATGAATGTCCAAGTAACCCAATGCTGGTTTTCAGCTGCATGTTCACACTCGCAGCCATGCTATACAATTGGCTTTCCACTAAATCCTGATTAGTTCTTGATTTTCCTTCCACACGACCCAGCCTTCAGAAATCATTGGAATCTCCACTAGAGAATGTTCCATTCATTCACTGCGAATCTGGAATTCCTCTGAACCTCCACTCCCGGCAGGTTTTCGTTACACCACTGTTGAATGTCCAAGTAACCCAATGTTTTAAGTGTTTTCTTCACAAGCGCAGTGGTGCTGTTCAATTGGCTATCCACTCAACTCTGGCCAGCTCTACATTTTCCTGTCCACACCACAGAGACTGGAGAAATCATTTTTATCTCCACTACAGAATGTTCCATTCATTCACAGCGAATCTGGAATTCATCTGAATCTCCACTCCCGGCAGGTTTTCGTGACACCACTGGTAAATATCCAAGTAAGCCAATGCTGGTTTTAAGTGGCCTGCTCATACTCTCAGCCGTGCTGTTCAATTTGCTATCCACTCAACCCTCTTCAGCTCCATTTTCGTGTCCACATAACCCAAACTTCAGAAACAATTGGTATCTCCTCCACAGAATGTTCCATTCATTGACTGCAAATCTGAAATTCATCTAATTCTCAACTCCCGTCAGGTTTTCGTTACACCACTTGTGAATGTCCAATTAAGCCAAAGCTGGTTTTCAGTGGCCTGTTCTTACTACGAGACGTGCTGTTCATTTGGCTATCCATTCCACCCTGTTCAGCTCTACATTTTCGTGTCCACAAAACCCAGCCTTCAGAAATCATTGGAATCACCACTAGAGAATGTTCCATTCATTCACTGCGAATCTGGAATTCATCTGAATCTCCACTCCCGGCAGGTTTTCATTGCACCACTGCTGAATGTTCAAGTAACGCAATGATGGTTTTCAGCGGTCTATTCACACTCGAACCCGTGCTGTTCACGGTCTAGCGACTCAACACTGGTGAGTTCTTCTTTTTCCAGTTCAGACAATACAAACCTCAGAAACCATTGCAATCTACACTACAGAATGTTTCATTCATTCACGCGAATCTTGAATTCATCTTGTTCTCCACTCCCAGCAGGTTTTCGTTTCACCACTGGTGAATGTCCAAGCAACCCAAGGCTGGTTTCAGCTGCGTGTTAACACTCGCAGCCGTGCTGTTCAATTGGCTATCCAGTGAACGCTGGTTAGCTCTTGATTTTCCTTCCACACACCGAGCCTTCAGAAATCATTCTTATCTCCACTTCAGAATGTTCCATTCGTTCCCTGCGAATCTGGAATTCCTCTGACTCTCCACACCAGGCAGATTTTCCTAACAACACTGGTGAATGACCAGGTAATCCAATGCTGGTTTTCAGCGGCTGTTCACACTCACAGCCTTGCTGTTCAACTGGCAATCCAGTCAAACCTAGTCAGCTCTTCATTTTCCTGTCCACACAACCCAGCGTTCAGAAATCATTGGAATCTCTACTACAGAAATTTCCATTCATTCATTGTGAATCTGGAAATAATCTGAATCTGCATTCCAGGAAGGCTTTCGTTACACCACTGATGAATGTCCAAGTAATGCAATGCTGCTTCTTAGTGGTCTGTTCACACTCGAAACCGTGCTGTTCACTGGCTATCAACTCAACATCGGTCAGCTCTTCAATATCCTGTCCAGACTATCCAGATTTCTAAATCTTGGCAATCTCCACTACAGAATGTTCCATTCAATCACGCGAATCTGGAATTCATCAGAGTCTCCACTCCCGGCAGGTTTTCGTGACACCACTGGTATATGTCCAAGGAAGCCAATGCTGGTTTTAAGCCGCCTGCTTATACTCTCAGCCGTGCTGTTCAATTTGCTATCCACCCAACCCTATTCAGCTCTACATTTTCCTGTCCTCATAACCCAACCTTCAGAAATAATTGGTATCTCCTCCACAGAATGTTCCGTTCATTCACTGCGAATCTTAAATTCATCTGACTCTCAACTCCCGGCGGGTTATCGTTACACCACTTGTGAATGTCCAAGTAAGCCAATGCTGGTTTTCAGTGGCCTGTTCATACTAAGAGACGTGCTGTTCATTTGGCTATCCACTCCACCCTGTTCAGCTCTACATTTTCGTGTCCACAAAACCCAGCCTTCAGAAATCATTGGAATCACCACTAGAGAATGTTCCATTCATTCACTGCGAATCTGGAATTCATCTGAACCTCCACTCCCGGCAGGTTTTCGTTACGCCACTGGTGAATGTCCAAGTAACTCAATACTGGTTTTCAGAGGCATGTTCAACTCGCAGAAGTGCTGTTCAATGGGCTATCCACTCAATATTGGTCAGCTCTTCATTTTCCTCTCCACACAAACCAGCCTTCAGAAATCATTGGGATCTCCACTACAGACTGTTCCATTCATTCACTGCGATTCTGCAATTCATCTGACTCTCCGCTCCAGGCAGGTTTTCATTACAGCACTGGTGAATGACCAAGTAATCCAATGCTGGTTTTCAGCCGCCTTTTCACACTCGCAGTGTGCTGTTCAATTGTCTATCCACTCAAACCTGGTCAGCCTTTCATTTTCTTTTCCACAATATCAGACTTCAGAAATCATTGGAATCGCCAGTACAGAATGTTCCATTCATTCACTGCCAATCTGGAATTCATCTGAATCTGCACTCCAGGTAGGCTTTCATTACACCACTTATGAATGTCCAAGTAACACAATGCTGGTTTTCAGCGGTCTGTTCACACTCTAAGCCCTGCTTTTTACTGGGTATCCACACAACTGTGGTCAGCTCTTCATTTTCATGTCCAAACAATCCAGACTTGAGAAATCATTGCAATCTCCAGTACAGAATGTTCCATTCATTCACTGCGAATCTGGAATTCAACTGAATCTCCACTACCTGCAGATTTATCTTACACCACTTGTGAATGTCCAAGTAAAACAATGCTGGTTTTCAGAGGCCTGTTCATGTTCGCAGTCGTGCTGTTCAATTGGCTATCCACTCAACCTGTTTTGCTCCTCATTTTCCTGTGCACACAACCCAGCCTTCAGAAATCATTGTAATCTCCACTACAGGATGTTCCATTCATTCACTGGGAATCTGGAATTCATCTGAATCTGCACTCCACGCAGGCTTTCGTTACACCACTGCTGAAAGTCGAAGTAATGCAATACTGGTTTTCAGTGGTCTGTTCACATTCGAAGCCGAGGCTTTTTACAGGCTATCCACTCAACACTGGTCAGCTCTTCATTTTCGTGTCCCCACAATCCAGATTTCAGAAATCATTGCAATCTCCACTACAGAATGTTCCATTCATTCACTGCGAGTCTGGAGTTTATCTGATTCTCCACTCCCGCCTGGTTAACATTACACCACTTGTGAATGTCCAAGTAAGCCAATGCTGGTTTTCAGAGGCCTGTTCATACTCGCAGCCGTGCTGTTTAATTGACAATTCACTCCACCCTGTTCAGCTCTTCATTGTCCCACCACACTACCAGCCTTCAGAAATCTTTGTTATCTCCACTACAGAATGTTCCATTCATTCACTGCGAATCTGGAATTCATCTGACTCTCAACTCCACGCAGGTTTTCATTACACCACTGTTGAATGTCCAAGTAACCCAATGCTGGTTTTCAGCGGCCTGTTCATATTCGCAGCCCTGCTGTTTACTTGGCTATCGATTCAAGCCTGGTCAGCTCTTCATTTTCCTGTCCACACAACACAGGCTTCAGAAATCATTGGAATCTCCTCTACAGAATGTTCCATTCATTCACTGCGAATGTGGAATTCAACTGACTCTCCACTCCATGCAGGTTTTCCTTACTTACACCACTGATGAATGTCCAAGTAACCCAATGCTGGTTTTCAGCTGCATGTTCACACTCGCAGCCATGCTATACAATTGGCTTTCCACTAAATCCTGATTAGTTCTTGATTTTCCTTCCACACGACCCAGCCTTCAGAAATCATTGGAATCTCCACTAGAGAATGTTCCATTCATTCACTGCGAATCTGGAATTCCTCTGAACCTCCACTCCCGGCAGGTTTTCGTTACACCACTGTTGAATGTCCAAGTAACCCAATGTTTTAAGTGTTTTCTTCACAAGCGCAGTGGTGCTGTTCAATTGGCGATCCACTCAACCCTGGCCAGCTCTACATTTTCCTGTCCACACCACAGAGACTGGAGAAATCATTGTTATCTCCACTACAGAATGTTCCATTCATTCACAGCGAATCTGGAATTCATCTGAATCTCCACTCCCGGCAGGTTTTCGTGACACCACTGGTAAATATCCAAGTAAGCCAATGCTGGTTTTAAGTGGCCTGCTCATACTCTCAGCCATGCTGTTCAATTTGCTATCCACTCAACCCTCTTCAGCTCCAATTTCCTGTCCACATAACCCAAACTTCAGAAACAATTGGTATCTCCTCCACAGAATGTTCCATTCATTGACTGCAAATCTGAAATTCATCTAATTCTCAACTCCCGTCAGGTTTTCGTTACACCACTTGTGAATGTCCAATTAAGCCAAAGCTGGTTTTCAGTGGCCTGTTCTTACTACGAGACGTGCTGTTCATTTGGCTATCCATTCCACCCTGTTCAGCTCTACATTTTCGTGTCCACAAAACCCAGCCTTCAGAAATCATTGGAATCACCACTAGAGAATGTTCCATTCATTCACTGCGAATCTGGAATTCATCTGAATCTCCACTCCCGGCAGGTTTTCATTGCACCACTGCTGAATGTTCAAGTAACGCAATGATGGTTTTCAGCGGTCTATTCACACTCGAACCCGTGCTGTTCACGGTCTAGCGACTCAACACTGGTGAGTTCTTCTTTTTCCAGTTCAGACAATACAAACCCCAGAAACCATTGCAATCTACACTACAGAATGTTTCATTCATTCACGCGAATCTTGAATTCATCTTGTTCTCCACTCCCAGCAGGTTTTCGTTTCACCACTGGTGAATGTCCAAGCAACCCAAGGCTGGTTTCAGCTGCGTGTTAACACTCGCAGCCGTGCTGTTCAATTGGCTATCCAGTGAACGCTGGTTAGCTCTTGATTTTCCTTCCACACACCGAGCCTTCAGAAATCATTCTTATCTCCACTTCAGAATGTTCCATTCGTTCCCTGCGAATCTGGAATTCCTCTGACTCTCCACACCAGGCAGATTTTCCTAACAACACTGGTGAATGACCAGGTAATCCAATGCTGGTTTTCAGCGGCTGTTCACACTCACAGCCTTGCTGTTCAATTGGCAATCCAGTCAAACCTAGTCAGCTCTTCATTTTCCTGTCCACACAACCCAGCGTTCAGAAATCATTGGAATCTCTACTACAGAAATTTCCATTCATTCACTGTGAATCTGGAAATAATCTGAATCTGCATTCCAGGAAGGCTTTCGTTACACCACTGATGAATGTCCAAGTAATGCAATGCTGCTTCTTAGTGGTCTGTTCACACTCGAAACCGTGCTGTTCACTGGCTATCCACTCAACATTGGTCAGCTCTTCAATATCCTGTCCAGACTATCCAGATTTCTATATGTTGGCAATCACCACTACAGAATGTTCCATTCAGTCACGCAAATCTGGAATTCATCAGAGTCTCCACTCCTGGAAGGTTTTCGTGACACCACTGGTAAATGTCCAAGGAAGACAATGCTGGTTTTAAGCCGCCTGCTAACACACTCAGCCGTGCTGTTCAATTTGCTATCCACCCAACCCTATTCAGCTCTACATTTTCCTGTCCTCATAACCCAACCTTCAGAAATAATTGGTATCTCCTCCACAGAATGTTCCGTTCATTCACTGCGAATCTTAAATTCATCTGACTCTCAACTCCCGGCGGGTTATCGTTACACCACTTGTGAATGTCCAAGTAAGCCAATGCTGGTTTTCAGTGGCCTGTTCATTCTAAGAGACGTGCTGTTCATTTGGCTATCCACTCCACCCTGTTCAGCTCTACATTTTCGTGTCCACAAAACCCAGCCTTCAGAAATCATTGGAATCACCACTAGAGAATGTTCCATTCATTCACTGCGAATCTGGAATTCATCTGAACCTCCACTCCCGGCAGGTTTTCGTTACGCCACTGGTGAATGTCCAAGTAACTCAATACTGGTTTTCAGAGGCATGTTCAACTCGCAGAAGTGCTGTTCAATGGGCTATCCACTCAATATTGGTCAGCTCTTCATTTTCCTCTCCACACAAACCAGCCTTCAGAAATCATTGGGATCTCCAATACAGACTGTTCCATTCATTCACTGCTATTCTGCAATTCATCTGACTCTCCGCTCCAGGCAGGTTTTCATTACAGCACTGGTGAATGACCAAGTAATCCAATGCTGGTTTTCAGCCGCCTTTTCACACTCGCAGTGTGCTGTTCAATTGTCTAGCCACTCAAACCTGGTCAGCCTTTCATTTTCTTTTCCACAATATCAGACTTCAGAAATCATTGGAATCGCCAGTACAGAATGTTCCATTCATTCACTGCCAATCTGGAATTCATCTGAATCTGCACTCCAGGTAGGCTTTCATTACACCACTTATGAATGTCCAAGTAACACAATGCTGGTTTTCAGCGGTCTGTTCACACGCTAAGCCCTGCTTTTTACTGGGTATCCACACAACTGTGGTCAGCTCTTCATTTTCATGTCCAAACAATCCAGACTTGAGAAATCATTGCAATCTCCAGTACAGAATGTTCCATTCATTCACTGCGAATCTGGAATTCAACTGAATCTCCACTACCTGCAGATTTATCTTACACCACTTGTGAATGTCCAAGTAAAACAATGCTGGTTTTCAGAGGCCTGTTCATGTTCGCAGTCGTGCTGTTCAATTGGCTATCCACTCAACCTGTTTTGCTCCTCATTTTCCTGTGCACACAACCCAGCCTTCAGAAATCATTGTAATCTCCACTACAGGATGTTCCATTCATTCACTGGGAATCTGGAATTCATCTGAATCTGCACTCCACGCAGGCTTTCGTTACACCACTGCTGAAAGTCGAAGTAATGCAATACTGGTTTTCAGTGGTCTGTTCACATTCGAAGCCGAGGCTTTTTACAGGCTATCCACTCAACACTGGTCAGCTCTTCATTTTCGTGTCCCCACAATCCAGATTTCAGAAATCATTGCAATCTCCACTACAGAATGTTCCATTCATTCACTGCGAGTCTGGAGTTTATCTGATTCTCCACTCCCGCCTGGTTAACATTACACCACTTGTGAATGTCCAAGTAAGCCAATGCTGGTTTTCAGAGGCCTGTTCATACTCGCAGCCGTGCTGTTTAATTGACAATTCACTCCACCCTGTTCAGCTCTTCATTGTCCCACCACACTACCAGCCTTCAGAAATCTTTGTTATCTCCACTACAGAATGTTCCATTCATTCACTGCGAATCTGGAATTCATCTGACTCTCAACTCCACGCAGGTTTTCATTACACCACTGTTGAATGTCCAAGTAACACAATGCTGGTTTTCAGCGGCCTGTTCATATTTGCAGCCCTGCTGTTTACTTGGCTATCGATTCAAGCCTGGTCAGCTCTTCATTTTCCTGTCCACACAACACAGGCTTCAGAAATCATTGGAATCTCCTCTACAGAATGTTCCATTCATTCACTGCGAATGTGGAATTCAACTGACTCTCCACTCCATGCAGGTTTTCCTTACACCACTGATGAATGTCCAAGTAACCCAATGCTGGTTTTCAGCTGCATGTTCACACTCGCAGCCATGCTATACAATTGGCTTTCCACTAAATCCTGATTAGTTCTTGATTTTCCTTCCACACGACCCAGCCTTCAGAAATCATTGGAATCTCCACTAGAGAATGTTCCATTCATTCACTGCGAATCTGGAATTCCTCTGAACCTCCACTCCCGGCAGGTTTTCGTTACACCACTGTTGAATGTCCAAGTAACCCAATGTTTTAAGTGTTTTCTTCACAAGCGCAGTGGTGCTGTTCAATTGGCTATCCACTCAACCCTGGCCAGCTCTACATTTTCCTGTCCACACCACAGAGACTGGAGAAATCATTGTTATCTCCACTACAGAATGTTCCATTCATTCACAGCGAATCTGGAATTCATCTGAATCTCCACTCCCGGCAGGTTTTCGTGACACCACTGGTAAATATCCAAGTAAGCCAATGCTGGTTTTAAGTGGCCTGCTCATACTCTCAGCCGTGCTGTTCAATTTGCTATCCACTCAACCCTCTTCAGCTCCATTTTCCTGTCCACATAACCCAAACTTCAGAAACAATTGGTATCTCCTCCACAGAATGTTCCATTCATTGACTGCAAATCTGAAATTCATCTAATTCTCAACTCCCGTCAGGTTTTCGTTACACCACTTGTGAATGTCCAATTAAGCCAAAGCTGGTTTTCAGTGGCCTGTTCTTACTACGAGACGTGCTGTTCATTTGGCTATCCATTCCACCCTGTTCAGCTCTACATTTTCGTGTCCACAAAACCCAGCCTTCAGAAATCATTGGAATCACCACTAGAGAATGTTCCATGCATTCACTGCGAATCTGGAATTCATCTGAATCTCCACTCCCGGCAGGTTTTCATTGCACCACTGCTGAATGTTCAAGTAACGCAATGATGGTTTTCAGCGGTCTATTCACACTCGAACCCGTGCTGTTCACGGTCTAGCGACTCAACACTGGTGAGTTCTTCTTTTTCCAGTTCAGACAATACAAACCCCAGAAACCATTGCAATCTACACTACAGAATGTTTCATTCATTCACGCGAATCTTGAATTCATCTTGTTCTCCACTCCCAGCAGGTTTTCGTTTCACCACTGGTGAATGTCCAAGCAACCCAAGGCTGGTTTCAGCTGCGTGTTAACACTCGCAGCCGTGCTGTTCAATTGGCTATCCAGTGAACGCTGGTTAGCTCTTGATTTTCCTTCCACACACCGAGCCTTCAGAAATCATTCTTATCTCCACTTCAGAATGTTCCATTCGTTCCCTGCGAATCTGGAATTCCTCTGACTCTCCACACCAGGCAGATTTTCCTAACAACACTGGTGAATGACCAGGTAATCCAATGCTGGTTTTCAGCGGCTGTTCACACTCACAGCCTTGCTGTTCAATTGGCAATCCAGTCAAACCTAGTCAGCTCTTCATTTTCCTGTCCACACAACCCAGCGTTCAGAAATCATTGGAATCTCTACTACAGAAATTTCCATTCATTCACTGTGAATCTGGAAATAATCTGAATCTGCATTCCAGGAAGGCTTTCGTTACACCACTGATGAATGTCCAAGTAATGCAATGCTGCTTCTTAGTGGTCTGTTCACACTCGAAACCGTGCTGTTCACTGGCTATCCACTCAACATTGGTCAGCTCTTCAATATCCTGTCCAGACTATCCAGATTTCTAAATGTTGGCAATCACCACTACAGAATGTTCCATTCAGTCACGCGAATCTGGAATTCATCAGAGTCTCCACTCCTGGAAGGTTTTCGTGACACCACTGGTAAATGTCCAAGGAAGACAATGCTGGTTTTAAGCCGCCTGCTAACACACTCAGCCGTGCTGTTCAATTTGCTATCCACCCAACCCTATTCAGCTCTACATTTTCCTGTCCTCATAACCCAACCTTCAGAAATAATTGGTATCTCCTCCACAGAATGTTCCGTTCATTCACTGCGAATCTTAAATTCATCTGACTCTCAACTCCCGGCGGGTTATCGTTACACCACTTGTGAATGTCCAAGTAAGCCAATGCTGGTTTTCAGTGGCCTGTTCATACTAAGAGACGTGCTGTTCATTTGGCTATCCACTCCACCCTGTTCAGCTCTACATTTTCGTGTCCACAAAACCCAGCCTTCAGAAATCATTGGAATCACCACTAGAGAATGTTCCATTCATTCACTGCGAATCTGGAATTCATCTGAACCTCCACTCCCGGCAGGTTTTCGTTACGCCACTGGTGAATGTCCAAGTAACTCAATACTGGTTTTCAGAGGCATGTTCAACTCGCAGAAGTGCTGTTCAATGGGCTATCCACTCAATATTGGTCAGCTCTTCATTTTCCTCTCCACACAAACCAGCCTTCAGAAATCATTGGGATCTCCACTACAGACTGTTCCATTCATTCACTGCGATTCTGCAATTCATCTGACTCTCCGCTCCAGGCAGGTTTTCATTACAGCACTGGTGAATGACCAAGTAATCCAATGCTGGTTTTCAGCCGCCTTTTCACACTCGCAGTGTGCTGTTCAATTGTCTAGCCACTCAAACCTGGTCAGCCTTTCATTTTCTTTTCCACAATATCAGACTTCAGAAATCATTGGAATCGCCAGTACAGAATGTTCCATTCATTCACTGCCAATCTGGAATTCATCTGAATCTGCACTCCAGGTAGGCTTTCATTACACCACTTATGAATGTCCAAGTAACACAATGCTGGTTTTCAGCGGTCTGTTCACACGCTAAGCCCTGCTTTTTACTGGGTATCCACACAACTGTGGTCAGCTCTTCATTTTCATGTCCAAACAATCCAGACTTGAGAAATCATTGCAATCTCCAGTACAGAATGTTCCATTCATTCACTGCGAATCTGGAATTCAACTGAATCTCCACTACCTGCAGATTTATCTTACACCACTTGTGAATGTCCAAGTAAAACAATGCTGGTTTTCAGAGGCCTGTTCATGTTCGCAGTCGTGCTGTTCAATTGGCTATCCACTCAACCTGTTTTGCTCCTCATTTTCCTGTGCACACAACCCAGCCTTCAGAAATCATTGTAATCTCCACTACAGGATGTTCCATTCATTCACTGGGAATCTGGAATTCATCTGAATCTGCACTCCACGCAGGCTTTCGTTACACCACTGCTGAAAGTCGAAGTAATGCAATACTGGTTTTCAGTGGTCTGTTCACATTCGAAGCCGAGGCTTTTTACAGGCTATCCACTCAACACTGGTCAGCTCTTCATTTTCGTGTCCCCACAATCCAGATTTCAGAAATCATTGCAATCTCCACTACAGAATGTTCCATTCATTCACTGCGAGTCTGGAGTTTATCTGATTCTCCACTCCCGCCTGGTTAACATTACACCACTTGTGAATGTCCAAGTAAGCCAATGCTGGTTTTCAGAGGCCTGTTCATACTCGCAGCCGTGCTGTTTAATTGACAATTCACTCCACCCTGTTCAGCTCTTCATTGTCCCACCACACTACCAGCCTTCAGAAATCTTTGTTATCTCCACTACAGAATGTTCCATTCATTCACTGCGAATCTGGAATTCATCTGACTCTCAACTCCACGCAGGTTTTCATTACACCACTGTTGAATGTCCAAGTAACCCAATGCTGGTTTTCAGCGGCCTGTTCATATTCGCAGCCCTGCTGTTTACTTGGCTATCGATTCAAGCCTGGTCAGCTCTTCATTTTCCTGTCCACACAACACAGGCTTCAGAAATCATTGGAATCTCCTCTACAGAATGTTCCATTCATTCACTGCGAATGTGGAATTCAACTGACTCTCCACTCCATGCAGGTTTTCCTTACACCACTGATGAATGTCCAAGTAACCCAATGCTGGTTTTCAGCTGCATGTTCACACTCGCAGCCATGCTATACAATTGGCTTTCCACTAAATCCTGATTAGTTCTTGATTTTCCTTCCACACGACCCAGCCTTCAGAAATCATTGGAATCTCCACTAGAGAATGTTCCATTCATTCACTGCGAATCTGGAATTCCTCTGAACCTCCACTCCCGGCAGGTTTTCGTTACACCACTGTTGAATGTCCAAGTAACCCAATGTTTTAAGTGTTTTCTTCACAAGCGCAGTGGTGCTGTTCAATTGGCTATCCACTCAACCCTGGCCAGCTCTACATTTTCCTGTCCACACCACAGAGACTGGAGAAATCATTGTTATCTCCACTACAGAATGTTCCATTCATTCACAGCGAATCTGGAATTCATCTGAATCTCCACTCCCGGCAGGTTTTCGTGACACCACTGGTAAATATCCAAGTAAGCCAATGCTGGTTTTAAGTGGCCTGCTCATACTCTCAGCCGTGCTGTTCAATTTGCTATCCACTCAACCCTCTTCAGCTCCATTTTCCTGTCCACATAACCCAAACTTCAGAAACAATTGGTATCTCCTCCACAGAATGTTCCATTCATTGACTGCAAATCTGAAATTCATCTAATTCTCAACTCCCGTCAGGTTTTCGTTACACCACTTGTGAATGTCCAATTAAGCCAAAGCTGGTTTTCAGTGGCCTGTTCTTACTACGAGACGTGCTGTTCATTTGGCTATCCATTCCACCCTGTTCAGCTCTACATTTTCGTGTCCACAAAACCCAGCCTTCAGAAATCATTGGAATCACCACTAGAGAATGTTCCATGCATTCACTGCGAATCTGGAATTCATCTGAATCTCCACTCCCGGCAGGTTTTCATTGCACCACTGCTGAATGTTCAAGTAACGCAATGATGGTTTTCAGCGGTCTATTCACACTCGAACCCGTGCTGTTCACGGTCTAGCGACTCAACACTGGTGAGTTCTTCTTTTTCCAGTTCAGACAATACAAACCCCAGAAACCATTGCAATCTACACTACAGAATGTTTCATTCATTCACGCGAATCTTGAATTCATCTTGTTCTCCACTCCCAGCAGGTTTTCGTTTCACCACTGGTGAATGTCCAAGCAACCCAAGGCTGGTTTCAGCTGCGTGTTAACACTCGCAGCCGTGCTGTTCAATTGGCTATCCAGTGAACGCTGGTTAGCTCTTGATTTTCCTTCCACACACCGAGCCTTCAGAAATCATTCTTATCTCCACTTCAGAATGTTCCATTCGTTCCCTGCGAATCTGGAATTCCTCTGACTCTCCACACCATGCAGATTTTCCTAACAACACTGGTGAATGACCAGGTAATCCAATGCTGGTTTTCAGCGGCTGTTCACACTCACAGCCTTGCTGTTCAATTGGCAATCCAGTCAAACCTAGTCAGCTCTTCTTCATTTTCCTGTCCACACAACCCAGCGTTCAGAAATCATTGGAATCTCTACTACAGAAATTTCCATTCATTCACTGTGAATCTGGAAATAATCTGAATCTGCATTCCAGGAAGGCTTTCGTTACACCACTGATGAATGTCCAAGTAATGCAATGCTGCTTCTTAGTGGTCTGTTCACACTCGAAACCGTGCTGTTCATTGGCTATCCACTCAATATCGGTCAGCTCTTCAATATCCTGTCCAGACTATCCAGATTTCTAAATGTTGGCAATCACCACTACAGAATGTTCCATTCAATCACGCGAATCTGGAATTCATCAGAGTCTACACTCCTGGAAGGTTTTCGTGACAGCACTGGTAAATGTCCAAGGAAGACAATGCTGGTTTTAAGCCGCCTGCCAACACACTCAGCCGTGCTGTTCAATTTGCTATCCACCCAACCCTATTCAGCTCTACATTTTCCTGTCCTCATAACCCAACCTTCAGAAATAATTGGTATCTCCTCCACAGAATGTTCCGTTCATTCACTGCGAATCTTAAATTCATCTGACTCTCAACTCCCGGCGGGTTATCGTTACACCACTTGTGAATGTCCAAGTAAGCCAATGCTGGTTTTCAGTGGCCTGTTCATACTAAGAGACGTGCTGTTCATTTGGCTATCCACTCCACCCTGTTCAGCTCTACATTTTCGTGTCCACAAAACCCAGCCTTCAGAAATCATTGGAATCACCACTAGAGAATGTTCCATTCATTCACTGCGAATCTGGAATTCATCTGAACCTCCACTCCTGGCAGGTTTTCGTTACACCACTGGTGAATGTCCAAGTAACTCAATACTGGTTTTCAGAGGCATGTTCAACTCGCAGAAGTGCTGTTCAATGGGCTATCCACTCAATATTGGTCAGCTCTTCATTTTCCTCTCCACACAAACCAGCCTTCAGAAATCATTGGGATCTCCACTACAGACTGTTCCATTCATTCACTGCGATTCTGCAATTCATCTGACTCTCCGCTCCAGGCAGGTTTTCATTACAGCACTGGTGAATGACCAAGTAATCCAATGCTGGTTTTCAGCCGCCTTTTCACACTCGCAGTGTGCTGTTCAATTGTCTAGCCACTCAAACCTGGTCAGCCTTTCATTTTCTTTTCCACAATATCAGACTTCAGAAATCATTGGAATCGCCAGTACAGAATGTTCCATTCATTCACTGCCAATCTGGAATTCATCTGAATCTGCACTCCAGGTAGGCTTTCATTACACCACTTATGAATGTCCAAGTAACACAATGCTGGTTTTCAGCGGTCTGTTCACACTCTAAGCCCTGCTTTTTACTGGGTATCCACACAACTGTGGTCAGCTCTTCATTTTCATGTCCAAACAATCCAGACTTGAGAAATCATTGCAATCTCCAGTACAGAATGTTCCATTCATTCACTGCGAATCTGGAATTCAACTGAATCTCCACTACCTGCAGATTTATCTTACACCACTTGTGAATGTCCAAGTAAAACAATGCTGGTTTTCAGAGGCCTGTTCATGTTCGCAGTCGTGCTGTTCAATTGGCTATCCACTCAACCTGTTTTGCTCCTCATTTTCCTGTGCACACAACCCAGCCTTCAGAAATCATTGTAATCTCCACTACAGGATGTTCCATTCATTCACTGGGAATCTGGAATTCATCTGAATCTGCACTCCACGCAGGCTTTCGTTACACCACTGCTGAAAGTCGAAGTAATGCAATACTGGTTTTCAGTGGTCTGTTCACATTCGAAGCCGAGGCTTTTTACAGGCTATCCACTCAACACTGGTCAGCTCTTCATTTTCGTGTCCCCACAATCCAGATTTCAGAAATCATTGCAATCTCCACTACAGAATGTTCCATTCATTCACTGCGAGTCTGGAGTTTATCTGATTCTCCACTCCCGCCTGGTTAACATTACACCACTTGTGAATGTCCAAGTAAGCCAATGCTGGTTTTCAGAGGCCTGTTCATACTCGCAGCCGTGCTGTTTAATTGACAATTCACTCCACCCTGTTCAGCTCTTCATTGTCCCACCACACTACCAGCCTTCAGAAATCTTTGTTATCTCCACTACAGAATGTTCCATTCATTCACTGCGAATCTGGAATTCATCTGACTCTCAACTCCACGCAGGTTTTCATTACACCACTGTTGAATGTCCAAGTAACCCAATGCTGGTTTTCAGCGGCCTGTTCATATTCGCAGCCCTGCTGTTTACTTGGCTATCGATTCAAGCCTGGTCAGCTCTTCATTTTCCTGTCCACACAACACAGGCTTCAGAAATCATTGGAATCTCCTCTACAGAATGTTCCATTCATTCACTGCGAATGTGGAATTCAACTGACTCTCCACTCCATGCAGGTTTTCCTTACACCACTGATGAATGTCCAAGTAACCCAATGCTGGTTTTCAGCTGCATGTTCACACTCGCAGCCATGCTATACAATTGGCTTTCCACTAAATCCTGATTAGTTCTTGATTTTCCTTCCACACGACCCAGCCTTCAGAAATCATTGGAATCTCCACTAGAGAATGTTCCATTCATTCACTGCGAATCTGGAATTCCTCTGAACCTCCACTCCCGGCAGGTTTTCGTTACACCACTGTTGAATGTCCAAGTAACCCAATGTTTTAAGTGTTTTCTTCACAAGCGCAGTGGTGCTGTTCAATTGGCTATCCACTCAACCCTGGCCAGCTCTACATTTTCCTGTCCACACCACAGAGACTGGAGAAATCATTGTTATCTCCACTACAGAATGTTCCATTCATTCACAGCGAATCTGGAATTCATCTGAATCTCCACTCCCGGCAGGTTTTCGTGACACCACTGGTAAATATCCAAGTAAGCCAATGCTGGTTTTAAGTGGCCTGCTCATACTCTCAGCCGTGCTGTTCAATTTGCTATCCACTCAACCCTCTTCAGCTCCATTTTCCTGTCCACATAACCCAAACTTCAGAAACAATTGGTATCTCCTCCACAGAATGTTCCATTCATTGACTGCAAATCTGAAATTCATCTAATTCTCAACTCCCGTCAGGTTTTCGTTACACCACTTGTGAATGTCCAATTAAGCCAAAGCTGGTTTTCAGTGGCCTGTTCTTACTACGAGACGTGCTGTTCATTTGGCTATCCATTCCACCCTGTTCAGCTCTACATTTTCGTGTCCACAAAACCCAGCCTTCAGAAATCATTGGAATCACCACTAGAGAATGTTCCATGCATTCACTGCGAATCTGGAATTCATCTGAATCTCCACTCCCGGCAGGTTTTCATTGCACCACTGCTGAATGTTCAAGTAACGCAATGATGGTTTTCAGCGGTCTATTCACACTCGAACCCGTGCTGTTCACGGTCTAGCGACTCAACACTGGTGAGTTCTTCTTTTTCCAGTTCAGACAATACAAACCCCAGAAACCATTGCAATCTACACTACAGAATGTTTCATTCATTCACGCGAATCTTGAATTCATCTTGTTCTCCACTCCCAGCAGGTTTTCGTTTCACCACTGGTGAATGTCCAAGCAACCCAAGGCTGGTTTCAGCTGCGTGTTAACACTCGCAGCCGTGCTGTTCAATTGGCTATCCAGTGAACGCTGGTTAGCTCTTGATTTTCCTTCCACACACCGAGCCTTCAGAAATCATTCTTATCTCCACTTCAGAATGTTCCATTCGTTCCCTGCGAATCTGGAATTCCTCTGACTCTCCACACCAGGCAGATTTTCCTAACAACACTGGTGAATGACCAGGTAATCCAATGCTGGTTTTCAGCGGCTGTTCACACTCACAGCCTTGCTGTTCAATTGGCAATCCAGTCAAACCTAGTCAGCTCTTCTTCATTTTCCTGTCCACACAACCCAGCGTTCAGAAATCATTGGAATCTCTACTACAGAAATTTCCATTCATTCATTGTGAATCTGGAAATAATCTGAATCTGCATTCCAGGAAGGCTTTCGTTACACCACTGATGAATGTCCAAGTAATGCAATGCTGCTTCTTAGTGGTCTGTTCACACTCGAAACCGTGCTGTTCATTGGCTATCCACTCAATATCGGTCAGCTCTTCAATATCCTGTCCAGACTATCCAGATTTCTAAATGTTGGCAATCACCACTACAGAATGTTCCATTCAATCACGCGAATCTGGAATTCATCAGAGTCTCCACTCCTGGAAGGTTTTCGTGACACCACTGGTAAATGTCCAAGGAAGACAATGCTGGTTTTAAGCCGCCTGCTAACACACTCAGCCGTGCTGTTCAATTTGCTATCCACCCAACCCTATTCAGCTCTACATTTTCCTGTCCTCATAACCCAACCTTCAGAAATAATTGGTATCTCCTCCACAGAATGTTCCGTTCATTCACTGCGAATCTTAAATTCATCTGACTCTCAACTCCCGGCGGGTTATCGTTACACCACTTGTGAATGTCCAAGTAAGCCAATGCTGGTTTTCAGTGGCCTGTTCATACTAAGAGACGTGCTGTTCATTTGGCTATCCACTCCACCCTGTTCAGCTCTACATTTTCGTGTCCACAAAACCCAGCCTTCAGAAATCATTGGAATCACCACTAGAGAATGTTCCATTCATTCACTGCGAATCTGGAATTCATCTGAACCTCCACTCCCGGCAGGTTTTCGTTACGCCACTGGTGAATGTCCAAGTAACTCAATACTGGTTTTCAGAGGCATGTTCAACTCGCAGAAGTGCTGTTCAATGGGCTATCCACTCAATATTGGTCAGCTCTTCATTTTCCTCTCCACACAAACCAGCCTTCAGAAATCATTGGGATCTCCACTACAGACTGTTCCATTCATTCACTGCGATTCTGCAATTCATCTGACTCTCCGCTCCAGGCAGGTTTTCATTACAGCACTGGTGAATGACCAAGTAATCCAATGCTGGTTTTCAGCCGCCTTTTCACACTCGCAGTGTGCTGTTCAATTGTCTAGCCACTCAAACCTGGTCAGCCTTTCATTTTCTTTTCCACAATATCAGACTTCAGAAATCATTGGAATCGCCAGTACAGAATGTTCCATTCATTCACTGCCAATCTGGAATTCATCTGAATCTGCACTCCAGGTAGACTTTCATTACACCACTTATGAATGTCCAAGTAACACAATGCTGGTTTTCAGCGGTCTGTTCACACTCTAAGCCCTGCTTTTTACTGGGTATCCACACAACTGTGGTCAGCTCTTCATTTTCATGTCCAAACAATCCAGACTTGAGAAATCATTGCAATCTCCAGTACAGAATGTTCCATTCATTCACTGCGAATCTGGAATTCAACTGAATCTCCACTACCTGCAGATTTATCTTACACCACTTGTGAATGTCCAAGTAAAACAATGCTGGTTTTCAGAGGCCTGTTCATGTTCGCAGTCGTGCTGTTCAATTGGCTATCCACTCAACCTGTTTTGCTCCTCATTTTCCTGTGCACACAACCCAGCCTTCAGAAATCATTGTAATCTCCACTACAGGATGTTCCATTCATTCACTGGGAATCTGGAATTCATCTGAATCTGCACTCCACGCAGGCTTTCGTTACACCACTGCTGAAAGTCGAAGTAATGCAATACTGGTTTTCAGTGGTCTGTTCACATTCGAAGCCGAGGCTTTTTACAGGCTATCCACTCAACACTGGTCAGCTCTTCATTTTCGTGTCCCCACAATCCAGATTTCAGAAATCATTGCAATCTCCACTACAGAATGTTCCATTCATTCACTGCGAGTCTGGAGTTTATCTGATTCTCCACTCCCGCCTGGTTAACATTACACCACTTGTGAATGTCCAAGTAAGCCAATGCTGGTTTTCAGAGGCCTGTTCATACTCGCAGCCGTGCTGTTTAATTGACAATTCACTCCACCCTGTTCAGCTCTTCATTGTCCCACCACACTACCAGCCTTCAGAAATCTTTGTTATCTCCACTACAGAATGTTCCATTCATTCACTGCGAATCTGGAATTCATCTGACTCTCAACTCCACGCAGGTTTTCATTACACCACTGTTGAATGTCCAAGTAACCCAATGCTGGTTTTCAGCGGCCTGTTCATATTCGCAGCCCTGCTGTTTACTTGGCTATCGATTCAAGCCTGGTCAGCTCTTCATTTTCCTGTCCACACAACACAGGCTTCAGAAATCATTGGAATCTCCTCTACAGAATGTTCCATTCATTCACTGCGAATGTGGAATTCAACTGACTCTCCACTCCATGCAGGTTTTCCTTACACCACTGATGAATGTCCAAGTAACCCAATGCTGGTTTTCAGCTGCATGTTCACACTCGCAGCCATGCTATACAATTGGCTTTCCACTAAATCCTGATTAGTTCTTGATTTTCCTTCCACACGACCCAGCCTTCAGAAATCATTGGAATCTCCACTAGAGAATGTTCCATTCATTCACTGCGAATCTGGAATTCCTCTGAACCTCCACTCCCGGCAGGTTTTCGTTACACCACTGTTGAATGTCCAAGTAACCCAATGTTTTAAGTGTTTTCTTCACAAGCGCAGTGGTGCTGTTCAATTGGCTATCCACTCAACCCTGGCCAGCTCTACATTTTCCTGTCCACACCACAGAGACTGGAGAAATCATTGTTATCTCCACTACAGAATGTTCCATTCATTCACAGCGAATCTGGAATTCATCTGAATCTCCACTCCCGGCAGGTTTTCGTGACACCACTGGTAAATATCCAAGTAAGCCAATGCTGGTTTTAAGTGGCCTGCTCATACTCTCAGCCGTGCTGTTCAATTTGCTATCCACTCAACCCTCTTCAGCTCCATTTTCCTGTCCACATAACCCAAACTTCAGAAACAATTGGTATCTCCTCCACAGAATGTTCCATTCATTGACTGCAAATCTGAAATTCATCTAATTCTCAACTCCCGTCAGGTTTTCGTTACACCACTTGTGAATGTCCAATTAAGCCAAAGCTGGTTTTCAGTGGCCTGTTCTTACTACGAGACGTGCTGTTCATTTGGCTATCCATTCCACCCTGTTCAGCTCTACATTTTCGTGTCCACAAAACCCAGCCTTCAGAAATCATTGGAATCACCACTAGAGAATGTTCCATTCATTCACTGCGAATCTGGAATTCATCTGAATCTCAACTCCCGGCAGGTTTTCATTGCACCACTGCTGAATGTTCAAGTAACGCAATGATGGTTTTCAGCGGTCTATTCACACTCGAACCCGTGCTGTTCACGGTCTAGCGACTCAACACTGGTGAGTTCTTCTTTTTCCAGTTCAGACAATACAAACCTCAGAAACCATTGCAATCTACACTACAGAATGTTTCATTCATTCACGCGAATCTTGAATTCATCTTGTTCTCCACTCCCAGCAGGTTTTCGTTTCACCACTGTTGAATGTCCAAGCAACCCAAGGCTGGTTTCAGCTGCGTGTTAACACTCGCAGCCGTGCTGTTCAATTGGCTATCCAGTGAACGCTGGTTAGCTCTTGATTTTCCTTCCACACACCGAGCCTTCAGAAATCATTCTTATCTCCACTTCAGAATGTTCCATTCGTTCCCTGCGAATCTGGAATTCCTCTGACTCTCCACACCAGGCAGATTTTCCTAACAGCACTGGTGAATGACCAGGTAATCCAATGCTGGTTTTCAGCGGCTGTTCACACTCACAGCCTTGCTGTTCAATTGGCAATCCAGTCAAACCTAGTCAGCTCTTCTTCATTTTCCTGTCCACACAACCCAGCGTTCAGAAATCATTGGAATCTCTACTACAGAAATTTCCATTCATTCACTGTGAATCTGGAAATAATCTGAATCTGCATTCCAGGAAGGCTTTCGTTACACCACTGATGAATGTCCAAGTAATGCAATGCTGCTTCTTAGTGGTCTGTTCACACTCGAAACCGTGCTGTTCATTGGCTATCCACTCAATATCGGTCAGCTCTTCAATATCCTGTCCAGACTATCCAGATTTCTAAATGTTGGCAATCACCACTACAGAATGTTCCATTCAGTCACGCGAATCTGGAATTCATCAGAGTCTCCACTCCTGGAAGGTTTTCGTGACACCACTGGTAAATGTCCAAGGAAGACAATGCTGGTTTTAAGCCGCCTGCTAACACACACAGCCGTGCTGTTCAATTTGCTATCCACCCAACCCTATTCAGCTCTACATTTTCCTGTCCTCATAACCCAACCTTCAGAAATAATTGGTATCTCCTCCACAGAATGTTCCGTTCATTCACTGCGAATCTTAAATTCTTCTGACTCTCAACTCCCGGCGGGTTATCGTTACACCACTTGTGAATGTCCAAGTAAGCCAATGCTGGTTTTCAGTGGCCTGTTCATACTAAGAGACGTGCTGTTCATTTGGCTATCCACTCCACCCTGTTCAGCTCTACATTTTCGTGTCCACAAAACCCAGCCTTCAGAAATCATTGGAATCACCACTAGAGAATGTTCCATTCATTCACTGCGAATCTGGAATTCATCTGAACCTCCACTCCCGGCAGGTTTTCGTTACGCCACTGGTGAATGTCCAAGTAACTCAATACTGGTTTTCAGAGGCATGTTCAACTCGCAGAAGTGCTGTTCAATGGGCTATCCACTCAATATTGGTCAGCTCTTCATTTTCCTCTCCACACAAACCAGCCTTCAGAAATCATTGGGATCTCCACTACAGACTGTTCCATTCATTCACTGCGATTCTGCAATTCATCTGACTCTCCGCTCCAGGCAGGTTTTCATTACAGCACTGGTGAATGACCAAGTAATCCAATGCTGGTTTTCAGCCGCCTTTTCACACTCGCAGTGTGCTGTTCAATTGTCTAGCCACTCAAACCTGGTCAGCCTTTCATTTTCTTTTCCACAATATCAGACTTCAGAAATCATTGGAAACGCCAGTACAGAATGTTCCATTCATTCACTGCCAATCTGGAATTCATCTGAATCTGCACTCCAGGTAGGCTTTCATTACACCACTTATGAATGTCCAAGTAACACAATGCTGGTTTTCAGCGGTCTGTTCACACTCTAAGCCCTGATTTTTACTGGGTATCCACACAACTGTGGTCAGCTCTTCATTTTCATGTCCAAACAATCCAGACTTGAGAAATCATTGCAATCTCCAGTACAGAATGTTCCATTCATTCACTGCGAATCTGGAATTCAACTGAATCTCCACTACCTGCAGATTTATCTTACACCACTTGTGAATGTCCAAGTAAAACAATGCTGGTTTTCAGAGGCCTGTTCATGTTCGCAGTCGTGCTGTTCAATTGGCTATCCACTCAACCTGTTTTGCTCCTCATTTTCCTGTGCACACAACCCAGCCTTCAGAAATCATTGTAATCTCCACTACAGGATGTTCCATTCATTCACTGGGAATCTGGAATTCATCTGAATCTGCACTCCACGCAGGCTTTCGTTACACCACTGCTGAAAGTCGAAGTAATGCAATACTGGTTTTCAGTGGTCTGTTCACATTCGAAGCCGAGGCTTTTTACAGGCTATCCACTCAACACTGGTCAGCTCTTCATTTTCGTGTCCCCACAATCCAGATTTCAGAAATCATTGCAATCTCCACTACAGAATGTTCCATTCATTCACTGCGAGTCTGGAGTTTATCTGATTCTCCACTCCCGCCTGGTTAACATTACACCACTTGTGAATGTCCAAGTAAGCCAATGCTGGTTTTCAGAGGCCTGTTCATACTCGCAGCCGTGCTGTTTAATTGACAATTCACTCCACCCTGTTCAGCTCTTCATTGTCCCACCACACTACCAGCCTTCAGAAATCTTTGTTATCTCCACTACAGAATGTTCCATTCATTCACTGCGAATCTGGAATTCATCTGACTCTCAACTCCACGCAGGTTTTCATTACACCACTGTTGAATGTCCAAGTAACCCAATGCTGGTTTTCAGCGGCCTGTTCATATTCGCAGCCCTGCTGTTTACTTGGCTATCGATTCAAGCCTGGTCAGCTCTTCATTTTCCTGTCCACACAACACAGGCTTCAGAAATCATTGGAATCTCCTCTACAGAATGTTCCATTCATTCACTGCGAATGTGGAATTCAACTGACTCTCCACTCCATGCAGGTTTTCCTTACACCACTGATGAATGTCCAAGTAACCCAATGCTGGTTTTCAGCTGCATGTTCACACTCGCAGCCATGCTATACAATTGGCTTTCCACTAAATCCTGATTAGTTCTTGATTTTCCTTCCACACGACCCAGCCTTCAGAAATCATTGGAATCTCCACTAGAGAATGTTCCATTCATTCACTGCGAATCTGGAATTCCTCTGAACCTCCACTCCCGGCAGGTTTTCGTTACACCACTGTTGAATGTCCAAGTAACCCAATGTTTTAAGTGTTTTCTTCACAAGCGCAGTGGTGCTGTTCAATTGGCTATCCACTCAACCCTGGCCAGCTCTACATTTTCCTGTCCACACCACAGAGACTGGAGAAATCATTGTTATCTCCACTACAGAATGTTCCATTCATTCACAGCGAATCTGGAATTCATCTGAATCTCCACTCCCGGCAGGTTTTCGTGACACCACTGGTAAATATCCAAGTAAGCCAATGCTGGTTTTAAGTGGCCTGCTCATACTCTCAGCCGTGCTGTTCAATTTGCTATCCACTCAACCCTCTTCAGCTCCATTTTCCTGTCCACATAACCCAAACTTCAGAAACAATTGGTATCTCCTCCACAGAATGTTCCATTCATTGACTGCAAATCTGAAATTCATCTAATTCTCAACTCCCGTCAAGTTTTCGTTACACCACTTGTGAATGTCCAATTAAGCCAAAGCTGGTTTTCAGTGGCCTGTTCTTACTACGAGACGTGCTGTTCATTTGGCTATCCATTCCACCCTGTTCAGCTCTACATTTTCGTGTCCACAAAACCCAGCCTTCAGAAATCATTGGAATCACCACTAGAGAATGTTCCATTCATTCACTGCGAATCTGGAATTCATCTGAATCTCCACTCCCGGCAGGTTTTCATTGCACCACTGCTGAATGTTCAAGTAACGCAATGATGGTTTTCAGCGGTCTATTCACACTCGAACCCGTGCTGTTCACGGTCTAGCGACTCAACACTGGTGAGTTCTTCTTTTTCCAGTTCAGACAATACAAACCTCAGAAACCATTGCAATCTACACTACAGAATGTTTCATTCATTCACGCGAATCTTGAATTCATCTTGTTCTCCACTCCCAGCAGGTTTTCGTTTCACCACTGTTGAATGTCCAAGCAACCCAAGGCTGGTTTCAGCTGCGTGTTAACACTCGCAGCCGTGCTGTTCAATTGGCTATCCAGTGAACGCTGGTTAGCTCTTGATTTTCCTTCCACACACCGAGCCTTCAGAAATCATTCTTATCTCCACTTCAGAATGTTCCATTCGTTCCCTGCGAATCTGGAATTCCTCTGACTCTCCACACCAGGCAGATTTTCCTAACAGCACTGGTGAATGACCAGGTAATCCAATGCTGGTTTTCAGCGGCTGTTCACACTCACAGCCTTGCTGTTCAATTGGCAATCCAGTCAAACCTAGTCAGCTCTTCTTCATTTTCCTGTCCACACAACCCAGCGTTCAGAAATCATTGGAATCTCTACTACAGAAATTTCCATTCATTCACTGTGAATCTGGAAATAATCTGAATCTGCATTCCAGGAAGGCTTTCGTTACACCACTGATGAATGTCCAAGTAATGCAATGCTGCTTCTTAGTGGTCTGTTCACACTCGAAACCGTGCTGTTCATTGGCTATCCACTCAATATCGGTCAGCTCTTCAATATCCTGTCCAGACTATCCAGATTTCTAAATGTTGGCAATCACCACTACAGAATGTTCCATTCAGTCACGCGAATCTGGAATTCATCAGAGTCTCCACTCCTGGAAGGTTTTCGTGACACCACTGGTAAATGTCCAAGGAAGACAATGCTGGTTTTAAGCCGCCTGCTAACACACACAGCCGTGCTGTTCAATTTGCTATCCACCCAACCCTATTCAGCTCTACATTTTCCTGTCCTCATAACCCAACCTTCAGAAATAATTGGTATCTCCTCCACAGAATGTTCCGTTCATTCACTGCGAATCTTAAATTCATCTGACTCTCAACTCCCGGCGGGTTATCGTTACACCACTTGTGAATGTCCAAGTAAGCCAATGCTGGTTTTCAGTGGCCTGTTCATACTAAGAGACGTGCTGTTCATTTGGCTATCCACTCCACCCTGTTCAGCTCTACATTTTCGTGTCCACAAAACCCAGCCTTCAGAAATCATTGGAATCACCACTAGAGAATGTTCCATTCATTCACTGCGAATCTGGAATTCATCTGAACCTCCACTCCCGGCAGGTTTTCGTTACGCCACTGGTGAATGTCCAAGTAACTCAATACTGGTTTTCAGAGGCATATTCAACTCGCAGAAGTGCTGTTCAATGGACTATCCACTCAATATTGGTCAGCTCTTCATTTTCCTCTCCACACAAACCAGCCTTCAGAAATCATTGGGATCTCCACTACAGACTGTTCCATTCATTCACTGCGATTCTGCAATTCATCTGACTCTCCGCTCCAGGCAGGTTTTCATTACAGCACTGGTGAATGACCAAGTAATCCAATGCTGGTTTTCAGCCGCCTTTTCACACTCGCAGTGTGCTGTTCAATTGTCTATCCACTCAAACCTGGTCAGCCTTTCATTTTCTTTTCCACAATATCAGACTTCAGAAATCATTGGAATCGCCAGTACAGAATGTTCCATTCATTCACTGCCAATCTGGAATTCATCTGAATCTGCACTCCAGGTAGGCTTTCATTACACCACTTATGAATGTCCAAGTAACACAATGCTGGTTTTCAGCGGTCTGTTCACACTCTAAGCCCTGCTTTTTACTGGGTATCCACACAACTGTGGTCAGCTCTTCATTTTCATGTCCAAACAATCCAGACTTGAGAAATCATTGCAATCTCCAGTACAGAATGTTCCATTCATTCACTGCGAATCTGGAATTCAACTGAATCTCCACTACCTGCAGATTTATCTTACACCACTTGTGAATGTCCAAGTAAAACAATGCTGGTTTTCAGAGGCCTGTTCATGTTCGCAGTCGTGCTGTTCAATTGGCTATCCACTCAACCTGTTTTGCTCCTCATTTTCCTGTGCACACAACCCAGCCTTCAGAAATCATTGTAATCTCCACTACAGGATGTTCCATTCATTCACTGGGAATCTGGAATTCATCTGAATCTGCACTCCACGCAGGCTTTCGTTACACCACTGCTGAAAGTCGAAGTAATGCAATACTGGTTTTCAGTGGTCTGTTCACATTCGAAGCCGAGGCTTTTTACAGGCTATCCACTCAACACTGGTCAGCTCTTCATTTTCGTGTCCCCACAATCCAGATTTCAGAAATCATTGCAATCTCCACTACAGAATGTTCCATTCATTCACTGCGAGTCTGGAGTTTATCTGATTCTCCACTCCCGCCTGGTTAACATTACACCACTTGTGAATGTCCAAGTAAGCCAATGCTGGTTTTCAGAGGCCTGTTCATACTCGCAGCCGTGCTGTTTAATTGACAATTCACTCCACCCTGTTCAGCTCTTCATTGTCCCACCACACTACCAGCCTTCAGAAATCTTTGTTATCTCCACTACAGAATGTTCCATTCATTCACTGCGAATCTGGAATTCATCTGACTCTCAACTCCACGCAGGTTTTCATTACACCACTGTTGAATGTCCAAGTAACCCAATGCTGGTTTTCAGCGGCCTGTTCATATTCGCAGCCCTGCTGTTTACTTGGCTATCGATTCAAGCCTGGTCAGCTCTTCATTTTCCTGTCCACACAACACAGGCTTCAGAAACCATTGGAATCTCCTCTACAGAATGTTCCATTCATTCACTGCGAATGTGGAATTCAACTGACTCTCCACTCCATGCAGGTTTTCCTTACACCACTGATGAATGTCCAAGTAACCCAATGCTGGTTTTCAGCTGCATGTTCACACTCGCAGCCATGCTATACAATTGGCTTTCCACTAAATCCTGATTAGTTCTTGATTTTCCTTCCACACGACCCAGCCTTCAGAAATCATTGGAATCTCCACTAGAGAATGTTCCATTCATTCACTGCGAATCTGGAATTCCTCTGAACCTCCACTCCCGGCAGGTTTTCGTTACACCACTGTTGAATGTCCAAGTAACCCAATGTTTTAAGTGTTTTCTTCACAAGCGCAGTGGTGCTGTTCAATTGGCTATCCACTCAACCCTGGCCAGCTCTACATTTTCCTGTCCACACCACAGAGACTGGAGAAATCATTGTTATCTCCACTACAGAATGTTCCATTCATTCACAGCGAATCTGGAATTCATCTGAATCTCCACTCCCGGCAGGTTTTCGTGACACCACTGGTAAATATCCAAGTAAGCCAATGCTGGATTTAAGTGGCCTGCTCATACTCTCAGCCGTGCTGTTCAATTTGCTATCCACTCAACCCTCTTCAGCTCCATTTTCCTGTCCACATAACCCAAACTTCAGAAACAATTGGTATCTCCTCTACAGAATGTTCCATTCATTGACTGCAAATCTGAAATTCATCTAATTCTCAACTCCCGTCAGGTTTTCGTTACACCACTTGTGAATGTCCAATTAAGCCAAAGCTGGTTTTCAGTGGCCTGTTCTTACTACGAGACGTGCTGTTCATTTGGCTATCCATTCCACCCTGTTCAGCTCTACATTTTCGTGTCCACAAAACCCAGCCTTCAGAAATCATTGGAATCACCTCTAGAGAATGTTCCATTCATTCACTGCGAATCTGGAATTCATCTGAATCTCCACTCCCGGCAGGTTTTCATTGCACCACTGCTGAATGTTCAAGTAACGCAATGATGGTTTTCAGCGGTCTATTCACACTCGAACCCGTGCTGTTCACGGTCTAGCGACTCAACACTGGTGAGTTCTTCTTTTTCCAGTTCAGACAATACAAACCTCAGAAACCATTGCAATCTACACTACAGAATGTTTCATTCATTCACGCGAATCTTGAATTCATCTTGTTCTCCACTCCCAGCAGGTTTTCGTTTCACCACTGGTGAATGTCCAAGCAACCCAAGGCTGGTTTCAGCTGCGTGTTAACACTCGCAGCCGTGCTGTTCAATTGGCTATCCAGTGAACGCTGGTTAGCTCTTGATTTTCCTTCCACACACCGAGCCTTCAGAAATCATTCTTATCTCCACTTCAGAATGTTCCATTCGTTCCCTGCGAATCTGGAATTCCTCTGACTCTCCACACCAGGCAGATTTTCCTAAGAACACTGGTGAATGACCAGGTAATCCAATGCTGGTTTTCAGCGGCTGTTCACACTCACAGCCTTGCTGTTCAACTGGCAATCCAGTCAAACCTAGTCAGCTCTTCATTTTCCTGTCCACACAACCCAGCGTTCAGAAATCATTGGAATCTCTACTACAGAAATTTCCATTCATTCACTGTGAATCTGGAAATAATCTGAATCTGCATTCCAGGAAGGCTTTCGTTACACCACTGATGAATGTCCAAGTAATGCAATGCTGCTTCTTAGTGGTCTGTTCACACTCGAAACCGTGCTGTTCATTGGCTATCCACTCAATATCGGTCAGCTCTTCAATATCCTGTCCAGACTATCCAGATTTCTAAATGTTGGAAATCACCACTACAGAATGTTCCATTCAGTCACGCGAATCTGGAATTCATCAGAGTCTCCACTCCTGGAAGGTTTTCGTGACACCACTGGTAAATGTCCAAGGAAAACAATGCTGGTTTTAAGCCGCCTGCTAACACACTCAGCCGTGCTGTTCAATTTGCTATCCACCCAACCCTATTCAGCTCTACATTTTCCTGTCCTCATAACCCAACCTTCAGAAATAATTGGTATCTCCTCCACAGAATGTTCCGTTCATTCACTGCGAATCTTAAATTCATCTGACTCTCAACTCCCGGCGGGTTATCGTTACACCACTTGTGAATGTCCAAGTAAGCCAATGCTGGTTTTCAGTGGCCTGTTCATACTAAGAGACGTGCTGTTCATTTGGCTATCCACTCCACCCTGTTCAGCTCTACATTTTCGTGTCCACAAAACCCAGCCTTCAGAAATCATTGGAATCACCACTAGAGAATGTTCCATTCATTCACTGCGAATCTGGAATTCATCTGAACCTCCACTCCTGGCAGGTTTTCGTTACGCCACTGGTGAATGTCCAAGTAACTCAATACTGGTTTTCAGAGGCATGTTCAACTCGCAGAAGTGCTGTTCAATGGGCTATCCACTCAATATTGGTCAGCTCTTCATTTTCCTCTCCACACAAACCAGCCTTCAGAAATCATTGGGATCTCCACTACAGACTGTTCCATTCATTCACTGCGATTCTGCAATTCATCTGACTCTCCACTCCAGGCAGGTTTTCATTACAGCACTGGTGAATGACCAAGTAATCCAATGCTGGTTTTCAGCTGCCTGTTCACAATCGCAGTGTGCTGTTCAATTGTCTATCCACTCAAACCTGGTCAGCCTTTCATTTTCTTTTCCACAATATCAGACTTCAGAAATCATTGGAATCGCCAGTACAGAATGTTCCATTCATTCACTGTCAATCTGGAATTCATCTGAATCTGCACTCCAGGTAGGCTTTCATTACACCACTTATGAATGTCCAAGTAACACAATGCTGGTTTTCAGCGGTCTGTTCACACTCTAAGCCCTGCTTTTTACTGGGTATCCACACAACTGTGGTCAGGTCTTCATTTTCATGTCCAAACAATCCAGACTTGAGAAATCATTGCAATCTCCAGTACAGAATGTTCCATTCATTCACTGCGAATCTGGAATTCAACTGAATCTCCACTACCTGCAGATTTATCTTACACCACTTGTGAATGTCCAAGTAAAACAATGCTGGTTTTCAGAGGCCTGTTCATGTTCGCAGTCGTGCTGTTCAATTGGCTATCCACTCAACCTGTTTTGCTCCTCATTTTCCTGTGCACACAACCCAGCCTTCAGAAATCATTGTAATCTCCACTACAGGATGTTCCATTCATTCACTGGGAATCTGGAATTCATCTGAATCTGCACTCCACGCAGGCTTTCATTACACCACTGCTGAAAGTCGAAGTAATGCAATACTGGTTTTCAGTGGTCTGTTCACATTCGAAGCCGAGGCTTTTTACAGGCTATCCACTCAACACTGGTCAGCTCTTCATTTTCGTGTCCCCACAATCCAGATTTCAGAAATCATTGCAATCTCCACTACAGAATGTTCCATTCATTCACTGCGAGTCTGGAGTTTATCTGATTCTCCACTCCCGCCTGGTTAACATTACACCACTTGTGAATGTCCAAGTAAGCCAATGCTGGTTTTCAGAGGCCTGTTCATACTCGCAGCCGTGCTGTTTAATTGACAATTCACTCCACCCTGTTCAGCTCTTCATTGTCCCACCACACTACCAGCCTTCAGAAATCTTTGTTATCTCCACTACAGAATGTTCCATTCATTCACTGCGAATCTGGAATTCATCTGACTCTCAACTCCACGCAGGTTTTCATTACACCACTGTTGAATGTCCAAGTAACCCAATGCTGGTTTTCAGCGGCCTGTTCATATTCGCAGCCCTGCTGTTTACTTGGCTATCGATTCAAGCCTGATCAGCTCTTCATTTTCCTGTCCACACAACACAGGTTTCAGAAATCATTGGAATCTCCTCTACAGAATGTTCCATTCATTCACTGCGAATGTGGAATTCAACTGACTCTCCACTCCATGCAGGTTTTCCTTACACCACTGATGAATGTCCAAGTAACCCAATGCTGGTTTTCAGCTGCATGTTCACACTCGCAGCCATGCTATACAATTGGCTTTCCACTAAATCCTGATTAGTTCTTGATTTTCCTTCCACACGACCCAGCCTTCAGAAATCATTGGAATCTCCACTAGAGAATGTTCCATTCATTCACTGCGAATCTGGAATTCCTCTGAACCTCCACTCCCGGCAGGTTTTCGTTACACCACTGTTGAATGTCCAAGTAACCCAATGTTTTAAGTGTTTTCTTCACAAGCGCAGTGGTGCTGTTCAATTGGCTATCCACTCAACCCTGGCCAGCTCTACATTTTCCTGTCCACACCACAGAGACTGGAGAAATCATTGTTATCTCCACTACAGAATGTTCCATTCATTCACAGCGAATCTGGAATTCATCTGAATCTCCACTCCCGGCAGGTTTTCGTGACACCACTGGTAAATATCCAAGTAAGCCAATGCTGGTTTTAAGTGGCCTGCTCATACTCTCAGCCGAGCTGTTCAATTTGCTATCCACTCAACCCTCTTCAGCTCCATTTTCCTGTCCACATAACCCAAACTTCAGAAACAATTGGTATCTCCTCCACAGAATGTTCCATTCATTGACTGCAAATCTGAAATTCATCTAATTCTCAACTCCCGTCAAGTTTTCGTTACACCACTTGTGAATGTCCAATTAAGCCAAAGCTGGTTTTCAGTGGCCTGTTCTTACTACGAGACGTGCTGTTCATTTGGCTATCCATTCCACCCTGTTCAGCTCTATATTTTCGTGTCCACAAAACCCAGCCTTCAGAAATCATTGGAATCACCACTAGAGAATGTTCCATTCATTCACTGCGAATCTGGAATTCATCTGAATCTCCACTCCCGGCAGGTTTTCATTGCACCACTGCTGAATGTTCAAGTAACGCAATGATGGTTTTCAGCGGTCTATTCACACTCGAACCCGTGCTGTTCACGGTCTAGCGACTCAACACTGGTGAGTTCTTCTTTTTCCAGTTCAGACAATACAAACCCCAGAAACCATTGCAATCTACACTACAGAATGTTTCATTCATTCACGCGAATCTTGAATTCATCTTGTTCTCCACTCCCAGCAGGTTTTCGTTTCACCACTGGTGAATGTCCAAGCAACCCAAGGCTGGTTTCAGCTGCGTGTTAACACTCGCAGCCGTGCTGTTCAATTGGCTATCCAGTGAACGCTGGTTAGCTCTTGATTTTCCTTCCACACACCGAGCCTTCAGAAATCATTCTTATCTCCACTTCAGAATGTTCCATTCGTTCCCTGCGAATCTGGAATTCCTCTGACTCTCCACACCAGGCAGATTTTCCTAACAACACTGATGAATGACCAGGTAATCCAATGCTGGTTTTCAGCGGCTGTTCACACTCACAGCCTTGCTGTTCAATTGGCAATCCAGTCAAACCTAGTCAGCTCTTCATTTTCCTGTCCACACAACCCAGCGTTCAGAAATCATTGGAATCTCTACTACAGAAATTTCCATTCATTCACTGTGAATCTGGAAATAATCTGAATCTGCATTCCAGGAAGGCTTTCGTTACACCACTGATGAATGTCCAAGTAATGCAATGCTGCTTCTTAGTGGTCTGTTCACACTCGAAACCGTGCTGTTCACTGGCTATCCACTCAACATTGGTCAGCTCTTCAATATCCTGTCCAGACTATCCAGATTTCTAAATGTTGGCAATCACCACTACAGAATGTTCCATTCAGTCACGCGAATCTGGAATTCATCAGAGTCTCCACTCCTGGAAGGTTTTCGTGACACCACTGGTAAATGTCCAAGGAAAACAATGCTGGTTTTAAGCCGCCTGCTTATACTCTCAGCCGTGCTGTTCAATTTGCTATCCACCCAACCCTATTCAGCTCTACATTTTCCTGTCCTCATAACCCAACCTTCAGAAATAATTGGTATCTCCTCCACAGAATGTTCCGTTCATTCACTGCGAATCTTAAATTCATCTGACTCTCAACTCCCGGCGGGTTATCGTTACACCACTTGTGAATGTCCAAGTAAGCCAATGCTGGTTTTCAGTGGCCAGTTCATACTAAGAGACGTGCTTTTCATTTGGCTATCCACTCCACCCTGTTCAGCTCTACATTTTCGTGTCCACAAAACCCAGCCTTCAGAAATCATTGGAATCACCACTAGAGAATGTTCCATTCATTCACTGCGAATCTGGAATTCATCTGAACCTCCACTCCTGGCAGGTTTTCGTTACGCCACTGGTGAATGTCCAAGTAACTCAATACTGGTTTTCAGAGGCATGTTCAACTCGCAGAAGTGCTGTTCAATGGGCTATCCACTCAATATTGGTCAGCTCTTCATTTTCCTCTCCACACAAACCAGCCTTCAGAAATCATTGGGATCTCCACTACAGACTGTTCCATTCATTCACTGCGATTCTGCAATTCATCTGACTCTCCGCTCCAGGCAGGTTTTCATTACAGCACTGGTGAATGACCAAGTAATCCAATGCTGGTTTTCAGCCGCCTTTTCACACTCGCAGTGTGCTGTTCAATTGTCTATCCACTCAAACCTGGTCAGCCTTTCATTTTCTTTTCCACAATATCAGACTTCAGAAATCATTGGAATCGCCAGTACAAAATGTTCCATTCATTCACTGCCAATCTGGAATTCATCTGAATCTGCACTCCAGGTAGGCTTTCATTACACCACTTATGAATGTCCAAGTAACACAATGCTGGTTTTCAGCGGTCTGTTCACACTCTAAGCCCTGCTTTTTACTGGGTATCCACACAAATTGTGGTCAGCTCTTCATTTTCATGTCCAAACAATCCAGACTTGAGAAATCATTGCAATCTCCAGTACAGGATGTTCCATTCATTCACTGCGAATCTGGAATTCAACTGAATCTCCACTACCTGCAGATTTATCTTACACCACTTGTGAATGTCCAAGTAAAACAATGCTGGTTTTCAGAGGCCTGTTCATGTTCGCAGTCGTGCTGTTCAATTGGCTATCCACTCAACCTGTTTTGCTCCTCATTTTCCTGTGCACACAACCCAGCCTTCAGAAATCATTGTAATCTCCACTACAGGATGTTCCATTCATTCACTGGGAATCTGGAATTCATCTGAATCTGCACTCCACGCAGGCTTTCGTTACACCACTGCTGAAAGTCGAAGTAATGCAATACTGGTTTTCAGTGGTCTGTTCACATTCGAAGCCGAGGCTTTTTACAGGCTATCCACTCAACACTGGTCAGCTCTTCATTTTCGTGTCCCCACAACCCAGATTTCAGAAATCATTGCAATCTCCACTACAGAATGTTCCATTCATTCACTGCGAGTCTGGAGTTTATCTGATTCTCCACTCCCACCTGGTTAACATTACACCACTTGTGAATGTCCAAGTAAGCCAATGCTGGTTTTCAGAGGCCTGTTCATACTCGCAGCCGTGCTGTTTAATTGACAATTCACTCCACCCTGTTCAGCTCTTCATTGTCCCACCACACTACCAGCCTTCAGAAATCTTTGTTATCTCCACTACAGAATGTTCCATTCATTCACTGCGAATCTGGAATTCATCTGACTCTCAACTCCACGCAGGTTTTCATTACACCACTGTTGAATGTCCAAGTAACCCAATGCTGGTTTTCAGCGGCCTGTTCATATTCGCAGCCCTGCTGTTTACTTGGCTATCGATTCAAGCCTGGTCAGCTCTTCATTTTCCTGTCCACACAACACAGGCTTCAGAAATCATTGGAATCTCCTCTACAGAATGTTCCATTCATTCACTGCGAATGTGGAATTCAACTGACTCTCCACTCCATGCAGGTTTTCCTTACACCACTGATGAATGTCCAAGTAACCCAATGCTGGTTTTCAGCTGCATGTTCACACTCGCAGCCATGCTATACAATTGGCTTTCCACTAAATCCTGATTAGTTCTTGATTTTCCTTCCACACGACCCAGCCTTCAGAAATCATTGGAATCTCCACTAGAGAATGTTCCATTCATTCACTGCGAATCTGGAATTCCTCTGAACCTCCACTCCCGGCAGGTTTTCGTTACACCACTGTTGAATGTCCAAGTAACCCAATGTTTTAAGTGTTTTCTTCACAAGCGCAGTGGTGCTGTTCAATTGGCTATCCACTCAACCCTGGCCAGCTCTACATTTTCCTGTCCACACCACAGAGACTGGAGAAATCATTGTTATCTCCACTACAGAATGTTCCATTCATTCACAGCGAATCTGGAATTCATCTGAATCTCCACTCCCGGCAGGTTTTCGTGACACCACTGGTAAATATCCAAGTAAGCCAATGCTGGTTTTAAGTGGCCTGCTCATACTCTCAGCCGTGCTGTTCAATTTGCTATCCACTCAACCCTCTTCAGCTCCATTTTCCTGTCCACATAACCCAAACTTCAGAAACAATTGGTATCTCCTCCACAGAATGTTCCAGTCATTGACTGCAAATCTGAAATTCATCTAATTCTCAACTCCCGTCAGGTTTTCGTTACACCACTTGTGAATGTCCAATTAAGCCAAAGCTGGTTTTCAGTGGCCTGTTCTTACTACGAGACGTGCTGTTCATTTGGCTATCCATTCCACCCTGTTCAGCTCTACATTTTCGTGTCCACAAAACCCAGCCTTCAGAAATCATTGGAATCACCACTAGAGAATGTTCCATTCATTCACTGCGAATCTGGAATTCATCTGAATCTCCACTCCCGGCAGGTTTTCATTGCACCACTGCTGAATGTTCAAGTAACGCAATGATGGTTTTCAGCGGTCTATTCACACTCGAACCCGTGCTGTTCACGGTCTAGCGACTCAACACTGGTGAGTTCTTCTTTTTCCAGTTCAGACAATACAAAGCCCAGTAACCATTGCAATCTACACTACAGAATGTTTCATTCATTCACGCGAATCTTGAATTCATCTTGTTCTCCACTCCCAGCAGGTTTTCGTTTCACCACTGGTGAATGTCCAAGCAACCCAAGGCTGGTTTCAGCTGCGTGTTAACACTCGCAGCCGTGCTGTTCAATTGGCTATCCAGTGAACGCTGGTTAGCTCTTGATTTTCCTTCCACACACCGAGCCTTCAGAAATCATTCTTATCTCCACTTCAGAATGTTCCATTCGTTCCCTGCGAATCTGGAATTCCTCTGACTCTCCACACCAGGCAGATTTTCCTAACAACACTGGTGAATGACCAGGTAATCCAATGCTGGTTTTCAGCGGCTGTTCACACTCACAGCCTTGCTGTTCAATTGGCAATCCAGTCAAACCTAGTCAGCTCTTCATTTTCCTGTCCACACAACCCAGCGTTCAGAAATCATTGGAATCTCTACTACAGAAATTTCCATTCATTCACTGTGAATCTGGAAATAATCTGAATCTGCATTCCAGGAAGGCTTTCGTTACACCACTGATGAATGTCCAAGTAATGCAATGCTGCTTCTTAGTGGTCTGTTCACACTCGAAACCGTGCTGTTCACTGGCTATCCACTCAACATTGGTCAGCTCTTCAATATCCTGTCCAGACTATCCAGATTTCTAAATCTTGGCAATCTCCACTACAGAATGTTCCATTTAATCACGCGAATCTGGAATTCATCAGAGTCTCCACTCCCGGCAGGTTTTCGTGACACCACTGATATATGTCCAAGGAAGCCAATGCTGGTTTTAAGCCGCCTGCTTATACTCTCAGCCGTGCTGTTCAATTTGCTATCCACCCAACCCTATTCAGCTCTACATTTTCCTGTCCTCATAACCCAACCTTCAGAAATAATTGGTATCTCCTCCACAGAATGTTCCGTTCATTCACTGCGAATCTTAAATTCATCTGACTCTCAACTCCCGGCGGGTTATCGTTACACCACTTGTGAATGTCCAAGTAAGCCAATGCTGGTTTTCAGTGGCCTGTTCATACTAAGAGACGTGCTGTTCATTTGGCTATCCACTCCACCCTGTTCAGCTCTACATTTTCGTGTCCACGAAACCCAGCCTTCAGAAATCATTGGAATCACCACTAGAGAATGTTCCATTCATTCACTGCGAATCTGGAATTCATCTGAACCTCCACTCCCGGCAGGTTTTCGTTACGCCACTGGTGAATGTCCAAGTAACTCAATACTGGTTTTCAGAGGCATGTTCAACACGCAGAAGTGCTGTTCAATGGGCTATCCACTCAATATTGGTCAGCTCTTCATTTTCCTCTCCACACAAACCAGCCTTCAGAAATCATTGGGATCTCCACTACAGACTGTTCCATTCATTCACTGCGATTCTGCAATTCATCTGACTCTCCGCTCCAGGCAGGTTTTCATTACAGCACTGGTGAATGACCAAGTAATCCAATGCTGGTTTTCAGCCGCCTTTTCACACTCGCAGTGTGCTGTTCAATTGTCTATCCACTCAAACCTGGTCAGCCTTTCATTTTCTTTTCCACAATATCAGACTTCAGAAATCATTGGAATCGCCAGTACAGAATGTTCCATTCATTCACTGCCAATCTGGAATTCATCTGAATCTGCACTCCAGGTAGGCTTTCATTACACCACTTATGAATGTCCAAGTAACACAATGCTGGTTTTCAGCGGTCTGTTCACACTCTAAGCCCTGCTTTTTACTGGGTATCCACACAACTGTGGTCAGCTCTTCATTTTCATGTCCAAACAATCCAGACTTGAGAAATCATTGCAATCTCCAGTACAGAATGTTCCATTCATTCACTGCGAATCTGGAATTCAACTGAATCTCCACTACCTGCAGATTTATCTTACACCACTTGTGAATGTCCAAGTAAAACAATGCTGGTTTTCAGAGGCCTGTTCATGTTCGCAGTCGTGCTGTTCAATTGGCTATCCACTCAACCTGTTTTGCTCCTCATTTTCCTGTGCACACAACCCAGCCTTCAGAAATCATTGTAATCTCCACTACAGGATGTTCCATTCATTCACTGGGAATCTGGAATTCATCTGAATCTGCACTCCACGCAGGCTTTCGTTACACCACTGCTGAAAGTCGAAGTAATGCAATACTGGTTTTCAGTGGTCTGTTCACATTCGAAGCCGAGGCTTTTTACAGGCTATACACTCAACACTGGTCAGCTCTTCATTTTCGTGTCCCCACAATCCAGATTTCAGAAATCATTGCAATCTCCACTACAGAATGTTCCATTCATTCACTGCGAGTCTGGAGTTTATCTGATTCTCCACTCCCGCCTGGTTAACATTACACCACTTGTGAATGTCCAAGTAAGCCAATGCTGGTTTTCAGAGGCCTGTTCATACTCGCAGCCGTGCTGTTTAATTGACAATTCACTCCACCCTGTTCAGCTCTTCATTGTCCCACCACACTACCAGCCTTCAGAAATCTTTGTTATCTCCACTACAGAATGTTCCATTCATTCACTGCGAATCTGGAATTCATCTGACTCTCAACTCCACGCAGGTTTTCATTACACCACTGTTGAATGTCCAAGTAACCCAATGCTGGTTTTCAGCGGCCTGTTCATATTCGCAGCCCTGCTGTTTACTTGGCTATCGATTCAAGCCTGGTCAGCTCTTCATTTTCCTGTCCACACAACACAGGCTTCAGAAATCATTGGAATCTCCTCTACAGAATGTTCCATTCATTCACTGCGAATGTGGAATTCAACTGACTCTCCACTCCATGCAGGTTTTCCTTACACCACTGATGAATGTCCAAGTAACCCAATGCTGGTTTTCAGCTGCATGTTCACACTCGCAGCCATGCTATACAATTGGCTTTCCACTAAATCCTGATTAGTTCTTGATTTTCCTTCCACACGACCCAGCCTTCAGAAATCATTGGAATCTCCACTAGAGAATGTTCCATTCATTCACTGCGAATCTGGAATTCCTCTGAACCTCCACTCCCGGCAGGTTTTCGTTACACCACTGTTGAATGTCCAAGTAACCCAATGTTTTAAGTGTTTTCTTCACAAGCGCAGTGGTGCTGTTCAATTGGCTATCCACTCAACCCTAGCCAGCTCTACATTTTCCTGTCCACACCACAGAGACTGGAGAAATCATTGTTATCTCCACTACAGAATGTTCCATTCATTCACAGCGAATCTGGAATTCATCTGAATCTCCACTCCCGGCAGGTTTTCGTGACACCACTGGTAAATATCCAAGTAAGCCAATGCTGGTTTTAAGTGGCCTGCTCATACTCTCAGCCGTGCTGTTCAATTTGCTATCCACTCAACCCTCTTCAGCTCCATTTTCCTGTCCACATAACCCAAACTTCAGAAACAATTGGTATCTCCTCCACAGAATGTTCCATTCATTGACTGCAAATCTGAAATTCATCTAATTCTCAACTCCCGTCAGGTTTTCGTTACACCACTTGTGAATGTCCAATTAAGCCAAAGCTGGTTTTCAGTGGCCTGTTCTTACTACGAGACGTGCTGTTCATTTGGCTATCCATTCCACCCTGTTCAGCTCTACATTTTCGTGTCCACAAAACCCAGCCTTCAGAAATCATTGGAATCACCACTAGAGAATGTTCCATTCATTCACTGCGAATCTGGAATTCATCTGAATCTCCACTCCCGGCAGGTTTTCATTGCACCACTGCTGAATGTTCAAGTAACGCAATGATGGTTTTCAGCGGTCTATTCACACTCGAACCCGTGCTGTTCACGGTCTAGCGACTCAACACTGGTGAGTTCTTCTTTTTCCAGTTCAGACAATACAAACCTCAGAAACCATTGCAATCTACACTACAGAATGTTTCATTCATTCACGCGAATCTTGAATTCATCTTGTTCTCCACTCCCAGCAGGTTTTCGTTTCACCACTGGTGAATGTCCAAGCAACCCAAGGCTGGTTTCAGCTGCGTGTTAACACTCGCAGCCGTGCTGTTCAATTGGCTATCCAGTGAACGCTGGTTAGCTCTTGATTTTCCTTCCACACACCGAGCCTTCAGAAATCATTCTTATCTCCACTTCAGAATGTTCCATTCGTTCCCTGCGAATCTGGAATTCCTCTGACTCTCCACACCAGGCAGATTTTCCTAACAACACTGGTGAATGACCAGGTAATCCAATGCTGGTTTTCAGCGGCTGTTCACACTCACAGCCTTGCTGTTCAATTGGCAATCCAGTCAAACCTAGTCAGCTCTTCATTTTCCTGTCCACACAACCCAGCGTTCAGAAATCATTGGAATCTCTACTACAGAAATTTCCATTCATTCACTGTGAATCTGGAAATAATCTGAATCTGCATTCCAGGAAGGCTTTCGTTACACCACTGATGAATGTCCAAGTAATGCAATGCTGCTTCTTAGTGGTCTGTTCACACTCGAAACCGTGCTGTTCACTGGCTATCCACTCAACATTGGTCAGCTCTTCAATATCCTGTCCAGACTATCCAGATTTCTAAATCTTGGCAATCTCCACTACAGAATGTTCCATTCAATCACGCGAATCTGGAATTCATCAGAGTCTCCACTCCCGGCAGGTTTTCGTGACACCACTGGTATATGTCCAAGGAAGCCAATGCTGGTTTTAAGCCGCCTGCTTATACTCTCAGCCGTGCTGTTCAATTTGCTATCCACCCAACCCTATTCAGCTCTACATTTTCCTGTCCTCATAACCCAACCTTCAGAAATAATTGGTATCTCCTCCACAGAATGTTCCGTTCATTCACTGCGAATCTTAAATTCATCTGACTCTCAACTCCCGGCGGGTTATCGTTACACCACTTGTGAATGTCCAAGTAAGCCAATGCTGGTTTTCAGTGGCCTGTTCATACTAAGAGACGTGCTGTTCATTTGGCTATCCACTCCACCCTGTTCAGCTCTACATTTTCGTGTCCACAAAACCCAGCCTTCAGAAATCATTGGAATCACCACTAGAGAATGTTCCATTCATTCTCTGCGAATCTGGAATTCATCTGAACCTCCACTCCCGGCAGGTTTTCGTTACACCACTGGTGAATGTCCAAGTAACTCAATACTGGTTTTCAGAGGCATGTTCAACTCGCAGAAGTGCTGTTCAATGGGCTATCCACTCAATATTGGTCAGCTCTTCATTTTCCTCTCCACACAAACCAGCCTTCAGAAATCATTGGGATCTCCACTACAGACTGTTCCATTCATTCACTGCGATTCTGCAATTCATCTGACTCTCCGCTCCAGGCAGGTTTTCATTACAGCACTGGTGAATGACCAAGTAATCCAATGCTGGTTTTCAGCCGCCTTTTCACACTCGCAGTGTGCTGTTCAATTGTCTATCCACTCAAACCTGGTCAGCCTTTCATTTTCTTTTCCACAATATCAGACTTCAGAAATCATTGGAATCGCCAGTACAGAATGTTCCATTCATTCACTGCCAATCTGGAATTCATCTGAATCTGCACTCCAGGTAGGCTTTCATTACACCGCTTATGAATGTCCAAGTAACACAATGCTGGTTTTCAGCGGTCTGTTCACACTCTAAGCCCTGCTTTTTACTGGGTATCCACACAACTGTGGTCAGCTCTTCATTTTCATGTCCAAACAATCCAGACTTGAGAAATCATTGCAATCTCCAGTACAGAATGTTCCATTCATTCACTGCGAATCTGGAATTCAACTGAATCTCCACTACCTGCAGATTTATCTTACACCACTTGTGAATGTCCAAGTAAAACAATGCTGGTTTTCAGAGGCCTGTTCATGTTCGCAGTCGTGCTGTTCAATTGGCTATCCACTCAACCTGTTTTGCTCCTCATTTTCCTGTGCACACAACCCAGCCTTCAGAAATCATTGTAATCTCCACTACAGGATGTTCCATTCATTCACTGGGAATCTGGAATTCATCTGAATCTGCACTCCACGCAGGCTTTCGTTACACCACTGCTGAAAGTCGAAGTAATGCAATACTGGTTTTCAGTGGTCTGTTCACATTCGAAGCCGAGGCTTTTTACAGGCTATCCACTCAACACTGGTCAGCTCTTCATTTTCGTGTCCCCACAATCCAGATTTCAGAAATCATTGCAATCTCCACTACAGAATGTTCCATTCATTCACTGCGAGTCTGGAGTTTATCTGATTCTCCACTCCCGCCTGGTTAACATTACACCACTTGTGAATGTCCAAGTAAGCCAATGCTGGTTTTCAGAGGCCTGTTCATACTCGCAGCCGTGCTGTTTAATTGACAATTCACTCCACCCTGTTCAGCTCTTCATTGTCCCACCACACTACCAGCCTTCAGAAATCTTTGTTATCTCCACTACAGAATGTTCCATTCATTCACTGCGAATCTGGAATTCATCTGACTCTCAACTCCACGCAGGTTTTCATTACACCACTGTTGAATGTCCAAGTAACCCAATGCTGGTTTTCAGTGGCCTGTTCATATTCGCAGCCCTGCTGTTTACTTGGCTATCGATTCAAGCCTGGTCAGCTCTTCATTTTCCTGTCCACACAACACAGGCTTCAGAAATCATTGGAATCTCCTCTACAGAATGTTCCATTCATTCACTGCGAATGTGGAATTCAACTGACTCTCCACTCCATGCAGGTTTTCCTTACACCACTGATGAATGTCCAAGTAACCCAATGCTGGTTTTCAGCTGCATGTTCACACTCGCAGCCATGCTATACAATTGGCTTTCCACTAAATCCTGATTAGTTCTTGATTTTCCTTCCACACGACCCAGCCTTCAGAAATCATTGGAATCTCCACTAGAGAATGTTCCATTCATTCACTGCGAATCTGGAATTCCTCTGAACCTCCACTCCCGGCAGGTTTTCGTTACACCACTGTTGAATGTCCAAGTAACCCAATGTTTTAAGTGTTTTCTTCAAAAGCGCAGTGGTGCTGTTCCATTGGCTATCCACTCAACCCTGGCCAGCTCTACATTTTCCTGTCCACACCACAGAGACTGGAGAAATCATTGTTATCTCCACTACAGAATGTTCCATTCATTCACAGCGAATCTGGAATTCATCTGAATCTCCACTCCCGGCAGGTTTTCGTGACACCACTGGTAAATATCCAAGTAAGCCAATGCTGGTTTTAAGTGGCCTGCTCATACTCTCAGCCGTGCTGTTCAATTTGCTATCCACTCAACCCTCTTCAGCTCCATTTTCCTGTCCACATAACCCAAACTTCAGAAACAATTGGTATCTCCTCCACAGAATGTTCCATTCATTGACTGCAAATCTGAAATTCATCTAATTCTCAACTCCCGTCAGGTTTTCGTTACACCACTTGTGAATGTCCAATTAAGCCAAAGCTGGTTTTCAGTGGCCTGTTCTTACTACGAGACGTGCTGTTCATTTGGCTATCCATTCCACCCTGTTCAGCTCTACATTTTCGTGTCCACAAAACCCAGCCTTCAGAAATCATTGGAATCACCACTAGAGAATGTTCCATGCATTCACTGCGAATCTGGAATTCATCTGAATCTCCACTCCCGGCAGGTTTTCATTGCACCACTGCTGAATGTTCAAGTAACGCAATGATGGTTTTCAGCGGTCTATTCACACTCGAACCCGTGCTGTTCACGGTCTAGCGACTCAACACTGGTGAGTTCTTCTTTTTCCAGTTCAGACAATACAAACCCCAGAAACCATTGCAATCTACACTACAGAATGTTTCATTCATTCACGCGAATCTTGAATTCATCTTGTTCTCCACTCCCAGCAGGTTTTCGTTTCACCACTGGTGAATGTCCAAGCAACCCAAGGCTGGTTTCAGCTGCGTGTTAACACTCGCAGCCGTGCTGTTCAATTGGCTATCCAGTGAACGCTGGTTAGCTCTTGATTTTCCTTCCACACACCGAGCCTTCAGAAATCATTCTTATCTCCACTTCAGAATGTTCCATTCGTTCCCTGCGAATCTGGAATTCCTCTGACTCTCCACACCAGGCAGATTTTCCTAACAACACTGGTGAATGACCAGGTAATCCAATGCTGGTTTTCAGCGGCTGTTCACACTCACAGCCTTGCTGTTCAATTGGCAATCCAGTCAAACCTAGTCAGCTCTTCATTTTCCTGTCCACACAACCCAGCGTTCAGAAATCATTGGAATCTCTACTACAGAAATTTCCATTCATTCACTGTGAATCTGGAAATAATCTGAATCTGCATTCCAGGAAGGCTTTCGTTACACCACTGATGAATGTCCAAGTAATGCAATGCTGCTTCTTAGTGGTCTGTTCACACTCGAAACCGTGCTGTTCACTGGCTATCCACTCAACATTGGTCAGCTCTTCAATATCCTGTCCAGACTATCCAGATTTCTAAATCTTGGCAATCTCCACTACAGAATGTTCCATTCAATCACGCGAATCTGGAATTCATCAGAGTCACCACTCCCGGCAGGTTTTCGTGACACCACTGGTATATGTCCAAGGAAGCCAATGCTGGTTTTAAGCCGCCTGCTTATACTCTCAGCCGTGCTGTTCAATTTGCTATCCACCCAACCCTATTCAGCTCTACATTTTCCTGTCCTCATAACCCAACCTTCAGAAATAATTGGTATCTCCTCCACAGAATGTTCCGTTCATTCACTGCGAATCTTAAATTCATCTGACTCTCAACTCCCGGCGGGTTATCGTTACACCACTTGTGAATGTCCAAGTAAGCCAATGCTGGTTTTCAGTGGCCTGTTCATACTAAGAGACGTGCTGTTCATTTGGCTATCCACTCCACCCTGTTCAGCTCTACATTTTCGTGTCCACAAAACCCAGCCTTCAGAAATCATTGGAATCACCACTAGAGAATGTTCCATTCATTCTCTGCGAATCTGGAATTCATCTGAACCTCCACTCCCGGCAGGTTTTCGTTACACCACTGGTGAATGTCCAAGTAACTCAATACTGGTTTTCAGAGGCATGTTCAACTCGCAGAAGTGCTGTTCAATGGGCTATCCACTCAATACTGGTCAGCTCTTCATTTTCCTCTCCACACAAACCAGCCTTCAGAAATCATTGGGATCTCCACTACAGACTGTTCCATTCATTCACTTCGATTCTGCAATTCATCTGACTCTCCGCTCCAGGCAGGTTTTCATTACAGCACTGGTGAATGACCAAGTAATCCAATGCTGGTTTTCAGCCGCCTTTTCACACTCGCAGTGTGCTGTTCAATTGTCTATCCACTCAAACATGGTCAGCCTTTCATTTTCTTTTCCAAAATATCAGACTTCAGAAATCATTGGAATCGCCAGTACAGAATGTTCCATTCATTCACTGCCAATCTGGAATTCATCTGAATCTGCACTCCAGGTAGGCTTTCATTACACCACTTATGAATGTCCAAGTAACACAATGCTGGTTTTCAGCGGTCTGTTCACACTCTAAGCCCTGCTTTTTACTGGGTATCCACACAACTGTGGTCAGCTCTTCATTTTCATGTCCAAACAATCCAGACTTGAGAAATCATTGCAATCTCCAGTACAGAATGTTCCATTCATTCACTGCGAATCTGGAATTCAACTGAATCTCCACTACCTGCAGATTTATCTTACACCACTTGTGAATGTCCAAGTAAAACAATGCTGGTTTTCAGAGGCCTGTTCATGTTCGCAGTCGTGCTGTTCAATTGGCTATCCACTCAACCTGTTTTGCTCCTCATTTTCCTGTGCACACAACCCAGCCTTCAGAAATCATTGTAATCTCCACTACAGGATGTTCCATTCATTCACTGGGAATCTGGAATTCATCTGAATCTGCACTCCACGCAGGCTTTCGTTACACCACTGCTGAAAGTCGAAGTAATGCAATACTGGTTTTCAGTGGTCTGTTCACATTCGAAGCCGAGGCTTTTTACAGGCTATCCACTCAACACTGGTCAGCTCTTCATTTTCGTGTCCCCACAATCCAGATTTCAGAAATCATTGCAATCTCCACTACAGAATGTTCCATTCATTCACTGCGAGTCTGGAGTTTATCTGATTCTCCACTCCCGCCTGGTTAACATTACACCACTTGTGAATGTCCAATTAAGCCAATGCTGGTTTTCAGAGGCCTGTTCATACTCGCAGCCGTGCTGTTTAATTGACAATTCACTCCACCCTGTTCAGCTCTTCATTGTCCCACCACACTACCAGCCTTCAGAAATCTTTGTTATCTCCACTACAGAATGTTCCATTCATTCACTGCGAATCTGGAATTCATCTGACTCTCAACTCCACGCAGGTTTTCATTACACCACTGTTGAATGTCCAAGTAACCCAATGCTGGTTTTCAGCGGCCTGTTCATATTCGCAGCCCTGCTGTTTACTTGGCTATCGATTCAAGCCTGGTCAGCTCTTCATTTTCCTGTCCACACAACACAGGCTTCAGAAATCATTGGAATCTCCTCTACAGAATGTTCCATTCATTCACTGCGAATGTGGAATTCAACTGACTCTCCACTCCATGCAGGTTTTCCTTACACCACTGATGAATGTCCAAGTAACCCAATGCTGGTTTTCAGCTGCATGTTCACACTCGCAGCCATGCTATACAATTGGCTTTCCACTAAATCCTGATTAGTTCTTGATTTTCCTTCCACACGACCCAGCCTTCAGAAATCATTGGAATCTCCACTAGAGAATGTTCCATTCATTCACTGCGAATCTGGAATTCCTCTGAACCTCCACTCCCGGCAGGTTTTCGTTACACCACTGTTGAATGTCCAAGTAACCCAATGTTTTAAGTGTTTTCTTCACAAGCGCAGTGGTGCTGTTCAATTGGCTATCCACTCAACCCTGGCCAGCTCTACATTTTCCTGTCCACACCACAGAGACTGGAGAAATCATTGTTATCTCCACTACAGAATGTTCCATTCATTCACAGCGAATCTGGAATTCATCTGAATCTCCACTCCCGGCAGGTTTTCGTGACACCACTGGTAAATATCCAAGTAAGCCAATGCTGGTTTTAAGTGGCCTGCTCATACTCTCAGCCGTGCTGTTCAATTTGCTATCCACTCAACCCTCTTCAGCTCCATTTTCCTGTCCACATAACCCAAACTTCAGAAACAATTGGTATCTCCTCCACAGAATGTTCCATTCATTGACTGCAAACCTGAAATTCATCTAATTCTCAACTCCCGTCAGGTTTTCGTTACACCACTTGTGAATGTCCAATTAAGCCAAAGCTGGTTTTCAGTGGCCTGTTCTTACTACGAGACGTGCTGTTCATTTGGCTATCCATTCCACCCTGTTCAGCTCTACATTTTCGTGTCCACAAAACCCAGCCTTCAGAAATCTTTGGAATCACCACTAGAGAATGTTCCATTCATTCACTGCGAATCTGGAATTCATCTGAATCTCCACTCCCCGCAGGTTTTCATTGCACCACTGCTGAATGTTCAAGTAACGCAATGATGTTTTTCAGCGGTCTATTCACACTCGAACCCGTGCTGTTCACGGTCTAGCGACTCAACACTGGTGAGTTCTTCTTTTTCCAGTTCAGACAATACAAACCCCAGAAACCATTGCAATCTACACTACAGAATGTTTCATTCATTCACGCGAATCTTGAATTCATCTTGTTCTCCACTCCCAGCAGGTTTTCGTTTCACCACTGGTGAATGTCCAAGCAACCCAAGGCTGGTTTCAGCTGCGTGTTAACACTCGCAGCCGTGCTGTTCAATTGGCTATCCAGTGAACGCTGGTTAGCTCTTGATTTTCCTTCCACACACCGAGCCTTCAGAAATCATTCTTATCTCCACTTCAGAATGTTCCATTCGTTCCCTGCGAATCTGGAATTCCTCTGACTCTCCACACCAGGCAGATTTTCCTAACAACACTGGTGAATGACCAGGTAATCCAATGCTGGTTTTCAGCGGCTGTTCACACTCACAGCCTTGCTGTTCAATTGGCAATCCAGTCAAACCTAGTCAGCTCTTCATTTTCCTGTCCACACAACCCAGCGTTCAGAAATCATTGGAATCTCTACTACAGAAATTTCCATTCATTCACTGTGAATCTGGAAATAATCTGAATCTGCATTCCAGGAAGGCTTTCGTTACACCACTGATGAATGTCCAAGTAATGCAATGCTGCTTCTTAGTGGTCTGTTCACACTCGAAACCGTGCTGTTCACTGGCTATCCACTCAACATTGGTCAGCTCTTCAATATCCTGTCCAGACTATCCAGATTTCTAAATCTTGGCAATCTCCACTACAGAATGTTCCATTCAATCACGCGAATCTGGAATTCATCAGAGTCACCACTCCCGGCAGGTTTTCGTGACACCACTGGTATATGTCCAAGGAAGCCAATGCTGGTTTTAAGCCGCCTGCTTATACTCTCAGCCGTGCTGTTCAATTTGCTATCCACCCAACCCTATTCAGCTCTACATTTTCCTGTCCTCATAACCCAACCTTCAGAAATAATTGGTATCTCCTCCACAGAATGTTCCGTTCATTCACTGCGAATCTTAAATTCATCTGACTCTCAACTCCCGGCGGGTTATCGTTACACCACTTGTGAATGTCCAAGTAAGCCAATGCTGGTTTTCAGTGGCCTGTTCATACTAAGAGACGTGCTGTTCATTTGGCTATCCACTCCACCCTGTTCAGCTCTACATTTTCGTGTCCACAAAACCCAGCCTTCAGAAATCATTGGAATCACCACTAGAGAATGTTCCATTCATTCTCTGCGAATCTGGAATTCATCTGAACCTCCACTCCCGGCAGGTTTTCGTTACACCACTGGTGAATGTCCAAGTAACTCAATACTGGTTTTCAGAGGCATGTTCAACTCGCAGAAGTGCTGTTCAATGGGCTATCCACTCAATATTGGTCAGCTCTTCATTTTCCTCTCCACACAAACCAGCCTTCAGAAATCATTGGGATCTCCACTACAGACTGTTCCATTCATTCACTGCGATTCTGCAATTCATCTGACTCTCCGCTCCAGGCAGGTTTTCATTACAGCACTGGTGAATGACCAAGTAATCCAATGCTGGTTTTCAGCCGCCTTTTCACACTCGCAGTGTGCTGTTCAATTGTCTAGCCACTCAAACCTGGTCAGCCTTTCATTTTCTTTTCCACAATATCAGACTTCAGAAATCATTGGAATCGCCAGTACAGAATGTTCCATTCATTCACTGCCAATCTGGAATTCATCTGAATCTGCACTCCAGGTAGGCTTTCATTACACCACTTATGAATGTCCAAGTAACACAATGCTGGTTTTCAGCGGTCTGTTCACACTCTAAGCCCTGCTTTTTACTGGGTATCCACACAACTGTGGTCAGCTCTTCATTTTCATGTCCAAACAATCCAGACTTGAGAAATCATTGCAATCTCCAGTACAGAATGTTCCATTCATTCACTGCGAATCTGGAATTCAACTGAATCTCCACTACCTGCAGATTTATCTTACACCACTTGTGAATGTCCAAGTAAAACAATGCTGGTTTTCAGAGGCCTGTTCATGTTCGCAGTCGTGCTGTTCAATTGGCTATCCACTCAACCTGTTTTGCTCCTCATTTTCCTGTGCACACAACCCAGCCTTCAGAAATCATTGTAATCTCCACTACAGGATGTTCCATTCATTCACTGGGAATCTGGAATTCATCTGAATCTGCACTCCACGCAGGCTTTCGTTACACCACTGCTGAAAGTCGAAGTAATGCAATACTGGTTTTCAGTGGTCTGTTCACATTCGAAGCCGAGGCTTTTTACAGGCTATCCACTCAACACTGGTCAGCTCTTCATTTTCGTGTCCCCACAATCCAGATTTCAGAAATCATTGCAATCTCCACTACAGAATGTTCCATTCATTCACTGCGAGTCTGGAGTTTATCTGATTCTCCACTCCCGCCTGGTTAACATTACACCACTTGTGAATGTCCAAGTAAGCCAATGCTGGTTTTCAGAGGCCTGTTCATACTCGCAGCCGTGCTGTTTAATTGACAATTCACTCCACCCTGTTCAGCTCTTCATTGTCCCACCACACTACCAGCCTTCAGAAATCTTTGTTATCTCCACTACAGAATGTTCCATTCATTCACTGCGAATCTGGAATTCATCTGACTCTCAACTCCACGCAGGTTTTCATTACACCACTGTTGAATGTCCAAGTAACCCAATGCTGGTTTTCAGCGGCCTGTTCATATTCGCAGCCCTGCTGTTTACTTGGCTATCGATTCAAGCCTGGTCAGCTCTTCATTTTCCTGTCCACACAACACAGGCTTCAGAAATCATTGGAATCTCCTCTACAGAATGTTCCATTCATTCACTGCGAATGTGGAATTCAACTGACTCTCCACTCCATGCAGGTTTTCCTTACACCACTGATGAATGTCCAAGTAACCCAATGCTGGTTTTCAGCTGCATGTTCACACTCGCAGCCATGCTATACAATTGGCTTTCCACTAAATCCTGATTAGTTCTTGATTTTCCTTCCACACGACCCAGCCTTCAGAAATCATTGGAATCTCCACTAGAGAATGTTCCATTCATTCACTGCGAATCTGGAATTCCTCTGAACCTCCACTCCCGGCAGGTTTTCGTTACACCACTGTTGAATGTCCAAGTAACCCAATGTTTTAAGTGTTTTCTTCACAAGCGCAGTGGTGCTGTTCAATTGGCTATCCACTCAACCCTGGCCAGCTCTACATTTTCCTGTCCACACCACAGAGACTGGAGAAATCATTGTTATCTCCACTACAGAATGTTCCATTCATTCACAGCGAATCTGGAATTCATCTGAATCTCCACTCCCGGCAGGTTTTCGTGACACCACTGGTAAATATCCAAGTAAGCCAATGCTGGTTTTAAGTGGCCTGCTCATACTCTCAGCCGTGCTGTTCAATTTGCTATCCACTCAACCCTCTTCAGCTCCATTTTCCTGTCCACATAACCCAAACTTCAGAAACAATTGGTATCTCCTCCACAGAATGTTCCATTCATTGACCGCAAATCTGAAATTCATCTAATTCTCAACTCCCGTCAGGTTTTCGTTACACCACTTGTGAATGTCCAATTAAGCCAAAGCTGGTTTTCAGTGGCCTGTTCTTACTACGAGACGTGCTGTTCATTTGGCTATCCATTCCACCCTGTTCAGCTCTACATTTTCGTGTCCACAAAACCCAGCCTTCAGAAATCATTGGAATCACCACTAGAGAATGTTCCATTCATTCACTGCGAATCTGGAATTCATCTGAATCTCCACTCCCGGCAGGTTTTCATTGCACCACTGCTGAATGTTCAAGTAACGCAATGATGGTTTTCAGCGGTCTATTCACACTCGAACCCGTGCTGTTCACGGTCTAGCGACTCAACACTGGTGAGTTCTTCTTTTTCCAGTTCAGACAATACAAACCCCAGAAACCATTGCAATCTACACTACAGAATGTTTCATTCATTCACGCGAATCTTGAATTCATCTTGTTCTCCACTCCCAGCAGGTTTTCGTTTCACCACTGGTGAATGTCCAAGCAACCCAAGGCTGGTTTCAGCTGCGTGTTAACACTCGCAGCCGTGCTGTTCAATTGGCTATCCAGTGAACGCTGGTTAGCTCTTGATTTTCCTTCCACACACCGAGCCTTCAGAAATCATTCTTATCTCCACTTCAGAATGTTCCATTCGTTCCCTGCGAATCTGGAATTCCTCTGACTCTCCACACCAGGCAGATTTTCCTAACAACACTGGTGAATGACCAGGTAATCCAATGCTGGTTTTCAGCGGCTGTTCACACTCACAGCCTTGCTGTTCAATTGGCAATCCAGTCAAACCTAGTCAGCTCTTCATTTTCCTGTCCACACAACCCAGCGTTCAGAAATCATTGGAATCTCTACTACAGAAATTTCCATTCATTCACTGTGAATCTGGAAATAATCTGAATCTGCATTCCAGGAAGGCTTTCGTTACACCACTGATGAATGTCCAAGTAATGCAATGCTGCTTCTTAGTGGTCTGTTCACACTCGAAACCGTGCTGTTCACTGGCTATCCACTCAACATTGGTCAGCTCTTCAATATCCTGTCCAGACTATCCAGATTTCTAAATCTTGGCAATCTCCACTACAGAATGTTCCATTCAATCACGCGAATCTGGAATTCATCAGAGTCTCCACTCCCGGCAGGTTTTCGTGACACCACTGGTATATGTCCAAGGAAGCCAATGCTGGTTTTAAGCCGCCTGCTTATACTCTCAGCCGTGCTGTTCAATTTGCTATCCACCCAACCCTATTCAGCTCTACATTTTCCTGTCCTCATAACCCAACCTTCAGAAATAATTGGTATCTCCTCCACAGAATGTTCCGTTCATTCACTGCGAATCTTAAATTCATCTGACTCTCAACTCCCGGCGGGTTATCGTTACACCACTTGTGAATGTCCAAGTAAGCCAATGCTGGTTTTCAGTGGCCTGTTCATACTAAGAGACGTGCTGTTCATTTGGCTATCCACTCCACCCTGTTCAGCTCTACATTTTCGTGTCCACAAAACCCAGCCTTCAGAAATCATTGGAATCACCACTAGAGAATGTTCCATTCATTCTCTGCGAATCTGGAATTCATCTGAACCTCCACTCCCGGCAGGTTTTCGTTACACCACTGGTGAATGTCCAAGTAACTCAATACTGGTTTTCAGAGGCATGTTCAACTCGCAGAAGTGCTGTTCAATGGGCTATCCACTCAATATTGGTCAGCTCTTCATTTTCCTCTCCACACAAACCAGCCTTCAGAAATCATTGGGATCTCCACTACAGACTGTTCCATTCATTCACTGCGATTCTGCAATTCATCTGACTCTCCGCTCCAGGCAGGTTTTCATTACAGCACTGGTGAATGACCAAGTAATCCAATGCTGGTTTTCAGCCGCCTTTTCACACTCGCAGTGTGCTGTTCAATTGTCTAGCCACTCAAACCTGGTCAGCCTTTCATTTTCTTTTCCACAATATCAGACTTCAGAAATCATTGGAATCGCCAGTACAGAATGTTCCATTCATTCACTGCCAATCTGGAATTCATCTGAATCTGCACTCCAGGTAGGCTTTCATTACACCACTTATGAATGTCCAAGTAACACAATGCTGGTTTTCAGCGGTCTGTTCACACTCTAAGCCCTGCTTTTTACTGGGTATCCACACAACTGTGGTCAGCTCTTCATTTTCATGTCCAAACAATCCAGACTTGAGAAATCATTGCAATCTCCAGTACAGAATGTTCCATTCATTCACTGCGAATCTGGAATTCAACTGAATCTCCACTACCTGCAGATTTATCTTACACCACTTGTGAATGTCCAAGTAAAACAATGCTGGTTTTCAGAGGCCTGTTCATGTTCGCAGTCGTGCTGTTCAATTGGCTATCCACTCAACCTGTTTTGCTCCTCATTTTCCTGTGCACACAACCCAGCCTTCAGAAATCATTGTAATCTCCACTACAGGATGTTCCATTCATTCACTGGGAATCTGGAATTCATCTGAATCTGCACTCCACGCAGGCTTTCGTTACACCACTGCTGAAAGTCGAAGTAATGCAATACTGGTTTTCAGTGGTCTGTTCACATTCGAAGCCGAGGCTTTTTACAGGCTATCCACTCAACACTGGTCAGCTCTTCATTTTCGTGTCCCCACAATCCAGATTTCAGAAATCATTGCAATCTCCACTACAGAATGTTCCATTCATTCACTGCGAGTCTGGAGTTTATCTGATTCTCCACTCCCGCCTGGTTAACATTACACCACTTGTGAATGTCCAAGTAAGCCAATGCTGGTTTTCAGAGGCCTGTTCATACTCGCAGCCGTGCTGTTTAATTGACAATTCACTCCACCCTGTTCAGCTCTTCATTGTCCCACCACACTACCAGCCTTCAGAAATCTTTGTTATCTCCACTACAGAATGTTCCATTCATTCACTGCGAATCTGGAATTCATCTGACTCTCAACTCCACGCAGGTTTTCATTACACCACTGTTGAATGTCCAAGTAACCCAATGCTGGTTTTCAGCGGCCTGTTCATATTCGCAGCCCTGCTGTTTACTTGGCTATCGATTCAAGCCTGGTCAGCTCTTCATTTTCCTGTCCACACAACACAGGCTTCAGAAATCATTGGAATCTCCTCTACAGAATGTTCCATTCATTCACTGCGAATGTGGAATTCAACTGACTCTCCACTCCATGCAGGTTTTCCTTACACCACTGATGAATGTCCAAGTAACCCAATGCTGGTTTTCAGCTGCATGTTCACACTCGCAGCCATGCTATACAATTGGCTTTCCACTAAATCCTGATTAGTTCTTGATTTTCCTTCCACACGACCCAGCCTTCAGAAATCATTGGAATCTCCACTAGAGAATGTTCCATTCATTCACTGCGAATCTGGAATTCCTCTGAACCTCCACTCCCGGCAGGTTTTCGTTACACCACTGTTGAATGTCCAAGTAACCCAATGTTTTAAGTGTTTTCTTCACAAGCGCAGTGGTGCTGTTCAATTGGCTATCCACTCAACCCTGGCCAGCTCTACATTTTCCTGTCCACACCACAGAGACTGGAGAAATCATTGTTATCTCCACTACAGAATGTTCCATTCATTCACAGCGAATCTGGAATTCATCTGAATCTCCACTCCCGGCAGGTTTTCGTGACACCACTGGTAAATATCCAAGTAAGCCAATGCTGGTTTTAAGTGGCCTGCTCATACTCTCAGCCGTGCTGTTCAATTTGCTATCCACTCAACCCTCTTCAGCTCCATTTTCCTGTCCACATAACCCAAACTTCAGAAACAATTGGTATCTCCTCCACAGAATGTTCCATTCATTGACCGCAAATCTGAAATTCATCTAATTCTCAACTCCCGTCAGGTTTTCGTTACACCACTTGTGAATGTCCAATTAAGCCAAAGCTGGTTTTCAGTGGCCTGTTCTTACTACGAGACGTGCTGTTCATTTGGCTATCCATTCCACCCTGTTCAGCTCTACATTTTCGTGTCCACAAAACCCAGCCTTCAGAAATCATTGGAATCACCACTAGAGAATGTTCCATTCATTCACTGCGAATCTGGAATTCATCTGAATCTCCACTCCCGGCAGGTTTTCATTGCACCACTGCTGAATGTTCAAGTAACGCAATGATGGTTTTCAGCGGTCTATTCACACTCGAACCCGTGCTGTTCACGGTCTAGCGACTCAACACTGGTGAGTTCTTCTTTTTCCAGTTCAGACAATACAAACCCCAGAAACCATTGCAATCTACACTACAGAATGTTTCATTCATTCACGCGAATCTTGAATTCATCTTGTTCTCCACTCCCAGCAGGTTTTCGTTTCACCACTGGTGAATGTCCAAGCAACCCAAGGCTGGTTTCAGCTGCGTGTTAACACTCGCAGCCGTGCTGTTCAATTGGCTATCCAGTGAACGCTGGTTAGCTCTTGATTTTCCTTCCACACACCGAGCCTTCAGAAATCATTCTTATCTCCACTTCAGAATGTTCCATTCGTTCCCTGCGAATCTGGAATTCCTCTGACTCTCCACACCAGGCAGATTTTCCTAACAACACTGGTGAATGACCAGGTAATCCAATGCTGGTTTTCAGCGGCTGTTCACACTCACAGCCTTGCTGTTCAATTGGCAATCCAGTCAAACCTAGTCAGCTCTTCATTTTCCTGTCCACACAACCCAGCGTTCAGAAATCATTGGAATCTCTACTACAGAAATTTCCATTCATTCACTGTGAATCTGGAAATAATCTGAATCTGCATTCCAGGAAGGCTTTCGTTACACCACTGATGAATGTCCAAGTAATGCAATGCTGCTTCTTAGTGGTCTGTTCACACTCGAAACCGTGCTGTTCACTGGCTATCCACTCAACATTGGTCAGCTCTTCAATATCCTGTCCAGACTATCCAGATTTCTAAATCTTGGCAATCTCCACTACAGAATGTTCCATTCAATCACGCGAATCTGGAATTCATCAGAGTCTCCACTCCCGGCAGGTTTTCGTGACACCACTGGTATATGTCCAAGGAAGCCAATGCTGGTTTTAAGCCGCCTGCTTATACTCTCAGCCGTGCTGTTCAATTTGCTATCCACCCAACCCTATTCAGCTCTACATTTTCCTGTCCTCATAACCCAACCTTCAGAAATAATTGGTATCTCCTCCACAGAATGTTCCGTTCATTCACTGCGAATCTTAAATTCATCTGACTCTCAACTCCCGGCGGGTTATCGTTACACCACTTGTGAATGTCCAAGTAAGCCAATGCTGGTTTTCAGTGGCCTGTTCATACTAAGAGACGTGCTGTTCATTTGGCTATCCACTCCACCCTGTTCAGCTCTACATTTTCGTGTCCACAAAACCCAGCCTTCAGAAATCATTGGAATCACCACTAGAGAATGTTCCATTCATTCTCTGCGAATCTGGAATTCATCTGAACCTCCACTCCCGGCAGGTTTTCGTTACACCACTGGTGAATGTCCAAGTAACTCAATACTGGTTTTCAGAGGCATGTTCAACTCGCAGAAGTGCTGTTCAATGGGCTATCCACTCAATATTGGTCAGCTCTTCATTTTCCTCTCCACACAAACCAGCCTTCAGAAATCATTGGGATCTCCACTACAGACTGTTCCATTCATTCACTGCGATTCTGCAATTCATCTGACTCTCCGCTCCAGGCAGGTTTTCATTACAGCACTGGTGAATGACCAAGTAATCCAATGCTGGTTTTCAGCCGCCTTTTCACACTCGCAGTGTGCTGTTCAATTGTCTATCCACTCAAACCTGGTCAGCCTTTCATTTTCTTTTCCACAATATCAGACTTCAGAAATCATTGGAATCGCCAGTACAGAATGTTCCATTCATTCACTGCCAATCTGGAATTCATCTGAATCTGCACTCCAGGTAGGCTTTCATTACACCACTTATGAATGTCCAAGTAACACAATGCTGGTTTTCAGCGGTCTGTTCACACTCTAAGCCCTGCTTTTTACTGGGTATCCACACAACTGTGGTCAGCTCTTCATTTTCATGTCCAAACAATCCAGACTTGAGAAATCATTGCAATCTCCAGTACAGAATGTTCCATTCATTCACTGCGAATCTGGAATTCAACTGAATCTCCACTACCTGCAGATTTATCTTACACCACTTGTGAATGTCCAAGTAAAACAATGCTGGTTTTCAGAGGCCTGTTCATGTTCGCAGTCGTGCTGTTCAATTGGCTATCCACTCAACCTGTTTTGCTCCTCATTTTCCTGTGCACACAACCCAGCCTTCAGAAATCATTGTAATCTCCACTACAGGATGTTCCATTCATTCACTGGGAATCTGGAATTCATCTGAATCTGCACTCCACGCAGGCTTTCGTTACACCACTGCTGAAAGTCGAAGTAATGCAATACTGGTTTTCAGTGGTCTGTTCACATTCGAAGCCGAGGCTTTTTACAGGCTATCCACTCAACACTGGTCAGCTCTTCATTTTCGTGTCCCCACAATCCAGATTTCAGAAATCATTGCAATCTCCACTACAGAATGTTCCATTCATTCACTGCGAGTCTGGAGTTTATCTGATTCTCCACTCCCGCCTGGTTAACATTACACCACTTGTGAATGTCCAAGTAAGCCAATGCTGGTTTTCAGAGGCCTGTTCATACTCGCAGCCGTGCTGTTTAATTGACAATTCACTCCACCCTGTTCAGCTCTTCATTGTCCCACCACACTACCAGCCTTCAGAAATCTTTGTTATCTCCACTACAGAATGTTCCATTCATTCACTGCGAATCTGGAATTCATCTGACTCTCAACTCCACGCAGGTTTTCATTACACCACTGTTGAATGTCCAAGTAACCCAATGCTGGTTTTCAGCGGCCTGTTCATATTCGCAGCCCTGCTGTTTACTTGGCTATCGATTCAAGCCTGGTCAGCTCTTCATTTTCCTGTCCACACAACACAGGCTTCAGAAATCATTGGAATCTCCTCTACAGAATGTTCCATTCATTCACTGCGAATGTGGAATTCAACTGACTCTCCACTCCATGCAGGTTTTCCTTACACCACTGATGAATGTCCAAGTAACCCAATGCTGGTTTTCAGCTGCATGTTCACACTCGCAGCCATGCTATACAATTGGCTTTCCACTAAATCCTGATTAGTTCTTGATTTTCCTTCCACACGACCCAGCCTTCAGAAATCATTGGAATCTCCACTAGAGAATGTTCCATTCATTCACTGCGAATCTGGAATTCCTCTGAACCTCCACTCCCGGCAGGTTTTCGTTACACCACTGTTGAATGTCCAAGTAACCCAATGTTTTAAGTGTTTTCTTCACAAGCGCAGTGGTGCTGTTCAATTGGCTATCCACTCAACCCTGGCCAGCTCTACATTTTCCTGTCCACACCACAGAGACTGGAGAAATCATTGTTATCTCCACTACAGAATGTTCCATTCATTCACAGCGAATCTGGAATTCATCTGAATCTCCACTCCCGGCAGGTTTTCGTGACACCACTGGTAAATATCCAAGTAAGCCAATGCTGGTTTTAAGTGGCCTGCTCATACTCTCAGCCGTGCTGTTCAATTTGCTATCCACTCAACCCTCTTCAGCTCCATTTTCCTGTCCACATAACCCAAACTTCAGAAACAATTGGTATCTCCTCCACAGAATGTTCCATTCATTGACTGCAAATCTGAAATTCATCTAATTCTCAACTCCCGTCAGGTTTTCGTTACACCACTTGTGAATGTCCAATTAAGCCAAAGCTGGTTTTCAGTGGCCTGTTCTTACTACGAGACGTGCTGTTCATTTGGCTATCCATTCCACCCTGTTCAGCTCTACATTTTCGTGTCCACAAAACCCAGCCTTCAGAAATCATTGGAATCACCACTAGAGAATGTTCCATTCATTCACTGCGAATCTGGAATTCATCTGAATCTCCACTCCCGGCAGGTTTTCATTGCACCACTGCTGAATGTTCAAGTAACGCAATGATGGTTTTCAGCGGTCTATTCACACTCGAACCCGTGCTGTTCACGGTCTAGCGACTCAACACTGGTGAGTTCTTCTTTTTCCAGTTCAGACAATACAAACCCCAGAAACCATTGCAATCTACACTACAGAATGTTTCATTCATTCACGCGAATCTTGAATTCATCTTGTTCTCCACTCCCAGCAGGTTTTCGTTTCACCACTGGTGAATGTCCAAGCAACCCAAGGCTGGTTTCAGCTGCGTGTTAACACTCGCAGCCGTGCTGTTCAATTGGCTATCCAGTGAACGCTGGTTAGCTCTTGATTTTCCTTCCACACACCGAGCCTTCAGAAATCATTCTTATCTCCACTTCAGAATGTTCCATTCGTTCCCTGCGAATCTGGAATTCCTCTGACTCTCCACACCAGGCAGATTTTCCTAACAACACTGGTGAATGACCAGGTAATCCAATGCTGGTTTTCAGCGGCTGTTCACACTCACAGCCTTGCTGTTCAATTGGCAATCCAGTCAAACCTAGTCAGCTCTTCATTTTCCTGTCCACACAACCCAGCGTTCAGAAATCATTGGAATCTCTACTACAGAAATTTCCATTCATTCACTGTGAATCTGGAAATAATCTGAATCTGCATTCCAGGAAGGCTTTCATTACACCACTGATGAATGTCCAAGTAATGCAATGCTGCTTCTTAGTGGTCTGTTCACACTCGAAACCGTGCTGTTCACTGGCTATCCACTCAACATTGGTCAGCTCTTCAATATCCTGTCCAGACTATCCAGATTTCTAAATCTTGGCAATCTCCACTACAGAATGTTCCATTCAATCACGCGAATCTGGAATTCATCAGAGTCTCCACTCCCGGCAGGTTTTCGTGACACCACTGGTATATGTCCAAGGAAGCCAATGCTGGTTTTAAGCCGCCTGCTTATACTCTCAGCCGTGCTGTTCAATTTGCTATCCACCCAACCCTATTCAGCTCTACATTTTCCTGTCCTCATAACCCAACCTTCAGAAATAATTGGTATCTCCTCCACAGAATGTTCCGTTCATTCACTGCGAATCTTAAATTCATCTGACTCTCAACTCCCGGCGGGTTATCGTTACACCACTTGTGAATGTCCAAGTAAGCCAATGCTGGTTTTCAGTGTGGCCTGTTCATACTAAGAGACGTGCTGTTCATTTGGCTATCCACTCCACCCTGTTCAGCTCTACATTTTCGTGTCCACAAAACCCAGCCTTCAGAAATCATTGGAATCACCACTAGAGAATGTTCCATTCATTCACTGCGAATCTGGAATTCATCTGAACCTCCACTCCCGGCAGGTTTTCGTTACACCACTGGTGAATGTCCAAGTAACTCAATACTGGTTTTCAGAGGCATGTTCAACTCGCAGAAGTGCTGTTCAATGGGCTATCCACTCAATATTGGTCAGCTCTTCATTTTCCTCTCCACACAAACCAGCCTTCAGAAATCATTGGGATCTCCACTACAGACTGTTCCATTCATTCACTGCGATTCTGCAATTCATCTGACTCTCCGCTCCAGGCAGGTTTTCATTACAGCACTGGTGAATGACCAAGTAATCCAATGCTGGTTTTCAGCCGCCTTTTCACACTCGCAGTGTGCTGTTCAATTGTCTATCCACTCAAACCTGGTCAGCCTTTCATTTTCTTTTCCACAATATCAGACTTCAGAAATCATTGGAATCGCCAGTACAGAATGTTCCATTCATTCACTGCCAATCTGGAATTCATCTGAATCTGCACTCCAGGTAGGCTTTCATTACACCACTTATGAATGTCCAAGTAACACAATGCTGGTTTTCAGCGGTCTGTTCACACTCTAAGCCCTGCTTTTTACTGGGTATCCACACAACTGTGGTCAGCTCTTCATTTTCATGTCCAAACAATCCAGACTTGAGAAATCATTGCAATCTCCAGTACAGAATGTTCCATTCATTCACTGCGAATCTGGAATTCAACTGAATCTCCACTACCTGCAGATTTATCTTACACCACTTGTGAATGTCCAAGTAAAACAATGCTGGTTTTCAGAGGCCTGTTCATGTTCGCAGTCGTGCTGTTCAATTGGCTATCCACTCAACCTGTTTTGCTCCTCATTTTCCTGTGCACACAACCCAGCCTTCAGAAATCATTGTAATCTCCACTACAGGATGTTCCATTCATTCACTGGGAATCTGGAATTCATCTGAATCTGCACTCCACGCAGGCTTTCGTTACACCACTGCTGAAAGTCGAAGTAATGCAATACTGGTTTTCAGTGGTCTGTTCACATTCGAAGCCGAGGCTTTTTACAGGCTATCCACTCAACACTGGTCAGCTCTTCATTTTCGTGTCCCCACAATCCAGATTTCAGAAATCATTGCAATCTCCACTACAGAATGTTCCATTCATTCACTGCGAGTCTGGAGTTTATCTGATTCTCCACTCCCGCCTGGTTAACATTACACCACTTGTGAATGTCCAAGTAAGCCAATGCTGGTTTTCAGAGGCCTGTTCATACTCGCAGCCGTGCTGTTTAATTGACAATTCACTCCACCCTGTTCAGCTCTTCATTGTCCCACCACACTACCAGCCTTCAGAAATCTTTGTTATCTCCACTACAGAATGTTCCATTCATTCACTGCGAATCTGGAATTCATCTGACTCTCAACTCCACGCAGGTTTTCATTACACCACTGTTGAATGTCCAAGTAACCCAATGCTGGTTTTCAGCGGCCTGTTCATATTCGCAGCCCTGCTGTTTACTTGGCTATCGATTCAAGCCTGGTCAGCTCTTCATTTTCCTGTCCACACAACACAGGCTTCAGAAATCATTGGAATCTCCTCTACAGAATGTTCCATTCATTCACTGCGAATGTGGAATTCAACTGACTCTCCACTCCATGCAGGTTTTCCTTACACCACTGATGAATGTCCAAGTAACCCAATGCTGGTTTTCAGCTGCATGTTCACACTCGCAGCCATGCTATACAATTGGCTTTCCACTAAATCCTGATTAGTTCTTGATTTTCCTTCCACACGACCCAGCCTTCAGAAATCATTGGAATCTCCACTAGAGAATGTTCCATTCATTCACTGCGAATCTGGAATTCCTCTGAACCTCCACTCCCGGCAGGTTTTCGTTACACCACTGTTGAATGTCCAAGTAACCCAATGTTTTAAGTGTTTTCTTCACAAGCGCAGTGGTGCTGTTCAATTGGCTATCCACTCAACCCTGGCCAGCTCTACATTTTCCTGTCCACACCACAGAGACTGGAGAAATCATTGTTATCTCCACTACAGAATGTTCCATTCATTCACAGCGAATCTGGAATTCATCTGAATCTCCACTCCCGGCAGGTTTTCGTGACACCACTGGTAAATATCCAAGTAAGCCAATGCTGGTTTTAAGTGGCCTGCTCATACTCTCAGCCGTGCTGTTCAATTTGCTATCCACTCAACCCTCTTCAGCTCCATTTTCCTGTCCACATAACCCAAACTTCAGAAACAATTGGTATCTCCTCCACAGAATGTTCCATTCATTGACTGCAAATCTGAAATTCATCTAATTCTCAACTCCCGTCAGGTTTTCGTTACACCACTTGTGAATGTCCAATTAAGCCAAAGCTGGTTTTCAGTGGCCTGTTCTTACTACGAGACGTGCTGTTCATTTGGCTATCCATTCCACCCTGTTCAGCTCTACATTTTCGTGTCCACAAAACCCAGCCTTCAGAAATCATTGGAATCACCACTAGAGAATGTTCCATTCATTCACTGCGAATCTGGAATTCATCTGAATCTCCACTCCCGGCAGGTTTTCATTGCACCACTGCTGAATGTTCAAGTAACGCAATGATGGTTTTCAGCGGTCTATTCACACTCGAACCCGTGCTGTTCACGGTCTAGCGACTCAACACTGGTGAGTTCTTCTTTTTCCAGTTCAGACAATACAAACCCCAGAAACCATTGCAATCTACACTACAGAATGTTTCATTCATTCACGCGAATCTTGAATTCATCTTGTTCTCCACTCCCAGCAGGTTTTCGTTTCACCACTGGTGAATGTCCAAGCAACCCAAGGCTGGTTTCAGCTGCGTGTTAACACTCGCAGCCGTGCTGTTCAATTGGCTATCCAGTGAACGCTGGTTAGCTCATGATTTTCCTTCCACACACCGAGCCTTCAGAAATCATTCTTATCTCCACTTCAGAATGTTCCATTCGTTCCCTGCGAATCTGGAATTCCTCTGACTCTCCACACCAGGCAGATTTTCCTAACAATACTGGTGAATGACCAGGTAATCCAATGCTGGTTTTCAGCGGCTGTTCACACTCACAGCCTTGCTGTTCAATTGGCAATCCAGTCAAACCTAGTCAGCTCTTCATTTTCCTGTCCACACAACCCAGCGTTCAGAAATCATTGGAATCTCTACTACAGAAATTTCCATTCATTCACTGTGAATCTGGAAATAATCTGAATCTGCATTCCAGGAAGGCTTTCGTTACACCACTGATGAATGTCCAAGTAATGCAATGCTGCTTCTTAGTGGTCTGTTCACACTGGAAACCGTGCTGTTCACTGGCTATCCACTCAACATTGGTCAGCTCTTCAATATCCTGTCCAGACTATCCAGATTTCTAAATCTTGGCAATCTCCACTACAGAATGTTCCATTCAATCACGCGAATCTGGAATTCATCAGAGTCTCCACTCCCGGCAGGTTTTCGTGACACCACTGGTATATGTCCAAGGAAGCCAATGCTGGTTTTAAGCCGCCTGCTTATACTCTCAGCCGTGCTGTTCAATTTGCTATCCACCCAACCCTATTCAGCTCTACATTTTCCTGTCCTCATAACCCAACCTTCAGAAATAATTGGTATCTCCTCCACAGAATGTTCCGTTCATTCACTGCGAATCTTAAATTCATCTGACTCTCAACTCCCGGCGGGTTATCGTTACACCACTTGTGAATGTCCAAGTAAGCCAATGCTGGTTTTCAGTGTGGCCTGTTCATACTAAGAGACGTGCTGTTCATGTGGCTATCCACTCCACCCTGTTCAGCTCTACATTTTCGTGTCCACAAAACCCAGCCTTCAGAAATCATTGGAATCACCACTAGAGAATGTTCCATTCATTCACTGCGAATCTGGAATTCATCTGAACCTCCACTCCCGGCAGGTTTTCGTTACACCACTGGTGAATGTCCAAGTAACTCAATACTGGTTTTCAGAGGCATGTTCAACTCGCAGAAGTGCTGTTCAATGGGCTATCCACTCAATATTGGTCAGCTCTTCATTTTCCTCTCCACACAAACCAGCCTTCAGAAATCATTGGGATCTCCACTACAGACTGTTCCATTCATTCACTGCGATTCTGCAATTCATCTGACTCTCCGCTCCAGGCAGGTTTTCATTACAGCACTGGTGAATGACCAAGTAATCCAATGCTGGTTTTCAGCCGCCTATTCACACTCGCAGTGTGCTGTTCAATTGTCTATCCACTCAAACCTGGTCAGCCTTTCATTTTCTTTTCCACAATATCAGACTTCAGAAATCATTGGAATCGCCAGTACAGAATGTTCCATTCATTCACTGCCAATCTGGAATTCATCTGAATCTGCACTCCAGGTAGGCTTTCATTACACCACTTATGAATGTCCAAGTAACACAATGCTGGTTTTCAGCGGTCTGTTCACACTCTAAGCCCTGCTTTTTACTGGGTATCCACACAACTGTGGTCAGCTCTTCATTTTCATGTCCAAACAATCCAGACTTGAGAAATCATTGCAATCTCCAGTACAGAATGTTCCATTCATTCACTGCGAATCTGGAATTCAACTGAATCTCCACTACCTGCAGATTTATCTTACACCACTTGTGAATGTCCAAGTAAAACAATGCTGGTTTTCAGAGGCCTGTTCATGTTCGCAGTCGTGCTGTTCAATTGGCTATCCACTCAACCTGTTTTGCTCCTCATTTTCCTGTGCACACAACCCAGCCTTCAGAAATCATTGTAATCTCCACTACAGGATGTTCCATTCATTCACTGGGAATCTGGAATTCATCTGAATCTGCACTCCACGCAGGCTTTCGTTACACCACTGCTGAAAGTCGAAGTAATGCAATACTGGTTTTCAGTGGTCTGTTCACATTCGAAGCCGAGGCTTTTTACAGGCTATCCACTCAACACTGGTCAGCTCTTCATTTTCGTGTCCCCACAATCCAGATTTCAGAAATCATTGCAATCTCCACTACAGAATGTTCCATTCATTCACTGCGAGTCTGGAGTTTATCTGATTCTCCACTCCCGCCTGGTTAACATTACACCACTTGTGAATGTCCAAGTAAGCCAATGCTGGTTTTCAGAGGCCTGTTCATACTCGCAGCCGTGCTGTTTAATTGACAATTCACTCCACCCTGTTCAGCTCTTCATTGTCCCACCACACTACCAGCCTTCAGAAATCTTTGTTATCTCCACTACAGAATGTTCCATTCATTCACTGCGAATCTGGAATTCATCTGACTCTCAACTCCACGCAGGTTTTCATTACACCACTGTTGAATGTCCAAGTAACCCAATGCTGGTTTTCAGCGGCCTGTTCATATTCGCAGCCCTGCTGTTTACTTGGCTATCGATTCAAGCCTGGTCAGCTCTTCATTTTCCTGTCCACACAACACAGGCTTCAGAAATCATTGGAATCTCCTCTACAGAATGTTCCATTCATTCACTGCGAATGTGGAATTCAACTGACTCTCCACTCCATGCAGGTTTTCCTTACACCACTGATGAATGTCCAAGTAACCCAATGCTGGTTTTCAGCTGCATGTTCACACTCGCAGCCATGCTATACAATTGGCTTTCCACTAAATCCTGATTAGTTCTTGATTTTCCTTCCACACGACCCAGCCTTCAGAAATCATTGGAATCTCCACTAGAGAATGTTCCATTCATTCACTGCGAATCTGGAATTCCTCTGAACCTCCACTCCCGGCAGGTTTTCGTTACACCACTGTTGAATGTCCAAGTAACCCAATGTTTTAAGTGTTTTCTTCACAAGCGCAGTGGTGCTGTTCAATTGGCTATCCACTCAACCCTGGCCAGCTCTACATTTTCCTGTCCACACCACAGAGACTGGAGAAATCATTGTTATCTCCACTACAGAATGTTCCATTCATTCACAGCGAATCTGGAATTCATCTGAATCTCCACTCCCGGCAGGTTTTCGTGACACCACTGGTAAATATCCAAGTAAGCCAATGCTGGTTTTAAGTGGCCTGCTCATACTCTCAGCCGTGCTGTTCAATTTGCTATCCACTCAACCCTCTTCAGCTCCATTTTCCTGTCCACATAACCCAAACTTCAGAAACAATTGGTATCTCCTCCACAGAATGTTCCATTCATTGACTGCAAATCTGAAAGTCATCTAATTCTCAACTCCCGTCAGGTTTTCGTTACACCACTTGTGAATGTCCAATTAAGCCAAAGCTGGTTTTCAGTGGCCTGTTCTTACTACGAGACGTGCTGTTCATTTGGCTATCCATTCCACCCTGTTCAGCTCTACATTTTCGTGTCCACAAAACCCAGCCTTCAGAAATCATTGGAATCACCACTAGAGAATGTTCCATGCATTCACTGCGAATCTGGAATTCATCTGAATCTCCACTCCCGGCAGGTTTTCATTGCACCACTGCTGAATGTTCAAGTAACGCAATGATGGTTTTCAGCGGTCTATTCACACTCGAACCCGTGCTGTTCACGGTCTAGCGACTCAACACTGGTGAGTTCTTCTTTTTCCAGTTCAGACAATACAAACCCCAGAAACCATTGCAATCTACACTACAGAATGTTTCATTCATTCACGCGAATCTTGAATTCATCTTGTTCTCCACTCCCAGCAGGTTTTCGTTTCACCACTGGTGAATGTCCAAGCAACCCAAGGCTGGTTTCAGCTGCGTGTTAACACTCGCAGCCGTGCTGTTCAATTGGCTATCCAGTGAACGCTGGTTAGCTCTTGATTTTCCTTCCACACACCGAGCCTTCAGAAATCATTCTTATCTCCACTTCAGAATGTTCCATTCGTTCCCTGCGAATCTGGAATTCCTCTGACTCTCCACACCAGGCAGATTTTCCTAACAACACTGGTGAATGACCAGGTAATCCAATGCTGGTTTTCAGCGGCTGTTCACACTCACAGCCTTGCTGTTCAATTGGCAATCCAGTCAAACCTAGTCAGCTCTTCATTTTCCTGTCCACACAACCCAGCGTTCAGAAATCATTGGAATCTCTACTACAGAAATTTCCATTCATTCACTGTGAATCTGGAAATAATCTGAATCTGCATTCCAGGAAGGCTTTCGTTACACCACTGATGAATGTCCAAGTAATGCAATGCTGCTTCTTAGTGGTCTGTTCACACTCGAAACCGTGCTGTTCACTGGCTATCCACTCAACATTGGTCAGCTCTTCAATATCCTGTCCATACTATCCAGATTTCTAAATCTTGGCAATCTCCACTACAGAATGTTCCATTCAATCACGCGAATCTGGAATTCATCAGAGTCTCCACTCCCGGCAGGTTTTCGTGACACCACTGGTATATGTCCAAGGAAGCCAATGCTGGTTTTAAGCCGCCTGCTTATACTCTCAGCCGTGCTGTTCAATTTGCTATCCACCCAACCCTATTCAGCTCTACATTTTCCTGTCCTCATAACCCAACCTTCAGAAATAATTGGTATCTCCTCCACAGAATGTTCCGTTCATTCACTGCGAATCTTAAATTCATCTGACTCTCAACTCCCGGCGGGTTATCGTTACACCACTTGTGAATGTCCAAGTAAGCCAATGCTGGTTTTCAGTGGCCTGTTCATACTAAGAGACGTGCTGTTCATTTGGCTATCCACTCCACCCTGTTCAGCTCTACATTTTCGTGTCCACAAAACCCAGCCTTCAGAAATCATTGGAATCACCACTAGAGAATGTTCCATTCATTCACTGCGAATCTGGAATTCATCTGAACCTCCACTCCCGGCAGGTTTTCGTTACACCACTGGTGAATGTCCAAGTAACTCAATACTGGTTTTCAGAGGCATGTTCAACTCGCAGAAGTGCTGTTCAATGGGCTATCCACTCAATATTGGTCAGCTCTTCATTTTCCTCTCCACACAAACCAGCCTTCAGAAATCATTGGGATCTCCACTACAGACTGTTCCATTCATTCACTGCGATTCTGCAATTCATCTGACTCTCCGCTCCAGGCAGATTTTCATTACAGCACTGGTGAATGACCAAGTAATCCAATGCTGGTTTTCAGCCGCCTTTTCACACTCGCAGTGTGCTGTTCAATTGTCTATCCACTCAAACCTGGTCAGCCTTTCATTTTCTTTTCCACAATATCAGACTTCAGAAATCATTGGAATCGCCAGTACAGAATGTTCCATTCATTCACTGCCAATCTGGAATTCATCTGAATCTGCACTCCAGGTAGGCTTTCATTACACCACTTATGAATGTCCAAGTAACACAATGCTGGTTTTCAGCGGTCTGTTCACACTCTAAGCCCTGCTTTTTACTGGGTATCCACACAACTGTGGTCAGCTCTTCATTTTCATGTCCAAACAATCCAGACTTGAGAAATCATTGCAATCTCCAGTACAGAATGTTCCATTCATTCACTGCGAATCTGGAATTCAACTGAATCTCCACTACCTGCAGATTTATCTTACACCACTTGTGAATGTCCAAGTAAAACAATGCTGGTTTTCAGAGGCCTGTTCATATTCGCAGTCGTGCTGTTCAATTGGCTATCCACTCAACCTGTTTTGCTCCTCATTTTCCTGTGCACACAACCCAGCCTTCAGAAATCATTGTAATCTCCACTACAGGATGTTCCATTCATTCACTGGGAATCTGGAATTCATCTGAATCTGCACTCCACGCAGGCTTTCGTTACACCACTGCTGAAAGTCGAAGTAATGCAATACTGGTTTTCAGTGGTCTGTTCACATTCGAAGCCGAGGCTTTTTACAGGCTATCCACTCAACACTGGTCAGCTCTTCATTTTCGTGTCCCCACAATCCAGATTTCAGAAATCATTGCAATCTCCACTACAGAATGTTCCATTCATTCACTGCGAGTCTGGAGTTTATCTGATTCTCCACTCCCGCCTGGTTAACATTACACCACTTGTGAATGTCCAAGTAAGCCAATGCTGGTTTTCAGAGGCCTGTTCATACTCGCAGCCGTGCTGTTTAATTGACAATTCACTCCACCCTGTTCAGCTCTTCATTGTCCCACCACACTACCAGCCTTCAGAAATCTTTGTTATCTCCACTACAGAATGTTCCATTCATTCACTGCGAATCTGGAATTCATCTGACTCTCAACTCCACGCAGGTTTTCATTACACCACTGTTGAATGTCCAAGTAACCCAATGCTGGTTTTCAGCGGCCTGTTCATATTCGCAGCCCTGCTGTTTACTTGGGTATCGATTCAAGCCTGCTCAGCTCTTCATTTTCCTGTCCATACAACACAGGCTTCAGAAATCATTGGAATCTCCTCTACAGAATGTTCCATTCATTCACTGCGAATGTGGAATTCAACTGACTCTCCACTCCATGCAGGTTTTCCTTACACCACTGATGAATGTCCAAGTAACCCAATGCTGGTTTTCAGCTGCATGTTCACACTCGCAGCCATGCTATACAATTGGCTTTCCACTAAATCCTGATTAGTTCTTGATTTTCCTTCCACACGACCCAGCCTTCAGAAATCATTGGAATCTCCACTAGAGAATGTTCCATTCATTCACTGCGAATCTGGAATTCCTCTGAACCTCCACTCCCGGCAGGTTTTCGTTACACCACTGTTGAATGTCCAAGTAACCCAATGTTTTAAGTGTTTTCTTCACAAGCGCAGTGGTGCTGTTCAATTGGCTATCCACTCAACCCTGGCCAGCTCTACATTTTCCTGTCCACACCACAGAGACTGGAGAAATCATTGTTATCTCCACTACAGAATGTTCCATTCATTCACAGCGAATCTGGAATTCATCTGAATCTCCACTCCCGGCAGGTTTTCGTGACACCACTGGTAAATATCCAAGTAAGCCAATGCTGGTTTTAAGTGGCCTGCTCATACTCTCAGCCGTGCTGTTCAATTTGCTATCCACTCAACCCTCTTCAGCTCCATTTTCCTGTCCACATAACCAAAACTTCAGAAACAATTGGTATCTCCTCCACAGAATGTTCCATTCATTGACTGCAAACCTGAAATTCATCTAATTCTCAACTCCCGTCAGGTTTTCGTTACACCACTTGTGAATGTCCAATTAAGCCAAAGCTGGTTTTCAGTGGCCTGTTCTTACTACGAGACGTGCTGTTCATTTGGCTATCCATTCCACCCTGTTCAGCTCTACATTTTCGTGTCCACAAAACCCAGCCTTCAGAAATCATTGGAATCACCACTAGAGAATGTTCCATTCATTCACTGCGAATCTGGAATTCATCTGAATCTCCACTCCCGGCAGGTTTTCATTGCACCACTGCTGAATGTTCAAGTAACGCAATGATGGTTTTCAGCGGTCTATTCACACTCGAACCCGTGCTGTTCACGGTCTAGCGACTCAACACTGGTGAGTTCTTCTTTTTCCAGTTCAGACAATACAAACCCCAGAAACCATTGCAATCTACACTACAGAATGTTTCATTCATTCACGCGAATCTTGAATTCATCTTGTTCTCCACTCCCAGCAGGTTTTCGTTTCACCACTGGTGAATGTCCAAGCAACCCAAGGCTGGTTTCAGCTGCGTGTTAACACTCGCAGCCGTGCTGTTCAATTGGCTATCCAGTGAACGCTGGTTAGCTCTTGATTTTCCTTCCACACACCGAGCCTTCAGAAATCATTCTTATCTCCACTTCAGAATGTTCCATTCGTTCCCTGCGAATCTGGAATTCCTCTGACTCTCCACACCAGGCAGATTTTCCTAACAACACTGGTGAATGACCAGGTAATCCAATGCTGGTTTTCAGCGGCTGTTCACACTCACAGCCTTGCTGTTCAATTGGCAATCCAGTCAAACCTAGTCAGTTCTTCATTTTCCTGTCAATACAACCCAGCGTTCAGAAATCATTGGAATCTCTACTACAGAAATTTCCATTCATTCACTGTGAATCTGGAAATAATCTGAATCTGCATTCCAGGAAGGCTTTCGTTACACCACTGATGAATGTCCAAGTAAGCCAATGCTGGTTTTCAGTGGCCTGTTCATACTAAGAGACGTGCTGTTCATTTGGCTATCCACTCCACCCTGTTCAGCTCTACATTTTCGTGTCCACAAAACCCAGCCTTCAGAAATCATTGGAATCACCACTAGAGAATGTTCCATTCATTCACTGCGAATCTGGAATTCATCTGAACCTCCACTCCCGGCAGGTTTTTGTTACGCCACTGGTGAATGTCCAAGTAACTCAATACTGGTTTTCAGAGGCATGTTCAACTCGCAGAAGTGCTGTTCAATGGGCTATCCACTCAATATTGGTCAGCTCTTCATTTTCCTCTCCACACAAACCAGCCTTCAGAAATCATTGGGATCTCCACTACAGACTGTTCCATTCATTCACTGCGATTCTGCAATTCATCTGACTCTCCGCTCCAGGCAGGTTTTCATTACAGCACTGGTGAATGACCAAGTAATCCAATGCTGGTTTTCAGCCGCCTTTTCACACTCGCAGTGTGCTGTTCAATTGTCTATCCACTCAAACCTGGTCAGCCTTTCATTTTCTTTTCCACAATATCAGACTTCAGAAATCATTGGAATCGCCAGTACAGAATGTTCCATTCATTCACTGCCAATCTGGAATTCATCTGAATCTGCACTCCAGGTAGGCTTTCATTACACCACTTATGAATGTCCAAGTAACACAATGCTGGTTTTCAGCGGTCTGTTCACACTCTAAGCCCTGCTTTTTACTGGGTATCCACACAACTGTGGTCAGCTCTTCATTTTCATGTCCAAACAATCCAGACTTGAGAAATCATTGCAATCTCCAGTACAGAATGTTCCATTCATTCACTGCGAATCTGGAATTCAACTGAATCTCCACTACCTGCAGATTTATCTTACACCACTTGTGAATGTCCAAGTAAAACAATGCTGGTTTTCAGAGGCCTGTTCATGTTCGCAGTCGTGCTGTTCAATTGGCTATCCACTCAACCTGTTTTGCTCCTCATTTTCCTGTGCACACAACCCAGCCTTCAGAAATCATTGTAATCTCCACTACAGGATGTTCCATTCATTCACTGGGAATCTGGAATTCATCTGAATCTGCACTCCACGCAGGCTTTCGTTACACCACTGCTGAAAGTCGAAGTAATGCAATACTGGTTTTCAGTGGTCTGTTCACATTCGAAGCCGAGGCTTTTTACAGGCTATCCACTCAACACTGGTCAGCTCTTCATTTTCGTGTCCCCACAATCCAGATTTCAGAAATCATTGCAATCTCCACTACAGAATGTTCCATTCATTCACTGCGAGTCTGGAGTTTATCTGATTCTCCACTCCCGCCTGGTTAACATTACACCACTTGTGAATGTCCAAGTAAGCCAATGCTGGTTTTCAGAGGCCTGTTCATACTCGCAGCCGTGCTGTTTAATTGACAATTCACTCCACCCTGTTCAGCTCTTCATTGTCCCACCACACTACCAGCCTTCAGAAATCTTTGTTATCTCCACTACAGAATGTTCCATTCATTCACTGCGAATCTGGAATTCATCTGACTCTCAACTCCACGCAGGTTTTCATTACACCACTGTTGAATGTCCAAGTAACCCAATGCTGGTTTTCAGCGGCCTGTTCATATTCGCAGCCCTGCTGTTTACTTGGCTATCGATTCAAGCCTGGTCAGCTCTTCATTTTCCTGTCCACACAACACAGGCTTCAGAAATCATTGGAATCTCCTCTACAGAATGTTCCATTCATTCACTGCGAATGTGGAATTCAACTGACTCTCCACTCCATGCAGGTTTTCCTTACACCACTGATGAATGTCCAAGTAACCCAATGCTGGTTTTCAGCTGCATGTTCACACTCGCAGCCATGCTATACAATTGGCTTTCCACTAAATCCTGATTAGTTCTTGATTTTCCTTCCACACGACCCAGCCTTCAGAAATCATTGGAATCTCCACTAGAGAATGTTCCATTCATTCACTGCGAATCTGGAATTCCTCTGAACCTCCACTCCCGGCAGGTTTTCGTTACACCACTGTTGAATGTCCAAGTAACCCAATGTTTTAAGTGTTTTCTTCACAAGCGCAGTGGTGCTGTTCAATTGGCTATCCACTCAACCCTGGCCAGCTCTACATTTTCCTGTCCACACCACAGAGACTGGAGAAATCATTGTTATCTCCACTACAGAATGTTCCATTCATTCACAGCGAATCTGGAATTCATCTGAATCTCCACTCCCGGCAGGTTTTCGTGACACCACTGGTAAATATCCAAGTAAGCCAATGCTGGTTTTAAGTGGCCTGCTCATACTCTCAGCCGTGCTGTTCAATTTGCTATCCACTCAACCCTCTTCAGCTCCATTTTCCTGTCCACATAACCCAAACTTCAGAAACAATTGGTATCTCCTCCACAGAATGTTCCATTCATTGACTGCAAATCTGAAATTCATCTAATTCTCAACTCCCGTCAGGTTTTCGTTACACCACTTGTGAATGTCCAATTAAGCCAAAGCTGGTTTTCAGTGGCCTGTTCTTACTACGAGAAGTGCTGTTCATTTGGCTATCCATTCCACCCTGTTCAGCTCTACATTTTCGTGTCCACAAAACCCAGCCTTCAGAAATCATTGGAATCACCACTAGAGAATGTTCCATTCATTCACTGCGAATCTGGAATTCATCTGAATCTCCACTCCCGGCAGGTTTTCATTGCACCACTGCTGAATGTTCAAGTAACGCAATGATGGTTTTCAGCGGTCTATTCACACTCGAACCCGTGCTGTTCACGGTCTAGCGACTCAACACTGGTGAGTTCTTCTTTTTCCAGTTCAGACAATACAAACCTCAGAAACCATTGCAATCTACACTACAGAATGTTTCATTCATTCACGCGAATCTTGAATTCATCTTGTTCTCCACTCCCAGCAGGTTTTCGTTTCACCACTGGTGAATGTCCAAGCAACCCAAGGCTGGTTTCAGCTGCGTGTTAACACTCGCAGCCGTGCTGTTCAATTGGCTATCCAGTGAACGCTGGTTAGCTCTTGATTTTCCTTCCACACACCGAGCCTTCAGAAATCATTCTTATCTCCACTTCAGAATGTTCCATTCGTTCCCTGCGAATCTGGAATTCCTCTGACTCTCCACACCAGGCAGATTTTCCTAACAACACTGGTGAATGACCAGGTAATCCAATGCTGGTTTTCAGCGGCTGTTCACACTCACAGCCTTGCTGTTCAATTGGCAATCCAGTCAAACCTAGTCAGCTCTTCATTTTCCTGTCCACACAACCCAGCGTTCAGAAATCATTGGAATCTCTACTACAGAAATTTCCATTCATTCACTGTGAATCTGGAAATAATCTGAATCTGCATTCCAGGAAGGCTTTCGTTACACCACTGATGAATGTCCAAGTAATGCAATGCTGCTTCTTAGTGGTCTGTTCACACTCGAAACCGTGCTGTTCACTGGCTATCCACTCAACATTGGTCAGCTCTTCAATATCCTGTCCAGACTATCCAGATTTCTAAATCTTGGCAATCTCCACTACAGAATGTTCCATTCAATCACGCGAATCTGGAATTCATCAGAGTCTCCACTCCCGGCAGGTTTTCGTGACACCACTGGTATATGTCCAAGGAAGCCAATGCTGGTTTTAAGCCGCCTGCTTATACTCTCAGCCGTGCTGTTCAATTTGCTATCCACCCAACCCTATTCAGCTCTACATTTTCCTGTCCTCATAACCCAACCTTCAGAAATAATTGGTATCTCCTCCACAGAATGTTCCGTTCATTCACTGCGAATCTTAAATTCATCTGACTCTCAACTCCCGGCGGGTTATCGTTACACCACTTGTGAATGTCCAAGTAAGCCAATGCTGGTTTTCAGTGGCCTGTTCATACTAAGAGACGTGCTGTTCATTTGGCTATCCACTCCACCCTGTTCAGCTCTACATTTTCGTGTCCACAAAACCCAGCCTTCAGAAATCATTGGAATCACCACTAGAGAATGTTCCATTCATTCACTGCGAATCTGGAATTCATCTGAACCTCCACTCCCGGCAGGTTTTCGTTACGCCACTGGTGAATGTCCAAGTAACTCAATACTGGTTTTCAGAGGCATGTTCAACTCGCAGAAGTGCTGTTCAATGGGCTATCCACTCAATATTGGTCAGCTCTTCATTTTCCTCTCCACACAAACCAGCCTTCAGAAATCATTGGGATCTCCACTACAGACTGTTCCATTCATTCACTGCGATTCTGCAATTCATCTGACTCTCCGCTCCAGGCAGGTTTTCATTACAGCACTGGTGAATGACCAAGTAATCCAATGCTGGTTTTCAGCCGCCTTTTCACACTCGCAGTGTGCTGTTCAATTGTCTATCCACTCAAACCTGGTCAGCCTTTCATTTTCTTTTCCACAATATCAGACTTCAGAAATCATTGGAATCGCCAGTACAGAATGTTCCATTCATTCACTGCCAATCTGGAATTCATCTGAATCTGCACTCCAGGTAGGCTTTCATTACACCACTTATGAATGTCCAAGTAACACAATGCTGGTTTTCAGCGGTCTGTTCACACTCTAAGCCCTGCTTTTTACTGGGTATCCACACAACTGTGGTCAGCTCTTCATTTTCATGTCCAAACAATCCAGACTTGAGAAATCATTGCAATCTCCAGTACAGAATGTTCCATTCATTCACTGCGAATCTGGAATTCAACTGAATCTCCACTACCTGCAGATTTATCTTACACCACTTGTGAATGTCCAAGTAAAACAATGCTGGTTTTCAGAGGCCTGTTCATGTTCGCAGTCGTGCTGTTCAATTGGCTATCCACTCAACCTGTTTTGCTCCTCATTTTCCTGTGCACACAACCCAGCCTTCAGAAATCATTGTAATCTCCACTACAGGATGTTCCATTCATTCACTGGGAATCTGGAATTCATCTGAATCTGCACTCCACGCAGGCTTTCGTTACACCACTGCTGAAAGTCGAAGTAATGCAATACTGGTTTTCAGTGGTCTGTTCACATTCGAAGCCGAGGCTTTTTACAGGCTATCCACTCAACACTGGTCAGCTCTTCATTTTCGTGTCCCCACAATCCAGATTTCAGAAATCATTGCAATCTCCACTACAGAATGTTCCATTCATTCACTGCGAGTCTGGAGTTTATCTGATTCTCCACTCCCGCCTGGTTAACATTACACCACTTGTGAATGTCCAAGTAAGCCAATGCTGGTTTTCAGAGGCCTGTTCATACTCGCAGCCGTGCTGTTTAATTGACAATTCACTCCACCCTGTTCAGCTCTTCATTGTCCCACCACACTACCAGCCTTCAGAAATCTTTGTTATCTCCACTACAGAATGTTCCATTCATTCACTGCGAATCTGGAATTCATCTGACTCTCAACTCCACGCAGGTTTTCATTACACCACTGTTGAATGTCCAAGTAACCCAATGCTGGTTTTCAGCGGCCTGTTCATATTCGCAGCCCTGCTGTTTACTTGGCTATCGATTCAAGCCTGGTCAGCTCTTCATTTTCCTGTCCACACAACACAGGCTTCAGAAATCATTGGAATCTCCTCTACAGAATGTTCCATTCATTCACTGCGAATGTGGAATTCAACTGACTCTCCACTCCATGCAGGTTTTCCTTACACCACTGATGAATGTCCAAGTAACCCAATGCTGGTTTTCAGCTGCATGTTCACACTCGCAGCCATGCTATACAATTGGCTTTCCACTAAATCCTGATTAGTTCTTGATTTTCCTTCCACACGACCCAGCCTTCAGAAATCATTGGAATCTCCACTAGAGAATGTTCCATTCATTCACTGCGAATCTGGAATTCCTCTGAACCTCCACTCCCGGCAGGTTTTCGTTACACCACTGTTGAATGTCCAAGTAACCCAATGTTTTAAGTGTTTTCTTCACAAGCGCAGTGGTGCTGTTCAATTGGCTATCCACTCAACCCTGGCCAGCTCTACATTTTCCTGTCCACACCACAGAGACTGGAGAAATCATTGTTATCTCCACTACAGAATGTTCCATTCATTCACAGCGAATCTGGAATTCATCTGAAACTCCACTCCCGGCAGGTTTTCGTGACACCACTGGTAAATATCCAAGTAAGCCAATGCTGGTTTTAAGTGGCCTGCTCATACTCTCAGCCGTGCTGTTCAATTTGCTATCCACTCAACCCTCTTCAGCTCCATTTTCCTGTCCACATAACCCAAACTTCAGAAACAATTGGTATCTCCTCCACAGAATGTTCCATTCATTGACTGCAAATCTGAAATTCATCTAATTCTCAACTCCCGTCAGGTTTTCGTTACACCACTTGTGAATGTCCAATTAAGCCAAAGCTGGTTTTCAGTGGCCTGTTCTTACTACGAGACGTGCTGTTCATTTGGCTATCCATTCCACCCTGTTCAGCTCTACATTTTCGTGTCCACAAAACCCAGCCTTCAGAAATCATTGGAATCACCACTAGAGAATGTTCCATTCATTCACTGCGAATCTGGAATTCATCTGAATCTCCACTCCCGGCAGGTTTTCATTGCACCACTGCTGAATGTTCAAGTAACGCAATGATGGTTTTCAGCGGTCTATTCACACTCGAACCCGTGCTGTTCACGGTCTAGCGACTCAACACTGGTGACTTCTTCTTTTTCCAGTTCAGACAATACAAACCCCAGAAACCATTGCAATCTACACTACAGAATGTTTCATTCATTCACGCGAATCTTGAATTCATCTTGTTCTCCACTCCCAGCAGGTTTTCGTTTCACCACTGGTGAATGTCCAAGCAACCCAAGGCTGGTTTCAGCTGCGTGTTAACACTCGCAGCCGTGCTGTTCAATTGGCTATCCAGTGAACGCTGGTTAGCTCTTGATTTTCCTTCCACACACCGAGCCTTCAGAAATCATTCTTATCTCCACTTCAGAATGTTCCATTCGTTCCCTGCGAATCTGGAATTCCTCTGACTCTCCACACCAGGCAGATTTTCCTAACAACACTGGTGAATGACCAGGTAATCCAATGCTGGTTTTCAGCGGCTGTTCACACTCACAGCCTTGCTGTTCAATTGGCAATCCAGTCAAACCTAGTCAGCTCTTCATTTTCCTGTCCACACAACCCAGCGTTCAGAAATCATTGGAATCTCTACTACAGAAATTTCCATTCATTCACTGTGAATCTGGAAATAATCTGAATCTGCATTCCAGGAAGGCTTTCGTTACACCACTGATGAATGTCCAAGTAATGCAATGCTGCTTCTTAGTGGTCTGTTCACACTCGAAACCGTGCTGTTCACTGGCTATCCACTCAACATTGGTCAGCTCTTCAATATCCTGTCCAGACTATCCAGATTTCTAAATCTTGGCAATCTCCACTACAGAATGTTCCATTCAATCACGCGAATCTGGAATTCATCAGAGTCTCCACTCCCGGCAGGTTTTCGTGACACCACTGGTATATGTCCAAGGAAGCCAATGCTGGTTTTAAGCCGCCTGCTTATACTCTCAGCCGTGCTGTTCAATTTGCTATCCACCCAACCCTATTCAGCTCTACATTTTCCTGTCCTCATAACCCAACCTTCAGAAATAATTGGTATCTCCTCCACAGAATGTTCCGTTCATTCACTGCGAATCTTAAATTCATCTGACTCTCAACTCCCGGCGGGTTATCGTTACACCACTTGTGAATGTCCAAGTAAGCCAATGCTGGTTTTCAGTGGCCTGTTCATACTAAGAGACGTGCTGTTCATTTGGCTATCCACTCCACCCTGTTCAGCTCTACATTTTCGTGTCCACAAAACCCAGCCTTCAGAAATCATTGGAATCACCACTAGAGAATGTTCCATTCATTCACTGCGAATCTGGAATTCATCTGAACCTCCACTCCCGGCAGGTTTTCGTTACGCCACTGGTGAATGTCCAAGTAACTCAATACTGGTTTTCAGAGGCATGTTCAACTCGCAGAAGTGCTGTTCAATGGGCTATCCACTCAATATTGGTCAGCTCTTCATTTTCCTCTCCACACAAACCAGCCTTCAGAAATCATTGGGATCTCCACTACAGACTGTTCCATTCATTCACTGCGATTCTGCAATTCATCTGACTCTCCACTCCAGGCAGGTTTTCATTACAGCACTGGTGAATGACCAAGTAATCCAATGCTGGTTTTCAGCCGCCTTTTCACACTCGCAGTGTGCTGTTCAATTGTCTATCCACTCAAACCTGGTCAGCCTTTCATTTTCTTTTCCACAATATCAGACTTCAGAAATCATTGGAATCGCCAGTACAGAATGTTCCATTCATTCACTGCCAATCTGGAATTCATCTGAATCTGCACTCCAGGTAGGCTTTTATTACACCACTTATGAATGTCCAAGTAACACAATGCTGGTTTTCAGCGGTCTGTTCACACTCTAAGCCCTGCTTTTTACTGGGTATCCACACAACTGTGGTCAGCTCTTCATTTTCATGTCCAAACAATCCAGACTTGAGAAATCATTGCAATCTCCAGTACAGAATGTTCCATTCATTCACTGCGAATCTGGAATTCAACTGAATCTCCACTACCTGCAGATTTATCTTACACCACTTGTGAATGTCCAAGTAAAACAATGCTGGTTTTCAGAGGCCTGTTCATGTTCGCAGTCGTGCTGTTCAATTGGCTATCCACTCAACCTGTTTTGCTCCTCATTTTCCTGTGCACACAACCCAGCCTTCAGAAATCATTGTAATCTCCACTACAGGATGTTCCATTCATTCACTGGGAATCTGGAATTCATCTGAATCTGCACTCCACGCAGGCTTTCGTTACACCACTGCTGAAAGTCAAAGTAATGCAATACTGGTTTTCAGTGGTCTGTTCACATTCGAAGCCGAGGCTTTTTACAGGCTATCCACTCAACACTGGTCAGCTCTTCATTTTCGTGTCCCCACAATCCAGATTTCAGAAATCATTGCAATCTCCACTACAGAATGTTCCATTCATTCACTGCGAGTCTGGAGTTTATCTGATTCTCCACTCCCGCCTGGTTAACATTACACCACTTGTGAATGTCCAAGTAAGCCAATGCTGGTTTTCAGAGGCCTGTTCATACTCGCAGCCGTGCTGTTTAATTGACAATTCACTCCACCCTGTTCAGCTCTTCATTGTCCCACCACACTACCAGCCTTCAGAAATCTTTGTTATCTCCACTACAGAATGTTCCATTCATTCACTGCGAATCTGGAATTCATCTGACTCTCAACTCCACGCAGGTTTTCATTACACCACTGTTGAATGTCCAAGTAACCCAATGCTGGTTTTCAGCGGCCTGTTCATATTCGCAGCCCTGCTGTTTACTTGGCTATCGATTCAAGCCTGGTCAGCTCTTCATTTTCCTGTCCACACAACACAGGCTTCAGAAATCATTGGAATCTCCTCTACAGAATGTTCCATTCATTCACTGCGAATGTGGAATTCAACTGACTCTCCACTCCATGCAGGTTTTCCTTACACCACTGATGAATGTCCAAGTAACCCAATGCTGGTTTTCAGCTGCATGTTCACACTCGCAGCCATGCTATACAATTGGCTTTCCACTAAATCCTGATTAGTTCTTGATTTTCCTTCCACACGACCCAGCCTTCAGAAATCATTGGAATCTCCACTAGAGAATGTTCCATTCATTCACTGCGAATCTGGAATTCCTCTGAACCTCCACTCCCGGCAGGTTTTCGTTACACCACTGTTGAATGTCCAAGTAACCCAATGTTTTAAGTGTTTTCTTCACAAGCGCAGTGGTGCTGTTCAATTGGCTATCCACTCAACCCTGGCCAGCTCTACATTTTCCTGTCCACACCACAGAGACTGGAGAAATCATTGTTATCTCCACTACAGAATGTTCCATTCATTCACAGCGAATCTGGAATTCATCTGAATCTCCACTCCCGGCAGGTTTTCGTGACACCACTGGTAAATATCCAAGTAAGCCAATGCTGGTTTTAAGTGGCCTGTTCATACTAAGAGACGTGCTGTTCATTTGGCTATCCACTCCACCCTGTTCAGCTCTACATTTTCGTGTCCACAAAACCCAGCCTTCAGAAATCATTGGAATCACCACTAGAGAATGTTCCATTCATTCACTGCGAATCTGGAATTCATCTGAACCTCCACTCCCGGCAGGTTTTCGTTACGCCACTGGTGAATGTCCAAGTAACTCAATACTGGTTTTCAGAGGCATGTTCAACTCGCAGAAGTGCTGTTCAATGGGCTATCCACTCAATATTGGTCAGCTCTTCATTTTCCTCTCCACACAAACCAGCCTTCAGAAATCATTGGGATCTCCACTACAGACTGTTCCATTCATTCACTGCGATTCTGCAATTCATCTGACTCTCCGCTCCAGGCAGGTTTTCATTACAGCACTGGTGAATGACCAAGTAATCCAATGCTGGTTTTCAGCCGCCTTTTCACACTCGCAGTGTGCTGTTCAATTGTCTATCCACTCAAACCTGGTCAGCCTTTCATTTTCTTTTCCACAATATCAGACTTCAGAAATCATTGGAATCGCCAGTACAGAATGTTCCATTCATTCACTGCCAATCTGGAATTCATCTGAATCTGCACTCCAGGTAGGCTTTCATTACACCACTTATGAATGTCCAAGTAACACAATGCTGGTTTTCAGCGGTCTGTTCACACTCTAAGCCCTGCTTTTTACTGGGTATCCACACAACTGTGGTCAGCTCTTCATTTTCATGTCCAAACAATCCAGACTTGAGAAATCATTGCAATCTCCAGTACAGAATGTTCCATTCATTCACTGCGAATCTGGAATTCAACTGAATCTCCACTACCTGCAGATTTATCTTACACCACTTGTGAATGTCCAAGTAAAACAATGCTGGTTTTCAGAGGCCTGTTCATGTTCGCAGTCGTGCTGTTCAATTGGCTATCCACTCAACCTGTTTTGCTCCTCATTTTCCTGTGCACACAACCCAGCCTTCAGAAATCATTGTAATCTCCACTACAGGATGTTCCATTCATTCACTGGGAATCTGGAATTCATCTGAATCTGCACTCCACGCAGGCTTTCGTTACACCACTGCTGAAAGTCGAAGTAATGCAATACTGGTTTTCAGTGGTCTGTTCACATTCGAAGCCGAGGCTTTTTACAGGCTATCCACTCAACACTGGTCAGCTCTTCATTTTCGTGTCCCCACAATCCAGATTTCAGAAATCATTGCAATCTCCACTACAGAATGTTCCATTCATTCACTGCGAGTCTGGAGTTTATCTGATTCTCCACTCCCGCCTGGTTAACATTACACCACTTGTGAATGTCCAAGTAAGCCAATGCTGGTTTTCAGAGGCCTGTTCATACTCGCAGCCGTGCTGTTTAATTGACAATTCACTCCACCCTGTTCAGCTCTTCATTGTCCCACCACACTACCAGCCTTCAGAAATCTTTGTTATCTCCACTACAGAATGTTCCATTCATTCACTGCGAATCTGGAATTCATCTGACTCTCAACTCCACGCAGGTTTTCATTACACCACTGTTGAATGTCCAAGTAACCCAATGCTGGTTTTCAGCGGCCTGTTCATATTCGCAGCCCTGCTGTTTACTTGGCTATCGATTCAAGCCTGGTCAGCTCTTCATTTTCCTGTCCACACAACACAGGCTTCAGAAATCATTGGAATCTCCTCTACAGAATGTTCCATTCATTCACTGCGAATGTGGAATTCAACTGACTCTCCACTCCATGCAGGTTTTCCTTACACCACTGATGAATGTCCAAGTAACCCAATGCTGGTTTTCAGCTGCATGTTCACACTCGCAGCCATGCTATACAATTGGCTTTCCACTAAATCCTGATTAGTTCTTGATTTTCCTTCCACACGACCCAGCCTTCAGAAATCATTGGAATCTCCACTAGAGAATGTTCCATTCATTCACTGCGAATCTGGAATTCCTCTGAACCTCCACTCCCGGCAGGTTTTCGTTACACCACTGTTGAATGTCCAAGTAACCCAATGTTTTAAGTGTTTTCTTCACAAGCGCAGTGGTGCTGTTCAATTGGCTATCCACTCAACCCTGGCCAGCTCTACATTTTCCTGTCCACACCACAGAGACTGGAGAAATCATTGTTATCTCCACTACAGAATGTTCCATTCATTCACAGCGAATCTGGAATTCATCTGAATCTCCACTCCCGGCAGGTTTTCGTGACACCACTGGTAAATATCCAAGTAAGCCAATGCTGGTTTTAAGTGGCCTGCTCATACTCTCAGCCGTGCTGTTCAATTTGCTATCCACTCAACCCTCTTCAGCTCCATTTTCCTGTCCACATAACCCAAACTTCAGAAACAATTGGTATCTCCTCCACAGAATGTTCCATTCATTGACTGCAAATCTGAAATTCATCTAATTCTCAACTCCCGTCAGGTTTTCGTTACACCACTTGTGAATGTCCAATTAAGCCAAAGCTGGTTTTCAGTGGCCTGTTCTTACTACGAGACGTGCTGTTCATTTGGCTATCCATTCCACCCTGTTCAGCTCTACATTTTCGTGTCCACAAAACCCAGCCTTCAGAAATCATTGGAATCACCACTAGAGAATGTTCCATTCATTCACTGCGAATCTGGAATTCATCTGAATCTCCACTCCCGGCAGGTTTTCATTGCACCACTGCTGAATGTTCAAGTAACGCAATGATGGTTTTCAGCGGTCTATTCACACTCGAACCCGTGCTGTTCACGGTCTAGCGACTCAACACTGGTGAGTTCTTCTTTTTCCAGTTCAGACAATACAAACCCCAGAAACCATTGCAATCTACACTACAGAATGTTTCATTCATTCACGCGAATCTTGAATTCATCTTGTTCTCCACTCCCAGCAGGTTTTCGTTTCACCACTGGTGAATGTCCAAGCAACCCAAGGCTGGTTTCAGCTGCGTGTTAACACTCGCAGCCGTGCTGTTCAATTGGCTATCCAGTGAACGCTGGTTAGCTCTTGATTTTCCTTCCACACACCGAGCCTTCAGAAATCATTCTTATCTCCACTTCAGAATGTTCCATTCGTTCCCTGCGAATCTGGAATTCCTCTGACTCTCCACACCAGGCAGATTTTCCTAACAACACTGGTGAATGACCAGGTAATCCAATGCTGGTTTTCAGCGGCTGTTCACACTCACAGCCTTGCTGTTCAATTGGCAATCCAGTCAAACTTAGTCAGCTCTTCATTTTCCTGTCCACACAACCCAGCGTTCAGAAATCATTGGAATCTCTACTACAGAAATTTCCATTCATTCACTTTGATTCTGGAAATAATCTGAATCTGCATTCCAGGAAGGCTTTCGTTACACCACTGATGAATGTCCAAGTAATGCAATGCTGCTTCTTAGTGGTCTGTTCACACTCGAAACCGTGCTGTTCACTGGCTATCCACTCAATATCGGTCAGCTCTTCAATATCCTGTCCAGACTATCCAGATATCTAAATGTTGGCAATCACCACTGCAGAATGTTCCATACAATCACGCGAATCTGGAATTCATCAGAGTCTCCACTCCCGGAAGGTTTTCGTGACACCACTGGTAAATGTCCAAGGAAGACAATGCTGGTTTTAAGCCGCCTGCTAACACACTCAGCCGTGCTGTTCAATTTGCTATCCACCCAACCCTATTCAGCTCTACATTTTCCTGTCCTCATAACCCAACCTTCAGAAATAATTGGTATCTCCTCCACAGAATGTTCCGTTCATTCACTGCGAATCTTAAATTCATCTGACTCTCAACTCCCGGCGGGTTATCGTTACACCACTTGTGAATGTCCAAGTAAGCCAATGCTGGTTTTCAGTGGCCTGTTCATACTAAGAGACGTGCTGTTCATTTGGCTATCCACTCCACCCTGTTCAGCTCTACATTTTCGTGTCCACAAAACCCAGCCTTCAGAAATCATTGGAATCACCACTAGAGAATGTTCCATTCATTCACTGCGAATCTGGAATTCATCTGAACCTCCACTCCCGGCAGGTTTTCGTTACACCACTGGTGAATGTCCAAGTAACTCAATACTGGTTTTCAGAGGCATGTTCAACTCGCAGAAGTGCTGTTCAATGGGCTATCCACTCAATATTGGTCAGCTCTTCATTTTCCTCTCCACACAAACCAGCCTTCAGAAATCATTGGGATCTCCACTACAGACTGTTCCATTCATTCACTGCGATTCTGCAATTCATCTGACTCTCCGCTCCAGGCAGGTTTTCATTACAGCACTGGTGAATGACCAAGTAATCCAATGCTGGTTTTCAGCCGCCTTTTCACACTCGCAGTGTGCTGTTCAATTGTCTATCCACTCAAACCTGGTCAGCCTTTCATTTTCTTTTCCACAATATCAGACTTCAGAAATCATTGGAATCGCCAGTACAGAATGTTCCATTCATTCACTGCCAATCTGGAATTCATCTGAATCTGCACTCCAGGTAGGCTTTCATTACACCACTTATGAATGTCCAAGTAACACAATGCTGGTTTTCAGCGGTCTGTTCACACTCTAAGCCCTGCTTTTTACTGGGTATCCACACAACTGTGGTCAGCTCTTCATTTTCATGTCCAAACAATCCAGACTTGAGAAATCATTGCAATCTCCAGTACAGAATGTTCCATTCATTCACTGCGAATCTGGAATTCAACTGAATCTCCACTACCTGCAGATTTATCTTACACCACTTGTGAATGTCCAAGTAAAACAATGCTGGTTTTCAGAGGCCTGTTCATGTTCGCAGTCGTGCTGTTCAATTGGCTATCCACTCAACCTGTTTTGCTCCTCATTTTCCTGTGCACACAACCCAGCCTTCAGAAATCATTGTAATCTCCACTACAGGATGTTCCATTCATTCACTGGGAATCTGGAATTCATCTGAATCTGCACTCCACGCAGGCTTTCGTTACACCACTGCTGAAAGTCGAAGTAATGCAATACTGGTTTTCAGTGGTCTGTTCACATTCGAAGCCGAGGCTTTTTACAGGCTATCCACTCAACACTGGTCAGCTCTTCATTTTCGTGTCCCCACAATCCAGATTTCAGAAATCATTGCAATCTCCACTACAGAATGTTCCATTCATTCACTGCGAGTCTGGAGTTTATCTGATTCTCCACTCCCGCCTGGTTAACATTACACCACTTGTGAATGTCCAAGTAAGCCAATGCTGGTTTTCAGAGGCCTGTTCATACTCGCAGCCGTGCTGTTTAATTGACAATTCACTCCACCCTGTTCAGCTCTTCATTGTCCCACCACACTACCAGCCTTCAGAAATCTTTGTTATCTCCACTACAGAATGTTCCATTCATTCACTGCGAATCTGGAATTCATCTGACTCTCAACTCCACGCAGGTTTTCATTACACCACTGTTGAATGTCCAAGTAACCCAATGCTGGTTTTCAGCGGCCTGTTCATATTCGCAGCCCTGCTGTTTACTTGGCTATCGATTCAAGCCTGGTCAGCTCTTCATTTTCCTGTCCACACAACACAGGCTTCAGAAATCATTGGAATCTCCTCTACAGAATGTTCCATTCATTCACTGCGAATGTGGAATTCAACTGACTCTCCACTCCATGCAGGTTTTCCTTACACCACTGATGAATGTCCAAGTAACCCAATGCTGGTTTTCAGCTGCATGTTCACACTCGCAGCCATGCTATACAATTGGCTTTCCACTAAATCCTGATTAGTTCTTGATTTTCCTTCCACACGACCCAGCCTTCAGAAATCATTGGAATCTCCACTAGAGAATGTTCCATTCATTCACTGCGAATCTGGAATTCCTCTGAACCTCCACTCCCGGCAGGTTTTCGTTACACCACTGTTGAATGTCCAAGTAACCCAATGTTTTAAGTGTTTTCTTCACAAGCGCAGTGGTGCTGTTCAATTGGCTATCCACTCAACCCTGGCCAGCTGTACATTTTCCTGTCCACACCACAGAGACTGGAGAAATCATTGTTATCTCCACTACAGAATGTTCCATTCATTCACAGCGAATCTGGAATTCATCTGAATCTCCACTCCCGGCAGGTTTTCGTGACACCACTGGTAAATATCCAAGTAAGCCAATGCTGGTTTTAAGTGGCCTGCTCATACTCTCAGCCGTGCTGTTCAATTTGCTATCCACTCAACCCTCTTCAGCTCCATTTTCCTGTCCACATAACCCAAACTTCAGAAACAATTGGTATCTCCTCCACAGAATGTTCCATTCATTGACTGCAAATCTGAAATTCATCTAATTCTCAACTCCCGTCAGGTTTTCGTTACACCACTTGTGAATGTCCAATTAAGCCAAAGCTGGTTTTCAGTGGCCTGTTCTTACTACGAGACGTGCTGTTCATTTGGCTATCCATTCCACCCTGTTCAGCTCTACATTTTCGTGTCCACAAAACCCAGCCTTCAGAAATCATTGGAATCACCACTAGAGAATGTTCCATTCATTCACTGCGAATCTGGAATTCATCTGAATCTCCACTCCCGGCAGGTTTTCATTGCACCACTGCTGAATGTTCAAGTAACGCAATGATGGTTTTCAGCGGTCTATTCACACTCGAACCCGTGCTGTTCACGGTCTAGCGACTCAACACTGGTGAGTTCTTCTTTTTCCAGTTCAGACAATACAAACCTCAGAAACCATTGCAATCTACACTACAGAATGTTTCATTCATTCACGCGAATCTTGAATTCATCTTGTTCTCCACTCCCAGCAGGTTTTCGTTTCACCACTGGTGAATGTCCAAGCAACCCAAGGCTGGTTTCAGCTGCGTGTTAACACTCGCAGCCGTGCTGTTCAATTGGCTATCCAGTGAACGCTGGTTAGCTCTTGATTTTCCTTCCACACACCGAGCCTTCAGAAATCATTCTTATCTCCACTTCAGAATGTTCCATTCGTTCCCTGCGAATCTGGAATTCCTCTGACTCTCCACACCAGGCAGATTTTCCTAACAACACTGGTGAATGACCAGGTAATCCAATGCTGGTTTTCAGCGGCTGTTCACACTCACAGCCTTGCTGTTCAATTGGCAATCCAGTCAAACCTAGTCAGCTCTTCATTTTCCTGTCCACACAACCCAGCGTTCAGAAATCATTGGAATCTCTACTACAGAAATTTCCATTCATTCACTGTGAATCTGGAAATAATCTGAATCTGCATTCCAGGAAGGCTTTCGTTACACCACTGATGAATGTCCAAGTAATGCAATGCTGCTTCTTAGTGGTCTGTTCACACTCGAAACCGTGCTGTTCACTGGCTATCCACTCAACATTGGTCAGCTCTTCAATATCCTGTCCAGACTATCCAGATTTCTAAATCTTGGCAATCTCCACTACAGAATGTTCCATTCAATCACGCGAATCTGGAATTCATCAGAGTCTCCACTCCCGGCAGGTTTTCGTGACACCACTGGTATATGTCCAAGGAAGCCAATGCTGGTTTTAAGCCGCCTGCTTATACTCTCAGCCGTGCTGTTCAATTTGCTATCCACCCAACCCTATTCAGCTCTACATTTTCCTGTCCTCATAACCCAACCTTCAGAAATAATTGGTATCTCCTCCACAGAATGTTCCGTTCATTCACTGCGAATCTTAAATTCATCTGACTCTCAACTCCCGGCGGGTTATCGTTACACCACTTGTGAATGTCCAAGTAAGCCAATGCTGGTTTTCAGTGGCCTGTTCATACTAAGAGACGTGCTGTTCATTTGGCTATCCACTCCACCCTGTTCAGCTCTACATTTTCGTGTCCACAAAACCCAGCCTTCAGAAATCATTGGAATCACCACTAGAGAATGTTCCATTCATTCACTGCGAATCTGGAATTCATCTGAACCTCCACTCCCGGCAGGTTTTCGTTACACCACTGGTGAATGTCCAAGTAACTCAATACTGGTTTTCAGAGGCATGTTCAACTCGCAGAAGTGCTGTTCAATGGGCTATCCACTCAATATTGGTCAGCTCTTCATTTTCCTCTCCACACAAACCAGCCTTCAGAAATCATTGGGATCTCCACTACAGACTGTTCCATTCATTCACTGCGATTCTGCAATTCATCTGACTCTCCGCTCCAGGCAGGTTTTCATTACAGCACTGGTGAATGACCAAGTAATCCAATGCTGGTTTTCAGCCGCCTTTTCACACTCGCAGTGTGCTGTTCAATTGTCTATCCACTCAAACCTGGTCAGCCTTTCATTTTCTTTTCCACAATATCAGACTTCAGAAATCATTGGAATCGCCAGTACAGAATGTTCCATTCATTCACTGCCAATCTGGAATTCATCTGAATCTGCACTCCAGGTAGGCTTTCATTACACCACTTATGAATGTCCAAGTAACACAATGCTGGTTTTCAGCGGTCTGTTCACACTCTAAGCCCTGCTTTTTACTGGGTATCCACACAACTGTGGTCAGCTCTTCATTTTCATGTCCAAACAATCCAGACTTGAGAAATCATTGCAATCTCCAGTACAGAATGTTCCATTCATTCACTGCGAATCTGGAATTCAACTGAATCTCCACTACCTGCAGATTTATCTTACACCACTTGTGAATGTCCAAGTAAAACAATGCTGGTTTTCAGAGGCCTGTTCATGTTCGCAGTCGTGCTGTTCAATTGGCTATCCACTCAACCTGTTTTGCTCCTCATTTTCCTGTGCACACAACCCAGCCTTCAGAAATCATTGTAATCTCCACTACAGGATGTTCCATTCATTCACTGGGAATCTGGAATTCATCTGAATCTGCACTCCACGCAGGCTTTCGTTACACCACTGCTGAAAGTCGAAGTAATGCAATACTGGTTTTCAGTGGTCTGTTCACATTCGAAGCCGAGGCTTTTTACAGGCTATCCACTCAACACTGGTCAGCTCTTCATATTCGTGTCCCCACAATCCAGATTTCAGAAATCATTGCAATCTCCACTACAGAATGTTCCATTCATTCACTGCGAGTCTGGAGTTTATCTGATTCTCCACTCCCGCCTGGTTAACATTACACCACTTGTGAATGTCCAAGTAAGCCAATGCTGGTTTTCAGAGGCCTGTTCATACTCGCAGCCGTGCTGTTTAATTGACAATTCACTCCACCCTGTTCAGCTCTTCATTGTCCCACCACACTACCAGCCTTCAGAAATCTTTGTTATCTCCACTACAGAATGTTCCATTCATTCACTGCGAATCTGGAATTCATCTGACTCTCAACTCCACGCAGGTTTTCATTACACCACTGTTGAATGTCCAAGTAACCCAATGCTGGTTTTCAGCGGCCTGTTCATATTCGCAGCCCTGCTGTTTACTTGGCTATCGATTCAAGCCTGGTCAGCTCTTCATTTTCCTGTCCACACAACACAGGCTTCAGAAATCATTGGAATCTCCTCTACAGAATGTTCCATTCATTCACTGCGAATGTGGAATTCAACTGACTCTCCACTCCATGCAGGTTTTCCTTACACCACTGATGAATGTCCAAGTAACCCAATGCTGGTTTTCAGCTGCATGTTCACACTCGCAGCCATGCTATACAATTGGCTTTCCACTAAATCCTGATTAGTTCTTGATTTTCCTTCCACACGACCCAGCCTTCAGAAATCATTGGAATCTCCACTAGAGAATGTTCCATTCATTCACTGCGAATCTGGAATTCCTCTGAACCTCCACTCCCGGCAGGTTTTCGTTACACCACTGTTGAATGTCCAAGTAACCCAATGTTTTAAGTGTTTTCTTCACAAGCGCAGTGGTGCTGTTCAATTGGCTATCCACTCAACCCTGGCCAGCTGTACATTTTCCTGTCCACACCACAGAGACTGGAGAAATCATTGTTATCTCCACTACAGAATGTTCCATTCATTCACAGCGAATCTGGAATTCATCTGAATCTCCACTCCCGGCAGGTTTTCGTGACACCACTGGTAAATATCCAAGTAAGCCAATGCTGGTTTTAAGTGGCCTGCTCATACTCTCAGCCGTGCTGTTCAATTTGCTATCCACTCAACCCTCTTCAGCTCCATTTTCCTGTCCACATAACCCAAACTTCAGAAACAATTGGTATCTCCTCCACAGAATGTTCCATTCATTGACTGCAAATCTGAAATTCATCTAATTCTCAACTCCCGTCAGGTTTTCGTTACACCACTTGTGAATGTCCAATTAAGCCAAAGCTGGTTTTCAGTGGCCTGTTCTTACTACGAGACGTGCTGTTCATTTGGCTATCCATTCCACCCTGTTCAGCTCTACATTTTCGTGTCCACAAAACCCAGCCTTCAGAAATCATTGGAATCACCACTAGAGAATGTTCCATTCATTCACTGCGAATCTGGAATTCATCTGAATCTCCACTCCCGGCAGGTTTTCATTGCACCACTGCTGAATGTTCAAGTAACGCAATGATGGTTTTCAGCGGTCTATTCACACTCGAACCCGTGCTGTTCACGGTCTAGCGACTCAACACTGGTGAGTTCTTCTTTTTCCAGTTCAGACAATACAAACCCCAGAAACCATTGCAATCTACACTACAGAATGTTTCATTCATTCACGCGAATCTTGAATTCATCTTGTTCTCCACTCCCAGCAGGTTTTCGTTTCACCACTGGTGAATGTCCAAGCAACCCAAGGCTGGTTTCAGCTGCGTGTTAACACTCGCAGCCGTGCTGTTCAATTGGCTATCCAGTGAACGCTGGTTAGCTCTTGATTTTCCTTCCACACACCGAGCCTTCAGAAATCATTCTTATCTCCACTTCAGAATGTTCCATTCGTTCCCTGCGAATCTGGAATTCCTCTGACTCTCCACACCAGGCAGATTTTCCTAACAACACTGGTGAATGACCAGGTAATCCAATGCTGGTTTTCAGCGGCTGTTCACACTCACAGCCTTGCTGTTCAATTGGCAATCCAGTCAAACCTAGTCAGCTCTTCATTTTCCTGTCCACACAACCCAGCGTTCAGAAATCATTGGAATCTCTACTACAGAAATTTCCATTCATTCACTGTGAATCTGGAAATAATCTGAATCTGCATTCCAGGAAGGCTTTCGTTACACCACTGATGAATGCCCAAGTAAGCCAATGCTGGTTTTCAGTGGCCTGTTCATACTAAGAGACGTGCTGTTCATTTGGCTATCCACTCCACCCTGTTCAGCTCTACATTTTCGTGTCCACAAAACCCAGCCTTCAGAAATCATTGGAATCACCACTAGAGAATGTTCCATTCATTCACTGCGAATCTGGAATTTATCTGAACCTCCACTCCCGGCAGGTTTTCGTTACGCCACTGGTGAATGTCCAAGTAACTCAATACTGGTTTTCAGAGGCATGTTCAACTCGCAGAAGTGCTGTTCAATGGGCTATCCACTCAATATTGGTCAGCTCTTCATTTTCCTCTCCACACAAACCAGCCTTCAGAAATCATTGGGATCTCCACTACAGACTGTTCCATTCATTCACTGCGATTCTGCAATTCATCTGACTCTCCGCTCCAGGCAGGTTTTCATTACAGCACTGGTGAATGACCAAGTAATCCAATGCTGGTTTTCAGCCGCCTTTTCACACTCGCAGTGTGCTGTTCAATTGTCTATCCACTCAAACCTGGTCAGCCTTTCATTTTCTTTTCCACAATATCAGACTTCAGAAATCATTGGAATCGCCAGTACAGAATGTTCCATTCATTCACTGCCAATCTGGAATTCATCTGAATCTGCACTCCAGGTAGGCTTTCATTACACCACTTATGAATGTCCAAGTAACACAATGCTGGTTTTCAGCGGTCTGTTCACACTCTAAGCCCTGCTTTTTACTGGGTATCCACACAACTGTGGTCAGCTCTTCATTTTCATGTCCAAACAATCCAGACTTGAGAAATCATTGCAATCTCCAGTACAGAATGTTCCATTCATTCACTGCGAATCTGGAATTCAACAGAATCTCCACTACCTGCAGATTTATCTTACACCACTTGTGAATGTCCAAGTAAAACAATGCTGGTTTTCAGAGGCCTGTTCATGTTCGCAGTCGTGCTGTTCAATTGGCTATCCACTCAACCTGTTTTGCTCCTCATTTTCCTGTGCACACAACCCAGCCTTCAGAAATCATTGTAATCTCCACTACAGGATGTTCCATTCATTCACTGGGAATCTGGAATTCATCTGAATCTGCACTCCACGCAGGCTTTCGTTACACCACTGCTGAAAGTCGAAGTAATGCAATACTGGTTTTCAGTGGTCTGTTCACATTCGAAGCCGAGGCTTTTTACAGGCTATCCACTCAACACTGGTCAGCTCTTCATTTTCGTGTCCCCACAATCCAGATTTCAGAAATCATTGCAATCTCCACTACAGAATGTTCCATTCATTCACTGCGAGTCTGGAGTTTATCTGATTCTCCACTCCCGCCTGGTTAACATTACACCACTTGTGAATGTCCAAGTAAGCCAATGCTGGTTTTCAGAGGCCTGTTCATACTCGCAGCCGTGCTGTTTAATTGACAATTCACTCCACCCTGTTCAGCTCTTCATTGTCCCACCACACTACCAGCCTTCAGAAATCTTTGTTATCTCCACTACAGAATGTTCCATTCATTCACTGCGAATCTGGAATTCATCTGACTCTCAACTCCACGCAGGTTTTCATTACACCACTGTTGAATGTCCAAGTAACCCAATGCTGGTTTTCAGCGGCCTGTTCATATTCGCAGCCCTGCTGTTTACTTGGCTATCGATTCAAGCCTGGTCAGCTCTTCATTTTCCTGTCCACACAACACAGGCTTCAGAAATCATTGGAATCTCCTCTACAGAATGTTCCATTCATTCACTGCGAATGTGGAATTCAACTGACTCTCCACTCCATGCAGGTTTTCCTTACACCACTGATGAATGTCCAAGTAACCCAATGCTGGTTTTCAGCTGCATGTTCACACTCGCAGCCATGCTATACAATTGGCTTTCCACTAAATCCTGATTAGTTCTTGATTTTCCTTCCACACGACCCAGCCTTCAGAAATCATTGGAATCTCCACTAGAGAATGTTCCATTCATTCACTGCGAATCTGGAATTCCTCTGAACCTCCACTCCCGGCAGGTTTTCGTTACACCACTGTTGAATGTCCAAGTAACCCAATGTTTTAAGTGTTTTCTTCACAAGCGCAGTGGTGCTGTTCAATTGGCTATCCACTCAACCCTGGCCAGCTCTACATTTTCCTGTCCACACCACAGAGACTGGAGAAATCATTGTTATCTCCACTACAGAATGTTCCATTCATTCACAGCGAATCTGGAATTCATCTGAATCTCCACTCCCGGCAGGTTTTCGTGACACCACTGGTAAATATCCAAGTAAGCCAATGCTGGTTTTAAGTGGCCTGCTCATACTCTCAGCCGTGCTGTTCAATTTGCTATCCACTCAACCCTCTTCAGCTCCATTTTCCTGTCCACATAACCCAAACTTCAGAAACAATTGGTATCTCCTCCACAGAATGTTCCAGTCATTGACTGCAAATCTGAAATTCATCTAATTCTCAACTCCCGTCAGGTTTTCGTTACACCACTTGTGAATGTCCAATTAAGCCAAAGCTGGTTTTCAGTGGCCTGTTCTTACTACGAGACGTGCTGTTCATTTGGCTATCCATTCCACCCTGTTCAGCTCTACATTTTCGTGTCCACAAAACCCAGCCTTCAGAAATCATTGGAATCACCACTAGAGAATGTTCCATTCATTCACTGCGAATCTGGAATTCATCTGAATCTCCACTCCCGGCAGGTTTTCATTGCACCACTGCTGAATGTTCAAGTAACGCAATGATGGTTTTCAGCGGTCTATTCACACTCGAACCCGTGCTGTTCACGGTCTAGCGACTCAACACTGGTGAGTTCTACTTTTTCCAGTTCAGACAATACAAACCTCAGAAACCATTGCAATCTACACTACAGAATGTATCATTCATTCACGCGAATCTTGAATTCATCTTGTTCTCCACTCCCAGCAGGTTTTCGTTTCACCACTGGTGAATGTCCAAGCAACCCAAGGCTGGTTTCAGCTGCGTGTTAACACTCGCAGCCGTGCTGTTCAATTGGCTATCCAGGGAACGCTGGTTAGCTCTTGATTTTCCTTCCACACACCGAGCCTTCAGAAATCATTCTTATCTCCACTTCAGAATGTTCCATTCGTTCCCTGCGAATCTGGAATTCCTCTGACTCTCCACACCAGGCAGATTTTCCTAACAACACTGGTGAATGACCAGGTAATCCAATGCTGGTTTTCAGCGGCTGTTCACACTCACAGCCTTGCTGTTCAATTGGCAATCCAGTCAAACCTAGTCAGCTCTTCATTTTCCTGTCCACACAACCCAGCGTTCAGAAATCATTGGAATCTCTACTACAGAAATTTCCATTCATTCACTGTGAATCTGGAAATAATCTGAATCTGCATTCCAGGAAGGCTTTCGTTACACCACTGATGAATGTCCAAGTAATGCAATGCTGCTTCTTAGTGGTCTGTTCACACTCGAAACCGTGCTGTTCACTGGCTATCCACTCAACATTGGTCAGCTCTTCAATATCCTGTCCAGATTATCCAGATTTCTAAATCTTGGCAATCTCCACTACAGAATGTTCCATTCAATCACGCGAATCTGGAATTCATCAGAGTCTCCACTCCCGGCAGGTTTTCGTGACACCACTGGTATATGTCCAAGGAAGCCAATGCTGGTTTTAAGCCGCCTGCCTATACTCTCAGCCGTGCTGTTCAATTTGCTATCCACCCAACCCTATTCAGCTCTACATTTTCCTGTCCTCATAACCCAACCTTCAGAAATAATTGGTATCTCCTCCACAGAATGTTCCGTTCATTCACTGCGAATCTTAAATTCATCTGACTCTCAACTCCCGGCGGGTTATCGTTACACCACTTGTGAATGTCCAAGTAAGCCAATGCTGGTTTTCAGTGGCCTGTTCATACTAAGAGACGTGCTGTTCATTTGGCTATCCACTCCACCCTGTTCAGCTCTACATTTTCGTGTCCACAAAACCCAGCCTTCAGAAATCATTGGAATCACCACTAGAGAATGTTCCATTCATTCACTGCGAATCTGGAATTCATCTGAACCTCCACTCCCGGCAGGTTTTCGTTACACCACTGGTGAATGTCCAAGTAACTCAATACTGGTTTTCAGAGGCATGTTCAACTCGCAGAAGTGCTGTTCAATGGGCTATCCACTCAATATTGGTCAGCTCTTCATTTTCCTCTCCACACAAACCAGCCTTCAGAAATCATTGGGATCTCCACTACAGACTGTTCCATTCATTCACTGCGAATCTGGAATTCATCTGAACCTCCACTCCCGGCAGGTTTTCGTTACGCCACTGGTGAATGTCCAAGAAACTCAATACTGGTTTTCAGAGGCATGTTCAACTCGCAGAAGTGCTGTTCAATGGGCTATCCACTCAATATTGGTCAGCTCTTCATTTTCCTCTCCACACAAACCAGCCTTCAGAAATCATTGGGATCTCCACTACAGACTGTTCTATTCATTCACTGCGATTCTGCAATTCATCTGACTCTCCGCTCCAGGCAGGTTTTCATTACAGCACTGGTGAATGACCAAGTAATCCAATGCTGGTTTTCAGCCGCCTTTTCACACTCGCAGTGTGCTGTTCAATTGTCTATCCACTCAAACCTGGTCAGCCTTTCATTTTCTTTTCCACAATATCAGACTTCAGAAATCATTGGAATCGCCAGTACAGAATCTTCCATTCATTCACTGCCAATCTGGAATTCATCTGAATCTGCACTCCAGGTAGGCTTTCATTACACCACTTATGAATGTCCAAGTAACACAATGCTGGTTTTCAGCGGTCTGTTCACACTCTAAGCCCTGCTTTTTACTGGGTATCCACACAACTGTGGTCAGCTCTTCATTTTCATGTCCAAACAATCCAGACTTGAGAAATCATTGCAATCTCCAGTACAGAATGTTCCATTCATTCACTGCGAATCTGGAATTCAACTGAATCTCCACTACCTGCAGATTTATCTTACACCACTTGTGAATGTCCAAGTAAAACAATGCTGGTTTTCAGAGGCCTGTTCATGTTCGCAGTCGTGCTGTTCAATTGGCTATCCACTCAACCTGTTTTGCTCCTCATTTTCCTGTGCACACAACCCAGCCTTCAGAAATCATTGTAATCTCCACTACAGGATGTTCCATTCATTCACTGGGAATCTGGAATTCATCTGAATCTGCACTCCACGCAGGCTTTCGTTACACCACTGCTGAAAGTCGAAGTAATGCAATACTGGTTTTCAGTGGTCTGTTCACATTCGAAGCCGAGGCTTTTTACAGGCTATCCACTCAACACTGGTCAGCTTTTCATTTTCGTGTCCCCACAATCCAGATTTCAGAAATCATTGCAATCTCCACTACAGAATGTTCCATTCATTCACTGCGAGTCTGGAGTTTATCTGATTCTCCACTCCCGCCTGGTTAACATTACACCACTTGTGAATGTCCAAGTAAGCCAATGCTGGTTTTCAGAGGCCTGTTCATACTCGCAGCCGTGCTGTTTAATTGACAATTCACTCCACCCTGTTCAGCTCTTCATTGTCCCACCACACTACCAGCCTTCAGAAATCTTTGTTATCTCCACTACAGAATGTTCCATTCATTCACTGCGAATCTGGAATTCATCTGACTCTCAACTCCACGCAGGTTTTCATTACACCACTGTTGAATGTCCAAGTAACCCAATGCTGGTTTTCAGCGGCCTGTTCATATTCGCAGCCCTGCTGTTTACTTGGCTATCGATTCAAGCCTGGTCAGCTCTTCATTTTCCTGTCCACACAACACAGGCTTCAGAAATCATTGGAATCTCCTCTACAGAATGTTCCATTCATTCACTGCGAATGTGGAATTCAACTGACTCTCCACTCCATGCAGGTTTTCCTTACACCACTGATGAATGTCCAAGTAACCCAATGCTGGTTTTCAGCTGCATGTTCACACTCGCAGCCATGCTATACAATTGGCTTTCCACTAAATCCTGATTAGTTCTTGATTTTCCTTCCACACGACCCAGCCTTCAGAAATCATTGGAATCTCCACTAGAGAATGTTCCATTCATTCACTGCGAATCTGGAATTCCTCTGAACCTCCACTCCCGGCAGGTTTTCGTTACACCACTGTTGAATGTCCAAGTAACCCAATGTTTTAAGTGTTTTCTTCACAAGCGCAGTGGTGCTGTTCAATTGGCTATCCACTCAACCCTGGCCAGCTCTACATTTTCCTGTCCACACCACAGAGACTGGAGAAATCATTGTTATCTCCACTACAGAATGTTCCATTCATTCACAGCGAATCTGGAATTCATCTGAATCTCCACTCCCGGCAGGTTTTCGTGACACCACTGGTAAATATCCAAGTAAGCCAATGCTGGTTTTAAGTGGCCTGCTCATACTCTCAGCCGTGCTGTTCAATTTGCTATCCACTCAACCCTCTTCAGCTCCATTTTCCTGTCCACATAACCCAAACTTCAGAAACAATTGGTATCTCCTCCACAGAATGTTCCAGTCATTGACTGCAAATCTGAAATTCATCTAATTCTCAACTCCCGTCAGGTTTTCGTTACACCACTTGTGAATGTCCAATTAAGCCAAAGCTGGTTTTCAGTGGCCTGTTCTTACTACGAGACGTGCTGTTCATTTGGCTATCCATTCCACCCTGTTCAGCTCTACATTTTCGTGTCCACAAAACCCAGCCTTCAGAAATCATTGGAATCACCACTAGAGAATGTTCCATGCATTCACTGCGAATCTGGAATTCATCTGAATCTCCACTCCCGGCAGGTTTTCATTGCACCACTGCTGAATGTTCAAGTAACGCAATGATGGTTTTCAGCGGTCTATTCACACTCGAACCCGTGCTGTTCACGGTCTAGCGACTCAACACTGGTGAGTTCTTCTTTTTCCAGTTCAGACAATACAAACCTCAGAAACCATTGCAATCTACACTACAGAATGTTTCATTCATTCACGCGAATCTTGAATTCATCTTGTTCTCCACTCCCAGCAGGTTTTCGTTTCACCACTGGTGAATGTCCAAGCAACCCAAGGCTGGTTTCAGCTGCGTGTTAACACTCGCAGCCGTGCTGTTCAATTGGCTATCCAGTGAACGCTGGTTAGCTCTTGATTTTCCTTCCACACACCGAGCCTTCAGAAATCATTCTTATCTCCACTTCAGAATGTTCCATTCGTTCCCTGCGAATCTGGAATTCCTCTGACTCTCCACACCAGGCAGATTTTCCTAACAACACTGGTGAATGACCAGGTAATCCAATGCTGGTTTTCAGCGGCTGTTCACACTCACAGCCTTGCTGTTCAATTGGCAATCCAGTCAAACCTAGTCAGCTCTTCATTTTCCTGTCCACACAACCCAGCGTTCAGAAATCATTGGAATCTCTACTACAGAAATTTCCATTCATTCACTGTGAATCTGGAAATAATCTGAATCTGCATTCCAGGAAGGCTTTCGTTACACCACTGATGAATGTCCAAGTAATGCAATGCTGCTTCTTAGTGGTCTGTTCACACTCGAAACCGTGCTGTTCACTGGCTATCCACTCAACATTGGTCAGCTCTTCAATATCCTGTCCAGACTATCCAGATTTCTAAATCTTGGCAATCTCCACTACAGAATGTTCCATTCAATCACGCGAATCTGGAATTCATCAGAGTCTCCACTCCCGGCAGGTTTTCGTGACACCACTGGTATATGTCCAAGGAAGCCAATGCTGGTTTTAAGCCGCCTGCTTATACTCTCAGCCGTGCTGTTCAATTTGCTATCCACCCAACCCTATTCAGCTCTACATTTTCCTGTCCTCATAACCCAACCTTCAGAAATAATTGGTATCTCCTCCACAGAATGTTCCGTTCATTCACTGCGAATCTTAAATTCATCTGACTCTCAACTCCCGGCGGGTTATCGTTACACCACTTGTGAATGTCCAAGTAAGCCAATGCTGGTTTTCAGTGGCCTGTTCATACTAAGAGACGTGCTGTTCATTTGGCTATCCACTCCACCCTGTTCAGCTCTACATTTTCGTGTCCACAAAACCCAGCCTTCAGAAATCATTGGAATCACCACTAGAGAATGTTCCATTCATTCACTGCGAATCTGGAATTCATCTGAACCTCCACTCCCGGCAGGTTTTCGTTACACCACTGGTGAATGTCCAAGTAACTCAATACTGGTTTTCAGAGGCATGTTCAACTCGCAGAAGTGCTGTTCAATGGGCTATCCACTCAATATTGGTCAGCTCTTCATTTTCCTCTCCACACAAACCAGCCTTCAGAAATCATTGGGATCTCCACTACAGACTGTTCCATTCATTCACTGCGATTCTGCAATTCATCTGACTCTCCGCTCCAGGCAGGTTTTCATTACAGCACTGGTGAATGACCAAGTAATCCAATGCTGGTTTTCAGCCGCCTTTTCACACTCGCAGTGTGCTGTTCAATTGTCTATCCACTCAAACCTGGTCAGCCTTTCATTTTCTTCCCACAATATCAGACTTCAGAAATCATTGGAATCGCCAGTACAGAATGTTCCATTCATTCACTGCCAATCTGGAATTCATCTGAATCTGCACTCCAGGTAGGCTTTCATTACACCACTTATGAATGTCCAAGTAACACAATGCTGGTTTTCAGCGGTCTGTTCACACTCTAAGCCCTGCTTTTTACTGGGTATCCACACAACTGTGGTCAGCTCTTCATTTTCATGTCCAAACAATCCAGACTTGAGAAATCATTGCAATCTCCAGTACAGAATGTTCCATTCATTCACTGCGAATCTGGAATTCAACTGAATCTCCACTACCTGCAGATTTATCTTACACCACTTGTGAATGTCCAAGTAAAACAATGCTGGTTTTCAGAGGCCTGTTCATGTTCGCAGTCGTGCTGTTCAATTGGCTATCCACTCAACCTGTTTTGCTCCTCATTTTCCTGTGCACACAACCCAGCCTTCAGAAATCATTGTAATCTCCACTACAGGATGTTCCATTCATTCACTGGGAATCTGGAATTCATCTGAATCTGCACTCCACGCAGGCTTTCGTTACACCACTGCTGAAAGTCGAAGTAATGCAATACTGGTTTTCAGTGGTCTGTTCACATTCGAAGCCGAGGCTTTTTACAGGCTATCCACTCAACACTGGTCAGCTCTTCATTTTCGTGTCCCCACAATCCAGATTTCAGAAATCATTGCAATCTCCACTACAGAATGTTCCATTCATTCACTGCGAGTCTGGAGTTTATCTGATTCTCCACTCCCGCCTGGTTAACATTACACCACTTGTGAATGTCCAAGTAAGCCAATGCTGGTTTTCAGAGGCCTGTTCATACTCGCAGCCGTGCTGTTTAATTGACAATTCACTCCACCCTGTTCAGCTCTTCATTGTCCCACCACACTACCAGCCTTCAGAAATCTTTGTTATCTCCACTACAGAATGTTCCATTCATTCACTGCGAATCTGGAATTCATCTGACTCTCAACTCCACGCAGGTTTTCATTACACCACTGTTGAATGTCCAAGTAACCCAATGCTGGTTTTCAGCGGCCTGTTCATATTCGCAGCCCTGCTGTTTACTTGGCTATCGATTCAAGCCTGGTCAGCTCTTCATTTTCCTGTCCACACAACACAGGCTTCAGAAATCATTGGAATCTCCTCTACAGAATGTTCCATTCATTCACTGCGAATGTGGAATTCAACTGACTCTCCACTCCATGCAGGTTTTCCTTACACCACTGATGAATGTCCAAGTAACCCAATGCTGGTTTTCAGCTGCATGTTCACACTCGCAGCCATGCTATACAATTGGCTTTCCACTAAATCCTGATTAGTTCTTGATTTTCCTTCCACACGACCCAGCCTTCAGAAATCATTGGAATCTCCACTAGAGAATGTTCCATTCATTCACTGCGAATCTGGAATTCCTCTGAACCTCCACTCCCGGCAGGTTTTCGTTACACCACTGTTGAATGTCCAAGTAACCCAATGTTTTAAGTGTTTTCTTCACAAGCGCAGTGGTGCTGTTCAATTGGCTATCCACTCAACCCTGGCCAGCTCTACATTTTCCTGTCCACACCACAGAGACTGGAGAAATCATTGTTATCTCCACTACAGAATGTTCCATTCATTCACAGCGAATCTGGAATTCATCTGAATCTCCACTCCCGGCAGGTTTTCGTGACACCACTGGTAAATATCCAAGTAAGCCAATGCTGGTTTTAAGTGGCCTGCTCATACTCTCAGCCGTGCTGTTCAATTTGCTATCCACTCAACCCTCTTCAGCTCCATTTTCCTGTCCACATAACCCAAACTTCAGAAACAATTGGTATCTCCTCCACAGAATGTTCCAGTCATTGACTGCAAATCTGAAATTCATCTAATTCTCAACTCCCGTCAGGTTTTCGTTACACCACTTGTGAATGTCCAATTAAGCCAAAGCTGGTTTTCAGTGGCCTGTTCTTACTACGAGACGTGCTGTTCATTTGGCTATCCATTCCACCCTGTTCAGCTCTACATTTTCGTGTCCACAAAACCCAGCCTTCAGAAATCATTGGAATCACCACTAGAGAATGTTCCATGCATTCACTGCGAATCTGGAATTCATCTGAATCTCCACTCCCGGCAGGTTTTCATTGCACCACTGCTGAATGTTCAAGTAACGCAATGATGGTTTTCAGCGGTCTATTCACACTCGAACCCATGCTGTTCACGGTCTAGCGACTCAACACTGGTGAGTTCTTCTTTTTCCAGTTCAGACAATACAAACCTCAGAAACCATTGCAATCTACACTACAGAATGTTTCATTCATTCACGCGAATCTTGAATTCATCTTGTTCTCCACTCCCAGCAGGTTTTCGTTTCACCACTGGTGAATGTCCAAGCAACCCAAGGCTGGTTTCAGCTGCGTGTTAACACTCGCAGCCGTGCTGTTCAATTGGCTATCCAGTGAACGCTGGTTAGCTCTTGATTTTCCTTCCACACACCGAGCCTTCAGAAATCATTCTTATCTCCACTTCAGAATGTTCCATTCGTTCCCTGCGAATCTGGAATTCCTCTGACTCTCCACACCAGGCAGATTTTCCTAACAACACTGGTGAATGACCAGGTAATCCAATGCTGGTTTTCAGCGGCTGTTCACACTCACAGCCTTGCTGTTCAATTGGCAATCCAGTCAAACCTAGTCAGCTCTTCATTTTCCTGTCCACACAACCCAGCGTTCAGAAATCACTGGAATCTCTACTACAGAAATTTCCATTCATTCACTGTGAATCTGGAAATAATCTGAATCTGCATTCCAGGAAGGCTTTCGTTACACCACTGATGAATGTCCAAGTAAGCCAATGCTGGTTTTCAGTGGCCTGTTCATACTAAGAGACGTGCTGTTCATTTGGCTATCCACTCCACCCTGTTCAGCTCTACATTTTCGTGTCCACAAAACCCAGCCTTCAGAAATCATTGGAATCACCACTAGAGAATGTTCCATTCATTCACTGCGAATCTGGAATTCATCTGAACCTCCACTCCCGGCAGGTTTTCGTTACGCCACTGTTGAATGTCCAAGTAACTCAATACTGGTTTTCAGAGGCATGTTCAACTCGCAGAAGTGCTGTTCAATGGGCTATCCACTCAATATTGGTCAGCTCTTCATTTTCCTCTCCACACAAACCAGCCTTCAGAAATCATTGGGATCTCCACTACAGACTGTTCCATTCATTCACTGCGAATCTGGAATTCATCTGACTCTCAACTCCACGCAGGTTTTCATTACACCACTGTTGAATGTCCAAGTAACCCAATGCTGGTTTTCAGCGGCCTGTTCATATTCGCAGCCCTGCTGTTTACTTGGCTATCGATTCAAGCCTGGTCAGCTCTTCATTTTCCTGTCCACACAACACAGGCTTCAGAAATCATTGGAATCTCCTCTACAGAATGTTCCATTCATTCACTGCGAATGTGGAATTCAACTGACTCTCCACTCCATGCAGGTTTTCCTTACACCACTGATGAATGTCCAAGTAACCCAATGCTGGTTTTCAGCTGCATGTTCACACTCGCAGCCATGCTATACAATTGGCTTTCCACTAAATCCTGATTAGTTCTTGATTTTCCTTCCACACGACCCAGCCTTCAGAAATCATTGGAATCTCCACTAGAGAATGTTCCATTCATTCACTGCGAATCTGGAATTCCTCTGAACCTCCACTCCCGGCAGGTTTTCGTTACACCACTGTTGAATGTCCAAGTAACCCAATGTTTTAAGTGTTTTCTTCACAAGCGCAGTGGTGCTGTTCAATTGGCTATCCACTCAACCCTGGCCAGCTCTACATTTTCCTGTCCACACCACAGAGACTGGAGAAATCATTGTTATCTCCACTACAGAATGTTCCATTCATTCACAGCGAATCTGGAATTCATCTGAATCTCCACTCCCGGCAGGTTTTCGTGACACCACTGGTAAATATCCAAGTAAGCCAATGCTGGTTTTAAGTGGCCTGCTCATACTCTCAGCCGTGCTGTTCAATTTGCTATCCACTCAACCCTCTTCAGCTCCATTTTCCTGTCCACATAACCCAAACTTCAGAAACAATTGGTATCTCCTCCACAGAATGTTCCAGTCATTGACTGCAAATCTGAAATTCATCTAATTCTCAACTCCCGTCAGGTTTTCGTTACACCACTTGTGAATGTCCAATTAAGCCAAAGCTGGTTTTCAGTGGCCTGTTCTTACTACGAGACGTGCTGTTCATTTGGCTATCCATTCCACGCTGTTCAGCTCTACATTTTCGTGTCCACAAAACCCAGCCTTCAGAAATCATTGGAATCACCACTAGAGAATGTTCCATTCATTCACTGCGAATCTGGAATTCATCTGAATCTCCACTCCCGGCAGGTTTTCATTGCACCACTGCTGAATGTTCAAGTAACGCAATGATGGTTTTCAGCGGTCTATTCACACTCGAACCCGTGCTGTTCACGGTCTAGCGACTCAACACTGGTGAGTTCTTCTTTTTCCAGTTCAGACAATACAAACCTCAGAAACCATTGCAATCTACACTACAGAATGTTTCATTCATTCACGCGAATCTTGAATTCATCTTGTTCTCCACTCCCAGCAGGTTTTCGTTTCACCACTGGTGAATGTCCAAGCAACCCAAGGCTGGTTTCAGCTGCGTGTTAACACTCGCAGCCGTGCTGTTCAATTGGCTATCCAGTGAACGCTGGTTAGCTCTTGATTTTCCTTCCACACACCGAGCCTTCAGAAATCATTCTTATCTCCACTTCAGAATGTTCCATTCGTTCCCTGCGAATCTGGAATTCCTCTGACTCTCCACACCAGGCAGATTTTCCTAACAACACTGGTGAATGACCAGGTAATCCAATGCTGGTTTTCAGCGGCTGTTCACACTCACAGCCTTGCTGTTCAATTGGCAATCCAGTCAAACCTAGTCAGCTCTTCATTTTCCTGTCCACACAACCCAGCGTTCAGAAATCACTGGAATCTCTACTACAGAAAATTCCATTCATTCACTGTGAATCTGGAAATAATCTGAATCTGCATTCCAGGAAGGCTTTCGTTACACCACTGATGAATGTCCAAGTAAGCCAATGCTGGTTTTCAGTGGCCTGTTCATACTAAGAGACGTGCTGTTCATTTGGCTATCCACTCCACCCTGTTCAGCTCTACATTTTCGTGTCCACAAAACCCAGCCTTCAGAAATCATTGGAATCACCACTAGAGAATGTTCCATTCATTCACTGCGAATCTGGAATTCATCTGAACCTCCACTCCCGGCAGGTTTTCGTTACGCCACTGGTGAATGTCCAAGTAACTCAATACTGGTTTTCAGAGGCATGTTCAACTCGCAGAAGTGCTGTTCAATGGGCTATCCACTCAATATTGGTCAGCTCTTCATTTTCCTCTCCACACAAACCAGCCTTCAGAAATCATTGGGATCTCCACTACAGACTGTTCCATTCATTCACTGCGATTCTGCAATTCATCTGACTCTCCGCTCCAGGCAGGTTTTCATTACAGCACTGGTGAATGACCAAGTAATCCAATGCTGGTTTTCAGCCGCCTTTTCACACTCGCAGTGTGCTGTTCAATTGTCTATCCACTCAAACCTGGTCAGCCTTTCATTTTCTTTTCCACAATATCAGACTTCAGAAATCATTGGAATCGCCAGTACAGAATGTTCCATTCATTCACTGCCAATCTGGAATTCATCTGAATCTGCACTCCAGGTAGGCTTTCATTACACCACTTATGAATGTCCAAGTAACACAATGCTGGTTTTCAGCGGTCTGTTCACACTCTAAGCCCTGCTTTTTACTGGGTATCCACACAACTGTGGTCAGCTCTTCATTTTCATGTCCAAACAATCCAGACTTGAGAAATCATTGCAATCTCCAGTACAGAATGTTCCATTCATTCACTGCGAATCTGGAATTCAACTGAATCTCCACTACCTGCAGATTTATCTTACACCACTTGTGAATGTCCAAGTAAAACAATGCTGGTTTTCAGAGGCCTGTTCATGTTCGCAGTCGTGCTGTTCAATTGGCTATCCACTCAACCTGTTTTGCTCCTCATTTTCCTGTGCACACAACCCAGCCTTCAGAAATCATTGTAATCTCCACTACAGGATGTTCCATTCATTCACTGGGAATCTGGAATTCATCTGAATCTGCACTCCACGCAGGCTTTCGTTACACCACTGCTGAAAGTCGAAGTAATGCAATACTGGTTTTCAGTGGTCTGTTCACATTCGAAGCCGAGGCTTTTTACAGGCTATCCACTCAACACTGGTCAGCTCTTCATTTTCGTGTCCCCACAATCCAGATTTCAGAAATCATTGCAATCTCCACTACAGAATGTTCCATTCATTCACTGCGAGTCTGGAGTTTATCTGATTCTCCACTCCCGCCTGGTTAACATTACACCACTTGTGAATGTCCAAGTAAGCCAATGCTGGTTTTCAGAGGCCTGTTCATACTCGCAGCCGTGCTGTTTAATTGACAATTCACTCCACCCTGTTCAGCTCGTCATTGTCCCACCACACTACCAGCCTTCAGAAATCTTTGTTATCTCCACTACAGAATGTTCCATTCATTCACTGCGAATCTGGAATTCATCTGACTCTCAACTCCACGCAGGTTTTCATTACACCACTGTTGAATGTCCAAGTAACCCAATGCTGGTTTTCAGCGGCCTGTTCATATTCGCAGCCCTGCTGTTTACTTGGCTATCGATTCAAGCCTGGTCAGCTCTTCATTTTCCTGTCCACACAACACAGGCTTCAGAAATCATTGGAATCTCCTCTACAGAATGTTCCATTCATTCACTGCGAATGTGGAATTCAACTGACTCTCCACTCCATGCAGGTTTTCCTTACACCACTGATGAATGTCCAAGTAACCCAATGCTGGTTTTCAGCTGCATGTTCACACTCGCAGCCATGCTATACAATTGGCTTTCCACTAAATCCTGATTAGTTCTTGATTTTCCTTCCACACGACCCAGCCTTCAGAAATCATTGGAATCTCCACTAGAGAATGTTCCATTCATTCACTGCGAATCTGGAATTCCTCTGAACCTCCACTCCCGGCAGGTTTTCGTTACACCACTGTTGAATGTCCAAGTAACCCAATGTTTTAAGTGTTTTCTTCACAAGCGCAGTGGTGCTGTTCAATTGGCTATCCACTCAACCCTGGCCAGCTCTACATTTTCCTGTCCACACCACAGAGACTGGAGAAATCATTGTTATCTCCACTACAGAATGTTCCATTCATTCACAGCGAATCTGGAATTCATCTGAATCTCCACTCCCGGCAGGTTTTCGTGACACCACTGGTAAATATCCAAGTAAGCCAATGCTGGTTTTAAGTGGCCTGCTCATACTCTCAGCCGTGCTGTTCAATTTGCTATCCACTCAACCCTCTTCAGCTCCATTTTCCTGTCCACATAACCCAAACTTCAGAAACAATTGGTATCTCCTCCACAGAATGTTCCAGTCATTGACTGCAAATCTGAAATTCATCTAATTCTCAACTCCCGTCAGGTTTTCGTTACACCACTTGTGAATGTCCAATTAAGCCAAAGCTGGTTTTCAGTGGCCTGTTCTTACTACGAGACGTGCTGTTCATTTGGCTATCCATTCCACCCTGTTCAGCTCTACATTTTCGTGTCCACAAAACCCAGCCTTCAGAAATCATTGGAATCACCACTAGAGAATGTTCCATGCATTCACTGCGAATCTGGAATTCATCTGAATCTCCACTCCCGGCAGGTTTTCATTGCACCACTGCTGAATGTTCAAGTAACGCAATGATGGTTTTCAGCGGTCTATTCACACTCGAACCCATGCTGTTCACGGTCTAGCGACTCAACACTGGTGAGTTCTTCTTTTTCCAGTTCAGACAATACAAACCTCAGAAACCATTGCAATCTACACTACAGAATGTTTCATTCATTCACGCGAATCTTGAATTCATCTTGTTCTCCACTCCCAGCAGGTTTTCGTTTCACCACTGGTGAATGTCCAAGCAACCCAAGACTGGTTTCAGCTGCGTGTTAACACTCGCAGCCGTGCTGTTCAATTGGCTATCCAGTGAACGCTGGTTAGCTCTTGATTTTCCTTCCACACACCGAGCCTTCAGAAATCATTCTTATCTCCACTTCAGAATGTTCCATTCGTTCCCTGCGAATCTGGAATTCCTCTGACTCTCCACACCAGGCAGATTTTCCTAACAACACTGGTGAATGACCAGGTAATCCATTGCTGGTTTTCAGCGGCTGTTCACACTCACAGCCTTGCTGTTCAATTGGCAATCCAGTCAAACCCAGTCAGCTCTTCATTTTCCTGTCCACACAACCCAGCGTTCAGAAATCATTGGAATCTCTACTACAGAAATTTCCATTCATTCACTGTGAATCTGGAAATAATCTGAATCTGCATTCCAGGAAGGCTTTCGTTACACCACTGATGAATGTCCAAGTAATGCAATGCTGCTTCTTAGTGGTCTGTTCACACTCGAAACCGTGCTGTTCATTGGCTATCCACTCAATATCGATCAGCTCTTCAATATCCTGTCCAGACTTTCCAGATTTCTAAATGTTGGCAATCACCACTACAGAATGTTCCATTCAATCACGCGAATCTGGAATTCATCAGAGTCTCCACTCCTGGAAGGTTTTCGTGACACCACTGGTAAATGTCCAAGGAAGACAATGCTGGTTTTAAGCCGCCTGCTAACACACTCAGCCGTGCTGTTCAATTTGCTATCCACCCAACCCTATTCAGCTCTACATTTTCCTGTCCTCATAACCCAGCCTTCAGAAATAATTGGTATCTCCTCCACAGAATGTTCCGTTCATTCACTGCGAATCTTAAATTCATCTGACTCTCAACTCCCGGTGGGTTATCGTTACACCACTTGTGAAAGTCCAAGCAAGCCAATGCTGGTTTTCAGTGGCCTGTTCATACTAAGAGACGTGCTGTTCATTTGGCTATCCACTCCACCCTGTTCAGCTCTACATTTTCGTGTCCACAAAACCCAGCCTTCAGAAATCATTGGAATCACCACTAGAGAATGTTCCATTCATTCACTGCGAATCTGGAATTCATCTGAACCTCCACTCCCGGCAGGTTTTCGTTACGCCACTGGTGAATGTCCAAGAAACTCAATACTGGTTTTCAGAGGCATGTTCAACTCGCAGAAGTGCTGTTCAATGGGCTATCCACTCAATATTGGTCAGCTCTTCATTTTCCTCTCCACACAAACCAGCCTTCAGAAATCATTGGGATCTCCACTACAGACTGTTCCATTCATTCACTGCGATTCTGCAATTCATCTGACTCTCCGCTCCAGGCAGGTTTTCATTACAGCACTGGTGAATGACCAAGTAATCCAATGCTGGTTTTCAGCCGCCTTTTCACACTCGCAGTGTGCTGTTCAATTGTCTATCCACTCAAACCTGGTCAGCCTTTCATTTTCTTTTCCACAATATCAGACTTCAGAAATCATTGGAATCGCCAGTACAGAATCTTCCATTCATTCACTGCCAATCTGGAATTCATCTGAATCTGCACTCCAGGTAGGCTTTCATTACACCACTTATGAATGTCCAAGTAACACAATGCTGGTTTTCAGCGGTCTGTTCACACTCTAAGCCCTGCTTTTTACTGGGTATCCACACAACTGTGGTCAGCTCTTCATTTTCATGTCCAAACAATCCAGACTTGAGAAATCATTGCAATCTCCAGTACAGAATGTTCCATTCATTCACTGCGAATCTGGAATTCAACTGAATCTCCACTACCTGCAGATTTATCTTACACCACTTGTGAATGTCCAAGTAAAACAATGCTGGTTTTCAGAGGCCTGTTCATGTTCGCAGTCGTGCTGTTCAATTGGCTATCCACTCAACCTGTTTTGCTCCTCATTTTCCTGTGCACACAACCCAGCCTTCAGAAATCATTGTAATCTCCACTACAGGATGTTCCATTCATTCACTGGGAATCTGGAATTCATCTGAATCTGCACTCCACGCAGGCTTTCGTTACACCACTGCTGAAAGTCGAAGTAATGCAATACTGGTTTTCAGTGGTCTGTTCACATTCGAAGCCGAGGCTTTTTACAGGCTATCCACTCAACACTGGTCAGCTCTTCATTTTCGTGTCCCCACAATCCAGATTTCAGAAATCATTGCAATCTCCACTACAGAATGTTCCATTCATTCACTGCGAGTCTGGAGTTTATCTGATTCTCCACTCCCGCCTGGTTAACATTACACCACTTGTGAATGTCCAAGTAAGCCAATGCTGGTTTTCAGAGGCCTGTTCATACTCGCAGCCGTGCTGTTTAATTGACAATTCACTCCACCCTGTTCAGCTCGTCATTGTCCCACCACACTACCAGCCTTCAGAAATCTTTGTTATCTCCACTACAGAATGTTCCATTCATTCACTGCGAATCTGGAATTCATCTGACTCTCAACTCCACGCAGGTTTTCATTACACCACTGTTGAATGTCCAAGTAACCCAATGCTGGTTTTCAGCGGCCTGTTCATATTCGCAGCCCTGCTGTTTACTTGGCTATCGATTCAAGCCTGGTCAGCTCTTCATTTTCCTGTCCACACAACACAGGCTTCAGAAATCATTGGAATCTCCTCTACAGAATGTTCCATTCATTCACTGCGAATGTGGAATTCAACTGACTCTCCACTCCATGCAGGTTTTCCTTACACCACTGATGAATGTCCAAGTAACCCAATGCTGGTTTTCAGCTGCATGTTCACACTCGCAGCCATGCTATACAATTGGCTTTCCACTAAATCCTGATTAGTTCTTGATTTTCCTTCCACACGACCCAGCCTTCAGAAATCATTGGAATCTCCACTAGAGAATGTTCCATTCATTCACTGCGAATCTGGAATTCCTCTGAACCTCCACTCCCGGCAGGTTTTCGTTACACCACTGTTGAATGTCCAAGTAACCCAATGTTTTAAGTGTTTTCTTCACAAGCGCAGTGGTGCTGTTCAATTGGCTATCCACTCAACCCTGGCCAGCTCTACATTTTCCTGTCCACACCACAGAGACTGGAGAAATCATTGTTATCTCCACTACAGAATGTTCCATTCATTCACAGCGAATCTGGAATTCATCTGAATCTCCACTCCCGGCAGGTTTTCGTGACACCACTGGTAAATATCCAAGTAAGCCAATGCTGGTTTTAAGTGGCCTGCTCATACTCTCAGCCGTGCTGTTCAATTTGCTATCCACTCAACCCTCTTCAGCTCCATTTTCCTGTCCACATAACCCAAACTTCAGAAACAATTGGTATCTCCTCCACAGAATGTTCCAGTCATTGACTGCAAATCTGAAATTCATCTAATTCTCAACTCCCGTCAGGTTTTCGTTACACCACTTGTGAATGTCCAATTAAGCCAAAGCTGGTTTTCAGTGGCCTGTTCTTACTACGAGACGTGCTGTTCATTTGGCTATCCATTCCACGCTGTTCAGCTCTACATTTTCGTGTCCACAAAACCCAGCCTTCAGAAATCATTGGAATCACCACTAGAGAATGTTCCATTCATTCACTGCGAATCTGGAATTCATCTGAATCTCCACTCCCGGCAGGTTTTCATTGCACCACTGCTGAATGTTCAAGTAACGCAATGATGGTTTTCAGCGGTCTATTCACACTCGAACCCGTGCTGTTCACGGTCTAGCGACTCAACACTGGTGAGTTCTTCTTTTTCCAGTTCAGACAATACAAACCTCAGAAACCATTGCAATCTACACTACAGAATGTTTCATTCATTCACGCGAATCTTGAATTCATCTTGTTCTCCACTCCCAGCAGGTTTTCGTTTCACCACTGGTGAATGTCCAAGCAACCCAAGGCTGGTTTCAGCTGCGTGTTAACACTCGCAGCCGTGCTGTTCAATTGGCTATCCAGTGAACGCTGGTTAGCTCTTGATTTTCCTTCCACACACCGAGCCTTCAGAAATCATTCTTATCTCCACTTCAGAATGTTCCATTCGTTCCCTGCGAATCTGGAATTCCTCTGACTCTCCACACCAGGCAGATTTTCCTAACAACACTGGTGAATGACCAGGTAATCCAATGCTGGTTTTCAGCGGCTGTTCACACTCACAGCCTTGCTGTTCAATTGGCAATCCAGTCAAACCTAGTCAGCTCTTCATTTTCCTGTCCACACAACCCAGCGTTCAGAAATCACTGGAATCTCTACTACAGAAATTTCCATTCATTCACTGTGAATCTGGAAATAATCTGAATCTGCATTCCAGGAAGGCTTTCGTTACACCACTGATGAATGTCCAAGTAAGCCAATGCTGGTTTTCAGTGGCCTGTTCATACTAAGAGACGTGCTGTTCATTTGGCTATCCACTCCACCCTGTTCAGCTCTACATTTTCGTGTCCACAAAACCCAGCCTTCAGAAATCATTGGAATCACCACTAGAGAATGTTCCATTCATTCACTGCGAATCTGGAATTCATCTGAACCTCCACTCCCGGCAGGTTTTCGTTACGCCACTGTTGAATGTCCAAGTAACTCAATACTGGTTTTCAGAGGCATATTCAACTCGCAGAAGTGCTGTTCAATGGGCTATCCACTCAATATTGGTCAGCTCTTCATTTTCCTCTCCACACAAACCAGCCTTCAGAAATCATTGGGATCTCCACTACAGACTGTTCCATTCATTCACTGCGAATCTGGAATTCATCTGACTCTCAACTCCACGCAGGTTTTCATTACACCACTGTTGAATGTCCAAGTAACCCAATGCTGGTTTTCAGCGGCCTGTTCATATTCGCAGCCCTGCTGTTTACTTGGCTATCGATTCAAGCCTGGTCAGCTCTTCATTTTCCTGTCCACACAACACAGGCTTCAGAAATCATTGGAATCTCCTCTACAGAATGTTCCATTCATTCACTGCGAATGTGGAATTCAACTGACTCTCCACTCCATGCAGGTTTTCCTTACACCACTGATGAATGTCCAAGTAACCCAATGCTGGTTTTCAGCTGCATGTTCACACTCGCAGCCATGCTATACAATTGGCTTTCCACTAAATCCTGATTAGTTCTTGATTTTCCTTCCACACGACCCAGCCTTCAGAAATCATTGGAATCTCCACTAGAGAATGTTCCATTCATTCACTGCGAATCTGGAATTCCTCTGAACCTCCACTCCCGGCAGGTTTTCGTTACACCACTGTTGAATGTCCAAGTAACCCAATGTTTTAAGTGTTTTCTTCACAAGCGCAGTGGTGCTGTTCAATTGGCTATCCACTCAACCCTGGCCAGCTCTACATTTTCCTGTCCACACCACAGAGACTGGAGAAATCATTGTTATCTCCACTACAGAATGTTCCATTCATTCACAGCGAATCTGGAATTCATCTGAATCTCCACTCCCGGCAGGTTTTCGTGACACCACTGGTAAATATCCAAGTAAGCCAATGCTGGTTTTAAGTGGCCTGCTCATACTCTCAGCCGTGCTGTTCAATTTGCTATCCACTCAACCCTCTTCAGCTCCATTTTCCTGTCCACATAACCCAAACTTCAGAAACAATTGGTATCTCCTCCACAGAATGTTCCAGTCATTGACTGCAAATCTGAAATTCATCTAATTCTCAACTCCCGTCAGGTTTTCGTTACACCACTTGTGAATGTCCAATTAAGCCAAAGCTGGTTTTCAGTGGCCTGTTCTTACTACGAGACGTGCTGTTCATTTGGCTATCCATTCCACGCTGTTCAGCTCTACATTTTCGTGTCCACAAAACCCAGCCTTCAGAAATCATTGGAATCACCACTAGAGAATGTTCCATTCATTCACTGCGAATCTGGAATTCATCTGAATCTCCACTCCCGGCAGGTTTTCATTGCACCACTGCTGAATGTTCAAGTAACGCAATGATGGTTTTCAGCGGTCTATTCACACTCGAACCCGTGCTGTTCACGGTCTAGCGACTCAACACTGGTGAGTTCTTCTTTTTCCAGTTCAGACAATACAAACCTCAGAAACCATTGCAATCTACACTACAGAATGTTTCATTCATTCACGCGAATCTTGAATTCATCTTGTTCTCCACTCCCAGCAGGTTTTCGTTTCACCACTGGTGAATGTCCAAGCAACCCAAGGCTGGTTTCAGCTGCGTGTTAACACTCGCAGCCGTGCTGTTCAATTGGCTATCCAGTGAACGCTGGTTAGCTCTTGATTTTCCTTCCACACACCGAGCCTTCAGAAATCATTCTTATCTCCACTTCAGAATGTTCCATTCGTTCCCTGCGAATCTGGAATTCCTCTGACTCTCCACACCAGGCAGATTTTCCTAACAACACTGGTGAATGACCAGGTAATCCAATGCTGGTTTTCAGCGGCTGTTCACACTCACAGCCTTGCTGTTCAATTGGCAATCCAGTCAAACCTAGTCAGCTCTTCATTTTCCTGTCCACACAACCCAGCGTTCAGAAATCACTGGAATCTCTACTACAGAAATTTCCATTCATTCACTGTGAATCTGGAAATAATCTGAATCTGCATTCCAGGAAGGCTTTCGTTACACCACTGATGAATGTCCAAGTAAGCCAATGCTGGTTTTCAGTGGCCTGTTCATACTAAGAGACGTGCTGTTCATTTGGCTATCCACTCCACCCTGTTCAGCTCTACATTTTCGTGTCCACAAAACCCAGCCTTCAGAAATCATTGGAATCACCACTAGAGAATGTTCCATTCATTCACTGCGAATCTGGAATTCATCTGAACCTCCACTCCCGGCAGGTTTTCGTTACGCCACTGTTGAATGTCCAAGTAACTCAATACTGGTTTTCAGAGGCATGTTCAACTCGCAGAAGTGCTGTTCAATGGGCTATCCACTCAATATTGGTCAGCTCTTCATTTTCCTCTCCACACAAACCAGCCTTCAGAAATCATTGGGATCTCCACTACAGACTGTTCCATTCATTCACTGCGAATCTGGAATTCATCTGACTCTCAACTCCACGCAGGTTTTCATTACACCACTGTTGAATGTCCAAGTAACCCAATGCTGGTTTTCAGCGGCCTGTTCATATTCGCAGCCCTGCTGTTTACTTGGCTATCGATTCAAGCCTGGTCAGCTCTTCATTTTCCTGTCCACACAACACAGGCTTCAGAAATCATTGGAATCTCCTCTACAGAATGTTCCATTCATTCACTGCGAATGTGGAATTCAACTGACTCTCCACTCCATGCAGGTTTTCCTTACACCACTGATGAATGTCCAAGTAACCCAATGCTGGTTTTCAGCTGCATGTTCACACTCGCAGCCATGCTATACAATTGGCTTTCCACTAAATCCTGATTAGATCTTGATTTTCCTTCCACACGACCCAGCCTTCAGAAATCATTGGAATCTCCACTAGAGAATGTTCCATTCATTCACTGCGAATCTGGAATTCCTCTGAACCTCCACTCCCGGCAGGTTTTCGTTACACCACTGTTGAATGTCCAAGTAACCCAATGTTTTAAGTGTTTTCTTCACAAGCGCAGTGGTGCTGTTCAATTGGCTATCCACTCAACCCTGACCAGCTCTACATTTTCCTGTCCACACCACAGAGACTGGAGAAATCATTGTTATCTCCACTACAGAATGTTCCATTCATTCACAGCGAATCTGGAATTCATCTGAATCTCCACTCCCGGCAGGTTTTCGTGACACCACTGGTAAATATCCAAGTAAGCCAATGCTGGTTTTAAGTGGCCTGCTCATACTCTCAGCCGTGCTGTTCAATTTGCTATCCACTCAACCCTCTTCAGCTCCATTTTCCTGTCCACATAACCCAAACTTCAGAAACAATTGGTATCTCCTCCACAGAATGTTCCATTCATTGACTGCAAATCTGAAATTCATCTAATTCTCAACTCCCGTCAGGTTTTCGTTACACCACTTGTGAATGTCCAATTAAGCCAAAGCTGGTTTTCAGTGGCCTGTTCTTACTACGAGACGTGCTGTTCATTTGGCTATCCATTCCACCCTGTTCAGCTCTACATTTTCGTGTCCACAAAACCCAGCCTTCAGAAATCATTGGAATCACCACTAGAGAATGTTCCATTCATTCACTGCGAATCTGGAATTCATCTGAATCTCCACTCCCGGCAGGTTTTCATTGCACCACTGCTGAATGTTCAAGTAACGCAATGATGGTTTTCAGCGGTCTATTCACACTCGAACCCGTGCTGTTCACGGTCTAGCGACTCAACACTGGTGAGTTCTTCTTTTTCCAGTTCAGACAATACAAACCTCAGAAACCATTGCAATCTACACTACAGAATGTTTCATTCATTCACGCGAATCTTGAATTCATCTTGTTCTCCACTCCCAGCAGGTTTTCGTTTCACCACTGGTGAATGTCCAAGCAACCCAAGGCTGGTTTCAGCTGCGTGTTAACACTCGCAGCCGTGCTGTTCAATTGGCTATCCAGTGAACGCTGGTTAGCTCTTGATTTTCCTTCCACACACCGAGCCTTCAGAAATCATTCTTATCTCCACTTCAGAATGTTCCATTCGTTCCCTGCGAATCTGGAATTCCTCTGACTCTCCACACCAGGCAGATTTTGCTAACAACACTGGTGAATGACCAGGTAATCCAATGCTGGTTTTCAGCGGCTGTTCACACTCACAGCCTTGCTGTTCAATTGGCAATCCAGTCAAACCTAGTCAGCTCTTCATTTTCCTGTCCACACAACCCAGCGTTCAGAAATCACTGGAATCTCTACTACAGAAATTTCCATTCATTCACTGTGAATCTGGAAATAATCTGAATCTGCATTCCAGGAAGGCTTTCGTTACACCACTGATGAATGTCCAAGTAAGCCAATGCTGGTTTTCAGTGGCCTGTTCATACTAAGAGACGTGCTGTTCATTTGGCTATCCACTCCACCCTGTTCAGCTCTACATTTTCGTGTCCACAAAACCCAGCCTTCAGAAATCATTGGAATCACCACTAGAGAATGTTCCATTCATTCACTGCGAATCTGGAATTCATCTGAACCTCCACTCCCGGCATGTTTTCGTTACGCCACTGTTGAATGTCCAAGTAACTCAATACTGGTTTTCAGAGGCATGTTCAACTCGCAGAAGTGCTGTTCAATGGGCTATCCACTCAATATTGGTCAGCTCTTCATTTTCCTCTCCACACAAACCAGCCTTCAGAAATCATTGGGATCTCCACTACAGACTGTTCCATTCATTCACTGCGATTCTGCAATTCATCTGACTCTCCGCTCCAGGCAGGTTTTCATTACAGCACTGGTGAATGACCAAGTAATCCAATGCTGGTTTTCAGCCGCCTTTTCACACTCGCAGTGTGCTGTTCAATTGTCTATCCACTCAAACCTGGTCAGCCTTTCATTTTCTTTTCCACAATATCAGACTTCAGAAATCATTGGAATCGCCAGTACAGAATGTTCCATTCATTCACTGCCAATCTGGAATTCATCTGAATCTGCACTCCAGGTAGGCTTTCATTACACCACTTATGAATGTCCAAGTAACACAATGCTGGTTTTCAGCGGTCTGTTCACACTCTAAGCCCTGCTTTTTACTGGGTATCCACACAACTGTGGTCAGCTCTTCATTTTCATGTCCAAACAATCCAGACTTGAGAAATCATTGCAATCTCCAGTACAGAATGTTCCATTCATTCACTGCGAATCTGGAATTCAACTGAATCTCCACTACCTGCAGATTTATCTTACACCACTTGTGAATGTCCAAGTAAAACAATGCTGGTTTTCAGAGGCCTGTTCATGTTCGCAGTCGTGCTGTTCAATTGGCTATCCACTCAACCTGTTTTGCTCCTCATTTTCCTGTGCACACAACCCAGCCTTCAGAAATCATTGTAATCTCCACTACAGGATGTTCCATTCATTCACTGGGAATCTGGAATTCATCTGAATCTGCACTCCACGCAGGCTTTCGTTACACCACTGCTGAAAGTCGAAGTAATGCAATACTGGTTTTCAGTGGTCTGTTCACATTCGAAGCCGAGGCTTTTTACAGGCTATCCACTCAACACTGGTCAGCTCTTCATTTTCGTGTCCCCACAATCCAGATTTCAGAAATCATTGCAATCTCCACTACAGAATGTTCCATTCATTCACTGCGAGTCTGGAGTTTATCTGATTCTCCACTCCCGCCTGGTTAACATTACACCACTTGTGAATGTCCAAGTAAGCCAATGCTGGTTTTCAGAGGCCTGTTCATACTCGCAGCCGTGCTGTTTAATTGACAATTCACTCCACCCTGTTCAGCTCTTCATTGTCCCACCACACTACCAGCCTTCAGAAATCTTTGTTATCTCCACTACAGAATGTTCCATTCATTCACTGCGAATCTGGAATTCATCTGACTCTCAACTCCACGCAGGTTTTCATTACACCACTGTTGAATGTCCAAGTAACCCAATGCTGGTTTTCAGCGGCCTGTTCATATTCGCAGCCCTGCTGTTTACTTGGCTATCGATTCAAGCCTGGTCAGCTCTTCATTTTCCTGTCCACACAACACAGGCTTCAGAAATCATTGGAATCTCCTCTACAGAATGTTCCATTCATTCACTGCGAATGTGGAATTCAACTGACTCTCCACTCCATGCAGGTTTTCCTTACACCACTGATGAATGTCCAAGTAACCCAATGCTGGTTTTCAGCTGCATGTTCACACTCGCAGCCATGCTATACAATTGGCTTTCCACTAAATCCTGATTAGTTCTTGATTTTCCTTCCACACGACCCAGCCTTCAGAAATCATTGGAATCTCCACTAGAGAATGTTCCATTCATTCACTGTGAATCTGGAATTCCTCTGAACCTCCACTCCCGGCAGGTTTTCGGTACACCACTGTTGAATGTCCAAGTAACCCAATGTTTTAAGTGTTTTCTTCACAAGCGCAGTGGTGCTGTTCAATTGGCTATCCACTCAACCCTGGCCAGCTCTACATTTTCCTGTCCACACCACAGAGACTGGAGAAATCATTGTTATCTCCACTACAGAATGTTCCATTCATTCACAGCGAATCTGGAATTCATCTGAATCTCCACTCCCGGCAGGTTTTCGTGACACCACTGGTAAATATCCAAGTAAGCCAATGCTGGTTTTAAGTGGCCTGCTCATACTCTCAGCCGTGCTGTTCAATTTGCTATCCACTCAACCCTCTTCAGCTCCATTTTCCTGTCCACATAACCCAAACTTCAGAAACAATTGGTATCTCCTCCACAGAATGTTCCAGTCATTGACTGCAAATCTGAAATTCATCTAATTCTCAACTCCCGTCAGGTTTTCGTTACACCACTTGTGAATGTCCAATTAAGCCAAAGCTGGTTTTCAGTGGCCTGTTCTTACTACGAGACGTGCTGTTCATTTGGCTATCCATTCCACCCTGTTCAGCTCTACATTTTCGTGTCCACAAAACCCAGCCTTCAGAAATCATTGGAATCACCACTAGAGAATGTTCCATTCATTCACTGCGAATCTGGAATTCATCTGAATCTCCACTCCCGGCAGGTTTTCATTGCACCACTGCTGAATGTTCAAGTAACGCAATGATGGTTTTCAGCGGTCTATTCACACTCGAACCCGTGCTGTTCACGGTCTAGCGACTCAACACTGGTGAGTTCTTCTTTTTCCAGTTCAGACAATACAAACCTCAGAAACCATTGCAATCTACACTACAGAATGTTTCATTCATTCACGCGAATCTTGAATTCATCTTGTTCTCCACTCCCAGCAGGTTTTCGTTTCACCACTGGTGAATGTCCAAGCAACCCAAGGCTGGTTTCAGCTGCGTGTTAACACTCGCAGCCGTGCTGTTCAATTGGCTATCCAGTGAACGCTGGTTAGCTCTTGATTTTCCTTCCACACACCGAGCCTTCAGAAATCATTCTTATCTCCACTTCAGAATGTTCCATTCGTTCCCTGCGAATCTGGAATTCCTCTGACTCTCCACACCAGGCAGATTTTCCTAACAACACTGGTGAATGACCAGGTAATCCAATGCTGGTTTTCAGCGGCTGTTCACACTCACAGCCTTGCTGTTCAATTGGCAATCCAGTCAAACCCAGTCAGCTCTTCATTTTCCTGTCCACACAACCCAGCGTTCAGAAATCATTGGAATCTCTACTACAGAAATTTCCATTCATTCACTGTGAATCTGGAAATAATCTGAATCTGCATTCCAGGAAGGCTTTCGTTACACCACTGATGAATGTCCAAGTAATGCAATGCTGCTTCTTAGTGGTCTGTTCACACTCGAAACCGTGCTGTTCATTGGCTATCCACTCAATATCGATCAGCTCTTCAATATCCTGTCCAGACTTTCCAGATTTCTAAATGTTGGCAATCACCACTACAGAATGTTCCATTCAATCACGCGAATCTGGAATTCATCAGAGTCTCCACTCCTGGAAGGTTTTCGTGACACCACTGGTAAATGTCCAAGGAAGACAATGCTGGTTTTAAGCCGCCTGCTAACACACTCAGCCGTGCTGTTCAATTTGCTATCCACCCAACCCTATTCAGCTCTACATTTTCCTGTCCTCATAACCCAACCTTCAGAAATAATTGGTATCTCCTCCACAGAATGTTCCGTTCATTCACTGCGAATCTTAAATTCACCTGACTCTCAACTCCCGGCGGGTTATCGTTACACCACTTGTGAAAGTCCAAGCAAGCCAATGCTGGTTTTCAGTGGCCTGTTCATACTAAGAGACGTGCTGTTCATTTGACTATCCACTCCACCCTGTTCAGCTCTACATTTTCGTGTCCACAAAACCCAGCCTTCAGAAATCATTGGAATCACCACTAGAGAATGTTCCATTCATTCACTGCGAATCTGGAATTCATCTGAACCTCCACTCCCGGCAGGTTTTCGTTACGCCACTGGTGAATGTCCAAGAAACTCAATACTGGTTTTCAGAGGCATGTTCAACTCGCAGAAGTGCTGTTCAATGGGCTATCCACTCAATATTGGTCAGCTCTTCATTTTCCTCTCCACACAAACCAGCCTTCAGAAATCATTGGGATCTCCACTACAGACTGTTCCATTCATTCACTGCGATTCTGCAATTCATCTGACTCTCCGCTCCAGGCAGGTTTTCATTACAGCACTGGTGAATGACCAAGTAATCCAATGCTGGTTTTCAGCCGCCTTTTCACACTCGCAGTGTGCTGTTCAATTGTCTATCCACTCAAACCTGGTCAGCCTTTCATTTTCTTTTCCACAATATCAGACTTCAGAAATCATTGGAATCGCCAGTACAGAATGTTCCATTCATTCACTGCCAATCTGGAATTCATCTGAATCTGCACTCCAGGTAGGCTTTCATTACACCACTTATGAATGTCCAAGTAACACAATGCTGGTTTTCAGCGGTCTGTTCACACTCTAAGCCCTGCTTTTTACTGGGTATCCACACAACTGTGGTCAGCTCTTCATTTTCATGTCCAAACAATCCAGACTTGAGAAATCATTGCAATCTCCAGTACAGAATGTTCCATTCATTCACTGCGAATCTGGAATTCAACTGAATCTCCACTACCTGCAGATTTATCTTACACCACTTGTGAATGTCCAAGTAAAACAATGCTGGTTTTCAGAGGCCTGTTCATGTTCGCAGTCGTGCTGTTCAATTGGCTATCCACTCAACCTGTTTTGCTCCTCATTTTCCTGTGCACACAACCCAGCCTTCAGAAATCATTGTAATCTCCACTACAGGATGTTCCATTCATTCACTGGGAATCTGGAATTCATCTGAATCTGCACTCCACGCAGGCTTTCGTTACACCACTGCTGAAAGTCGAAGTAATGCAATACTGGTTTTCAGTGGTCTGTTCACATTCGAAGCCGAGGCTTTTTACAGGCTATCCACTCAACACTGGTCAGCTCTTCATTTTCGTGTCCCCACAATCCAGATTTCAGAAATCATTGCAATCTCCACTACAGAATGTTCCATTCATTCACTGCGAGTCTGGAGTTTATCTGATTCTCCACTCCCGCCTGGTTAACATTACACCACTTGTGAATGTCCAAGTAAGCCAATGCTGGTTTTCAGAGGCCTGTTCATACTCGCAGCCGTGCTGTTTAATTGACAATTCACTCCACCCTGTTCAGCTCTTCATTGTCCCACCACACTACCAGCCTTCAGAAATCTTTGTTATCTCCACTACAGAATGTTCCATTCATTCACTGCGAATCTGGAATTCATCTGACTCTCAACTCCACGCAGGTTTTCATTACACCACTGTTGAATGTCCAAGTAACCCAATGCTGGTTTTCAGCGGCCTGTTCATATTCGCAGCCCTGCTGTTTACTTGGCTATCGATTCAAGCCTGGTCAGCTCTTCATTTTCCTGTCCACACAACACAGGCTTCAGAAATCATTGGAATCTCCTCTACAGAATGTTCCATTCATTCACTGCGAATGTGGAATTCAACTGACTCTCCACTCCATGCAGGTTTTCCTTACACCACTGATGAATGTCCAAGTAACCCAATGCTGGTTTTCAGCTGCATGTTCACACTCGCAGCCATGCTATACAATTGGCTTTCCACTAAATCCTGATTAGTTCTTGATTTTCCTTCCACACGACCCAGCCTTCAGAAATCATTGGAATCTCCACTAGAGAATGTTCCATTCATTCACTGCGAATCTGGAATTCCTCTGAACCTCCACTCCCGGCAGGTTTTCGTTACACCACTGTTGAATGTCCAAGTAACCCAATGTTTTAAGTGTTTTCTTCACAAGCGCAGTGGTGCTGTTCAATTGGCTATCCACTCAACCCTGGCCAGCTCTACATTTTCCTGTCCACACCACAGAGACTGGAGAAATCATTGTTATCTCCACTACAGAATGTTCCATTCATTCACAGCGAATCTGGAATTCATCTGAATCTCCACTCCCGGCAGGTTTTCGTGACACCACTGGTAAATATCCAAGTAAGCCAATGCTGGTTTTAAGTGGCCTGCTCATACTCTCAGCCGTGCTGTTCAATTTGCTATCCACTCAACCCTCTTCAGCTCCATTTTCCTGTCCACATAACCCAAACTTCAGAAACAATTGGTATCTCCTCCACAGAATGTTCCATTCATTGACTGCAAATCTGAAATTCATCTAATTCTCAACTCCCGTCAGGTTTTCGTTACACCACTTGTGAATGTCCAATTAAGCCAAAGCTGGTTTTCAGTGGCCTGTTCTTACTACGAGACGTGCTGCTCATTTGGCTATCCATTCCACCCTGTTCAGCTCTACATTTTCGTGTCCACAAAACCCAGCCTTCAGAAATCATTGGAATCACCACTAGAGAATGTTCCATTCATTCACTGCGAATCTGGAATTCATCTGAATCTCCACTCCCGGCAGGTTTTCATTGCACCACTGCTGAATGTTCAAGTAACGCAATGATGGTTTTCAGCGGTCTATTCACACTCGAACCCGTGCTGTTCACGGTCTAGCGACTCAACACTGGTGAGTTCTTCTTTTTCCAGTTCAGACAATACAAACCTCAGAAACCATTGCAATCTACACTACAGAATGTTTCATTCATTCACGCGAATCTTGAATTCATCTTGTTCTCCACTCCCAGCAGGTGTTCTTTTCACCACTGGTGAATGTCCAAGCAACCCAAGGTTGGTTTCAGCTGCGTGTTAACACTCGCAGCCGTGCTGTTCAATTGGCTATCCAGTGAACGCTGGTTAGCTCTTGATTTTCCTTCCACACACCGAGCCTTCAGAAATCATTCTTATCTCCACTTCAGAATGTTCCATTCGTTCCCTGCGAATCTGGAATTCCTCTGACTCTCCACACCAGGCAGATTTTCCTAACAACACTGGTGAATGACCAGGTAATCCAATGCTGGTTTTCAGCGGCTGTTCACACTCACAGCCTTGCTGTTCAATTGGCAATCCAGTCAAACCCAGTCAGCTCTTCATTTTCCTGTCCACACAACCCAGCGTTCAGAAATCATTGGAATCTCTACTACAGAAATTTCCATTCATTCACTGTGAATCTGGAAATAATCTGAATCTGCATTCCAGGAAGGCTTTCGTTACACCACTGATGAATGTCCAAGTAATGCAATGCTGCTTCTTAGTGGTCTGTTCACACTCGAAACCGTGCTGTTCATTGGCTATCCACTCAATATCGATCAGCTCTTCAATATCCTGTCCAGACTTTCCAGATTTCTAAATGTTGGCAATCACCACTACAGAATGTTCCATTCAATCACGCGAATCTGGAATTCATCAGAGTCTCCACTCCTGGAAGGTTTTCGTGACACCACTGGTAAATGTCCAAGGAAGACAATGCTGGTTTTAAGCCGCCTGCTAACACACTCAGCCGTGCTGTTCAATTTGCTATCCACCCAACCCTATTCAGCTCTACATTTTCCTGTCCTCATAACCCAACCTTCAGAAATAATTGTTATCTCCTCCACAGAATGTTCCGTTCATTCACTGCGAATCTTAAATTCATCTGACTCTCAACTCCCGGCGGGTTATCGTTACACCACTTGTGAAAGTCCAAGCAAGCCAATGCTGGTTTTCAGTGGCCTGTTCATACTAAGAGACGTGCTGTTCATTTGGCTATCCACTCCACCCTGTTCAGCACTACATTTTCGTGTCCACAAAACCCAGCCTTCAGAAATCATTGGAATCACCACTAGAGAATGTTCCATTCATTCACTGCGAATCTGGAATTCATCTGAACCTCCACTCCCGGCAGGTTTTCGTTACGCCACTGGTGAATGTCCAAGAAACTCAATACTGGTTTTCAGAGGCATGTTCAACTCGCAGAAGTGCTGTTCAATGGGCTATCCACTCAATATTGGTCAGCTCTTCATTTTCCTCTCCACACAAACCAGCCTTCAGAAATCATTGGGATCTCCACTACAGACTGTTCCATTCATTCACTGCGATTCTGCAATTCATCTGACTCTCCGCTCCAGGCAGGTTTTCATTACAGCACTGGTGAATGACCAAGTAATCCAATGCTGGTTTTCAGCCGCCTTTTCACACTCGCAGTGTGCTGTTCAATTGTCTATCCACTCAAACCTGGTCAGCCTTTCATTTTCTTTTCCACAATATCAGACTTCAGAAATCATTGGAATCGCCAGTACAGAATCTTCCATTCATTCACTGCCAATCTGGAATTCATCTGAATCTGCACTCCAGGTAGGCTTTCATTACACCACTTATGAATGTCCAAGTAACACAATGCTGGTTTTCAGCGGTCTGTTCACACTCTAAGCCCTGCTTTTTACTGGGTATCCACACAACTGTGGTCAGCTCTTCATTTTCATGTCCAAACAATCCAGACTTGAGAAATCATTGCAATCTCCAGTACAGAATGTTCCATTCATTCACTGCGAATCTGGAATTCAACTGAATCTCCACTACCTGCAGATTTATCTTACACCACTTGTGAATGTCCAAGTAAAACAATGCTGGTTTTCAGAGGCCTGTTCATGTTCGCAGTCGTGCTGTTCAATTGGCTATCCACTCAACCTGTTTTGCTCCTCATTTTCCTGTGCACACAACCCAGCCTTCAGAAATCATTGTAATCTCCACTACAGGATGTTCCATTCATTCACTGGGAATCTGGAATTCATCTGAATCTGCACTCCACGCAGGCTTTCGTTACACCACTGCTGAAAGTCGAAGTAATGCAATACTGGTTTTCAGTGGTCTGTTCACATTCGAAGCCGAGGCTTTTTACAGGCTATCCACTCAACACTGGTCAGCTCTTCATTTTCGTGTCCCCACAATCCAGATTTCAGAAATCATTGCAATCTCCACTACAGAATGTTCCATTCATTCACTGCGAGTCTGGAGTTTATCTGATTCTCCACTCCCGCCTGGTTAACATTACACCACTTGTGAATGTCCAAGTAAGCCAATGCTGGTTTTCAGAGGCCTGTTCATACTCGCAGCCGTGCTGTTTAATTGACAATTCACTCCACCCTGTTCAGCTCTTCATTGTCCCACCACACTACCAGCCTTCAGAAATCTTTGTTATCTCCACTACAGAATGTTCCATTCATTCACTGCGAATCTGGAATTCATCTGACTCTCAACTCCACGCAGGTTTTCATTACACCACTGTTGAATGTCCAAGTAACCCAATGCTGGTTTTCAGCGGCCTGTTCATATTCGCAGCCCTGCTGTTTACTTGGCTATCGATTCAAGCCTGGTCAGCTCTTCATTTTCCTGTCCACACAACACAGGCTTCAGAAATCATTGGAATCTCCTCTACAGAATGTTCCATTCATTCACTGCGAATGTGGAATTCAACTGACTCTCCACTCCATGCAGGTTTTCCTTACACCACTGATGAATGTCCAAGTAACCCAATGCTGGTTTTCAGCTGCATGTTCACACTCGCAGCCATGCTATACAATTGGCTTTCCACTAAATCCTGATTAGTTCTTGATTTTCCTTCCACACGACCCAGCCTTCAGAAATCATTGGAATCTCCACTAGAGAATGTTCCATTCATTCACTGTGAATCTGGAATTCCTCTGAACCTCCACTCCCGGCAGGTTTCCGGTACACCACTGTTGAATGTCCAAGTAACCCAATGTTTTAAGTGTTTTCTTCACAAGCGCAGTGGTGCTGTTCAATTGGCTATCCACTCAACCCTGGCCAGCTCTACATTTTCCTGTCCACACCACAGAGACTGGAGAAATCATTGTTATCTCCACTACAGAATGTTCCATTCATTCACAGCGAATCTGGAATTCATCTGAATCTCCACTCCCGGCAGGTTTTCGTGACACCACTGGTAAATATCCAAGTAAGCCAATGCTGGTTTTAAGTGGCCTGCTCATACTCTCAGCCGTGCTGTTCAATTTGCTATCCACTCAACCCTCTTCAGCTCCATTTTCCTGTCCACATAACCCAAACTTCAGAAACAATTGGTATCTCCTCCACAGAATGTTCCAGTCATTGACTGCAAATCTGAAATTCATCTAATTCTCAACTCCCGTCAGGTTTTCGTTACACCACTTGTGAATGTCCAATTAAGCCAAAGCTGGTTTTCAGTGGCCTGTTCTTACTACGAGACGTGCTGTTCATTTGGCTATCCATTCCACCCTGTTCAGCTCTACATTTTCGTGTCCACAAAACCCAGCCTTCAGAAATCATTGGAATCACCACTAGAGAATGTTCCATTCATTCACTGCGAATCTGGAATTCATCTGAATCTCCACTCCCGGCAGGTTTTCATTGCACCACTGCTGAATGTTCAAGTAACGCAATGATGGTTTTCAGCGGTCTATTCACACTCGAACCCGTGCTGTTCACGGTCTAGCGACTCAACACTGGTGAGTTCTTCTTTTTCCAGTTCAGACAATACAAACCTCAGAAACCATTGCAATCTACACTACAGAATGTTTCATTCATTCACGCGAATCTTGAATTCATCTTGTTCTCCACTCCCAGCAGGTTTTCGTTTCACCACTGGTGAATGTCCAAGCAACCCAAGGCTGGTTTCAGCTGCGTGTTAACACTCGCAGCCGTGCTGTTCAATTGGCTATCCAGTGAACGCTGGTTAGCTCTTGATTTTCCTTCCACACACCGAGCCTTCAGAAATCATTCTTATCTCCACTTCAGAATGTTCCATTCGTTCCCTGCGAATCTGGAATTCCTCTGACTCTCCACACCAGGCAGATTTTCCTAACAACACTGGTGAATGACCAGGTAATCCAATGCTGGTTTTCAGCGGCTGTTCACACTCACAGCCTTGCTGTTCAATTGGCAATCCAGTCAAACCCAGTCAGCTCTTCATTTTCCTGTCCACACAACCCAGCGTTCAGAAATCATTGGAATCTCTACTACAGAAATTTCCATTCATTCACTGTGAATCTGGAAATAATCTGAATCTGCATTCCAGGAAGGCTTTCGTTACACCACTGATGAATGTCCAAGTAATGCAATGCTGCTTCTTAGTGGTCTGTTCACACTCGAAACCGTGCTGTTCATTGGCTATCCACTCAATATCGATCAGCTCTTCAATATCCTGTCCAGACTTTCCAGATTTCTAAATGTTGGCAATCACCACTACAGAATGTTCCATTCAATCACGCGAATCTGGAATTCATCAGAGTCTCCACTCCTGGAAGGTTTTCGTGACACCACTGGTAAATGTCCAAGGAAGACAATGCTGGTTTTAAGCCGCCTGCTAACACACTCAGCCGTGCTGTTCAATTTGCTATCCACCCAACCCTATTCAGCTCTACATTTTCCTGTCCTCATAACCCAACCTTCAGAAATAATTGTTATCTCCTCCACAGAATGTTCCGTTCATTCACTGCGAATCTTAAATTCATCTGACTCTCAACTCCCGGCGGGTTATCGTTACACCACTTGTGAAAGTCCAAGCAAGCCAATGCTGGTTTTCAGTGGCCTGTTCATACTAAGAGACGTGCTGTTCATTTGGCTATCCACTCCACCCTGTTCAGCACTACATTTTCGTGTCCACAAAACCCAGCCTTCAGAAATCATTGGAATCACCACTAGAGAATGTTCCATTCATTCACTGCGAATCTGGAATTCATCTGAACCTCCACTCCCGGCAGGTTTTCGTTACGCCACTGGTGAATGTCCAAGAAACTCAATACTGGTTTTCAGAGGCATGTTCAACTCGCAGAAGTGCTGTTCAATGGGCTATCCACTCAATATTGGTCAGCTCTTCATTTTCCTCTCCACACAAACCAGCCTTCAGAAATCATTGGGATCTCCACTACAGACTGTTCCATTCATTCACTGCGATTCTGCAATTCATCTGACTCTCCGCTCCAGGCAGGTTTTCATTACAGCACTGGTGAATGACCAAGTAATCCAATGCTGGTTTTCAGCCGCCTTTTCACACTCGCAGTGTGCTGTTCAATTGTCTATCCACTCAAACCTGGTCAGCCTTTCATTTTCTTTTCCACAATATCAGACTTCAGAAATCATTGGAATCGCCAGTACAGAATGTTCCATTCATTCACTGCCAATCTGGAATTCATCTGAATCTGCACTCCAGGTAGGCTTTCATTACACCACTTATGAATGTCCAAGTAACACAATGCTGGTTTTCAGCGGTCTGTTCACACTCTAAGCCCTGCTTTTTACTGGGTATCCACACAACTGTGGTCAGCTCTTCATTTTCATGTCCAAACAATCCAGACTTGAGAAATCATTGCAATCTCCAGTACAGAATGTTCCATTCATTCACTGCGAATCTGGAATTCAACTGAATCTCCACTACCTGCAGATTTATCTTACACCACTTGTGAATGTCCAAGTAAAACAATGCTGGTTTTCAGAGGCCTGTTCATGTTCGCAGTCGTGCTGTTCAATTGGCTATCCACTCAACCTGTTTTGCTCCTCATTTTCCTGTGCACACAACCCAGCCTTCAGAAATCATTGTAATCTCCACTACAGGATGTTCCATTCATTCACTGGGAATCTGGAATTCATCTGAATCTGCACTCCACGCAGGCTTTCGTTACACCACTGCTGAAAGTCGAAGTAATGCAATACTGGTTTTCAGTGGTCTGTTCACATTCGAAGCCGAGGCTTTTTACAGGCTATCCACTCAACACTGGTCAGCTCTTCATTTTCGTGTCCCCACAATCCAGATTTCAGAAATCATTGCAATCTCCACTACAGAATGTTCCATTCATTCACTGCGAGTCTGGAGTTTATCTGATTCTCCACTCCCGCCTGGTTAACATTACACCACTTGTGAATGTCCAAGTAAGCCAATGCTGGTTTTCAGAGGCCTGTTCATACTCGCAGCCGTGCTGTTTAATTGACAATTCACTCCACCCTGTTCAGCTCTTCATTGTCCCACCACACTACCAGCCTTCAGAAATCTTTGTTATCTCCACTACAGAATGTTCCATTCATTCACTGCGAATCTGGAATTCATCTGACTCTCAACTCCACGCAGGTTTTCATTACACCACTGTTGAATGTCCAAGTAACCCAATGCTGGTTTTCAGCGGCCTGTTCATATTCGCAGCCCTGCTGTTTACTTGGCTATCGATTCAAGCCTGGTCAGCTCTTCATTTTCCTGTCCACACAACACAGGCTTCAGAAATCATTGGAATCTCCTCTACAGAATGTTCCATTCATTCACTGCGAATGTGGAATTCAACTGACTCTCCACTCCATGCAGGTTTTCCTTACACCACTGATGAATGTCCAAGTAACCCAATGCTGGTTTTCAGCTGCATGTTCACACTCGCAGCCATGCTATACAATTGGCTTTCCACTAAATCCTGATTAGTTCTTGATTTTCCTTCCACACGACCCAGCCTTCAGAAATCATTGGAATCTCCACTAGAGAATGTTCCATTCATTCACTGCGAATCTGGAATTCCTCTGAACCTCCACTCCCGGCAGGTTTTCGTTACACCACTGTTGAATGTCCAAGTAACCCAATGTTTTAAGTGTTTTCTTCACAAGCGCAGTGGTGCTGTTCAATTGGCTATCCACTCAACCCTGGCCAGCTCTACATTTTCCTGTCCACACCACAGAGACTGGAGAAATCATTGTTATCTCCACTACAGAATGTTCCATTCATTCACAGCGAATCTGGAATTCATCTGAATCTCCACTCCCGGCAGGTTTTCGTGACACCACTGGTAAATATCCAAGTAAGCCAATGCTGGTTTTAAGTGGCCTGCTCATACTCTCAGCCGTGCTGTTCAATTTGCTATCCACTCAACCCTCTTCAGCTCCATTTTCCTGTCCACATAACCCAAACTTCAGAAACAATTGGTATCTCCTCCACAGAATGTTCCATTCATTGACTGCAAATCTGAAATTCATCTAATTCTCAACTCCCGTCAGGTTTTCGTTACACCACTTGTGAATGTCCAATTAAGCCAAAGCTGGTTTTCAGTGGCCTGTTCTTACTACGAGACGTGCTGTTCATTTGGCTATCCATTCCACCCTATTCAGCTCTACATTTTCGTGTCCACAAAACCCAGCCTTCAGAAATCATTGGAATCACCACTAGAGAATGTTCCATGCATTCACTGCGAATCTGGAATTCATCTGAATCTCCACTCCCGGCAGGTTTTCATTGCACCACTGCTGAATGTTCAAGTAACGCAATGATGGTTTTCAGCGGTCTATTCACACTCGAACCCGTGCTGTTCACGGTCTAGCGACTCAACACTGGTGAGTTCTTCTTTTTCCAGTTCAGACAATACAAACCTCAGAAACCATTGCAATCTACACTACAGAATGTTTCATTCATTCACGCGAATCTTGAATTCATCTTGTTCTCCACTCCCAGCAGGTTTTCGTTTCACCACTGGTGAATGTCCAAGCAACCCAAGGCTGGTTTCAGCTGCGTGTTAACACTCGCAGCCGTGCTGTTCAATTGGCTATCCAGTGAACGCTGGTTAGCTCTTGATTTTCCTTCCACACACCGAGCCTTCAGAAATCATTCTTATCTCCACTTCAGAATGTTCCATTCGTTCCCTGAGAATCTGGAATTCCTCTGACTCTCCACACCAGGCAGATTTTCCTAACAATACTGGTGAATGACCAGGTAATCCAATGCTGGTTTTCAGCGGCTGTTCACACTCACAGCCTTGCTGTTCAATTGGCAATCCAGTCAAAACTAGTCAGCTCTTCATTTTCCTGTCCACACAACCCAGCGTTCAGAAATCATTGGAATCTCTACTACAGAAATTTCCATTCATTCACTGTCAATCTGGAAATAATCTGAATCTGCATTCCAGGAAGGCTTTCGTTACACCACTGATGAATGTCCAAGTAATGCAATGCTGCTTCTTAGTGGTCTGTTCACACTCGAAACCGTGCTGTTCATTGGCTATCCACTCAATATCGGTCAGCTCTTCAATATCCTGTCCAGACTATCCAGATTTCTAAATGTTGGCAATCACCACTACAGAATGTTCCATTCAATCACGCGAATCTGGAATTCATCAGAGTCTCCACTCCTGGAAGGTTTTCGTGACACCACTGGTAAATGTCCAAGGAAGACAATGCTGGTTTTAAGCCGCCTGCTAACACACTCAGCCGTGCTGTTCATTTGGCTATCCACCCAACCCTATTCAGCTCTACATTTTCCTGTCCACAAAACCCAGCCTTCAGAAATCATTGGAATCACCACTAGAGAATGTTCCATTCATTCACTGCGAATCTGGAATACATCTGAACCTCCACTCCTGGCAGGTTTTCTTTACGCCACTTGTGAATGTCCAAGTAAGCCAATGCTGGTTTTCAGTGGCCTGTTCAACTCGCAGAAGTGCTGTTCAATGGGCTATCCACTCAATATTGGTCAGCTCTTCATTTTCCTCTCCACACAAACCAGCCTTCAGAAATCATTGGGATCTCCACTACAGACTGTTCCATTCATTCACTGCGATTCTGCAATTCATCTGACTCTCCACTCCAGGCAGGTTTTCATTACAGCACTGGTGAATGACCAAATAATCCAATGCTGGTTTTCAGCCGCCTTTTCACACTCGCAGTGTGCTGTTCAATTGTCTATCCACTCAAACCTGGTCAGCCTTTCATTTTCTTTTCCACAATATCAGACTTCAGAAATCATTGGAATCGCCAGTACAGAATGTTCCATTCATTCACTGCCAATCTGGAATTCATCTGAATCTGCACTCCAGGTAGGCTTTCATTACACCACTTATGAATGTCCAAGTAACACAATGCTGGTTTTCAGCGGTCTGTTCACACTCTAAGCCCTGCTTTTTACTGGGTATCCACACAACTGTGGTCAGCTCTTCATTTTCATGTCCAAACAATCCAGACTTGAGAAATCATTGCAATCTCCAGTACAGAATGTTCCATTCATTCACTGCGAATCTGGAATTCAACTGAATCTCCACTACCTGCAGATTTATCTTACACCACTTGTGAATGTCCAAGTAAAACAATGCTGGTTTTCAGAGGCCTGTTCATGTTCGCAGTCGTGCTGTTCAATTGGCTATCCACTCAACCTGTTTTGCTCCTCATTTTCCTGTGCACACAACCCAGCCTTCAGAAATCATTGTAATCTCCACTACAGGATGTTCCATTCATTCACTGGGAATCTGGAATTCATCTGAATCTGCACTCCACGCAGGCTTTCGTTACACCACTGCTGAAAGTCGAAGTAATGCAATACAGGTTTTCAGTGGTCTGTTCACATTCGAAGCCGAGGCTTTTTACAGGCTATCCACTCAACACTGGTCAGCTCTTCATTTTCGTGTCCCCACAATCCAGATTTCAGAAATCATTGCAATCTCCACTACAGAATGTTCCATTCATTCACTGCGAGTCTGGAGTTTATCTGATTCTCCACTCCCGCCTGGTTAACATTACACCACTTGTGAATGTCCAAGTAAGCCAATGCTGGTTTTCAGAGGCCTGTTCATACTCGCAGCCGTGCTGTTTAATTGACAATTCACTCCACCCTGTTCAGCTCTTCATTGTCCCACCACACTACCAGCCTTCAGAAATCTTTGTTATCTCCACTACAGAATGTTCCATTCATTCACTGCGAATCTGGAATTCATCTGACTCTCAACTCCACGCAGGTTTTCATTACACCACTGTTGAATGTCCAAGTAACCCAATGCTGGTTTTCAGCGGACTGTTCATATTCGCAGCCCTGCTGTTTACTTGGCTATCGATTCAAGCCTGGTCAGCTCTTCATTTTCCTGTCCACACAACACAGGCTTCAGAAATCATTGGAATCTCCTCTACAGAATGTTCCATTCATTCACTGCGAATGTGGAATTCAACTGACTCTCCACTCCATGCAGGTTTTCCTTACACCACTGATGAATGTCCAAGTAACCCAATGCTGGTTTTCAGCTGCATGTTCACACTCGCAGCCATGCTATACAATTGGCTTTCCACTAAATCCTGATTAGTTCTTGATTTTCCTTCCACACGACCCAGCCTTCAGAAATCATTGGAATCTCCACTAGAGAATGTTCCATTCATTCACTGCGAATCTGGAATTCCTCTGAACCTCCACTCCCGGCAGGTTTTCGTTACACCACTGTTGAATGTCCAAGTAACCCAATGTTTTAAGTGTTTTCTTCACAAGCGCAGTGGTGCTGTTCAATTGGCTATCCACTCAACCCTGGCCAGCTCTACATTTTCCTGTCCACACCACAGAGACTGGAGAAATCATTGTTATCTCCACTACAGAATGTTCCATTCATTCACAGCGAATCTGGAATTCATCTGAATCTCCACTCCCGGCAGGTTTTCGTGACACCACTGGTAAATATCCAAGTAAGCCAATGCTGGTTTTAAGTGGCCTGCTCATACTCTCAGCCGTGCTGTTCAATTTGCTATCCACTCAACCCTCTTCAGCTCCATTTTCCTGTCCACATAACCCAAACTTCAGAAACAATTGGTATCTCCTCCACAGAATGTTCCATTCATTGACTGCAAATCTGAAATTCATCTAATTCTCAACTCCCGTCAGGTTTTCGTTACACCACTTGTGAATGTCCAATTAAGCCAAAGCTGGTTTTCAGTGGCCTGTTCTTACTACGAGACGTGCTGTTCATTTGGCTATCCATTCCACCCTGTTCAGCTCTACATTTTCGTGTCCACAAAACCCAGCCTTCAGAAATCATTGGAATCACCACTAGAGAATGTTCCATGCATTCACTGCGAATCTGGAATTCATCTGAATCTCCACTCCCGGCAGGTTTTCATTGCACCACTGCTGAATGTTCAAGTAACGCAATGATGGTTTTCAGTGGTCTATTCACACTCGAACCCGTGCTGTTCACGGTCTAGCGACTCAACACTGGTGAGTTCTTCTTTTTCCAGTTCAGACAATACAAACCTCAGAAACCATTGCAATCTACACTACAGAATGTTTCATTCATTCACGCGAATCTTGAATTCATCTTGTTCTCCACTCCCAGCAGGTTTTCGTTTCACCACTGTTGAATGTCCAAGCAACCCAAGGCTGGTTTCAGCTGCGTGTTAACACTCGCAGCCGTGCTGTTCAATTGGCTATCCAGTGAACGCTGGTTAGCTCTTGATTTTCCTTCCACACACCGAGCCTTCAGAAATCATTCTTATCTCCACTTCAGAATGTTCCATTCGTTCCCTGCGAATCTGGAATTCCTCTGACTCTCCACACCAGGCAGATTTTCCTAACAACACTGGTGAATGACCAGGTAATCCAATGCTGGTTTTCAGCGGCTGTTCACACTCACAGCCTTGCTGTTCAATTGGCAATCCAGTCAAAACTAGTCAGCTCTTCATTTTCCTGTCCACACAACCCAGCGTTCAGAAATCATTGGAATCTCTACTACAGAAATTTCCATTCATTCACTGTGAATCTGGAAATAATCTGAATCTGCATTCCAGGAAGGCTTTCGTTACACCACTGATGAATGTCCAAGTAATGCAATGCTGCTTCTTAGTGGTCTGTTCACACTCGAAACCGTGCTGTTCATTGGCTATCCACTCAATATCGGTCAGCTCTTCAATATCCTGTCCAGACTATCCAGATTTCTAAATGTTGGCAATCACCACTACAGAATGTTCCATTCAATCACGCGAATCTGGAATTCATCAGAGTCTCCACTCCTGGAAGGTTTTCGTGACACCACTGGTAAATGTCCAAGGAAGACAATGCTGGTTTTAAGCCGCCTGCTAACACACTCAGCCGTGCTGTTCATTTGGCTATCCACCCAACCCTATTCAGCTCTACATTTTCCTGTCCACAAAACCCAGCCTTCAGAAATCATTGGAATCACCACTAGAGAATGTTCCATTCATTCACTGCGAATCTGGAATTCATCTGAACCTCCACTCCCGGCAGGTTTTCGTTAAGCCACTGGTGAATGTCCAAGTAAGCCAATGCTGGTTTTCAGTGGCCTGTTCAACTCGCAGAAGTGCTGTTCAATGGGCTATCCACTCTATATTGGTCAGCTCTTCATTTTCCTCTCCACACAAACCAGCCTTCAGAAATCATTGGGATCTCCACTACAGACTGTTCCATTCATTCACTGCGATTCTGCAATTCATCTGACTCTCCACTCCAGGCAGGTTTTCATTACAGCACTGGTGAATGACCAAGTAATCCAATGCTGGTTTTCAGCCGCCTTTTCACACTCGCAGTGTGCTGTTCAATTGTCTATCCACTCAAACCTGGTCAGCCTTTCATTTTCTTTTCCACAATATCAGACTTCAGAAATCATTGGAATCGCCAGTACAGAATGTTCCATTCATTCACTGCCAATCTGGAATTCATCTGAATCTGCACTCCAGGTAGGCTTTCATTACACCACTTATGAATGTCCAAGTAACACAATGCTGGTTTTCAGCGGTCTGTTCACACTCTAAGCCCTGCTTTTTACTGGGTATCCACACAACTGTGGTCAGCTCTTCATTTTCATGTCCAAACAATCCAGACTTGAGAAATCATTGCAATCTCCAGTACAGAATGTTCCATTCATTCACTGCGAATCTGGAATTCAACTGAATCTCCACTACCTGCAGATTTATCTTACACCACTTGTGAATGTCCAAGTAAAACAATGCTGGTTTTCAGAGGCCTGTTCATGTTCGCAGTCGTGCTGTTCAATTGGCTATCCACTCAACCTGTTTTGCTCCTCATTTTCCTGTGCACACAACCCAGCCTTCAGAAATCATTGTAATCTCCACTACAGGATGTTCCATTCATTCACTGGGAATCTGGAATTCATCTGAATCTGCACTCCACGCAGGCTTTCGTTACACCACTGCTGAAAGTCGAAGTAATGCAATACTGGTTTTCAGTGGTCTGTTCACATTCGAAGCCGAGGCTTTTTACAGGCTATCCACTCAACACTGGTCAGCTCTTCATTTTCGTGTCCCCACAATCCAGATTTCAGAAATCATTGCAATCTCCACTACAGAATGTTCCATTCATTCACTGCGAGTCTGGAGTTTATCTGATTCTCCACTCCCGCCTGGTTAACATTACACCACTTGTGAATGTCCAAGTAAGCCAATGCTGGTTTTCAGAGGCCTGTTCATACTCGCAGCCGTGCTGTTTAATTGACAATTCACTCCACCCTGTTCAGCTCTTCATTGTCCCACCACACTACCAGCCTTCAGAAATCTTTGTTATCTCCACTACAGAATGTTCCATTCATTCACTGCGAATCTGGAATTCATCTGACTCTCAACTCCACGCAGGTTTTCATTACACCACTGTTGAATGTCCAAGTAACCCAATGCTGGTTTTCAGCGGCCTGTTCATATTCGCAGCCCTGCTGTTTACTTGGCTATCGATTCAAGCCTGGTCAGCTCTTCATTTTCCTGTCCACACAACACAGGCTTCAGAAATCATTGGAATCTCCTCTACAGAATGTTCCATTCATTCACTGCGAATGTGGAATTCAACTGACTCTCCACTCCATGCAGGTTTTCCTTACACCACTGATGAATGTCCAAGTAACCCAATGCTGGTTTTCAGCTGCATGTTCACACTCGCAGCCATGCTATACAATTGGCTTTCCACTAAATCCTGATTAGTTCTTGATTTTCCTTCCACACGACCCAGCCTTCAGAAATCATTGGAATCTCCACTAGAGAATGTTCCATTCATTCACTGCGAATCTGGAATTCCTCTGAACCTCCACTCCCGGCAGGTTTTCGTTACACCACTGTTGAATGTCCAAGTAACCCAATGTTTTAAGTGTTTTCTTCACAAGCGCAGTGGTGCTGTTCAATTGGCTATCCACTCAACCCTGGCCAGCTCTACATTTTCCTGTCCACACCACAGAGACTGGAGAAATCATTGTTATCTCCACTACAGAATGTTCCATTCATTCACAGCGAATCTGGAATTCATCTGAATCTCCACTCCCGGCAGGTTTTCGTGACACCACTGGTAAATATCCAAGTAAGCCAATGCTGGTTTTAAGTGGCCTGCTCATACTCTCAGCCGTGCTGTTCAATTTGCTATCCACTCAACCCTCTTCAGCTCCATTTTCCTGTCCACATAACCCAAACTTCAGAAACAATTGGTATCTCCTCCACAGAATGTTCCATTCATTGACGGCAAATCTGAAATTCATCTAATTCTCAACTCCCGTCAGGTTTTCGTTACACCACTTGTGAATGTCCAATTAAGCCAAAGCTGGTTTTCAGTGGCCTGTTCTTACTACGAGACGTGCTGTTCATTTGGCTATCCATTCCACCCTGTTCAGCTCTACATTTTCGTGTCCACAAAACCCAGCCTTCAGAAATCATTGGAATCACCACTAGAGAATGTTCCATTCATTCACTGCGAATCTGGAATTCATCTGAATCTCCACTCCCGGCAGGTTTTCATTGCACCACTGCTGAATGTTCAAGTAACGCAATGATGGTTTTCAGCGGTCTATTCACACTCGAACCCGTGCTGTTCACGGTCTAGCGACTCAACACTGGTGAGTTCTTCTTTTTCCAGTTCAGACAATACAAACCCCAGAAACCATTGCAATCTACACTACAGAATGTTTCATTCATTCACGCGAATCTTGAATTCATCTTGTTCTCCACTCCCAGCAGGTTTTCGTTTCACCACTGGTGAATGTCCAAGCAACCCAAGGCTGGTTTCAGCTGCGTGTTAACACTCGCAGCCGTGCTGTTCAATTGGCTATCCAGTGAACGCTGGTTAGCTCTTGATTTTCCTTCCACACACCGAGCCTTCAGAAATCATTCTTATCTCCACTTCAGAATGTTCCATTCGTTCCCTGCGAATCTGGAATTCCTCTGACTCTCCACACCAGGCAGATTTTCCTAACAACACTGGTGAATGACCAGGTAATCCAATGCTGGTTTTCAGCGGCTGTTCACACTCACAGCCTTGCTGTTCAATTGGCAATCCAGTCAAACCTAGTCAGCTCTTCATTTTCCTGTCCACACAACCCAGCGTTCAGAAATCATTGGAATCTCTACTACAGAAATTTCCATTCATTCACTGTGAATCTGGAAATAATCTGAATCTGCATTCCAGGAAGGCTTTCGTTACACCACTGATGAATGTCCAAGTAATGCAATGCTGCTTCTTAGTGGTCTGTTCACACTCGAAACCGTGTTGTTCATTGGCTATCCACTCAATATCGGTCAATATCCTGTCCAGACTATCCAGATTTCTAAATGTTGGCAATCACCACTACAGAATGTTCCATTCAATCACGCGAATCTGGAATTCATCAGAGTCTCCACTACTGGAAGGTTTTCGTGACACCACTGGTAAATGTCCAAGGAAGACAATGCTGGTTTTAAGCCGCCTGCTAACACACTCAGCCGTGCTGTTCAATTTGCTATCCACCCAACCCCATTCAGCTCTACATTTTCCTGTCCTCATAACCCAACCTTCAGAAATAATTGGTATCTCCTCCACAGAGTGTTCCGTTCATTCACTGCGAATCTTAAATTCATCTGACTCTCAACTCCCGGCGGGTTATCGTTACACCACTTGTGAATGTCCAAGTAAGCCAATGCTGGTTTTCAGAGGCCTGTTCAACTCACAGAAGTGCTGTTCAATGGGCTATCCACTCAATATTGGTCAGCTCTTCATTTTCCTCTCCACAAAAACCAGCCTTCAGAAATCATTGGGATCTCCACTACAGACTGTTCCATTCATTCACTGCGATTCTGCAATTCATCTGACTCTCCGCTCCAGGCAGGTTTTCATTACAGCACTGGTGAATGACCAAGTAATCCAATGCTGGTTTTCAGCCGCCTTTTCACACTCGCAGTGTGCTGTTCAATTGTCTATCCACTCAAACCTGGTCAGCCTTTCATTTTCTTTTCCACAATATCAGACTTCAGAAATCATTGGAATCGCCAGTACAGAATGTTCCATTCATTCACTGCCAATCTGGAATTCATCTGAATCTGCACTCCAGGTAGGCTTTCATTACACCACTTATGAATGTCCAAGTAACACAATGCTGGTTTTCAGCGGTCTGTTCACACTCTAAGCCCTGCTTTTTACTGGGTATCCACACAACTGTGGTCAGCTCTTCATTTTCATGTCCAAACAATCCAGACTTGAGAAATCATTGCAATCTCCAGTACAGAATGTTCCATTCATTCACTGCGAATCTGGAATTCAACTGAATCTCCACTACCTGCAGATTTATCTTACACCACTTGTGAATGTCCAAGTAAAACAATGCTGGTTTTCAGAGGCCTGTTCATGTTCGCAGTCGTGCTGTTCAATTGGCTATCCACTCAACCTGTTTTGCTCCTCATTTTCCTGTGCACACAACCCAGCCTTCAGAAATCATTGTAATCTCCACTACAGGATGTTCCATTCATTCACTGGGAATCTGGAATTCATCTGAATCTGCACTCCACGCAGGCTTTCGTTACACCACTGCTGAAAGTCGAAGTAATGCAATACTGGTTTTCAGTGGTCTGTTCACATTCGAAGCCGAGGCTTTTTACAGGCTATCCACTCAACACTGGTCAGCTCTTCATTTTCGTGTCCCCACAATCCAGATTTCAGAAATCATTGCAATCTCCACTACAGAATGTTCCATTCATTCACTGCGAGTCTGGAGTTTATCTGATTCTCCACTCCCGCCTGGTTAACATTACACCACTTGTGAATGTCCAAGTAAGCCAATGCTGGTTTTCAGAGGCCTGTTCATACTCGCAGCCGTGCTGTTTAATTGACAATTCACTCCACCCTGTTCAGCTCTTCATTGTCCCACCACACTACCAGCCTTCAGAAATCTTTGTTATCTCCACTACAGAATGTTCCATTCATTCACTGCGAATCTGGAATTCATCTGACTCTCAACTCCACGCAGGTTTTCATTACACCACTGTTGAATGTCCAAGTAACCCAATGCTGGTTTTCAGCGGCCTGTTCATATTCGCAGCCCTGCTGTTTACTTGGCTATCGATTCAAGCCTGGTCAGCTCTTCATTTTCCTGTCCACACAACACAGGCTTCAGAAATCATTGGAATCTCCTCTACAGAATGTTCCATTCATTCACTGCGAATGTGGAATTCAACTGACTCTCCACTCCATGCAGGTTTTCCTTAAAAAACTGATGAATGTCCAAGTAACCCAATGCTGGTTTTCAGCTGCATGTTCACACTCGCAGCCATGCTATACAATTGGCTTTCCACTAAATCCTGATTAGTTCTTGATTTTCCTTCCACACGACCCAGCCTTCAGAAATCATTGGAATCTCCACTAGAGAATGTTCCATTCATTCACTGCGAATCTGGAATTCCTCTGAACCTCCACTCCCGGCAGGTTTTCGTTACACCACTGTTGAATGTCCAAGTAACCCAATGTTTTAAGTGTATTCTTCACAAGCGCAGTGGTGCTGTTCAATTGGCTATCCACTCAACCCTGGCCAGCTCTACATTTTCCTGTCCACACCACAGAGACTGGAGAAATCATTGTTATCTCCACTACAGAATGTTCCATTCATTCACAGCGAATCTGGAATTCATCTGAATCTCCACTCCCGGCAGGTTTTCGTGACACCACTGGTAAATATCCAAGTAAGCCAATGCTGGTTTTAAGTGGCCTGCTCATACTCTCAGCCGTGCTGTTCAATTTGCTATCCACTCAACCCTCTTCAGCTCCATTTTCCTGTCCACATAACCCAAACTTCAGAAACAATTGGTATCTCCTCCACAGAATGTTCCATTCATTGACTGCAAATCTGAAATTCATCTAATTCTCAACTCCCGTCAGGTTTTCGTTACACCACTTGTGAATGTCCAATTAAGCCAAAGCTGGTTTTCAGTGGCCTGTTCTTACTACGAGACGTGCTGTTCATTTGGCTATCCATTCCACCCTGTTCAGCTCTACATTTTCGTGTCCACAAAACCCAGCCTTCAGAAATCATTGGAATCACCACTAGAGAATGTTCCATGCATTCACTGCGAATCTGGAATTCATCTGAATCTCCACTCCCGGCAGGTTTTCATTGCACCACTGCTGAATGTTCAAGTAACGCAATGATGGTTTTCAGTGGTCTATTCACACTCGAACCCGTGCTGTTCACGGTCTAGCGACTCAACACTGGTGAGTTCTTCTTTTTCCAGTTCAGACAATACAAACCTCAGAAACCATTGCAATCTACACTACAGAATGTTTCATTCATTCACGCGAATCTTGAATTCATCTTGTTCTCCACTCCAAGCAGGTTTTCGTTTCACCACTGTTGAATGTCCAAGCAACCCAAGGCTGGTTTCAGCTGCGTGTTAACACTCGCAGCCGTGCTGTTCAATTGGCTATCCAGTGAACGCTGGTTAGCTCTTGATTTTCCTTCCACACACCGAGCCTTCAGAAATCATTCTTATCTCCACTTCAGAATGTTCCATTCGTTCCCTGCGAATCTGGAATTCCTCTGACTCTCCACACCAGGCAGATTTTCCTAACAACACTGGTGAATGACCAGGTAATCCAATGCTGGTTTTCAGCGGCTGTTCACACTCACAGCCTTGCTGTTCAATTGGCAATCCAGTCAAAACTAGTCAGCTCTTCATTTTCCTGTCCACACAACCCAGCGTTCAGAAATCATTGGAATCTCTACTACAGAAATTTCCATTCATTCACTGTGAATCTGGAAATAATCTGAATCTGCATTCCAGGAAGGCTTTACACCACTGATGAATGTCCAAGTAATGCAATGCTGCTTCTTAGTGGTCTGTTCACACTCGAAACCGTGCTGTTCATTGGCTATCCACTCAATATCGGTCAGCTCTTCAATATCCTGTCCAGACTATCCAGATTTCTAAATGTTGGCAATCACCACTACAGAATGTTCCATTCAATCACGCGAATCTGGAATTCATCAGAGTCTCCACTCCTGGAAGGTTTTCGTGACACCACTGGTAAATGTCCAAGGAAGACAATGCTGGTTTTAAGCCGCCTGCTAACACATTCAGCCGTGCTGTTCATTTGGCTATCCACCCAACCCTATTCAGCTCTACATTTTCCTGTCCACAAAACCCAGCCTTCAGAAATCATTGGAATCACCACTAGAGAATGTTCCATTCATTCACTGCGAATCTGGAATTCATCTGAACCTCCACTCCCGGCAGGTTTTCGTTAAGCCACTGGTGAATGTCCAAGTAAGCCAATGCTGGTTTTCAGTGGCCTGTTCAACTCGCAGAAGTGCTGTTCAATGGGCTATCCACTCTATATTGGTCAGCTCTTCATTTTCCTCTCCACACAAACCAGCCTTCAGAAATCATTGGGATCTCCACTACAGACTGTTCCATTCATTCACTGCGATTCTGCAATTCATCTGACTCTCCACTCCAGGCAGGTTTTCATTACAGCACTGGTGAATGACCAAGTAATCCAATGCTGGTTTTCAGCCGCCTTTTCACACTCGCAGTGTGCTGTTCAATTGTCTATCCACTCAAACCTGGTCAGCCTTTCATTTTCTTTTCCACAATATCAGACTTCAGAAATCATTGGAATCGCCAGTACAGAATGTTCCATTCATTCACTGCCAATCTGGAATTCATCTGAATCTGCACTCCAGGTAGGCTTTCATTACACCACTTATGAATGTCCAAGTAACACAATGCTGGTTTTCAGCGGTCTGTTCACACTCTAAGCCCTGCTTTTTACTGGGTATCCACACAACTGTGGTCAGCTCTTCATTTTCATGTCCAAACAATCCAGACTTGAGAAATCATTGCAATCTCCAGTACAGAATGTTCCATTCATTCACTGCGAATCTGGAATTCAACTGAATCTCCACTACCTGCAGATTTATCTTACACCACTTGTGAATGTCCAAGTAAAACAATGCTGGTTTTCAGAGGCCTGTTCATGTTCGCAGTCGTGCTGTTCAATTGGCTATCCACTCAACCTGTTTTGCTCCTCATTTTCCTGTGCACACAACCCAGCCTTCAGAAATCATTGTAATCTCCACTACAGGATGTTCCATTCATTCACTGGGAATCTGGAATTCATCTGAATCTGCACTCCACGCAGGCTTTCGTTACACCACTGCTGAAAGTCGAAGTAATGCAATACTGGTTTTCAGTGGTCTGTTCACATTCGAAGCCGAGGCTTTTTACAGGCTATCCACTCAACACTGGTCAGCTCTTCATTTTCGTGTCCCCACAATCCAGATTTCAGAAATCATTGCAATCTCCACTACAGAATGTTCCATTCATTCACTGCGAGTCTGGAGTTTATCTGATTCTCCACTCCCGCCTGGTTAACATTACACCACTTGTGAATGTCCAAGTAAGCCAATGCTGGTTTTCAGAGGCCTGTTCATACTCGCAGCCGTGCTGTTTAATTGACAATTCACTCCACCCTGTTCAGCTCTTCATTGTCCCACCACACTACCAGCCTTCAGAAATCTTTGTTATCTCCACTACAGAATGTTCCATTCATTCACTGCGAATCTGGAATTCATCTGACTCTCAACTCCACGCAGGTTTTCATTACACCACTGTTGAATGTCCAAGTAACCCAATGCTGGTTTTCAGCGGCCTGTTCATATTCGCAGCCCTGCTGTTTACTTGGCTATCGATTCAAGCCTGGTCAGCTCTTCATTTTCCTGTCCACACAACACAGGCTTCAGAAATCATTGGAATCTCCTCTACAGAATGTTCCATTCATTCACTGCGAATGTGGAATTCAACTGACTCTCCACTCCATGCAGGTTTTCCTTACACCACTGATGAATGTCCAAGTAACCCAATGCTGGTTTTCAGCTGCATGTTCACACTCGCAGCCATGCTATACAATTGGCTTTCCACTAAATCCTGATTAGTTCTTGATTTTCCTTCCACACGACCCAGCCTTCAGAAATCATTGGAATCTCCACTAGAGAATGTTCCATTCATTCACTGCGAATCTGGAATTCCTCTGAACCTCCACTCCCGGCAGGTTTTCGTTACACCACTGTTGAATGTCCAAGTAACCCAATGTTTTAAGTGTTTTCTTCACAAGCGCAGTGGTGCTGTTCAATTGGCTATCCACTCAACCCTGGCCAGCTCTACATTTTCCTGTCCACACCACAGAGACTGGAGAAATCATTGTTATCTCCACTACAGAATGTTCCATTCATTCACAGCGAATCTGGAATTCATCTGAATCTCCACTCCCGGCAGGTTTTCGTGACACCACTGGTAAATATCCAAGTAAGCCAATGCTGGTTTTAAGTGGCCTGCTCATACTCTCAGCCGTGCTGTTCAATTTGCTATCCACTCAACCCTCTTCAGCTCCATTTTCCTGTCCACATAACCCAAACTTCAGAAACAATTGGTATCTCCTCCACAGAATGTTCCATTCATTGACTGCAAATCTGAAATTCATCTAATTCTCAACTCCCGTCAGGTTTTCGTTACACCACTTGTGAATGTCCAATTAAGCCAAAGCTGGTTTTCAGTGGCCTGTTCTTACTACGAGACGTGCTGTTCATTTGGCTATCCATTCCACCCTGTTCAGCTCTACATTTTCGTGTCCACAAAACCCAGCCTTCAGAAATCATTGGAATCACCACTAGAGAATGTTCCATTCATTCACTGCGAATCTGGAATTCATCTGAATCTCCACTCCCGGCAGGTTTTCATTGCACCACTGCTGAATGTTCAAGTAACGCAATGATGGTTTTCAGCGGTCTATTCACACTCGAACCCGTGCTGTTCACGGTCTAGCGACTCAACACTGGTGAGTTCTTCTTTTTCCAGTTCAGACAATACAAACCTCAGAAACCATTGCAATCTACACTACAGAATGTTTCATTCATTCACGCGAATCTTGAATTCATCTTGTTCTCCACTCCCAGCAGGTTTTCGTTTCACCACTGGTGAATGTCCAAGCAACCCAAGACTGGTTTCAGCTGCGTGTTAACACTCGCAGCCGTGCTGTTCAATTGGCTAGCCAGTGAACGCTGGTTAGCTCTTGATTTTCCTTCCACACACCGAGCCTTCAGAAATCATTCTTATCTCCACTTCAGAATGTTCCATTCGTTCCCTTCGAATCTGGAATTCCGCTGACTCTCCACACCAGGCAGATTTTCCTAACAACACTGGTGAATGACCAGGTAATCCAATGCTGGTTTTCAGCGGCTGTTCACACTCACAGCCTTGCTGTTCAATTGGCAATCCAGTCAAACCTAGTCAGCTCTTCATTTTCCTGTCCACACAAACCAGCGTTCAGAAATCATTGGAATCTCTACTACAGAAATTTCCATTCATTCACTGTGAATCTGGAAATAATCTGAATCTGCATTCCAGGAAGGCTTTCGTTACACCACTGATGAATGTCCAAGTAAGCCAATGCTGTTTTTCAGTGGCCTGTTCATACTAAGAGACGTGCTGTTCATTTGGCTATCCACTCCACCCTGTTCAGCTCTACATTTTCGTGTCCACAAAACCCAGCCTTCAGAAATCATTGGAATCACCACTAGAGAATGTTCCATTCATTCACTGCGAATCTGGAATTCATCTGAACCTCCACTCCCGGCAGGTTTTCGTTACGCCACTGGTGAATGTCCAAGTAACTCAATACTGGTTTTGAGAGGCATGTTCAACTCGCAGAAGTGCTGTTCAATGGGCTATCCACTCAATATTGGTCAGCTCTTCATTTTCCTCTCCACACAAACCAGCCTTCAGAAATCATTGGGATCTCCACTACAGACTGTTCCATTCATTCACTGCGATTCTGCAATTCATCTGACTCTCCGCTCCAGGCAGGTTTTCATTACAGCACTGGTGAATGACCAAGTAATCCAATGCTGGTTTTCAGCCGCCTTTTCACACTCGCAGTGTGCTGTTCAATTGTCTATCCACTCAAACCTGGTCAGCCTTTCATTTTCTTTTCCACAATATCAGACTTCAGAAATCATTGGAATCGCCAGTACAGAATGTTCCATTCATTCACTGCCAATCTGGAATTCATCTGAATCTGCACTCCAGGTAGGCTTTCATTACACCACTTATGAATGTCCAAGTAACACAATGCTGGTTTTCAGCGGTCTGTTCACACTCTAAGCCCTGCTTTTTACTGGGTATCCACACAACTGTGGTCAGCTCTTCATTTTCATGTCCAAACAATCCAGACTTGAGAAATCATTGCAATCTCCAGTACAGAATGTTCCATTCATTCACTGCGAATCTGGAATTCAACTGAATCTCCACTACCTGCAGATTTATCTTACACCACTTGTGAATGTCCAAGTAAAACAATGCTGGTTTTCAGAGGCCTGTTCATGTTCGCAGTCGTGCTGTTCAATTGGCTATCCACTCAACCTGTTTTGCTCCTCATTTTCCTGTGCACACAACCCAGCCTTCAGAAATCATTGTAATCTCCACTACAGGATGTTCCATTCATTCACTGGGAATCTGGAATTCATCTGAATCTGCACTCCACGCAGGCTTTCGTTACACCACTGCTGAAAGTCGAAGTAATGCAATACTGGTTTTCAGTGGTCTGTTCACATTCGAAGCCGAGGCTTTTTACAGGCTATCCACTCAACACTGGTCAGCTCTTCATTTTCGTGTCCCCACAATCCAGATTTCAGAAATCATTGCAATCTCCACTACAGAATGTTCCATTCATTCACTGCGAGTCTGGAGTTTATCTGATTCTCCACTCCCGCCTGGTTAACATTACACCACTTGTGAATGTCCAAGTAAGCCAATGCTGGTTTTCAGAGGCCTGTTCATACTCGCAGCCGTGCTGTTTAATTGACAATTCACTCCACCCTGTTCAGCTCTTCATTGTCCCACCACACTACCAGCCTTCAGAAATCTTTGTTATCTCCACTACAGAATGTTCCATTCATTCACTGCGAATCTGGAATTCATCTGACTCTCAACTCCACGCAGGTTTTCATTACACCACTGTTGAATGTCCAAGTAACCCAATGCTGGTTTTCAGCGGCCTGTTCATATTCGCAGCCCTGCTGTTTACTTGGCTATCGATTCAAGCCTGGTCAGCTCTTCATTTTCCTGTCCACACAACACAGGCTTCAGAAATCATTGGAATCTCCTCTACAGAATGTTCCATTCATTCACTGCGAATGTGGAATTCAACTGACTCTCCACTCCATGCAGGTTTTCCTTACACCACTGATGAATGTCCAAGTAACCCAATGCTGGTTTTCAGCTGCATGTTCACACTCGCAGCCATGCTATACAATTGGCTTTCCACTAAATCCTGATTAGTTCTTGATTTTCCTTCCACACGACCCAGCCTTCAGAAATCATTGGAATCTCCACTAGAGAATGTTCCATTCATTCACTGCGAATCTGGAATTCCTCTGAACCTCCACTCCCGGCAGGTTTTCGTTACACCACTGTTGAATGTCCAAGTAACCCAATGTTTTAAGTGTTTTCTTCACAAGCGCAGTGGTGCTGTTCAATTGGCTATCCACTCAACCCTGGCCAGCTCTACATTTTCCTGTCCACACCACAGAGACTGGAGAAATCATTGTTATCTCCACTACAGAATGTTCCATTCATTCACAGCGAATCTGGAATTCATCTGAATCTCCACTCCCGGCAGGTTTTCGTGACACCACTGGTAAATATCCAAGTAAGCCAATGCTGGTTTTAAGTGGCCTGCTCATACTCTCAGCCGTGCTGTTCAATTTGCTATCAACTCAACCCTCTTCAGCTCCATTTTCCTGTCCACATAACCCAAACTTCAGAAACAATTGGTATCTCCTCCACAGAATTTTCCATTCATTGACTGCAAATCTGAAATTCATCTAATTCTCAACTCCCGTCAGGTTTTCGTTACACCACTTGTGAATGTCCAATTAAGCCAAAGCTGGTTTTCAGTGGCCTGTTCTTACTACGAGACGTGCTGTTCATTTGGCTATCCATTCCACCCTGTTCAGCTCTACATTTTCGTGTCCACAAAACCCAGCCTTCAGAAATCATTGGAATCACCACTAGAGAATGTTCCATTCATTCACTGCGAATCTGGAATTCATCTGAATCTCCACTCCCGGCAGGTTTTCATTGCACCACTGCTGAATGTTCAAGTAACGCAATGATGGTTTTCAGCGGTCTATTCACACTCGAACCCGTGCTGTTCACGGTCTAGCGACTCAACACTGGTGAGTTCTTCTTTTTCCAGTTCAGACAATACAAACCCCAGAAACCATTGCAATCTACACTACAGAATGTTTCATTCATTCACGCGAATCTTGAATTCATCTTGTTCTCCACTCCCAGCAGGTTTTCGTTTCACCACTGGTGAATGTCCAAGCAACCCAAGGCTGGTTTCAGCTGCGTGTTAACACTCGCAGCCGTGCTGTTCAATTGGCTATCCAGTGAACGCTGGTTAGCTCTTGATTTTCCTTCCACACACCGAGCCTTCAGAAATCATTCTTATCTCCACTTCAGAATGTTCCATTCGTTCCCTGCGAATCTGGAATTCCTCTGACTCTCCACACCAGGCAGATTTTCCTAACAACACTGGTGAATGACCAGGTAATCCAATGCTGGTTTTCAGCGGCTGTTCACACTCACAGCCTTGCTGTTCAATTGGCAATCCAGTCAAAGCTAGTTAGCTCTTCATTTTCCTGTCCACACAACCCAGCGTTCAGAAATCATTGGAATCTCTACTACAGAAATTTCCATTCATTCACTGTGAATCTGGAAATAATCTGAATCTGCATTCCAGGAAGGCTTTCGTTACACCACTGATGAATGTCCAAGTAAGCCAATGCTGGTTTTCAGTGGCCTGTTCATACTAAGAGACGTGCTGTTCATTTGGCTATCCACTCCACCCTGTTCAGCTCTACATTTTCGTGTCCACAAAACCCAGCCTTCAGAAATCATTGGAATCACCACTAGAGAATGCTCCATTCATTCACTGCGAATCTGGAATTCTTCTGAACCTCCACTCCCGGCAGGTTTTCGTTACGCCACTGGTGAATGTCCAAGTAACTCAATACTGGTTTTCAGAGGCATGTTCAACTCGCAGAAGTGCTGTTCAATGGGCTATCCACTCAATATTGGTCAGCTCTTCATTTTCCTCTCCACACAAACCAGCCTTCAGAAATCATTGGGATCTCCACTACAGACTGTTCCATTCATTCACTGCGATTCTGCAATTCATCTGACTCTCCGCTCCAGGCAGGTTTTCATTACAGCACTGGTGAATGACCAAGTAATCCAATGCTGGTTTTCAGCCGCCTTTTCACACTCGCAGTGTGCTGTTCAATTGTCTATCCACTCAAACCTGGTCAGCCTTTCATTTTCTTTTCCACAATATCAGACTTCAGAAATCATTGGAATCGCCAGTACAGAATGTTCCATTCATTCACTGCCAATCTGGAATTCATCTGAATCTGCACTCCAGGTAGGCTTTCATTACACCACTTATGAATGTCCAAGTAACACAATGCTGGTTTTCAGCGGTCTGTTCACACTCTAAGCCCTGCTTTTTACTGGGTATCCACACAACTGTGGTCAGCTCTTCATTTTCATGTCCAAACAATCCAGACTTGAGAAATCATTGCAATCTCCAGTACAGAATGTTCCATTCATTCACTGCGAATCTGGAATTCAACTGAATCTCCACTACCTGCAGATTTATCTTACACCACTTGTGAATGTCCAAGTAAAACAATGCTGGTTTTCAGAGGCCTGTTCATGTTCGCAGTCGTGCTGTTCAATTGGCTATCCACTCAACCTGTTTTGCTCCTCATTTTCCTGTGCACACAACCCAGCCTTCAGAAATCATTGTAATCTCCACTACAGGATGTTCCATTCATTCACTGGGAATCTGGAATTCATCTGAATCTGCACTCCACGCAGGCTTTCGTTACACCACTGCTGAAAGTCGAAGTAATGCAATACTGGTTTTCAGTGGTCTGTTCACATTCGAAGCCGAGGCTTTTTACAGGCTATCCACTCAACACTGGTCAGCTCTTCATTTTCGTGTCCCCACAATCCAGATTTCAGAAATCATTGCAATCTCCACTACAGAATGTTCCATTCATTCACTGCGAGTCTGGAGTTTATCTGATTCTCCACTCCCGCCTGGTTAACATTACACCACTTGTGAATGTCCAAGTAAGCCAATGCTGGTTTTCAGAGGCCTGTTCATACTCGCAGCCGTGCTGTTTAATTGACAATTCACTCCACCCTGTTCAGCTCTTCATTGTTCCACCACACTACCAGCCTTCAGAAATCTTTGTTATCTCCACTACAGAATGTTCCATTCATTCACTGCGAATCTGGAATTCATCTGACTCTCAACTCCACGCAGGTTTTCATTACACCACTGTTGAATGTCCAAGTAACCCAATGCTGGTTTTCAGCGGCCTGTTCATATTCGCAGCCCTGCTGTTTACTTGGCTATCGATTCAAGCCTGGTCAGCTCTTCATTTTCCTGTCCACACAACACAGGCTTCAGAAATCATTGGAATCTCCTCTACAGAATGTTCCATTCATTCACTGCGAATGTGGAATTCAACTGACTCTCCACTCCATGCAGGTTTTCCTTACACCACTGATGAATGTCCAAGTAACCCAATGCTGGTTTTCAGCTGCATGTTCACACTCGCAGCCATGCTATACAATTGGCTTTCCACTAAATCCTGATTAGTTCTTGATTTTCCTTCCACACGACCCAGCCTTCAGAAATCATTGGAATCTCCACTAGAGAATGTTCCATTCATTCACTGCGAATCTGGAATTCCTCTGAACCTCCACTCCCGGCAGGTTTTCGTTACACCACTGTTGAATGTCCAAGTAACCCAATGTTTTAAGTGTTTTCTTCACAAGCGCAGTGGTGCTGTTCAATTGGCTATCCACTCAACCCTGGCCAGCTCTACATTTTCCTGTCCACACCACAGAGACTGGAGAAATCATTGTTATCTCCACTACAGAATGTTCCATTCATTCACAGCGAATCTGGAATTCATCTGAATCTCCACTCCCGGCAGGTTTTCGTGACACCACTGGTAAATATCCAAGTAAGCCAATGCTGGTTTTAAGTGGCCTGCTCATACTCTCAGCCGTGCTGTTCAATTTGCTATCCACTCAACCCTCTTCAGCTCCATTTTCCTGTCCACATAACCCAAACTTCAGAAACAATTGGTATCTCCTCCACAGAATGTTCCATTCATTGACTGCAAATCTGAAATTCATCTAATTCTCAACTCCCGTCAGGTTTTCGTTACACCACTTGTGAATGTCCAATTAAGCCAAAGCTGGTTTTCAGTGGCCTGTTCTTACTACGAGACGTGCTGTTCATTTGGCTATCCATTCCACCCTGTTCAGCTCTACATTTTCGTGTCCACAAAACCCAGCCTTCAGAAATCATTGGAATCACCACTAGAGAATGTTCCATTCATTCACTGCGAATCTGGAATTCATCTGAATCTCCACTCCCGGCAGGTTTTCATTGCACCACTGCTGAATGTTCAAGTAACGCAATGATGGTTTTCAGCGGTCTATTCACACTCGAACCCGTGCTGTTCACGGTCTAGCGACTCAACACTGGTGAGTTCTTCTTTTTCCAGTTCAGACAATACAAACCCCAGAAACCATTGCAATCTACACTACAGAATGTTTCATTCATTCACGCGAATCTTGAATTCATCTTGTTCTCCACTCCCAGCAGGTTTTCGTTTCACCACTGGTGAATGTCCAAGCAACCCAAGGCTGGTTTCAGCTGCGTGTTAACACTCGCAGCCGTGCTGTTCAATTGGCTATCCAGTGAACGCTGGTTAGCTCTTGATTTTCCTTCCACACACCGAGCCTTCAGAAATCATTCTTATCTCCACTTCAGAATGTTCCATTCGTTCCCTGCGAATCTGGAATTCCTCTGACTCTCCACACCAGGCAGATTTTCCTAACAACACTGGTGAATGACCAGGTAATCCAATGCTGGTTTTCAGCGGCTGTTCACACTCACAGCCTTGCTGTTCAATTGGCAATCCAGTCAAACCTAGTCAGCTCTTCATTTTCCTGTCCACACAACCCAGCGTTCAGAAATCATTGGAATCTCTACTACAGAAATTTCCATTCATTCACTGTGAATCTGGAAATAATCTGAATCTGCATTCCAGGAAGGCTTTCGTTACACCACTGATGAATGTCCAAGTAAGCCAATGCTGGTTTTCAGTGGCCTGTTCATACTAAGAGACGTGCTGTTCATTTGGCTATCCACTCCACCCTGTTCAGCTCTACATTTTCGTGTCCACAAAACCCAGCCTTCAGGAATCATTGGAATCACCACTAGAGAATGCTACATTCATTCACTGCGAATCTGGAATTCATCTGAACCTCCACTCCCGGCAGGTTTTCGTTACGCCACTGGTGAATGTCCAAGTAACTCAATACTGGTTTTCAGAGGCATGTTCAACTCGCAGAAGTGCTGTTCAATGGGCTATCCACTCAATATTGGTCAGCTCTTCATTTTCCTCTCCACACAAACCAGCCTTCAGAAATCATTGGGATCTCCACTACAGACTGTTCCATTCATTCACTGCGATTCTGCAATTCATCTGACTCTCCGCTCCAGGCAGGTTTTCATTACAGCACTGGTGAATGACCAAGTAATCCAATGCTGGTTTTCAGCCGCCTTTTCACACTCGCAGTGTGCTGTTCAATTGTCTATCCACTCAAACCTGGTCAGCCTTTCATTTTCTTTTCCACAATATCAGACTTCAGAAATCATTGGAATCGCCAGTACAGAATGTTCCATTCATTCACTGCCAATCTGGAATTCATCTGAATCTGCACTCCAGGTAGGCTTTCATTACACCACTTATGAATGTCCAAGTAACACAATGCTGGTTTTCAGCGGTCTGTTCACACTCTAAGCCCTGCTTTTTACTGGGTATCCACACAACTGTGGTCAGCTCTTCATTTTCATGTCCAAACAATCCAGACTTGAGAAATCATTGCAATCTCCAGTACAGAATGTTCCATTCATTCACTGCGAATCTGGAATTCAACTGAATCTCCACTACCTGCAGATTTATCTTACACCACTTGTGAATGTCCAAGTAAAACAATGCTGGTTTTCAGAGGCCTGTTCATGTTCGCAGTCGTGCTGTTCAATTGGCTATCCACTCAACCTGTTTTGCTCCTCATTTTCCTGTGCACACAACCCAGCCTTCAGAAATCATTGTAATCTCCACTACAGGATGTTCCATTCATTCACTGGGAATCTGGAATTCATCTGAATCTGCACTCCACGCAGGCTTTCGTTACACCACTGCTGAAAGTCGAAGTAATGCAATACTGGTTTTCAGTGGTCTGTTCACATTCGAAGCCGAGGCTTTTTACAGGCTATCCACTCAACACTGGTCAGCTCTTCATTTTCGTGTCCCCACAATCCAGATTTCAGAAATCATTGCAATCTCCACTACAGAATGTTCCATTCATTCACTGCGAGTCTGGAGTTTATCTGATTCTCCACTCCCGCCTGGTTAACATTACACCACTTGTGAATGTCCAAGTAAGCCAATGCTGGTTTTCAGAGGCCTGTTCATACTCGCAGCCGTGCTGTTTAATTGACAATTCACTCCACCCTGTTCAGCTCTTCATTGTCCCACCACACTACCAGCCTTCAGAAATCTTTGTTATCTCCACTACAGAATGTTCCATTCATTCACTGCGAATCTGGAATTCATCTGACTCTCAACTCCACGCAGGTTTTCATTACACCACTGTTGAATGTCCAAGTAACCCAATGCTGGTTTTCAGCGGCCTGTTCATATTCGCAGCCCTGCTGTTTACTTGGCTATCGATTCAAGCCTGGTCAGCTCTTCATTTTCCTGTCCACACAACACAGGCTTCAGAAATCATTGGAATCTCCTCTACAGAATGTTCCATTCATTCACTGCGAATGTGGAATTCAACTGACTCTCCACTCCATGCAGGTTTTCCTTACACCACTGATGAATGTCCAAGTAACCCAATGCTGGTTTTCAGCTGCATGTTCACACTCGCAGCCATGCTATACAATTGGCTTTCCACTAAATCCTGATTAGTTCTTGATTTTCCTTCCACACGACCCAGCCTTCAGAAATCATTGGAATCTCCACTAGAGAATGTTCCATTCATTCACTGCGAATCTGGAATTCCTCTGAACCTCCACTCCCGGCAGGTTTTCGTTACACCACTGTTGAATGTCCAAGTAACCCAATGTTTTAAGTGTTTTCTTCACAAGCGCAGTGGTGCTGTTCAATTGGCTATCCACTCAACCCTGGCCAGCTCTACATTTTCCTGTCCACACCACAGAGACTGGAGAAATCATTGTTATCTCCACTACAGAATGTTCCATTCATTCACAGCGAATCTGGAATTCATCTGAATCTCCACTCCCGGCAGGTTTTCGTGACACCACTGGTAAATATCCAAGTAAGCCAATGCTGGTTTTAAGTGGCCTGCTCATACTCTCAGCCGTGCTGTTCAATTTGCTATCCACTCAACCCTCTTCAGCTCCATTTTCCTGTCCACATAACCCAAACTTCAGAAACAATTGGTATCTCCTCCACAGAATGTTCCATTCATTGACTGCAAATCTGAAATTCATCTAATTCTCAACTCCCGTCAGGTTTTCGTTACACCACTTGTGAATGTCCAATTAAGCCAAAGCTGGTTTTCAGTGGCCTGTTCTTACTACGAGACGTGCTGTTCATTTGGCTATCCATTCCACCCTGTTCAGCTCTACATTTTCGTGTCCACAAAACCCAGCCTTCAGAAATCATTGGAATCACCACTAGAGAATGTTCCATGCATTCACTGCGAATCTGGAATTCATCTGAATCTCCACTCCCGGCAGGTTTTCATTGCACCACTGCTGAATGTTCAAGTAACGCAATGATGGTTTTCAGCGGTCTATTCACACTCGAACCCGTGCTGTTCACGGTCTAGCGACTCAACACTGGTGAGTTCTTCTTTTTCCAGTTCAGACAATACAAACCCCAGAAACCATTGCAATCTACACTACAGAATGTTTCATTCATTCACGCGAATCTTGAATTCATCTTGTTCTCCACTCCCAGCAGGTGTTCGTTTCACCACTGGTGAATGTCCAAGCAACCCAAGGCTGGTTTCAGCTGCGTGTTAACACTCGCAGCCGTGCTGTTCAATTGGCTATCCAGTGAACGCTGGTTAGCTCTTGATTTTCCTTCCACACACCGAGCCTTCAGAAATCATTCTTATCTCCACTTCAGAATGTTCCATTCGTTCCCTGCGAATCTGGAATTCCTCTGACTCTCCACACCAGGCAGATTTTCCTAACAACACTGGTGAATGACCAGGTAATCCAATGCTGGTTTTCAGCGGCTGTTCACACTCACAGCCTTGCTGTTCAATTGGCAATCCAGTCAAACCTAGTCAGCTCTTCATTTTCCTGTCCACACAACCCAGCGTTCAGAAATCATTGGAATCTCTACTACAGAAATTTCCATTCATTCACTGTGAATCTGGAAATAATCTGAATCTGCATTCCAGGAAGGCTTTCGTTACACCACTGATGAATGTCCAAGTAATGCAATGCTGCTTCTTAGTGGTCTGTTCACACTCGAAACCGTGCTGTTCACTGGCTATCCACTCAATATCGGTCAGCTCTTCAATATCCTGTCCAGACTATCCAGATATCTAAATGTTGGCAATCACCACTACAGAATGTTCCATACAATCACGCGAATCTGGAATTCATCAGAGTCTCCACTCCCGGAAGGTTTTCGTGACACCACTGGTAAATGTCCAAGGAAGACAATGCTGGTTTTAAGCCGCCTGCTAACACACTCAGCCGTGCTGTTCAATTTGCTATCCACCCAACCCTATTCAGCTCTATATTTTCCTGTCCTCATAACCCAACCTTCAGAAATAATTGGTATCTCCTCCACAGAATGTTCCGTTCATTCACTGCGAATCTTAAATTCATCTGACTCTCAACTCCCGGCGGGTTATCGTTACACCACTTGTGAATGTCCAAGTAAGCCAATGCTGGTTTTCAGTGGCCTGTTCATACTAAGAGATGTGCTGTTCATTTGGCTATCCACTCCACCCTGTTCAGCTCTACATTTTCGTGTCCACAAAACCCAGCCTTCAGAAATCATTGGAATCACCACTAGAGAATGTTCCATTCATTCACTGCGAATCTGGAATTCATCTGAACCTCCACTCCCGGCAGGTTTTCGTTACACCACTGGTGAATGTCCAAGTAACTCAATACTGGTTTTCAGAGGCATGTTCAACTCGCAGAAGTGCTGTTCAATGGGCTATCCACTCAATATTGGTCAGCTCTTCATTTTCCTCTCCACACAAACCAGCCTTCAGAAATCATTGGGATCTCCACTACAGACTGTTCCATTCATTCACTGCGATTCTGCAATTCATCTGACTCTCCGCTCCAGGCAGGTTTTCATTACAGCACTGGTGAATGACCAAGTAATCCAATGCTGGTTTTCAGCCGCCTTTTCACACTCGCAGTGTGCTGTTCAATTGTCTATCCACTCAAACCTGGTCAGCCTTTCATTTTCTTTTCCACAATATCAGACTTCAGAAATCATTGGAATCGCCAGTACAGAATGTTCCATTCATTCACTGCCAATCTGGAATTCATCTGAATCTGCACTCCAGGTAGGCTTTCATTACACCACTTATGAATGTCCAAGTAACACAATGCTGGTTTTCAGCGGTCTGTTCACACTCTAAGCCCTGCTTTTTACTGGGTATCCACACAACTGTGGTCAGCTCTTCATTTTCATGTCCAAACAATCCAGACTTGAGAAATCATTGCAATCTCCAGTACAGAATGTTCCATTCATTCACTGCGAATCTGGAATTCAACTGAATCTCCACTACCTGCAGATTTATCTTACACCACTTGTGAATGTCCAAGTAAAACAATGCTGGTTTTCAGAGGCCTGTTCATGTTCGCAGTCGTGCTGTTCAATTGGCTATCCACTCAACCTGTTTTGCTCCTCATTTTCCTGTGCACACAACCCAGCCTTCAGAAATCATTGTAATCTCCACTACAGGATGTTCCATTCATTCACTGGGAATCTGGAATTCATCTGAATCTGCACTCCACGCAGGCTTTCGTTACACCACTGCTGAAAGTCGAAGTAATGCAATACTGGTTTTCAGTGGTCTGTTCACATTCGAAGCCGAGGCTTTTTACAGGCTATCCACTCAACACTGGTCAGCTCTTCATTTTCGTGTCCCCACAATCCAGATTTCAGAAATCATTGCAATCTCCACTACAGAATGTTCCATTCATTCACTGCGAGTCTGGAGTTTATCTGATTCTCCACTCCCGCCTGGTTAACATTACACCACTTGTGAATGTCCAAGTAAGCCAATGCTGGTTTTCAGAGGCCTGTTCATACTCGCAGCCGTGCTGTTTAATTGACAATTCACTCCACCCTGTTCAGCTCTTCATTGTCCCACCACACTACCAGCCTTCAGAAATCTTTGTTATCTCCACTACAGAATGTTCCATTCATTCACTGCGAATCTGGAATTCATCTGACTCTCAACTCCACGCAGGTTTTCATTACACCACTGTTGAATGTCCAAGTAACCCAATGCTGGTTTTCAGCGGCCTGTTCATATTCGCAGCCCTGCTGTTTACTTGGCTATCGATTCAAGCCTGGTCAGCTCTTCATTTTCCTGTCCACACAACACAGGCTTCAGAAATCATTGGAATCTCCTCTACAGAATGTTCCATTCATTCACTGCGAATGTGGAATTCAACTGACTCTCCACTCCATGCAGGTTTTCCTTACACCACTGATGAATGTCCAAGTAACCCAATGCTGGTTTTCAGCTGCATGTTCACACTCGCAGCCATGCTATACAATTGGCTTTCCACTAAATCCTGATTAGTTCTTGATTTTCCTTCCACACGACCCAGCCTTCAGAAATCATTGGAATCTCCACTAGAGAATGTTCCATTCATTCACTGCGAATCTGGAATTCCTCTGAACCTCCACTCCCGGCAGGTTTTCGTTACACCACTGTTGAATGTCCAAGTAACCCAATGTTTTAAGTGTTTTCTTCACAAGCGCAGTGGTGCTGTTCAATTGGCTATCCACTCAACCCTGGCCAGCTCTACATTTTCCTGTCCACACCACAGAGACTGGAGAAATCATTGTTATCTCCACTACAGAATGTTCCATTCATTCACAGCGAATCTGGAATTCATCTGAATCTCCACTCCCGGCAGGTTTTCGTGACACCACTGGTAAATATCCAAGTAAGCCAATGCTGGTTTTAAGTGGCCTGCTCATACTCTCAGCCGTGCTGTTCAATTTGCTATCCACTCAACCCTCTTCAGCTCCATTTTCCTGTCCACATAACCCAACCTTCAGAAACAATTGGTATCTCCTCCACAGAATGTTCCATTCATTGACTGCAAATCTGAAATTCATCTAATTCTCAACTCCCGTCAGGTTTTCGTTACACCACTTGTGAATGTCCAATTAAGCCAAAGCTGGTTTTCAGTGGCCTGTTCTTACTACGAGACGTGCTGTTCATTTGGCTATCCATTCCACCCTGTTCAGCTCTACATTTTCGTGTCCACAAAACCCAGCCTTCAGAAATCATTGGAATCACCACTAGAGAATGTTCCATTCATTCACTGCGAATCTGGAATTCATCTGAATCTCCACTCCCGGCAGGTTTTCATTGCACCACTGCTGAATGTTCAAGTAACGCAACGATGGTTTTCAGCGGTCTATTCACACTCGAACCCGTGCTGTTCACGGTCTAGCGACTCAACACTGGTGAGTTCTTCTTTTTCCAGTTCAGACAATACAAACCCCAGAAACCATTGCAATCTACACTACAGAATGTTTCATTCATTCACGCGAATCTTGAATTCATCTTGTTCTCCACTCCCAGCAGGTTTTCGTTTCACCACTGGTGAATGTCCAAGCAACCCAAGGCTGGTTTCAGCTGCGTGTTAACACTCGCAGCCGTGCTGTTCAATTGGCTATCCAGTGAACGCTGGTTAGCTCTTGATTTTCCTTCCACACACCGAGCCTTCAGAAATCATTCTTATCTCCACTTCAGAATGTTCCATTCGTTCCCTGCGAATCTGGAATTCCTCTGACTCTCCACACCAGGCAGATTTTCCTAACAACACTGGTGAATGACCAGGTAATCCAATGCTGGTTTTCAGCGGCTGTTCACACTCACAGCCTTGCTGTTCAATTGGCAATCCAGTCAAACTTAGTCAGCTCTTCATTTTCCTGTCCACACAACCCAGCGTTCAGAAATCATTGGAATCTCTACTACAGAAATTTCCATTCATTCACTTTGATTCTGGAAATAATCTGAATCTGCATTCCAGGAAGGCTTTCGTTACACCACTGATGAATGTCCAAGTAATGCAATGCTGCTTCTTAGTGGTCTGTTCACACTCGAAACCGTGCTGTTCACTGGCTATCCACTCAATATCGGTCAGCTCTTCAATATCCTGTCCAGACTATCCAGATATCTAAATGTTGGCAATCACCACTGCAGAATGTTCCATACAATCACGCGAATCTGGAATTCATCAGAGTCTCCACTCCCGGAAGGTTTTCGTGACACCACTGGTAAATGTCCAAGGAAGACAATGCTGGTTTTAAGCCGCCTGCTAACACACTCAGCCGTGCTGTTCAATTTGCTATCCACCCAACCCTATTCAGCTCTACATTTTCCTGTCCTCATAACCCAACCTTCAGAAATAATTGGTATCTCCTCCACAGAATGTTCCGTTCATTCACTGCGAATCTTAAATTCATCTGACTCTCAACTCCCGGCGGGTTATCGTTACACCACTTGTGAATGTCCAAGTAAGCCAATGCTGGTTTTCAGTGGCCTGTTCATACTAAGAGACGTGCTGTTCATTTGGCTATCCACTCCACCCTGTTCAGCTCTACATTTTCGTGTCCACAAAACCCAGCCTTCAGAAATCATTGGAATCACCACTAGAGAATGTTCCATTCATTCACTGCGAATCTGGAATTCATCTGAACCTCCACTCCCGGCAGGTTTTCGTTACGCCACTGGTGAATGTCCAAGTAACTCAATACTGGTTTTCAGAGGCATGTTCAACTCGCAGAAGTGCTGTTCAATGGGCTATCCACTCAATATTGGTCAGCTCTTCATTTTCCTCTCCACACAAACCAGCCTTCAGAAATCATTGGGATCTCCACTACAGACTGTTCCATTCATTCACTGCGATTCTGCAATTCATCTGACTCTCCGCTCCAGGCAGGTTTTCATTACAGCACTGGTGAATGACCAAGTAATCCAATGCTGGTTTTCAGCCGCCTTTTCACACTCGCAGTGTGCTGTTCAATTGTCTATCCACTCAAACCTGGTCAGCCTTTCATTTTCTTTTCCACAATATCAGACTTCAGAAATCATTGGAATCGCCAGTACAGAATGTTCCATTCATTCACTGCCAATCTGGAATTCATCTGAATCTGCACTCCAGGTAGGCTTTCATTACACCACTTATGAATGTCCAAGTAACACAATGCTGGTTTTCAGCGGTCTGTTCACACTCTAAGCCCTGCTTTTTACTGGGTATCCACACAACTGTGGTCAGCTCTTCATTTTCATGTCCAAACAATCCAGACTTGAGAAATCATTGCAATCTCCAGTACAGAATGTTCCATTCATTCACTGCGAATCTGGAATTCAACTGAATCTCCACTACCTGCAGATTTATCTTACACCACTTGTGAATGTCCAAGTAAAACAATGCTGGTTTTCAGAGGCCTGTTCATGTTCGCAGTCGTGCTGTTCAATTGGCTATCCACTCAACCTGTTTTGCTCCTCATTTTCCTGTACACACAACCCAGCCTTCAGAAATCATTGTAATCTCCACTACAGGATGTTCCATTCATTCACTGGGAATCTGGAATTCATCTGAATCTGCACTCCACGCAGGCTTTCGTTACACCACTGCTGAAAGTCGAAGTAATGCAATACTGGTTTTCAGTGGTCTGTTCACATTCGAAGCCGAGGCTTTTTACAGGCTATCCACTCAACACTGGTCAGCTCTTCATTTTCGTGTCCCCACAATCCAGATTTCAGAAATCATTGCAATCTCCACTACAGAATGTTCCATTCATTCACTGCGAGTCTGGAGTTTATCTGATTCTCCACTCCCGCCTGGTTAACATTACACCACTTGTGAATGTCCAAGTAAGCCAATGCTGGTTTTCAGAGGCCTGTTCATACTCGCAGCCGTGCTGTTTAATTGACAATTCACTCCACCCTGTTCAGCTCTTCATTGTCCCACCACACTACCAGCCTTCAGAAATCTTTGTTATCTCCACTACAGAATGTTCCATTCATTCACTGCGAATCTGGAATTCATCTGACTCTCAACTCCACGCAGGTTTTCATTACACCACTGTTGAATGTCCAAGTAACCCAATGCTGGTTTTCAGCGGCCTGTTCATATTCGCAGCCCTGCTGTTTACTTGGCTATCGATTCAAGCCTGGTCAGCTCTTCATTTTCCTGTCCACACAACACAGGCTTCAGAAATCATTGGAATCTCCTCTACAGAATGTTCCATTCATTCACTGCGAATGTGGAATTCAACTGACTCTCCACTCCATGCAGGTTTTCCTTACACCACTGATGAATGTCCAAGTAACCCAATGCTGGTTTTCAGCTGCATGTTCACACTCGCAGCCATGCTATACAATTGGCTTTCCACTAAATCCTGATTAGTTCTTGATTTTCCTTCCACACGACCCAGCCTTCAGAAATCATTGGAATCTCCACTAGAGAATGTTCCATTCATTCACTGCGAATCTGGAATTCCTCTGAACCTCCACTCCCGGCAGGTTTTCGTTACACCACTGTTGAATGTCCAAGTAACCCAATGTTTTAAGTGTTTTCTTCACAAGCGCAGTGGTGCTGTTCAATTGGCTATCCACTCAACCCTGGCCAGCTCTACATTTTCCTGTCCACACCACAGAGACTGGAGAAATCATTGTTATCTCCACTACAGAATGTTCCATTCATTCACAGCGAATCTGGAATTCATCTGAATCTCCACTCCCGGCAGGTTTTCGTGACACCACTGGTAAATATCCAAGTAAGCCAATGCTGGTTTTAAGTGGCCTGCTCATACTCTCAGCCGTGCTGTTCAATTTGCTATCCACTCAACCCTCTTCAGCTCCATTTTCCTGTCCACATAACCCAAACTTCAGAAACAATTGGTATCTCCTCCACAGAATGTTCCATTCATTGACTGCAAATCTGAAATTCATCTAATTCTCAACTCCCGTCAGGTTTTCGTTACACCACTTGTGAATGTCCAATTAAGCCAAAGCTGGTTTTCAGTGGCCTGTTCTTACTACGAGACGTGCTGTTCATTTGGCTATCCATTCCACCCTGTTCAGCTCTACATTTTCGTGTCCACAAAACCCAGCCTTCAGAAATCATTGGAATCACCACTAGAGAATGTTCCATTCATTCACTGCGAATCTGGAATTCATCTGAATCTCCACTCCCGGCAGGTTTTCATTGCACCACTGCTGAATGTTCAAGTAACGCAACGATGGTTTTCAGCGGTCTATTCACACTCGAACCCGTGCTGTTCACGGTCTAGCGACTCAACACTGGTGAGTTCTTCTTTTTCCAGTTCAGACAATACAAACCCCAGAAACCATTGCAATCTACACTACAGAATGTTTCATTCATTCACGCGAATCTTGAATTCATCTTGTTCTCCACTCCCAGCAGGTGTTCGTTTCACCACTGGTGAATGTCCAAGCAACCCAAGGCTGGTTTCAGCTGCGTGTTAACACTCGCAGCCGTGCTGTTCAATTGGCTATCCAGTGAACGCTGGTTAGCTCTTGATTTTCCTTCCACACACCGAGCCTTCAGAAATCATTCTTATCTCCACTTCAGAATGTTCCATTCGTTCCCTGCGAATCTGGAATTCCTCTGACTCTCCACACCAGGCAGATTTTCCTAACAACACTGGTGAATGACCAGGTAATCCAATGCTGGTTTTCAGCGGCTGTTCACACTCACAGCCTTGCTGTTCAATTGGCAATCCAGTCAAACCTAGTCAGCTCTTCATTTTCCTGTCCACACAACCCAGCGTTCAGAAATCATTGGAATCTCTACTACAGAAATTTCCATTCATTCACTGTGAATCTGGAAATAATCTGAATCTGCATTCCAGGAAGGCTTTCGTTACACCACTGATGAATGTCCAAGTAATGCAATGCTGCTTCTTAGTGGTCTGTTCACACTCGAAACCGTGCTGTTCACTGGCTATCCACTCAATATCGGTCAGCTCTTCAATATCCTGTCCAGACTATCCAGATATCTAAATGTTGGCAATCACCACTACAGAATGTTCCATACAATCACGCGAATCTGGAATTCATCAGAGTCTCCACTCCCGGAAGGTTTTCGTGACACCACTGGTAAATGTCCAAGGAAGACAATGCTGGTTTTAAGCCGCCTGCTAACACACTCAGCCGTGCTGTTCAATTTGCTATCCACCCAACCCTATTCAGCTCTACATTTTCCTGTCCTCATAACCCAACCTTCAGAAATAATTGGTATCTCCTCCACAGAATGTTCCGTTCATTCACTGCGAATCTTAAATTCATCTGACTCTCAACTCCCGGCGGGTTATCGTTACACCACTTGTGAATGTCCAAGTAAGCCAATGCTGGTTTTCAGTGGCCTGTTCATACTAAGAGACGTGCTGTTCATTTGGCTATCCACTCCACCCTGTTCAGCTCTACATTTTCGTGTCCACAAAACCCAGCCTTCAGAAATCATTGGAATCACCACTAGAGAATGTTCCATTCATTCACTGCGAATCTGGAATTCATCTGAACCTCCACTCCCGGCAGGTTTTCGTTACGCCACTGGTGAATGTCCAAGTAACTCAATACTGGTTTTCAGAGGCATGTTCAACTCGCAGAAGTGCTGTTCAATGGGCTATCCACTCAATATTGGTCAGCTCTTCATTTTCCTCTCCACACAAACCAGCCTTCAGAAATCATTGGGATCTCCACTACAGACTGTTCCATTCATTCACTGCGATTCTGCAATTCATCTGACTCTCCGCTCCAGGCAGGTTTTCATTACAGCACTGGTGAATGACCAAGTAATCCAATGCTGGTTTTCAGCCGCCTTTTCACACTCGCAGTGTGCTGTTCAATTGTCTATCCACTCAAACCTGGTCAGCCTTTCATTTTCTTTTCCACAATATCAGACTTCAGAAATCATTGGAATCGCCAGTACAGAATGTTCCATTCATTCACTGCCAATCTGGAATTCATCTGAATCTGCACTCCAGGTAGGCTTTCATTACACCACTTATGAATGTCCAAGTAACACAATGCTGGTTTTCAGCGGTCTGTTCACACTCTAAGCCCTGCTTTTTACTGGGTATCCACACAACTGTGGTCAGCTCTTCATTTTCATGTCCAAACAATCCAGACTTGAGAAATCATTGCAATCTCCAGTACAGAATGTTCCATTCATTCACTGCGAATCTGGAATTCAACTGAATCTCCACTACCTGCAGATTTATCTTACACCACTTGTGAATGTCCAAGTAAAACAATGCTGGTTTTCAGAGGCCTGTTCATGTTCGCAGTCGTGCTGTTCAATTGGCTATCCACTCAACCTGTTTTGCTCCTCATTTTCCTGTACACACAACCCAGCCTTCAGAAATCATTGTAATCTCCACTACAGGATGTTCCATTCATTCACTGGGAATCTGGAATTCATCTGAATCTGCACTCCACGCAGGCTTTCGTTACACCACTGCTGAAAGTCGAAGTAATGCAATACTGGTTTTCAGTGGTCTGTTCACATTCGAAGCCGAGGCTTTTTACAGGCTATCCACTCAACACTGGTCAGCTCTTCATTTTCGTGTCCCCACAATCCAGATTTCAGAAATCATTGCAATCTCCACTACAGAATGTTCCATTCATTCACTGCGAGTCTGGAGTTTATCTGATTCTCCACTCCCGCCTGGTTAACATTACACCACTTGTGAATGTCCAAGTAAGCCAATGCTGGTTTTCAGAGGCCTGTTCATACTCGCAGCCGTGCTGTTTAATTGACAATTCACTCCACCCTGTTCAGCTCTTCATTGTCCCACCACACTACCAGCCTTCAGAAATCTTTGTTATCTCCACTACAGAATGTTCCATTCATTCACTGCGAATCTGGAATTCATCTGACTCTCAACTCCACGCAGGTTTTCATTACACCACTGTTGAATGTCCAAGTAACCCAATGCTGGTTTTCAGCGGCCTGTTCATATTCGCAGCCCTGCTGTTTACTTGGCTATCGATTCAAGCCTGGTCAGCTCTTCATTTTCCTGTCCACACAACACAGGCTTCAGAAATCATTGGAATCTCCTCTACAGAATGTTCCATTCATTCACTGCGAATGTGGAATTCAACTGACTCTCCACTCCATGCAGGTTTTCCTTACACCACTGATGAATGTCCAAGTAACCCAATGCTGGTTTTCAGCTGCATGTTCACACTCGCAGCCATGCTATACAATTGGCTTTCCACTAAATCCTGATTAGTTCTTGATTTTCCTTCCACACGACCCAGCCTTCAGAAATCATTGGAATCTCCACTAGAGAATGTTCCATTCATTCACTGCGAATCTGGAATTCCTCTGAACCTCCACTCCCGGCAGGTTTTCGTTACACCACTGTTGAATGTCCAAGTAACCCAATGTTTTAAGTGTTTTCTTCACAAGCGCAGTGGTGCTGTTCAATTGGCTATCCACTCAACCCTGGCCAGCTCTACATTTTCCTGTCCACACCACAGAGACTGGAGAAATCATTGTTATCTCCACTACAGAATGTTCCATTCATTCACAGCGAATCTGGAATTCATCTGAATCTCCACTCCCGGCAGGTTTTCGTGACACCACTGGTAAATATCCAAGTAAGCCAATGCTGGTTTTAAGTGGCCTGCTCATACTCTCAGCCGTGCTGTTCAATTTGCTATCCACTCAACCCTCTTCAGCTCCATTTTCCTGTCCACATAACCCAAACTTCAGAAACAATTGGTATCTCCTCCACAGAATGTTCCATTCATTGACTGCAAATCTGAAATTCATCTAATTCTCAACTCCCGTCAGGTTTTCGTTACACCACTTGTGAATGTCCAATTAAGCCAAAGCTGGTTTTCAGTGGCCTGTTCTTACTACGAGACGTGCTGTTCATTTGGCTATCCATTCCACCCTGTTCAGCTCTACATTTTCGTGTCCACAAAACCCAGCCTTCAGAAATCATTGGAATCACCACTAGAGAATGTTCCATTCATTCACTGCGAATCTGGAATTCATCTGAATCTCCACTCCCGGCAGGTTTTCATTGCACCACTGCTGAATGTTCAAGTAACGCAACGATGGTTTTCAGCGGTCTATTCACACTCGAACCCGTGCTGTTCACGGTCTAGCGACTCAACACTGGTGAGTTCTTCTTTTTCCAGTTCAGACAATACAAACCCCAGAAACCATTGCAATCTACACTACAGAATGTTTCATTCATTCACGCGAATCTTGAATTCATCTTGTTCTCCACTCCCAGCAGGTGTTCGTTTCACCACTGGTGAATGTCCAAGCAACCCAAGGCTGGTTTCAGCTGCGTGTTAACACTCGCAGCCGTGCTGTTCAATTGGCTATCCAGTGAACGCTGGTTAGCTCTTGATTTTCCTTCCACACACCGAGCCTTCAGAAATCATTCTTATCTCCACTTCAGAATGTTCCATTCGTTCCCTGCGAATCTGGAATTCCTCTGACTCTCCACACCAGGCAGATTTTCCTAACAACACTGGTGAATGACCAGGTAATCCAATGCTGGTTTTCAGCGGCTGTTCACACTCACAGCCTTGCTGTTCAATTGGCAATCCAGTCAAACCTAGTCAGCTCTTCATTTTCCTGTCCACACAACCCAGCGTTCAGAAATCATTGGAATCTCTACTACAGAAATTTCCATTCATTCACTGTGAATCTGGAAATAATCTGAATCTGCATTCCAGGAAGGCTTTCGTTACACCACTGATGAATGTCCAAGTAATGCAATGCTGCTTCTTAGTGGTCTGTTCACACTCGAAACCGTGCTGTTCACTGGCTATCCACTCAATATCGGTCAGCTCTTCAATATCCTGTCCAGACTATCCAGATATCTAAATGTTGGCAATCACCACTACAGAATGTTCCATACAATCACGCGAATCTGGAATTCATCAGAGTCTCCACTCCCGGAAGGTTTTCGTGACACCACTGGTAAATGTCCAAGGAAGACAATGCTGGTTTTAAGCCGCCTGCTAACACACTCAGCCGTGCTGTTCAATTTGCTATCCACCCAACCCTATTCAGCTCTACATTTTCCTGTCCTCATAACCCAACCTTCAGAAATAATTGGTATCTCCTCCACAGAATGTTCCGTTCATTCACTGCGAATCTTAAATTCATCTGACTCTCAACTCCCGGCGGGTTATCGTTACACCACTTGTGAATGTCCAAGTAAGCCAATGCTGGTTTTCAGTGGCCTGTTCATACTAAGAGACGTGCTGTTCATTTGGCTATCCACTCCACCCTGTTCAGCTCTACATTTTCGTGTCCACAAAACCCAGCCTTCAGAAATCATTGGAATCACCACTAGAGAATGTTCCATTCATTCACTGCGAATCTGGAATTCATCTGAACCTCCACTCCCGGCAGGTTTTCGTTACGCCACTGGTGAATGTCCAAGTAACTCAATACTGGTTTTCAGAGGCATGTTCAACTCGCAGAAGTGCTGTTCAATGGGCTATCCACTCAATATTGGTCAGCTCTTCATTTTCCTCTCCACACAAACCAGCCTTCAGAAATCATTGGGATCTCCACTACAGACTGTTCCATTCATTCACTGCGATTCTGCAATTCATCTGACTCTCCGCTCCAGGCAGGTTTTCATTACAGCACTGGTGAATGACCAAGTAATCCAATGCTGGTTTTCAGCCGCCTTTTCACACTCGCAGTGTGCTGTTCAATTGTCTATCCACTCAAACCTGGTCAGCCTTTCATTTTCTTTTCCACAATATCAGACTTCAGAAATCATTGGAATCGCCAGTACAGAATGTTCCATTCATTCACTGCCAATCTGGAATTCATCTGAATCTGCACTCCAGGTAGGCTTTCATTACACCACTTATGAATGTCCAAGTAACACAATGCTGGTTTTCAGCGGTCTGTTCACACTCTAAGCCCTGCTTTTTACTGGGTATCCACACAACTGTGGTCAGCTCTTCATTTTCATGTCCAAACAATCCAGACTTGAGAAATCATTGCAATCTCCAGTACAGAATGTTCCATTCATTCACTGCGAATCTGGAATTCAACTGAATCTCCACTACCTGCAGATTTATCTTACACCACTTGTGAATGTCCAAGTAAAACAATGCTGGTTTTCAGAGGCCTGTTCATGTTCGCAGTCGTGCTGTTCAATTGGCTATCCACTCAACCTGTTTTGCTCCTCATTTTCCTGTGCACACAACCCAGCCTTCAGAAATCATTGTAATCTCCACTACAGGATGTTCCATTCATTCACTGGGAATCTGGAATTCATCTGAATCTGCACTCCACGCAGGCTTTCGTTACACCACTGCTGAAAGTCGAAGTAATGCAATACTGGTTTTCAGTGGTCTGTTCACATTCGAAGCCGAGGCTTTTTACAGGCTATCCACTCAACACTGGTCAGCTCTTCATTTTCGTGTCCCCACAATCCAGATTTCAGAAATCATTGCAATCTCCACTACAGAATGTTCCATTCATTCACTGCGAGTCTGGAGTTTATCTGATTCTCCACTCCCGCCTGGTTAACATTACACCACTTGTGAATGTCCAAGTAAGCCAATGCTGGTTTTCAGAGGCCTGTTCATACTCGCAGCCGTGCTGTTTAATTGACAATTCACTCCACCCTGTTCAGCTCTTCATTGTCCCACCACACTACCAGCCTTCAGAAATCTTTGTTATCTCCACTACAGAATGTTCCATTCATTCACTGCGAATCTGGAATTCATCTGACTCTCAACTCCACGCAGGTTTTCATTACACCACTGTTGAATGTCCAAGTAACCCAATGCTGGTTTTCAGCGGCCTGTTCATATTCGCAGCCCTGCTGTTTACTTGGCTATCGATTCAAGCCTGGTCAGCTCTTCATTTTCCTGTCCACACAACACAGGCTTCAGAAATCATTGGAATCTCCTCTACAGAATGTTCCATTCATTCACTGCGAATGTGGAATTCAACTGACTCTCCACTCCATGCAGGTTTTCCTTACACCACTGATGAATGTCCAAGTAACCCAATGCTGGTTTTCAGCTGCATGTTCACACTCGCAGCCATGCTATACAATTGGCTTTCCACTAAATCCTGATTAGTTCTTGATTTTCCTTCCACACGACCCAGCCTTCAGAAATCATTGGAATCTCCACTAGAGAATGTTCCATTCATTCACTGCGAATCTGGAATTCCTCTGAACCTCCACTCCCGGCAGGTTTTCGTTACACCACTGTTGAATGTCCAAGTAACCCAATGTTTTAAGTGTTTTCTTCACAAGCGCAGTGGTGCTGTTCAATTGGCTATCCACTCAACCCTGGCCAGCTGTACATTTTCCTGTCCACACCACAGAGACTGGAGAAATCATTGTTATCTCCACTACAGAATGTTCCATTCATTCACAGCGAATCTGGAATTCATCTGAATCTCCACTCCCGGCAGGTTTTCGTGACACCACTGGTAAATATCCAAGTAAGCCAATGCTGGTTTTAAGTGGCCTGCTCATACTCTCAGCCGTGCTGTTCAATTTGCTATCCACTCAACCCTCTTCAGCTCCATTTTCCTGTCCACATAACCCAAACTTCAGAAACAATTGGTATCTCCTCCACAGAATGTTCCATTCATTGACTGCAAATCTGAAATTCATCTAATTCTCAACTCCCGTCAGGTTTTCGTTACACCACTTGTGAATGTCCAATTAAGCCAAAGCTGGTTTTCAGTGGCCTGTTCTTACTACGAGACGTGCTGTTCATTTGGCTATCCATTCCACCCTGTTCAGCTCTACATTTTCGTGTCCACAAAACCCAGCCTTCAGAAATCATTGGAATCACCACTAGAGAATGTTCCATTCATTCACTGCGAATCTGGAATTCATCTGAATCTCCACTCCCGGCAGGTTTTCATTGCACCACTGCTGAATGTTCAAGTAACGCAACGATGGTTTTCAGCGGTCTATTCACACTCGAACCCGTGCTGTTCACGGTCTAGCGACTCAACACTGGTGAGTTCTTCTTTTTCCAGTTCAGACAATACAAACCCCAGAAACCATTGCAATCTACACTACAGAATGTTTCATTCATTCACGCGAATCTTGAATTCATCTTGTTCTCCACTCCCAGCAGGTGTTCGTTTCACCACTGGTGAATGTCCAAGCAACCCAAGGCTGGTTTCAGCTGCGTGTTAACACTCGCAGCCGTGCTGTTCAATTGGCTATCCAGTGAACGCTGGTTAGCTCTTGATTTTCCTTCCACACACCGAGCCTTCAGAAATCATTCTTATCTCCACTTCAGAATGTTCCATTCGTTCCCTGCGAATCTGGAATTCCTCTGACTCTCCACACCAGGCAGATTTTCCTAACAACACTGGTGAATGACCAGGTAATCCAATGCTGGTTTTCAGCGGCTGTTCACACTCACAGCCTTGCTGTTCAATTGGCAATCCAGTCAAACCTAGTCAGCTCTTCATTTTCCTGTCCACACAACCCAGCGTTCAGAAATCATTGGAATCTCTACTACAGAAATTTCCATTCATTCACTTTGATTCTGGAAATAATCTGAATCTGCATTCCAGGAAGGCTTTCGTTACACCACTGATGAATGTCCAAGTAATGCAATGCTGCTTCTTAGTGGTCTGTTCACACTCGAAACCGTGCTGTTCACTGGCTATCCACTCAATATCGGTCAGCTCTTCAATATCCTGTCCAGACTATCCAGATATCTAAATGTTGGCAATCACCACTACAGAATGTTCCATACAATCACGCGAATCTGGAATTCATCAGAGTCTCCACTCCCGGAAGGTTTTCGTGACACCACTGGTAAATGTCCAAGGAAGACAATGCTGGTTTTAAGCCGCCTGCTAACACACTCAGCCGTGCTGTTCAATTTGCTATCCACCCAACCCTATTCAGCTCTACATTTTCCTGTCCTCATAACCCAACCTTCAGAAATAATTGGTATCTCCTCCACAGAATGTTCCGTTCATTCACTGCGAATCTTAAATTCATCTGACTCTCAACTCCCGGCGGGTTATCGTTACACCACTTGTGAATGTCCAAGTAAGCCAATGCTGGTTTTCAGTGGCCTGTTCATACTAAGAGACGTGCTGTTCATTTGGCTATCCACTCCACCCTGTTCAGCTCTACATTTTCGTGTCCACAAAACCCAGCCTTCAGAAATCATTGGAATCACCACTAGAGAATGTTCCATTCATTCACTGCGAATCTGGAATTCATCTGAACCTCCACTCCCGGCAGGTTTTCGTTACGCCACTGGTGAATGTCCAAGTAACTCAATACTGGTTTTCAGAGGCATGTTCAACTCGCAGAAGTGCTGTTCAATGGGCTATCCACTCAATATTGGTCAGCTCTTCATTTTCCTCTCCACACAAACCAGCCTTCAGAAATCATTGGGATCTCCACTACAGACTGTTCCATTCATTCACTGCGATTCTGCAATTCATCTGACTCTCCGCTCCAGGCAGGTTTTCATTACAGCACTGGTGAATGACCAAGTAATCCAATGCTGGTTTTCAGCCGCCTTTTCACACTCGCAGTGTGCTGTTCAATTGTCTATCCACTCAAACCTGGTCAGCCTTTCATTTTCTTTTCCACAATATCAGACTTCAGAAATCATTGGAATCGCCAGTACAGAATGTTCCATTCATTCACTGCCAATCTGGAATTCATCTGAATCTGCACTCCAGGTAGGCTTTCATTACACCACTTATGAATGTCCAAGTAACACAATGCTGGTTTTCAGCGGTCTGTTCACACTCTAAGCCCTGCTTTTTACTGGGTATCCACACAACTGTGGTCAGCTCTTCATTTTCATGTCCAAACAATCCAGACTTGAGAAATCATTGCAATCTCCAGTACAGAATGTTCCATTCATTCACTGCGAATCTGGAATTCAACTGAATCTCCACTACCTGCAGATTTATCTTACACCACTTGTGAATGTCCAAGTAAAACAATGCGGGTTTTCAGAGGCCTGTTCATGTTCGCAGTCGTGCTGTTCAATTGGCTATCCACTCAACCTGTTTTGCTCCTCATTTTCCTGTGCACACAACCCAGCCTTCAGAAATCATTGTAATCTCCACTACAGGATGTTCCATTCATTCACTGGGAATCTGGAATTCATCTGAATCTGCACTCCACGCAGGCTTTCGTTACACCACTGCTGAAAGTCGAAGTAATGCAATACTGGTTTTCAGTGGTCTGTTCACATTCGAAGCCGAGGCTTTTTACAGGCTATCCACTCAACACTGGTCAGCTCTTCATTTTCGTGTCCCCACAATCCAGATTTCAGAAATCATTGCAATCTCCACTACAGAATGTTCCATTCATTCACTGCGAGTCTGGAGTTTATCTGATTCTCCACTCCCGCCTGGTTAACATTACACCACTTGTGAATGTCCAAGTAAGCCAATGCTGGTTTTCAGAGGCCTGTTCATACTCGCAGCCGTGCTGTTTAATTGACAATTCACTCCACCCTGTTCAGCTCGTCATTGTCCCACCACACTACCAGCCTTCAGAAATCTTTGTTATCTCCACTACAGAATGTTCCATTCATTCACTGCGAATCTGGAATTCATCTGACTCTCAACTCCACGCAGGTTTTCATTACACCACTGTTGAATGTCCAAGTAACCCAATGCTGGTTTTCAGCGGCCTGTTCATATTCGCAGCCCTGCTGTTTACTTGGCTATCGATTCAAGCCTGGTCAGCTCTTCATTTTCCTGTCCACACAACACAGGCTTCAGAAATCATTGGAATCTCCTCTACAGAATGTTCCATTCATTCACTGCGAATGTGGAATTCAACTGACTCTCCACTCCATGCAGGTTTTCCTTACACCACTGATGAATGTCCAAGTAACCCAATGCTGGTTTTCAGCTGCATGTTCACACTCGCAGCCATGCTATACAATTGGCTTTCCACTAAATCCTGATTAGTTCTTGATTTTCCTTCCACACGACCCAGCCTTCAGAAATCATTGGAATCTCCACTAGAGAATGTTCCATTCATTCACTGCGAATCTGGAATTCCTCTGAACCTCCACTCCCGGCAGGTTTTCGTTACACCACTGTTGAATGTCCAAGTAACCCAATGTTTTAAGTGTTTTCTTCACAAGCGCAGTGGTGCTGTTCAATTGGCTATCCACTCAACCCTGGCCAGCTCTACATTTTCCTGTCCACACCACAGAGACTGGAGAAATCATTGTTATCTCCACTACAGAATGTTCCATTCATTCACAGCGAATCTGGAATTCATCTGAATCTCCACTCCCGGCAGGTTTTCGTGACACCACTGGTAAATATCCAAGTAAGCCAATGCTGGTTTTAAGTGGCCTGCTCATACTCTCAGCCGTGCTGTTCAATTTGCTATCCACTCAACCCTCTTCAGCTCCATTTTCCTGTCCACATAACCCAAACTTCAGAAACAATTGGTATCTCCTCCACAGAATGTTCCATTCATTGACTGCAAATCTGAAATTCATCTAATTCTCAACTCCCGTCAGGTTTTCGTTACACCACTTGTGAATGTCCAATTAAGCCAAAGCTGGTTTTCAGTGGCCTGTTCTTACTACGAGACGTGCTGTTCATTTGGCTATCCATTCCACCCTGTTCAGCTCTACATTTTCGTGTCCACAAAACCCAGCCTTCAGAAATCATTGGAATCACCACTAGAGAATGTTCCATGCATTCACTGCGAATCTGGAATTCATCTGAATCTCCACTCCCGGCAGGTTTTCATTGCACCACTGCTGAATGTTCAAGTAACGCAATGATGGTTTTCAGTGGTCTATTCACACTCGAACCCGTGCTGTTCACGGTCTAGCGACTCAACACTGGTGAGTTCTTCTTTTTCCAGTTCAGACAATACAAACCTCAGAAACCATTGCAATCTACACTACAGAATGTTTCATTCATTCACGCGAATCTTGAATTCATCTTGTTCTCCACTCCCAGCAGGTTTTCGTTTCACCACTGTTGAATGTCCAAGCAACCCAAGGCTGGTTTCAGCTGCGTGTTAACACTCGCAGCCGTGCTGTTCAATTGGCTATCCAGTGAACGCTGGTTAGCTCTTGATTTTCCTTCCACACACCGAGCCTTCAGAAATCATTCTTATCTCCACTTCAGAATGTTCCATTCGTTCCCTGCGAATCTGGAATTCCTCTGACTCTCCACACCAGGCAGATTTTCCTAACAACACTGGTGAATGACCAGGTAATCCAATGCTGGTTTTCAGCGGCTGTTCACACTCACAGCCTTGCTGTTCAATTGGCAATCCAGTCAAACCTAGTCAGCTCTTCATTTTCCTGTCCACACAACCCAGCGTTCAGAAATCATTGGAATCTCTACTACAGAAATTTCCATTCATTCACTGTGAATCTGGAAATAATCTGAATCTGCATTCCAGGAAGGCTTTCGTTACACCACTGATGAATGTCCAAGTAATGCAATGCTGCTTCTTAGTGGTCTGTTCACACTCGAAACCGTGCTGTTCACTGGCTATCCACTCAATATCGGTCAGCTCTTCAATATCCTGTCCAGACTATCCAGATATCTAAATGTTGGCAATCACCACTACAGAATGTTCCAAACAATCACGCGAATCTGGAATTCATCAGAGTCTCCACTCCCGGAAGGTTTTCGTGACACCACTGGTAAATGTCCAAGGAAGACAATGCTGGTTTTAAGCCGCCTGCTAACACACTCAGCCGTGCTGTTCAATTTGCTATCCACCCAACCCTATTCAGCTCTACATTTTCCTGTCCTCATAACCCAACCTTCAGAAATAATTGGTATCTCCTCCACAGAATGTTCCGTTCATTCACTGCGAATCTTAAATTCATCTGACTCTCAACTCCCGGCGGGTTATCGTTACACCACTTGTGAATGTCCAAGTAAGCCAATGCTGGTTTTCAGTGGCCTGTTCATACTAAGAGACGTGCTGTTCATTTGGCTATCCACTCCACCCTGTTCAGCTCTACATTTTCGTGTCCACAAAACCCAGCCTTCAGAAATCATTGGAATCACCACTAGAGAATGTTCCATTCATTCACTGCGAATCTGGAATTCATCTGAACCTCCACTCCCGGCAGGTTTTCGTTACGCCACTGGTGAATGTCCAAGTAACTCAATACTGGTTTTCAGAGGCATGTTCAACTCGCAGAAGTGCTGTTCAATGGGCTATCCACTCAATATTGGTCAGCTCTTCATTTTCCTCTCCACACAAACCAGCCTTCAGAAATCATTGGGATCTCCACTACAGACTGTTCCATTCATTCACTGCGATTCTGCAATTCATCTGACTCTCCGCTCCAGGCAGGTTTTCATTACAGCACTGGTGAATGACCAAGTAATCCAATGCTGGTTTTCAGCCGCCTTTTCACACTCGCAGTGTGCTGTTCAATTGTCTATCCACTCAAACCTGGTCAGCCTTTCATTTTCTTTTCCACAATATCAGACTTCAGAAATCATTGGAATCGCCAGTACAGAATGTTCCATTCATTCACTGCCAATCTGGAATTCATCTGAATCTGCACTCCAGGTAGGCTTTCATTACACCACTTATGAATGTCCAAGTAACACAATGCTGGTTTTCAGCGGTCTGTTCACACTCTAAGCCCTGCTTTTTACTGGGTATCCACACAACTGTGGTCAGCTCTTCATTTTCATGTCCAAACAATCCAGACTTGAGAAATCATTGCAATCTCCAGTACAGAATGTTCCATTCATTCACTGCGAATCTGGAATTCAACTGAATCTCCACTACCTGCAGATTTATCTTACACCACTTGTGAATGTCCAAGTAAAACAATGCTGGTTTTCAGAGGCCTGTTCATGTTCGCAGTCGTGCTGTTCAATTGGCTATCCACTCAACCTGTTTTGCTCCTCATTTTCCTGTGCACACAACCCAGCCTTCAGAAATCATTGTAATCTCCACTACAGGATGTTCCATTCATTCACTGGGAATCTGGAATTCATCTGAATCTGCACTCCACGCAGGCTTTCGTTACACCACTGCTGAAAGTCGAAGTAATGCAATACTGGTTTTCAGTGGTCTGTTCACATTCGAAGCCGAGGCTTTTTACAGGCTATCCACTCAACACTGGTCAGCTCTTCATTTTCGTGTCCCCACAATCCAGATTTCAGAAATCATTGCAATCTCCACTACAGAATGTTCCATTCATTCACTGCGAGTCTGGAGTTTATCTGATTCTCCACTCCCGCCTGGTTAACATTACACCACTTGTGAATGTCCAAGTAAGCCAATGCTGGTTTTCAGAGGCCTGTTCATACTCGCAGCCGTGCTGTTTAATTGACAATTCACTCCACCCTGTTCAGCTCTTCATTGTCCCACCACACTACCAGCCTTCAGAAATCTTTGTTATCTCCACTACAGAATGTTCCATTCATTCACTGCGAATCTGGAATTCATCTGACTCTCAACTCCACGCAGGTTTTCATTACACCACTGTTGAATGTCCAAGTAACCCAATGCTGGTTTTCAGCGGCCTGTTCATATTCGCAGCCCTGCTGTTTACTTGGCTATCGATTCAAGCCTGGTCAGCTCTTCATTTTCCTGTCCACACAACACAGGCTTCAGAAATCATTGGAATCTCCTCTACAGAACGTTCCATTCATTCACTGCGAATGTGGAATTCAACTGACTCTCCACTCCATGCAGGTTTTCCTTACACCACTGATGAATGTCCAAGTAACCCAATGCTGGTATTCAGCTGCATGTTCACACTCGCAGCCATGCTATACAATTGGCTTTCCACTAAATCCTGATTAGTTCTTGATTTTCCTTCCACACGACCCAGCCTTCAGAAATCATTGGAATCTCCACTAGAGAATGTTCCATTCATTCACTGCGAATCTGGAATTCCTCTGAACCTCCACTCCCGGCAGGTTTTCGTTACACCACTGTTGAATGTCCAAGTAACCCAATGTTTTAAGTGTTTTCTTCACAAGCGCAGTGGTGCTGTTCAATTGGCTATCCACTCAACCCTGGCCAGCTCTACATTTTCCTGTCCACACCACAGAGACTGGAGAAATCATTGTTATCTCCACTACAGAATGTTCCATTCATTCACAGCGAATCTGGAATTCATCTGAATCTCCACTCCCGGCAGGTTTTCGTGACACCACTGGTAAATATCCAAGTAAGCCAATGCTGGTTTTAAGTGGCCTGCTCATACTCTCAGCCGTGCTGTTCAATTTGCTATCCACTCAACCCTCTTCAGCTCCATTTTCCTGTCCACATAACCCAAACTTCAGAAACAATTGGTATCTCCTCCACAGAATGTTCCATTCATTGACTGCAAATCTGAAATTCATCTAATTCTCAACTCCCGTCAGGTTTTCGTTACACCACTTGTGAATGTCCAATTAAGCCAAAGCTGGTTTTCAGTGGCCTGTTCTTACTACGAGACGTGCTGTTCATTTGGCTATCCATTCCACCCTGTTCAGCTCTACATTTTCATGTCCACAAAACCCAGCCTTCAGAAATCATTGGAATCACCACTAGAGAATGTTCCATTCATTCACTGCGAATCTGGAATTCATCTGAATCTCCACTCCCGGCAGGTTTTCATTGCACCACTGCTGAATGTTCAAGTAACGCAATGATGGTTTTCAGCGGTCTATTCACACTCGAACCCGTGCTGTTCACGGTCTAGCGACTCAACACTGGTGAGTACTTCTTTTTCCAGTTCAGACAATACAAACCTCAGAAACCATTGCAATCTACACTACAGAATGTTTCATTCATTCACGCGAATCTTGAATTCATCTTGTTCTCCACTCCCAGCAGGTTTTCGTTTCACCACTGGTGAATGTCCAAGCAACCCAAGGCTGGTTTCAGCTGCGTGTTAACACTCGCAGCCGTGCTGTTCAATTGGCTATCCAGTGAACGCTGGTTAGCTCTTGATTTTCCTTCCACACACCGAGCCTTCAGAAATCATTCTTATCTCCACTTCAGAATGTTCCATTCGTTCCCTGCGAATCTGGAATTCCTCTGACTCTCCACACCAGGCAGATTTTCCTAACAACACTGGTGAATGACCAGGTAATCCAATGTTGGTTTTCAGCAGCTGTTCACACTCACAGCCTTGCTGTTCAATTGGCAATCCAGTCAAACCTAGTCAGCTCTTCATTTTCCTGTCCACACAACCCAGCGTTCAGAAATCATTGGAATCTCTACTACAGAAATTTCCATTCATTCACTGTGAATCTGGAAATAATCTGAATCTGCATTCCAGGAGGGCTTTCGTTACACCACTGATGAATGTCCAAGTAATGCAATGCTGCTTCTTAGTGGTCTGTTCACACTCGAAACCGTGCTGTTCACTGGCTATCCACTCAACATTGGTCAGCTCTTCAATATCCTGTCCAGACTATCCAGATTTCTAAATCTTGGCAATCTCCACTACAGAATGTTCCATTCAATCACGCGAATCTGGAATTCATCAGAGTCTCCACTCCCGGCAGGTTTTCGTGACACCACTGGTATATGTCCAAGGAAGCCAATGCTGGTTTTAAGCCGCCTGCTTATACTCTCAGCCGTGCTGTTCAATTTGCTATCCACCCAACCCTATTCAGCTCTACATTTTCCTGTCCTCATAACCCAACCTTCAGAAATAATTGGTATCTCCTCCACAGAATGTTCCGTTCATTCACTGCGAATCTTAAATTCATCTGACTCTCAACTCCCGGCGGGTTATCGTTACACCACTTGTGAATGTCCAAGTAAGCCAATGCTGGTTTTCAGTGGCCTGTTCATACTAAGAGACGTGCTGTTCATTTGGCTATCCACTCCACCCTGTTCAGCTCTACATTTTCGTGTCCACAAAAGCCAGCCTTCAGAAATCATTGGAATCACCACTAGAGAATGTTCCATTCATTCACTGCGAATCTGGAATTCATCTGAACCTCCACTCCCGGCAGGTTTTCGTTACGCCACTGGTGAATGTCCAAGTAACTCAATACTGGTTTTCAGAGGCATGTTCAACTCGCAGAAGTGCTGTTCAATGGGCTATCCACTCAATATTTGTCAGCTCTTCATTTTCCTCTCCACACAAACCAGCCTTCAGAAATCATTGGGATCTCCACTACAGACTGTTCCATTCATTCACTGCGATTCTGCAATTCATCTGACTCTCCGCTCCAGGCAGGTTTTCATTACAGCACTGGTGAATGACCAAGTAATCCAATGCTGGTTTTCAGCCGCCTTTTCACACTCGCAGTGTGCTGTTCAATTGTCTATCCACTCAAACCTGGTCAGCCTTTCATTTTCTTTTCCACAATATCAGACTTCAGAAATCATTGGAATCGCCAGTACAGAATGTTCCATTCATTCACTGCCAATCTGGAATTCATCTGAATCTGCACTCCAGGTAGGCTTTCATTACACCACTTATGAATGTCCAAGTAACACAATGCTGGTTTTCAGCGGTCTGTTCACACTCTAAGCCCTGCTTTTTACTGGGTATCCACACAACTGTGGTCAGCTCTTCATTTTCATGTCCAAACAATCCAGACTTGAGAAATCATTGCAATCTCCAGTACAGAATGTTCCATTCATTCACTGCGAATCTGGAATTCAACTGAATCTCCACTACCTGCAGATTTATCTTACACCACTTGTGAATGTCCAAGTAAAACAATGCTGGTTTTCAGAGGCCTGTTCATGTTCGCAGTCGTGCTGTTCAATTGGCTATCCACTCAACCTGTTTTGCTCCTCATTTTCCTGTGCACACAACCCAGCCTTCAGAAATCATTGTAATCTCCACTACAGGATGTTCCATTCATTCACTGGGAATCTGGAATTCATCTGAATCTGCACTCCACGCAGGCTTTCGTTACACCACTGCTGAAAGTCGAAGTAATGCAATACTGGTTTTCAGTGGTCTGTTCACATTCGAAGCCGAGGCTTTTTACAGGCTATCCACTCAACACTGGTCAGCTCTTCATTTTCGTGTCCCCACAATCCAGATTTCAGAAATCATTGCAATCTCCACTACAGAATGTTCCATTCATTCACTGCGAGTCTGGAGTTTATCTGATTCTCCACTCCCGCCTGGTTAACATTACACCACTTGTGAATGTCCAAGTAAGCCAATGCTGGTTTTCAGAGGCCTGTTCATACTCGCAGCCGTGCTGTTTAATTGACAATTCACTCCACCCTGTTCAGCTCTTCATTGTCCCACCACACTACCAGCCTTCAGAAATCTTTGTTATCTCCACTACAGAATGTTCCATTCATTCACTGCGAATCTGGAATTCATCTGACTCTCAACTCCACGCAGGTTTTCATTACACCACTGTTGAATGTCCAAGTAACCCAATGCTGGTTTTCAGCGGCCTGTTCATATTCGCAGCCCTGCTGTTTACTTGGCTATCGATTCAAGCCTGGTCAGCTCTTCATTTTCCTGTCCACACAACACAGGCTTCAGAAATCATTGGAATCTCCTCTACAGAATGTTCCATTCATTCACTGCGAATGTGGAATTCAACTGACTCTCCACTCCATGCAGGTTTTCCTTACACCACTGATGAATGTCCAAGTAACCCAATGCTGGTTTTCAGCTGCATGTTCACACTCGCAGCCATGCTATACAATTGGCTTTCCACTAAATCCTGATTAGTTCTTGATTTTCCTTCCACACGACCCAGCCTTCAGAAATCATTGGAATCTCCACTAGAGAATGTTCCATTCATTCACTGCGAATCTGGAATTCCTCTGAACCTCCACTCCCGGCAGGTTTTCGTTACACCACTGTTGAATGTCCAAGTAACCCAATGTTTTAAGTGTTTTCTTCACAAGCGCAGTGGTGCTGTTCAATTGGCTATCCACTCAACCCTGGCCAGCTCTACATTTTCCTGTCCACACCACAGAGACTGGAGAAATCATTGTTATCTCCACTACAGAATGTTCCATTCATTCACAGCGAATCTGGAATTCATCTGAATCTCCACTCCCGGCAGGTTTTCGTGACACCACTGGTAAATATCCAAGTAAGCCAATGCTGGTTTTAAGTGGCCTGCTCATACTCTCAGCCGTGCTGTTCAATTTGCTATCCACTCAACCCTCTTCAGCTCCATTTTCCTGTCCACATAACCCAAACTTCAGAAACAATTGGTATCTCCTCCACAGAATGTTCCATTCATTGACTGCAAATCTGAAATTCATCTAATTCTCAACTCCCGTCAGGTTTTCGTTACACCACTTGTGAATGTCCAATTAAGCCAAAGCTGGTTTTCAGTGGCCTGTTCTTACTACGAGACGTGCTGTTCATTTGGCTATCCATTCCACCCTGTTCAGCTCTACATTTTCGTGTCCACAAAACCCAGCCTTCAGAAATCATTGGAATCACCACTAGAGAATGTTCCATTCATTCACTGCGAATCTGGAATTCATCTGAATCTCCACTCCCGGCAGGTTTTCATTGCACCACTGCTGAATGTTCAAGTAACGCAATGATGGTTTTCAGCGGTCTATTCACACTCGAACCCGTGCTGTTCACGGTCTAGCGACTCAACACTGGTGAGTTCTTCTTTTTCCAGTTCAGACAATACAAACCTCAGAAACCATTGCAATCTACACTACAGAATGTATCATTCATTCACGCGAATCTTGAATTCATCTTGTTCTCCACTCCCAGCAGGTTTTCGTTTCACCACTGGTGAATGTCCAAGCAACCCAAGGCTGGTTTCAGCTGCGTGTTAACACTCGCAGCCGTGCTGTTCAATTGGCTATCCAGTGAACGCTGGTTAGCTCTTGATTTTCCTTCCACACACCGAGCCTTCAGAAATCATTCTTATCTCCACTTCAGAATGTTCCATTCGTTCCCTGCGAATCTGGAATTCCTCTGACTCTCCACACCAGGCAGATTTTCCTAACAACACTGGTGAATGACCAGGTAATCCAATGCTGGTTTTCAGCGGCTGTTCACACTCACAGCCTTGCTGTTCAATTGGCAATCCAGTCAAACCTAGTCAGCTCTTCATTTTCCTGTCCACACAACCCAGCGTTCAGAAATCATTGGAATCTCTACTACAGAAATTTCCATTCATTCACTGTGAATCTGGAAATAATCTGAATCTGCATTCCAGGAAGGCTTTCGTTACACCACTGATGAATGTCCAAGTAATGCAATGCTGCTTCTTAGTGGTCTGTTCACACTCGAAACCGTGCTGTTCACTGGCTATCCACTCAACATTGGTCAGCTCTTCAATATCCTGTCCAGACTATCCAGATTTCTAAATCTTGGCAATCTCCACTACAGAATGTTCCATTCAATCACGCGAATCTGGAATTCATCAGAGTCTCCACTCCCGGCAGGTTTTCGTGACACCACTGGTATATGTCCAAGGAAGCCAATGCTGGTTTTAAGCCGCCTGCTTATACTCTCAGCCGTGCTGTTCAATTTGCTATCCACCCAACCCTATTCAGCTCTACATTTTCCTGTCCTCATAACCCAACCTTCAGAAATAATTGGTATCTCCTCCACAGAATGTTCCGTTCATTCACTGCGAATCTTAAATTCATCTGACTCTCAACTCCCGGCGGGTTATCGTTACACCACTTGTGAATGTCCAAGTAAGCCAATGCTGGTTTTCAGTGGCCTGTTCATACTAAGAGACGTGCTGTTCATTTGGCTATCCACTCCACCCTGTTCAGCTCTACATTTTCGTGTCCACAAAACCCAGCCTTCAGAAATCATTGGAATCACCACTAGAGAATGTTCCATTCATTCTCTGCGAATCTGGAATTCATCTGAACCTCCACTCCCGGCAGGTTTTCGTTACACCACTGGTGAATGTCCAAGTAACTCAATACTGGTTTTCAGAGGCATGTTCAACTCGCAGAAGTGCTGTTCAATGGGCTATCCACTCAATATTGGTCAGCTCTTCATTTTCCTCTCCACACAAACCAGCCTTCAGAAATCATTGGGATCTCCACTACAGACTGTTCCATTCATTCACTGCGATTCTGCAATTCATCTGACTCTCCGCTCCAGGCAGGTTTTCATTACAGCACTGGTGAATGACCAAGTAATCCAATGCTGGTTTTCAGCCGCCTTTTCACACTCGCAGTGTGCTGTTCAATTGTCTATCCAC